>NC_082706.1:199425390-200105265 GCF_030144855.1 Hypanus sabinus
TTCAGTGTAAACCCATTACTGGGCATGCTCAATATGAATAATACTCTCCATTCAGCTGAAAACTGGCTTTCTCTCCTGTAGCCGTCTGCAGGAGGAATGAAAACTATTCACTGACGTTCATCTTTTCACTTTCTCCATTTAACGTCCCTCCATTGAAATACAAGGCTCTCTTTTTAAATTATAGTCGTTGCGATTTACATCATTATTACACTGGGTTAAGTAAAGTACAGAAGTAAATCTGGAGTTACGTGTAAACAATGCAACCGGGCAGAGATTTTGTGGATGTCTAGTTACATAAACAATAGGCTTTACGATTGGGAACATGCAGATTATCTGATAGATGTGGAAAAATGGACAAAGCAAGATAAAGTAGGGAAAGGGACAGAAGTCCAACAAGAAAGATGATTAAAGCAGCATGGTGTGTGGGAGGAGCCACGGGAACACACTAATTGTAAAATAACGGTAATGAAAATGAAACAAAGAGGGCTTCTACGAAGTTAATCTATTGCAAAATGCAAATTTAAACGCGAGAGCCTATTTTCACAATCTGGGTTTGGCTGGAGTTGGTATGGAAATCATTTCCCTTTTAGGTGCAGTAGCTGCTCTCCCCAGACTCAACAAAGCAGCACAATATCATTTACATCTGATCCATAAAGCCTGACAAGTGCTTCTTTGTTTCCCCTCGCAGACTGGAAAGAACTGCCACATGTTAACATATCAGTATAAAATTGTACTTATTACACATAAAGCAATTTGCGAGTCTGGCTAAAGTTGACAAAGAAATTCAATGTTAACATACCAGTATGAATACTGATATCCCTTGATGCCGAATTTTATACTTTTAGTTCCACAGGGGTAATTGCATATAAACAGACCTTCATATACACAGTACAGTCTTAGTAGAAAGTATAGTTGTTGATTTAATGCTCCTTTCAAAAGTGTAAATGTTGTAAAGTGATAAATGTCATGCATTGCATTATATGAAGCATTCACTTATGACATTACATATCTGATACAGCATATAAATTACATCGACTTAATATTCTAACAAGCACCTTAGTATATAATTTTATGGAATGTAAGTTTGCCATCAATGGTTGTCTAAACTTTTCTTTTGACTCTGGCTTAGTGATTTAATTTCTAACCATGCACAATTACTAGTATATACAATTGCTCTATGTCCATTTTTGGCAATGAAGCTTCACTTTAAGTCACTCTGAAGCTGTGTGTGGAAACTGAGAACTTCAAATGCAAGGTCCAGAAGGCAGCAGCTTTTTAAGTTTTCTCTCTGTAACACTGTGATGAAATTGACGTTGTCGATCACAGCATCATGCTCCCTATTGGCATTTTGCAAGGCCGTGGCACAATGCTTTACAGTACAGGCACTCAGGCTCAGCTCCCGCTGGTGCCTGTAAGGAGCTCGTACGTTCTCCCTCTGACCGCGTGGGTTTCCTCTGGATGCTCTGGTTTTCTCTACAGTCAGGTTGGTAGGTTAATTGGTCATTGTAAATTATCCCGTGATTAGGCTGGGATTAAAACAGGTATTGCCGGGCTGCGTAGCTCAAAGGGCTATTCAAAGGGTCTATTCTGTGCTGTATCTCAATTTTAAAATATATAAATAAAGGTACTTAAAAAAGAAATAAATAACATGCAGAGCTTTGCTAATCTCCCTAGTGTTACAGGGAGCAACAAATTCTGAGGCATGGAGTGACCCTGAGCCCTAGCAACGACTTGGGGCAGTGACCCGGAATTTCACGAAGAAAACTCTGTATTCTGAGATAAATTTGCAAATGACAACCTCGCACTCAGTGTCAGCAGTACTGAAGAATTCACTGTGGACCTCAGAAAGGAGAAGTCAAGAGAACTGTCTTCAGTCCACATTGAGGGGTCAATGGTGGAAAGGGAGAGCAGTTTCAGGCTCCTGGATGTCAGCCTCACTATGGATCTATTCTGGGCTCAAGACATTGATGAAGAAGACATGCCAGTGGTTAGGCTTCATTTGGAGTTTGAGGAGATTTGGAACGTCACCAAAGACTTGAGCAAACCTCCACAGATGAACCACAAGAGTGAAAAAAGCTGCAAGGTCTGTAAACACAGCCATCTCCCACATGGTCTCTACCCTCCCCAGCATCGAGGGTAACCTCAAAAGACAATGCCTCAGGAAGGCAACATCCATGATTAAAGACCCTCCCCATCTGAAACATACCTGCTTCTCATTTCTGCCATCAGGAAGGTGGCTCAGGAGCCTGAAGACACACACTTGCTATTTCAGGAGCAGCGGCTTTCCCTCTGCCAACAGATTTCTGAATGGATATTCAACTCATGAGCACTACCTCATTACTTTTATGCACTGCTTATGTATTTATTGTTTTATATACATACTGTGGTTAGAAGCACAGGGGCACCTCAGGGGACTGTCCTGTTCACTGTCTACACCTTGGACTTCAGATTCAACTCAGAGTCCTGCTGCCTGCAGAATCTTTAGGCACTTCGACAGTTGTGGGCTGCATCAGCCAGGGTCAAGAGACTGAGTGCAGAAGAGTTGTGGACAGCTTCGTTGTGTGGTGTGGGCTGAATCACCTGCAGCTCAGCATCACTAAGACAAAGGAGTTGGTGATGGACCTCGGGAACGTAAATGCACCCTGCATTCCCATCTCCATCAAGGGAATGGATGTGGAAGTCATCTGGGACCACAAATACATAGCAACATAGAAAACCAACAGCACATTACAGGCCTTTTGGCCCACAATTACCTAAGGTTACACATACCACTCTATTTTTCAAAGCTCCGTGTGCCTATCCAGGAGTCCCTTAAAAGACCCTATTGTATCAGCCTCCACCAGCATCACCGGCAGCCCATTCCACGCGCTCACCACTTTGCATAAAAAAAACTTACCCCTGACATCACCTCTGTACCTACTTCCAAGCACCTTAAAACTGTGTCCTCTTGTGTTAGCCATTTCAGCCCTGGGAAAAGGCCTCTGACTATCCACACGATCAATGCCTCTCATCATCTTATACACCTCTATCAGGTCACCACTTATCCTCCGCCGCTCCAAGGAGAAAAGGCTGAGTTCACTCAACCTATTCTCATAAGGCATGCTCCCTAATTCAGGCAACATCCTTGTAGATCTCCTCTGCACCCTTTCTATTGTTTCCACATCCTTCCTGTAGTGAGGTGACCAGAACTGAACACAGTTCTCCAAGTGGGGTCTGACCAGGGTCCTATATAGGTATAACATCACCTCTAGGCTCTTAAACTCAATCGCACAGTTGATGAAGGCCAATACACCATATACCTTCTTAACAGAGTCAACCTGTGCAGCTGTTTTGAGTGTCCTATGGACTCAGACCCCAAGATCCCTCTGATCCTCCACACTGCCAAGAGACTTACCATTAATACTATATTCTGCCATCATATTTGACCTACCAAAATGAACCACCTCACACTTACCTAGATTGAACTCCATCTGCCACTTCTCAGCCCAGTTTTGCATCCTAACAATGTCCTGCTGTAACCTCTGACAACCCTCCACACTATCCACAACACTCCCAACCAGTGAGTGACATCAGCAAATTTACTAACCCATCCCTCCACTTCCTCATCCAGGTTATTTATAAAAATCACGAAGTGAGTGGGTCCCAGAACAGATCCCTGAGGCACACCACTGGTCAACGACATCCATGCAGAATATGACCTGTCTACAACCACTCTTTGCCTTCTGTGGGCAAGCCAGTTCTGGATCCACAAATCAATGTCCCCTTGGCTCCCATGCCTCCTTACTTTCTCAATAAGCCTTGCATAGGGTACTTTGTCAAATGCATTGCTGAAATCCATATACACTACATCTACTGCTCTTCCTTCATCAATGTGTTTAGCCACATCCTCAAAAAATTCAATCAGGCTCGTCAGGAATGACCTGCTTTTGTCAAAGCTATGCTGACTTTTCCTAATCATATTATGACTCTCCAAATGTTCATACATCCTGCCTCTCAGGATCTTTTCGATCAACTTACCAACCACTGAAGTAATTTCTATAATTTTCTATTTCTATATAATTTTATTATAATTTTATAATTTTCTATTTCTATAATTTCCTATAATTTCCTGGGCTACCTCTACTCCCTTTCTTGATAAGGGAACAACATCTGTAGCCTTCCAATTCTCCAGAACTTCTCCCCTTCTCAATCTCCTCCCTCGCTTCCCACAGTGGCCTGGGCTACATCTTATCCAGTCCCAGATACTTATCCAACTTGATGCTTTCCAAAAGCTCCAGCACATCCTCTTTCATAATGTCTATATGCTCAAGCTTTTCAATTCACTGTACGTCATCCCTACAAATGCTAAGAACCTTTTCCGTAGTGAATACTGAAGCAAGGTATTCATTAAGTACCTCTGCTATCTCCCCCAGTTCCATACACACTTTTCCACTGTCACACTTGATTGATCCTATTCTCTCACATCTTATCTTCTTGCTCTTCACATACTTGTATAATGCCTTGAGGTTTTTCTTAATCCTGCTTGCCAAGGCCTTCTCACGGCCCCTTCTAGCTCTCCTAATTTCATTCTTAAGCTCCTTCCTGCTAGCCTTACAATCTTCTATATTGCTATCATTACCTAGCTTTTTGAACCTTTCGTAAGATTTTCTTTTCTTCTTGACCAGATTTTCAACAGCATTTGTACATCACAGTTCCTGTATCCTACCATCCTTTCCCTGTCTTATTGGAATGTACCTATGCAGAACTCCACACAAATATCACCTGAACATTTGCCACATTTCTGCCACACATTTCCCTGAGAACATCTCTTCCCAATTTATGCTTCCAAGTTACTGCCTGATAGCTTCATATTTCCCCTTACTTCAATTAAATGCTTTCCCAAGTCTGTTCCTATCCTTCTCTAATGCTATGGCAAAGGAGATAGAATTGTGATCACTATCTCCAAAATGCTCTTCCACTGAGAGACCTGACTTCCACCTGACCAGGTTCATTTCCCAATACCAGATCAAGTACAGCCTCTCCTCTTGTAGGCTTATCTAAATATTGTGTCAGGAAAGCTTCCTGAACACACCTAACAAACTCCACCCCATCTAAACCCCTTGCTCTAGGGAGATGCCAATCAATATTGGGAAATTAAAACCTTCACCCACGACAACCCTGTTACTATTACACATTTCCAGAATATGTCTCCCTATCTTCTCCTCAATGTCCCTGTTATTATTGCATAGTCTATAAAAAAAACACCCAGTAGAGTTATTGATCCCTTCCTGTTTCTAACTTCCACCCACAGAGACTCAGTAGACAATCCCACCATGACTTCCTCCTTCTCTGCAGCCATGACACTATCTCTGATCAACAGTGCCACACCCCCACCTCTTTTGCCTCCCTCCCTGTCCTTTTGGAAAGCTTGGCACTTGAAGTAACCATTCCTACCCCTGAGCAGGTCAAGTCTCTGTAATGGCCACAACATCATAGCTCCAAGTACTGATCCATGCTCTAAGCTCATATGCTTTGTTCATGACGCTTCTTGTGTTAAAATAGACACATCTCAAACCGTCGGTCTGAGCACATCCCTTCTCTATCATCTGCCTATCATCCCTCTCGCATTGTCTCCAAGCTTTCTCTATTTGTGAGACAACAGCACCTTCCTCCATCTCTTCAGTTAGGTTCCCACCCGCCCCCCCCAGCAATTCTCGTTTAAACTCTCCCCATTAGCCTTAGCCAGGATCCTGACAGCTTCCTGCCAGGATATTGCCCCCCCCCCCCCCCCGGGGATTCAAGTGTAACCCGTCCTTTTTGTACAGGTCACGCACGCCCCAAAAGAGGTCCCAATGATCCACAAATCTGAATCCCTGCCCCCTGCTCCAATCCCTCAGCCAAGCATTTATCCTCCACCTCACTCTATTCCTATACTCACTATTGCGTGGCACAGACAGTAATCCCGAGGTTACTACCTTTGAGGTCCTGCTTCTCAACTTCCTTCCTAACTCCCTGTAGTCCCCTTTCAGGACCTTGTCCCTTTTCCTTCCTATGTCGTTGGTGCCAATACTGTACGTAACGAGACCTCTGGCTGTTCACCTTCCCATTTCAGGAAATATCTGGGAACTCACCTGGACAATAATCTGGACTGGACTAAAAATACAAGGGCTCTGTACAAGAAGGGACAGAGCTGACTGTACTTCTCAAGGAGGCTCCGGTCATTCAACATCTGCAGTACGATGCTGCAGATGTTCCACAACTCAGCGGTGGCCAGCATTCTATTCTACGCTGTAGTCTGCCAGGGCAGCAGGGTGAGAGCAGCTGATGCCAAGAAGATCAATACACTCATCGGGGAGGCTGGTCCTGTTCAGGGGGTGGAACTGGGGGCTGTATCTGAGAGGAGATTGCTGCAGAAGCTACGGAGTATTATGGACAATCCCTCTCACCCCCTCCTTGATATACTGGACAAACAGAGGAACACCTTTAGTAACGGACTGATTCCACCAACGTGCACTACTGAACACCACAGGAGATCCTTTCCCCTGCGGCTATACAACTCCTCCTCCTTAGTATATGGTTCCATTGCACATCCGTATTTTGCACTACTGCTGTTTAATGCACATTTTGTATTCTTTTTCATACCTCAGTACTTACATTTTGTATTTTAAAGTATATATTTCTGACTGAGCAATCTTGCGACAACAATTTCCTTTGGGATAAAGTTTTATCTTATCTTAGTTCTTGTTATTATGTATTGCACTGTATTGCTGCCACAAAAATCAATACATTTCATGACATATGCTGGTGATATTAAACCTGTTTCTGATTTTTTCTCTTTTTGCTCTATTTATTTAATGTAATTTTTATATATACTTCTTATTGTAATTTATAGTTTTTTTATTGTTGTTATGTATTACCGCCGCTGATCGACAAATTTCATGAGGTATGCCAGTGATATTAAACCTGATTCTGATAAAGAAGGGACAGGTTTTCCCAAATGACAGGTATTCAGAGACAACACTCGTGTCCTTGTAGAGACCGTTCTTGTAACTTCCTATCAGGAGTTCCTGACTATAACCTTGAGGGTCTCTAAAACCCCCTCTGTGCATAAGGTAGAAGTTCATTGCTAGTGTCCCAACAGCAGCCCTGAACTCCAACAACGAAACCAGTTCGGCCAGCAGATGAGGTTGTATTGAGGTGATAGGAGATCACAGTGAGAACAAAGAATGCAGTTTGAGTGTTGACCATTTAAATGGCACACTGCCAGGGAAAATGGTGTCAGTAAATGCTGTTTGTTCTGAGTGTAAAGAAGAACTGTCATTAATGCAAATATCTAATCAGCCAATCATGTCGCAGCAACTCAATGCATAAAAGCATGCAGACCAAGAGCTTCAATTGTTTGTCGGACCAAACATCAGAATGGGGAAGAAATGTGATCTAAGTCACTTTGACCTAAGAGATCTGAGTTCCCACAAACTATGGATTCACTTTCAAGGACTCGTCATCTCATGCTTTCGAGATGTGTTTCTTACTTATGTATTATTATGACAAGCAAGAGTAAAATTTGCAGATGCTGGAAATCCAAGCAACACACAAAAAATGCTGGAGGAACTCGGCAGGCCAGGCAGCAGCTATGGAAAAGAGTATTGTCGATGTTTCGGGCTTTTATATTTCTTTTCTCTTTTGTGTTTGTACAGTTTGTTGTCTTTTTCACTTTGGTTGATTGCTGGTCCTCTTTGGTGTGGCCTTTCATTAATCCTATTGCGTTTCTTGGATTTACTGAGTATGCCCACATAAAAAGAATCTTAGGGTTGTACGTGGTGACAGATAGGTACTTCGATAATAATTTAACTTTGAACTTTGACCACGGAACAGATGGGGTGGTTTGAACACGCCAAAAACTGCTGAACCGGGATTTTCACGCACAACAGTCTCCAGAGTTTACACAGAGCGGTGCGAATGATGCGAATGGCAATTCTACGGGTGAAAACCACTGTGCGAATGAGAGCGCTCAGAGGAGAATGGCCATACTGGTTCAAGCTGACAGGAAGGTGAGAGTAACTCAAATAACCATGCATTACAACAGTGCTGTGCTAAAGAGCACTTCTGAATGTCCTTGAAGAGGATGGGGACTGCAACATACACTCAGGAGGTACCTAATAAGATGGCCACTGGGTGTATGTAGACCATCTCTTTGATGTCATTTCACATAGGAGATCAAAATCTACCAAATAAAGTGGAGAATATTTTACAATAGGTGTCAATACACATGGGAATATGGACAAAATTGCTCTGTTCCCAGTAACTGAATTTTCATCATTCATTACCATCCATTTTGGAGTTCTCCAACTGAATTTCTATCCCAAAAAACTTGTGCTTTCAGCAAACATGTAGAAGTCTAGTTTAAATTAAATTAGGTTACCACAACATGCAGTTTAATTGATGTGGGGGTTAATTGCAGATTAATTATCTTGTGCACTGAGGCAGCACTTTATAATGCAATTTTATTTATTAAAAATGTCCCAAGAAAAATTCATTAGTTTAGTTAAGAGTAGCAACTTGGTGTACTTTGATTAATATATATAAAATGGATCCGCTGCTGAGGCACTTTAATTACAACGTACGAAGCCTCACAACCCTGGCTCCTGTGGACTGCTGCCACAAGCAAACAGCATCCACCGTCAAGTACACCCACCATCCAGGCCGTGCTCTCTTATCACTTCTGCCGTCGGGAAGGAGGTACAGGACGGAGACTGAAAATCTGGCTCAGAGGTGCCATAAGAACAACCCCAGCCAGACCAAGGAGCTGATTATTGACCTCAGGAAGAGGCAGCTGGAGGTCCATGAGCCAGTCCTCATCAGGGGATCAGAGGGTCAGCAACTCTAAACTTTATCATTTCAGATAACCGGTCCTGCGCCCGGCATGTAAGTGCGATTACGATGAAGCCCCGGCAGCACCTCTACTTCCTTAGGAGGCTGAAAAGATTCAGCGTGACATCCAAATCTCTGAAAAACTTCGACTGATGTGAAGTGTATTGACTGGCTGCATCTCAGTCTGACTTGGAGACAACAATCCCCTTGAACAGAAAATCCTACAGAGGTAGTGGATATGGCCCAGTACGTCTCAGATAAAGCCCACCCCGCCACTGAGCACATCTACATGAAGCATTGTTGTAGGAAAGTAGAATCCATCATCAGGGACCCCCTAACCACCCAGGACATGTTCTCTTCTCGCTGCTGCCATCAGGAAGAAGGTAAATGAGCCTCAGGACTCACACCACCAGGCTAAGGAACAGTTATTACCCTTCAACCATCAGGCTCCTGAACCAACGCGGATTATTCCACTCAACTCAAGAGGATAACTTCACTTAAAGTGTGGACAAATCCCCAGGGCCTGACAAGGTGTTCCCTTTGAACATGTGGGAGGCAAGTGCAGAAATTGCCGGGGCAGAAGCAAAGATATTTAAATCATGTGAAATACCGGTGGATTGGAGGATAGCTAATGTTGTTCTGCTATTTAGTAAGGCTCTAAGAATAGGCTAGGAAATTACAGGTCAGTGACCCTTGCATCAGTAGTGGGAAAGTTATTGGAATGTATTCTAAGTGACTGGATATATGAGTATTTGGATAGACAGGGAATGGTCAGGGATAGTCAGCAAGGCTTCCTGCATAAAAAGTATTATAGAATTTTTCAAGGAAGTTACAAGAAATGTTGATGAAGGCAAGGCAGTGGATATTGTCTACAGGACCTTTGCAAGGTATTTGACAAGGTTCCACATAGGAGGTTAGTCAATAAGGTTCAGTTGCTTGGCATTCAAGATGAGGTATTAAAATGAATGAGACATTAGCTTTGCAGACAAAGGCAGGGAGTGGTAGTAGATGGTTCCCTCTCTGACTAGAGGCATAAGAACATAAGAAATAGGAGCAGGAGTAGGCCAACCAGCCCATCAAGCTTGCCCCACCATTCAATAAGATCATGGTTGATCTGTCCGTAAAATCAGCTCCATCTATCTGCCTTTTCCCCATAACCCTTAATTCCCTTACTATGTAAAAACCGATCTAACTGTTTCTTAAATATATTTAGTGAAGAAGCCTCAACTGCTTCCCTGGGCAGAGAATTCCACAGATTCACCACTCTCTGGGAAAAACAGCTTCTCCTCATCTCCACCCTAAATCTTCTCCCCTGAATCGTGAGGCAGTCCCCTAGTTCTAGTCTCACCTACCAATGGGTATAGATAGGGTAAATGCAAGCAGGATTTTTCCACTGAAGGGCAAGACTACAACTAGAGGTCATGGGTTAAGAGTGAAAGGTGAAAAGTTTAAGGTGATTGTGAGGGAAAGCTTCTTCACTCAGAGGGTGGTGAGAGTGTGGAATGAGCTGCCAGCACAGGTGGTGGATGTAATTTTGATTTCAAAGTTTAAGAGAAGTTTGGATAGGAACATTGATGAGATGAGAGATATTGTCTGGGTGTAGGTCGATGGGATTAGACAGTTTAAATGGTTTGGCAAAGGCTAGAAGTCCAAAGGGCCTGTTTCTGTGTTGTAGTTTTCTATCACTCTAGGACACTAACTTCACTTGCCTCATCACTGGACTATTCTCACAACATATGGACTCACTTTCAAGGACTCTTCATCTCATATTCTTGATAATTACTGCTTATTTATTATTATTATTTCTCTTTATCTTTCTTTTTGTATTTGCACAGTGGTTGTCCACCAGGTATGTGCAGTCTTCCATTGATCCTATTACAGTTATTGGATTTATTGAGTATGCCCACAAGAAAATGAAACTCAGGGATGTATATGGTGTAGATTTACTTTGAACTTGTGCCTTACACCAACAGGTTCAATCGTCAGGATCCTGAATCTGATTCAAGAGGTCTAGCATACAAGAGCAGGGATGTGATGCTGAGGCTTTATAAGGCACTGGTGAGGCCTCACCAGGAGTATTGTGAACCATTTTGGGGTCCTTAGCTAAGAAAAGATGTGCTGGCATTGGGGAGCGTTCAGAGGAGGTAAAACAGGATAATTCTAGGAATGAAAGGGTTATCATGCGAGGAAAGTTTCATGGCTCTGGTCCTGTACTCACTGGAATTTAGAAGGGTGAGGGTTGGATCTCATTGAAACCTTTCTAATGTTAAAAGATCTAGATAATATAGATGTGGAATGGATGTTTCCATGGCAGGGTGTCTAGGACAAGAGGGCACAGCCCCAGGATAGAGGGGTGTCCACTTAAAACAGAGATATTCCTTTAACCAGAGGAATTAGTTACCACAGGCAGCTACGGAAGCATTTTTTAAGGCAGAGATGGATAGGTTCTTGATTGGCCACAGTATCAAAGTTTATGAGGAGGGGAGAAAGAATCACCAGATTCAATGGCCAAATTCTGCTCCTATGTCTTCTGTCTGATGAACTGGCATGGATAACTTCACTCACCTCAACACTGAACTGATTCCACAACCTTTCAAGGACTTTACAGCTCAGGTTCTCAGTGTGTACATATCTATTGATTTACTTGTTTATCGTTTGCACAGTTTGTCTTCTTTTGCACATCGGTTGTTATTCCATTGATTCAATTATATTTCTTTGCTCTAAAGGTTCAAAGGTTCAGTTAACTATCAGAGAACGTGTACAATATACAAGCTGAAATTTTTACTCTTCACAGAAATCCACAAAACAAGAAAACCCATATAATGAATGATAAAACATCAAAGCCTCCCCCATTGCACAAACAGCAACAGAAGTGTTGTCTGCCCTGGTGGTGTACAGTTTTCCTTTGATTCTATTATGGTTATTGGATTTACTGTGAATGCCTGCAAGAAAATGAATCTCAAGATATTATATGGTGACATACTCAAACTTGTGTATGTCACCTGCTAAGGCGTTTAATTAGCAGACACTCACAATGGTGATTAACTCATCTTAAAGGGCTGGAGTCTCTTGGTTGCATTTTGTTTTCCCAATTTGGACAAAATGGTTCTCACAAAACATTGGGAAACTTTAAACACAATTTATGCATAAATTTGAAGTACAATGTTATGTACTAATTTGGAAAAGGTCGGCTCGAAGATAGCATTTTGGTGAGACTAAACATTGATGTTTACACAATGCCTTACAGTACAGGCAACCTGGGTTCTATTCGTGCTGCTGACCATAAGAAATTTGTACGTTCTCCCCATGACTGCATGAGTTTCCTCCTACAATACAAAGACGTACTGGTTCATACGTCAGTTGGGTACTGTCCCATGATTAGGTTAGGATTAAATCAGGGGATTGCTGAGCAGGGTGACTCAAAGGGTCTACTTCATGCTGAGTCTCAATAAGTAAATAAATAAATAGTGTCAATAAAGCTCAAAGCTCTGTTTAAGGCAAATGTAAATTGGGATGTTTCAAGCACAATCTTTTCTGCTCTCCACCTTATGCAAATTGGGCAGAACAAAGCAATACAACCAACGACAGTCATTCATTTGTAAATCATCATCCCTAAAAATGAATTGTCAGAGATGTAGAGGCATACATCAAGTGGAAAGCCAACGATTTTTCCCCCAGGGCAGACATGCGGAAATGACTAATACCAGGGGACATAATTTTAGAATGGGTGGCGGAGTGGAGACAGGACTCTACCAAAGGAGGTGTAAGGTGCTCCTACCCTCCACTACCCTGCAGCTAACATTTAACACCTACTTAGCTCCTCACCTCCCCAATCAGGGACATGTGAAGCCATGGGAGCAGGTGGTGAATGATCATATGAGCCGCTGGTGCATATCACAAGTCCTGGTTACGTGACCACTGACACCAGACAGGCAATCTCTCAAGAGTATTGGTAGTGGTTGGGGTCACTCATCTTGTAAAGACACTGCCCAGTAGCAAACCGTTTCTGTAGAAAAATTTGCCAAGCGCAATCGCGGTTATGAAAAGACCATGATGGTCCACGTCATACAACACGGCACATAATGAGGGTAATGATAATTTTAAAGTAATTGGAGGGTGTCAGAGGGATGTTTTTTTACACAGAGAGTGGTGGGGTGTGGGGAATGCAATTCTAGAGATGGTGGTAGAGACAGATACATTAAGGACATTTAAGAGACCCTTAATAGGCACATGGATGAAAGAAAAATGGAAGGCTTTGTAGGAGGGAAGGGGTTAAATTGACAGAGTAGTCTAGAAAGTTGACACAGTGCTGTGAGCTGAAGGGCCTTTTCTCATTGTAATGTTCTAAGTTCTACTGGGCTCCCAGCCAGGACCAGGTATCGGTTATAACCAATGATTCATCCCCGATACCTGTACTCGGCTGAAAGCCAGAGAGGAGTTTATTTGACATATACCCCAGGGAAGCACTAGATTTCTATGTTCTAAAAAGTGGAAATTAGTTGCATTTATCATTAAAAAATCCTCCAAGAAGACCACAACTTTGTCATTGGGTACCTTAATAACCTGGAAAGCTTTGTTGGCTGGAGTCAGGGCCTTGTGCTTTGGCTCTTGGTAGGGTCACCCATGCCAAGCAGCTCAAAGGGCAAAGGCTAGACTAAGAGTGGTCCACTGGTCCTCCAGGTTCGGGGGTTCAGTTCAGGGCTAACAACCCTGACTGATAAAACATAATTGTTATGGAAAGAGCAATGAAGAATCCTTCTACATCTGACTGTGGTGGTATTCCTGAGTCTCTGCCCAAGACTTACATGAATGACAGTAGCGAAAACTGAGAGGAAGCTACTGACGTGATGAAGGAAGTCCTGAGACCCAGCAGAGCTGGAGGACCTTCACTGCTGCCCTAAATCCCCACAGCCTAATGGGCAGTAAGTAAGTAAATAATATAGAAAAGTATGAGAACCAGTAACAGTGTCAAATTAACCAGACTGCTTCATCATTGGCATTCTGTCATTTCTATTTCATAACCAGGAGATAGATCAGGGAAACAGAGGCTACTGCTTAACCTTTACAAGGAATTATTCATGCAGACATGCATTCCCCTGCATTCCAGACTTTGGTGTCTTTTCAGATGAGATAAGTTGCAGAATTAATAATAACTCCTACTCAAATGTCACATCCTGGTTGAACACGTTCTACCTACATGGATTTACACTGAAGTATGAAGGATGTTTTCTTTATTAGTAGTACTGTCAAACACTGTCTGCAAATGTCCCTGTGAAGTGTTTTTGATATACAGTCGATTCCTGTAAAAGTTATTTGTTTCATTCTCCTGGCTAGGACCTCAGGTTTAAAGGAAATAGCCACACATTGAATGGCAATGGTTTCTATGGGTTATTTTGATTAATTTTCTGTTTCTGTGGAGAGAGGAATGGATATTGAGCATGACTGAGGGAGCTTGGGAGTGGGATTCAAAGAGAGTCAGTGATAAACACAAGTGATTTTCCAGATGCTGGAAATCCAGAGTGACACACACAAAATGCCGGAGAAACTCAACGAGTCAGGCAGCATCTATGGAGATGAATAAACAGTCAATGTTTCAGGCTGAGACGGCTCTTCAGTTCTGGAAAGAAAGGGGCAGAAGCCAGAATAAGAAGGTGGAGGGACGGGAAGAAATATAATCTGGTAGGTGAGAGGCGAAGACAGGAAAGGCGGAAGATGGGTGGGTAGAGGATAAAGCTGAAGCTGGGTAAGAGGTGGAAGTGGTAAAGGGCTGAAGCAGAGGAATCTGATAGGAGAGGAGAGTGGACCACGTGAGAAAGGGAAGGAGGGGAACCAGAGGAAGGTGATGAGATGAGAAGGGGTAAGAAGGGAAGCCAGAATAGGGACTGGAAAAGAGAGAAAGGAAGGGGATGGGCAAATGACCAGAGGTTAGAGAGATTGATGTTCGTGCCACTATTTGAAGGCTACCCTGATGAAATACTCCTCCAGCCTGAAAGTGGACTCATCATGACCGTAGAGGCAGCTATAGACCAACATTCTTCTGAACTCCATAAACACAGGCCCAGAGCCATCAAACACTTCTCATACATTTGCCCCTTTATTCTCAGAATCATTTTCATAAAACTCTGGAACCACTCCAAACTTAACACATCCTTTCTTGGATAAGGGGCCAAAACTCCTCACAATACTCCAAATGCTGTCTGACCAATGCCTTTTAAAGCCTTAAGGGATAACAGGGGCAGCACCTCAACTCCACACATTGCCACGATCAAGGTATGAGGTCGAGTCCTTCCTGACTCACTCCCCAGTCCCTGACCAGATAGTTAAGGACTGCAGCTGACGTGCATCAGGAGACACAGGCAAGAATACTTTAACTGTTTTTAAAATGAGTAAAACATATTTCTAAATAAAGAGCATTTCTGTAGTTTCACCCACCTACCGTTCACCTGTAGTAATGGATACAATTTGTCAAAGTTCAAACTAAGTTTATTATTGAAGTACATATATATCACCGTATGCAACCCTGAGATTCATTTTCTTGCCGTCATAATAAATCTATAGAATAATAACGATAACAGAATCAATGAAAGATTTGAGTTTTCAACCAGTGTGCAAAAAATAACAAATTGTGCATATATAAAAAGGAAATAATAGTAATAAATTAATAAGCAATAAATACATGAGATTAAGAGTCATTGGAAGGAAGTCCATAGGTCGTTGATTGGAGTTCTGCACAGACACAACAGAAGCATTCTCCTGCAGGTCCAGTGAAGAGCTGTAAAAACCCATTCTCTATAAAAGAGAGGAGCAGATCTAGAGGAGCAGTCATCATTGGAGTAGTCTGAGTCAGAGTAGTAAGGCTTTGGCTCAGCAAGGCTTCGGTGAAAACAGGTGGAGGCAAGGTAAATAGATAAGTTCATTCCTTATTTCTTATTTTTTTCTGAATTAACTCTTGAGAGTATAGGGGGTATGTCTACAGGGCCAGAGTTCTGTTCTGGGTGGCAGATGTGGGATTTCCAGGAGACTTCCAGCCTTCCCGTTGGCCACATCTGCACCGGGTGCATCAAGATGCAGCACCAGAGACCATGTTAGGGAACTGGAGCTCAATGACTTTCAATTTGTTAGGGACAGTGAAGAGATGATAGATAGGAGCTACTGGGAGGTCCTGAAGGCTACAGGAGATAGATAAATGGGTAACTGTCAGGAGGGGGAATGGAGAACGTCAGATAGTGGAAAGCATCCCTGTGACTGTCCCCACCAACAGTAAGTACTCCATTTTGAGTACTGTTAGGGTGGTTGACTTACCTGGGGGAAATAGCAGTGACCGTGGCTCTGGCACTGAGTCTGGCCCTGTGGATCAGAAAGGCAGGAAACTGAAGAGGATGGCAGAAGTAATAGGGGACAGATAGGTGATTCTGTGGATATGAAAAGGAAACACAGATAATAGTTTGCCATTCCAGGTGCCAGGGTCCACGATGTTTCTGAACGCATCCACAATACTCTGAAAGGGAGGGTGAGTAGCCAGAAGTTGTGATCATTATTGGTACCAAAGACATAGGGAGAAAAAGGAAGGAGATCCTGAAAACAGAATACAGGGAGATAGGAATGAAGCTGAGAAGCAGGACCTCATGGTGGTAGTCTCAAGATTGCTGCCTGTATCATGTGGCAATGAGGATAGGAATAGAATGAGGTGGCGGATAAATGCGTGGCTGAAGAACTGGAGCAGGGGGCAAGGATTTAGATTTCTGGATCAATGGGACATCTTCTGGGGCAGGTGTGACCTGTACAAAAGGGATAGGTTGCATCTGAATCTGAGAGGGACTAACATCCTTGCAGGCAAGTTTGCTAAAACCGCTGGGAGTGGTTTAAACTAATATGTTTAGGGGGTTGGGAGCCAATATGATAGAGCTGAGGATGAGCCAGCAGGTTTACAAGTAGATGATGGGTGTAATACGAATGTAAGGAAGGACAAGCAAATAAGTGGGTACAACTGCAGTGTTAAATTGTACCACAGAGGCAAAATCCATAAGGGTAAAGAATGCAGGGCTGAAGGTGCTGTATTTAAATACAAGTAGCATTCACAATAAGGTGGACGAATTTGTGGCGCAATTACAGATTAGTCAGTATGACATTGTGAGCACCACTGAGTCATGGCTGAAAGAAGGTCATAGTTGAGAGTTTAACATCAAAGGATATACTATGTATCAAAAGGGCAGTCAGGAAGGCATAGGCGGTGGTGTGGCTCTGTTGGTAAGAGATGGAATTGATCTTTAGAAAGAGGGTCAGAGAATGTTGAACCTTTGTAGGTGGGGTTAAGAAACTGTAAGGGTTAAGAAAACCATTATGGGAATCATATATAGGCCTCCAAATAGTAGCCAAGACGTGGGGTTGAGATTGCAAAGGGAACTGGAAAGGGTATGTAATAGGGGGAATGACACAATTATAATGAGGGGCTTCAATATGCAAGGAGATTGGAAAAATCAGATTGGTGTAGGATCACAAGAGAGGAATTTTGTTGAATGCCTATGAGGTGACTTTTTGGAGCAGCTTGTGCTCAAGCCTACTAGGGGAAAGAATATCTTAGACTGGATGTTGTGTAATAACCCAGATCTTTTTGAACAAAACAGAACCCTTAAGAGGCAGTGATCATAATATGATTGAATTCATACTGCAATTTAAGAGGGAAAAGTCTAAGTCACATGATCAGTATCACAATGGAATAAAGGGAATTACAGAGACATAACAGAGGAGCTTGCTTAGGTGGGTTGGAGGGGAATACTGGTAGGGATGACAGCAGAGCAGAGCAAAATCCAACAAAATGCAACTAAAAAAACTATAAGAAGGCAAAAGATGAAATATGAGGGCAAACTAGCCGATAATATAGTTTTTTTTCCAGTTATGTAAAAAATAAAAGGGAGGTGAGAGTTGATATTGGACCACTGGAAAATAATGCTGGTGAGGTAGCAATGGTGGGACAAAGAAATGACAGATGAACTTACTCAAAAGTTTGCTTCAATCTTTACTGTGGAAAACACTAGATGTATGCCAAAGATACATGGGTGTCAGAGGGAGTGTCATTGCTATTACAAAGGAAAAAGTGCTAGGCAAACTGAAAGGTCTTAAGTTGGATAAATCATCCGGACCAGATGGACTACATCCCAGAGTCCTGAGAGAGGTTGCTGAAGAGATAAACTGATGCATTGGTCATGATCTTTCAAGGATCACTTGTTTTTGGCATGGTGCCAGAGGACTGGAAAATTGCAAATGTCACTCCACTCTTTAAGAAGGGAGGAAGACAAAAGAGAGGAAATTATAGGCCAGTTAGCCTAACCTCCATGGTTTGGAAAGTGTTGGACTCCATTACTAAGGATGATATTTCAGGATACTTGGAGACTAATGATAAAATAAATCAAAGTCAGCATGGTTTCTGTATAGGAAAATCCTGCCTGACAAATCTGTTGGAATTCTTCAAGTAATTAGCAAAAAGGGTGGACAAAGGGGAGGCAGTGTTTCTCACTTATTTAGATCGTCAGAAGGTATTTGATAAGGTTCCCTACACAAGGCTGCTTAGCAAGGTAAAATCCTATGGTGTTACAGGAAAGATACTACCATGGACAGAGAAATGGCTGACAGGCAGGAGGCTGCAAAGGGTAATAAAGGGGGCCTTTTCTGGTTGGCTACCATTGACTAGTGGTGTTCCTCGGAGGTCAATACTGGGACTGCTACATTTCACACAGTTTGTCAATGATGTAGATAATGGAATTGGTGGCTTTGTGGCAAAGTTTGCGGTTGATTTGAAGATAGATGGAGGGGTAGGTAGTGCTGAGGAAGCAACATGATTGTAGCAGGGCTTAGTCGAATTGAATGAATGGGCAAAAAGTAACAGTTGGAATACAGTGTTGGGAAATATATGATAATGCATTTTGGTGAAAGGAATTATTGGTGCAGACTATTATCTAAACAGGGAGAAAATTCAAACATCAGAGGTGCAAAGGGACTTTGGAGTCCTCGTGCAAGACTCCCAGAAGGTTAATTCACAGATTGAGCTTGTGGTAAAGAAGGTTAAATGCAATGTTGGCATTTATTTCAAGGGCGATAAAATATAAGAACAAGGAGATAATGCTGAAGATTTATCAGACAATCATCAGGCCATACTTGGATTATTGTCAACGGTTTTGCACCCTTACAGGTATCAGGTATACTGTCGCTGGAGAAGGTCCAGAGGAGGTTCACATGAATGATTCCAGGAATGAAGGGGTTAACATATGAGGAGCATTTGGTAGCTTTAGGACTGGAATTTAGAAGAATGCAGGAGAATCTCCTCGAGACCTACCGAAAGTTGAAAGGACCAGATAAGGTGGATGTGAAGAGGATGTTCTCTCTGGTGGGGGTACCAGAACTGGACGACACAGCTTCAAAATTGAGAAGTGACCTTTTTGAACAGAAGTAAGGAGGAGTTTTTTTTAGCCAAAGGATGTTGAATCTGTGCAATGATCTGCCACAGACTGTGATGGAGGCCAAGTCCATGGGTATGTTTAAAGCTCAAGTTCATCGATTCCTAATTGATTGAGACATCAAGGGATATGGTGAGAGGGCAGGTGTATGGGGTTGAATAGGATTGGTGATCAGCCACGATGAAATAGTGGAGTGGACTTGATGGGCTGAATGGCCTAATTCTGCTCCTATGTCTTATGACCTTATGGTTGTAGGAACAGGTCAGTGTGGGACGAATGAAGTTGAGTGAAGGTATCCCCTTTGGTTCAAGAGCCTGCTGGTTCAGGGGTAATAACTGTTCCTGAACCTGGTGGTCTAAGAGCTGAGGCTCCTGTACCTTCTTCCTGATGGCAGCAGTGAGAAGAGGGCATGTCCTGGGTGGTGGGGGTCCCTGACGATGGATGCTGGTTTCCTGCAGCAGCATTCCATGTAGATGTGCTCAATGGTGGGGAGGCTCTAGCCAAGATGGACAGAGCCGTATCCACTACTTTTTGTAGGATTTTCCATTCAAGACCATTGGTGTTTCCATACCAGCCAGTCAATATCCTTTCTACAACACATCTTTGGAAGTTTGTCAAAGCTTTAGATGTCATGCTAAATCTTTGCAGTCTTCTAAGTAATTAGAAGCATTGCCTTCTTTTCTTTGTAATTGAACTTAACTGCTAGGCCCAGGACAGGTTCTCTGAAATAGTAACACTGAGGAATTTAAAGTTATTGACCCTCTCCGTCTCTGATCCTCTGACGTGGACTGACTCAAAGACCGCTGGTTTCCTCCTCCTAAAGTCAATGATCAGCTCCTTGGTTTTGCTGACACTGAGTAAGAGATTGTTGTGATGGCACTTCTCAACCAGACTTTCAATCTCTCTCCTATATGGCTGATTCATCACCACCTTTGATTTGGCCAACGACAGTGCTGACATCAGCAAACTTGAACTTGGCATTGGGTCTGTGCTTAGCTAAACAGTCATAAGTGTAAAGCGACTAGAGCAAGAGGCTAAGCACACATCGCTGATGTCCACCAGTGCTGGTGGAGACCATGGAGAAGATGTTGCTGCCAATCCAAACTGACTGGGGTCTGCAAGTGAGGAAATCCAGGATCCAATTGCACAATGAGGTATTGAGGCCAGGGTTTTGGATCTTATTGATCTATGAGCTTTGAGGAGATGATGGTATTGATGCTGCTCTGTAGTCAATAAGGCACACCCTCAAATATGCATCTTTACTGTCCAGATGTTCCAGGGTTGAGTGCAGAGCCAATGAGATGGCATCTGTTGTGGACATATGCTCCACAAATTGGAACAGATCTAATTCGCTTCTCAGGCAGAAGTTGATATGCTTCATTAGTAACCAGTCAAAACAATTCATCACTGTGGACGTAAGTGCTACTGGAGAATAGTCATTGAGGCACATCACCAAGTTTTTCTTAGGCACCGGTATAATGTAAGCTTCAGACTGCCGAAACAAGCGGTTAAAAATCTCTGTGAACTCTCCAGCCAGTTGATCAGCACAAGCCTTTCATGCTTAGCCAGGTACTTCGTCTGACCTGGAAGCTTTTCATAGGTTCACCCTCCTGAAGACTGCTCATACATCAGCCGCAGAGACTGAAATTACAGGATCAATGGGGCTGTGGGAGTTAGTGATGGTTTCTCCACATTTTGATGGTCAAAGCGAGCATAGCAGACATTGAGCTCATCTGGAAGTGAAGCCCTGTTGGCTCGTATGTTGCTTGACTTAACTTTGTAAGAGATGATGGGACCCAAGCCTTGCCAAGACAGTTGAGCATCCTTCAAGTTTAATGCGAATTGCCACTTCACCAGTGAGATGACTTTCCAGAGATCGTACCTGGACCTCTTGTAACTTTCTTGGTCAACGGACTTGTAAGCTTCTGATCGAGCCCTCAGCAGACTGGGAGTGTCCACCGACTTTTGAAAAATACTATTATTAATATTGGGGGGCTACAGAAATAGGTGCTTTGGCCCATCTCATCCATGCTGAACTGTTATTCTACCTAGTCCCATTGATCCACCTGGATAATAGCCCTCCATTCCCCTCCCTTGTGCATATCTATCTAAACTTCTCTTAAATGTCGACAGTGAGCCTACATTCGCCACTTCTGCTGGCAGCTCGTTCCACACTCTCACCACCCTCTGAGAGCTCCCCCTCAGGTTCCCCTTAAACATTTCACCTTTCACGCTTAACTCTTGACTTCTAAGTGGAAAAAGTCTACTTACATTTACCCTATCTGTACCTCTCATAATTTTGTACACCTCAATCAAATATCCCCTCATTCTCCTATGCTCCAGGGAATATTCAAACCGATTCAACTCCTTATAACTCAGTTCCTCAAGTCCCAGCAACATCCTTCTAAACTTTCCCTGCACCCTTTCAATCAAATTGGTATTTTTCCTTTAGGTAGGTGACTAGAACTGTGCATAATACTCCAAATTATGCCTTACCAACACCTTATACAACTTTAACATGATATCTCAACTTCTGTACTCAATTACTTTGATTTATGAAGACCAATGGAGCCAAAGCTCTCTTTTCAACCAATGATGCCACTTTCAAGGAATTATCGATTTATATTCCCAGATCCCTGAGTTCTACCACAGTTCTCAGTTCCCTATCATTCACTGTGCATATCCTGTCCTGGTTTGTCCTACAAAATTCTTTCACTTGCTGAGAGTTGTCAGTGAACAGAAATGAAATGTTGTGATACTGTATGTGATCTCAACAATTGGCACATTTCACAGAGGTCATGTAGCCTACATGCCAAGTCCTTATAAGGCATTGGCCAATCTGCTCTTGGAGTATTGTGAGCAATTTTAGTCCTTTATCCAAGAAAGTACATGCTGGCATTTGAAAGGGTCCTGAGAAGTTTCACGACCATGATCCTGGGAATTAAAGGGTTAATGTATGCAGACCATTTGTTGTTTCTGCACCTGTACTCACTAGAGTTTAGAAGAATGAGGGAGGATCTCATTCAAACATGTCAAATATTGAAAGGCCTGGACAGAGTGGATGTGGAGAGGATTTATCCATTGGTGGAGTATTCTTGGACTAGAAGGTGTAGGCTCAGAATAGAAGAATGTCTCTTTAAAACAGAGAAGAGGAGGAATTTCTTTAGCCAGCAGGTAGTGAATCTGTAGAATTAAATGCCACAGATGGCTGTGGAGGCCATCAGAGAGGAGAGTCAGAGTTTAGAGACAGTGATGTGGGGGAATTTGTGGACAGCCTGGAGTATAGGCCTCTGCTCCACATTCGAAGGCCAGTGATGTGAACGTGACCGGAGGTCAGGTGGGCAGATCACCGAAAGCGAGCGCTAGTGCCGAGAATGGAGTACAAGGCCTACAGTTCTGGGTCCCGTTACTGGCGAGTAGTGAGTTGAAGATCTGAAGTCCGGGTCTTCATTAATCATCATGTGCGAAGGCTGATCGGAAGTCCAGTCGTTGAGGCCAGTGGCTGAAGCCCCATAACTGTGAATTTCTCTGTTGGGGCTGTTGAAGGCCCAGTTTCTGCAAATCTACGCTTCTGCTGGAGGCTGAAGTTCAAAGACCTGGTGACAGAGGACTATGAATCTTTGTGCATGAGCAGGTGTGTGTTAGGGAGGAATGAGGCTTGTGTTGCTGTTAATGCTAAGCCACCAGGCACATTCTGTCTTGTTCTGTTCTGTGTTATTCTACTGAACATGATGGTCACCGGAATGTGTGGCAGCTCTTACAGGCTGCCTCCAGCACACTCCATCTCGATTTACATGGGATAGACGAGTCTGAATCTGATCCCAGAATTTAATTTAAATTAACAGTGTAGTTTTACCTTTCCATATGACTACAATTTTCTGGAGGTGTCCTGTCGGATACTTCTATTTCAGGGTCAAGATGCAAGTCGATCTAGTCAGTTTTAGGATTTACTAACTACTATAACAGGTTCCTGCCATACCTGGCTACTGTTCTCCATCCCTTGAACTCATTACTGCAGACTGGGACAAAATGGTAACGGGTAAAGCCGTGTGAGATGCCTTTCAAAAACGTAAAGGAAATGATCCAGATGGTGCAGTGAAGCTTGCCTGCGATGCCTCGCCTAGCGGTGTATCACACGTGATGAGTGACGGATGTGAACGTCCCACAACCTTTGCAGCACACTCTCTTACCGCTACAGAGAAAAATTACGCACAGATTGACAGAGAGGCTTTGAGTCTGGTTTGAGGTGTAAAACGTTTCAACCAGTTCTTGTCTGGGGAGAGTTGACCCTCATTACTGATCATCAACCACCTGTGGCCGTTTTCAATCCACAGAAGGGCGTTTTACAGCACAAATGCAGAGACAGACTTTAAACACAAAGTACACTGCAGATGCTGTGGTCAGATCAACACAGACACGCTGGAGGAACTCAGCAGGCCAGGCAGCATCCGTTGAAATGAGCAGTCAACGTTTCAGGCCGAGACCCTTCGTCAGGACTGAAGAAGGAGGGGGCAGGGGCCCTATAACAAATGTGGGGGGAGAGTGAAAAGGTGCAGGTGAAAAACCAATCAGAGGAAAGATCAAGGGGTAGGGGAAAGGAAGCAGGGAGGGGATAGGCAGCAGAGGTGAAGAATCTAAGGGGAAAGCATTATGGGTAGTAGAAAAAGGCAGAATCATGAGAGAGGTTATAGGCAGCTGGAAGAGGAGGCAGAGTAGAAGTGGGATGGGGGAAGGGGGAGGGAGGGAATTACCGGAAGTTGGAGAATTCGATGTTCATACCAAGGGGCTGGAGACTACCCAGACAGTATATGAGGTGTTGCTCCTCCAACCTGAGTTTAGCTTCATCATGGCAGTAGAGGAGGCCATGTAAGGACATATCCAAATGGGAATGTGAAGCAGAGTTGAAGTGAGTGTCAACCGAGAGATCCTGTCTGTTGTGGCAGACGGAGCGAAGGTGCTTGACGAAACGGTCCCCCAATCTGCGTCGGGCCTCGCCGATTAGAGGAGGCCGCACCGGGAGCACCAGATGCAATAGATTACCCCAACAAGATGTGTTGCCTCACCTGGAAGGACTGTTTGGGGCCCTGAATGGTGGTAAGAGAGGAGGTGTAGGGACAGGTGTAGCACTTAGGCTTGCAGGGATAAGTGCCAGGTGGGAGATCTGTGGGGAGGGACGTGTGGACCAGGCAGTTGCGGAGGGAACGATCCCTGCGAAAAGTGGAGAGGGGTAGACAGGGAAAGATGTGCTTAGTGGGGGGTCCTGTTGAAGGTGGCAGAAGTTGCGGAGGATAATATGCTGGATCCGGAGGCTGGTGGGTGGTAGGTGACGACAAGGGGAACACGATCCCTGGAGATGGACTTTGTTTCTTGGAGGTCACAATTACAAAATTGAAGTCTAGAGGACAACTAATCATGGAAATGGTGATGAATTGTCAGGCATATAGATGAGGGTAGTGCAGTGGATGTGATCTACATGGATTTTAGTAAGGCATTTGACAAGGTTCCACACGGTAGGCTTATTCAGAAAGCCAGAAGGCATGGGATCCAGGGAAGTTTGGCCAGGTGGATTCAGAATTGGCTTGCCTGTAGAAGGCAGAGGGTCATGGTGGAGAAAGTACATTCAGATTGGAGGGTTGTGACTAGTGGTGTCCCACAAGGATCTGTTCTGGGACCTCTACTTTTCGTGACTTTTATTAGCGACCTGGATGTGGGGGTAGAAGGGTGGGTTGGCAAGTTTGCAGATGACACAAAGGTTGGTGGTGTTGTAGATAGTGCAGGGGATTGTCGAAGATTGCAGAGAGACAATGATAGGATGCAGAAGTGGGTTGAGAAGTGGCAGATGGAGTTCAACCGGGAGAAGTGTGAGGTGGTACACTTTGAAAGGACAAACTCCAAGGCAGAATATAAAGTAAATGGCAGGATACTTGGTAGTGTGGAGGAGCAGAGGGATCTGGGGGTACATGTCCACAGATCCCTGAAAGTTGCCTCACAGGTAGATAGGGTAGTTAAGAAAGCTTATCAGGTGTTAGTTTTCTTAAGTCGAGGGATAGAGTTTAAGAATGCGATGTAATGATGCAGCTCTATAAAACTCTAGTTAGGCCACACTTGGAGTACTGTGTCCAGTTCTGGTCGCCTCACTATAGGAAGGATGTGGAAGTATTGGAAAGGGTACAAAGGAGATTTACTAGGATGCTGCCTGGTTTAGAGAATATGGATTATGTTCAGAGATTAAGGGAGCTAGGGCTTTACTCTTTGGAAAGAAGGAGGATGAGAGGAGACATGATAGAGGTACACAAGATATTAAGAGGAATAGACAGAGTGGACAGCCAGTGCCTCTTCCCCAGGGCACCACTGCTCAGTACAAGAGGACATGGCTTTAAGGTAAGGGGAGGGAAGTTCAGGGGGATATTAGAGGAAGGTTTTACTCAGAGAGTGGTTGGTGCATGGAATGCACTGCCTGAGTCAGTGGTGGAGGCAGATACGCTAGAGAAGTTTAAGCGACTACTAGACAGGTATATGGAGGAATTTAAGGTGGGGGGTTATATGGGAGGCAGGTTTTGAGGGTCGACACAACATTGTGGGCCGAAGGGCCTGTAATGTGCTATACTATTCTATGTTCTATGTTCTATGTTTCCCCTTGAAAATGAAGTACTGGAATTGTTTTTTCTGGAAAAGACACTCCGCGACACATTCTCCCTAACACAAATCTCTCAGTTATGGCAAAGGTGATCCAAAGTGAACACAGAAAGACCCACACTGTCTCAGACCCAAGTGTCCACCCAAAATGGCTGGAGTGTGTAGCGCAAACCCTGGTTTCCCCATTAATACCAGCACTGAGATGAACTTGCACTTGCTGGAGTTTACCTTATGTGGGGATTGAGAGTTGTCTCATGTCCTGGGATAGATCAGCAGCTTGCCATGCACTGTATGGGATGCCAGCATGTCAGCAGAACTCACTTCACAAACACTGAACCAGAAGCTTGCTAGTATTCCCATGCAGTGCACTCCACAACAATCAGCTCACCAGCTCTGCTGTTCCTGAGTTGACCCACGTGTTCATGCTTGGAGATCCTCAAACTGGATCTCAGAAGGAGGATGCAGAACGGACAGCTGAGACAAATTGAAGGCTCCTCAATGAAGGAGGCTCAATGGTTCGCTCCTGGACAAGCTGTCCTAGTCAGGGACCACACAGCTGGTCAAAACTGGGTACTCGAGAAGATTAAGCAGAATAGGGCCACTCTCCTACACTGTGGATATTGCGTCTGATGTCATCAGGAGACAACACATCGATCAGTCGAGGAGAGCAGAGTCAATTGTTAGAGAAGAAAGTAAGTTATCGTTACCAGAACCACTTCCTGCAGTCTCAAAGTCAACTCCTAAAAACCACCACAGAGTAAGGCCCCAGAACCTGAGATCGGATCACTGTCACAAATCGCACCTGCTAAGCAGAATGACCCTACTTCTCAGGAAAGATGTAATCCCACAAGAGTAAGAAAGCCTCCACAATGACGAAATCTTTAGGCCGGAAGGGGATAATTTAAAACTTACTATGCTGTGGATGTCTGTATATAGTAATTGCATTATATAATATAATGTGTATCTAGTTGAGATGCATTCTCTGTGAAGTTGGACTTCATAGTTAAGCAGGGAGGAGTGTTGGATATTTAATATTTAAGTAATGTTTGAGCATTCTTGTTTGTGTGTGTATATATAGATATATATATATTAATTTATTAATTATGTGTTGATTTAAATAATTCATTAAGGGTTATATGAATAAATACATAAATTATATACATCATCACACTACTATGTGATATATGCATGCCTCATTTATAATAAGCACCAAGTTAGAACTGCATTACTGGATTCCCGTGACTTCCTTTGAATTAGTTTAATGCTTTAAAGTTAGAAAACATGACAAAGGGCATTGATGTTTCCACATCAGGCCATGAAGCAATCAGTCTACACTGCACATTTATAGAAGTTTGACAAAGTTTCAGACAACATGCCAAATCTTCACAAACTTCTAAGTAGACTCACTGCCGTGCTTTCTTCATAATGACACTTACATACTAGACCTGGGACAGTTCCTTAGAAATGATAACACCAGGAAATTAAAGTTGCTGACCCTCTCTGCCTCTGGTCCGCCAATGAGGACTGGCTCACGGACCCTAGTCAGTTTTCGATTTGCACTTGCTTGTCAGCCCTTGCTGAGTATGTTGTATTTTATTTTAAGGCACTCACCATCAGTCTTAAATTGATGTGTGCATTTAATGGAAAGACTCTGCAGGGGTTGCATAAATAGAGAGATTTAGGAGTTTGAACATAAAACTTAATGGAAATGCAAAGAGCCAGGCAGACAAAATCATTAAAAAAAATACCAATTGAAAATTTGGTTTTAAATAGTGAAAAATACATTGTCGCGTTCACTTTATACAAAACATTCAATAAACCACAACTAAAATGCTATGTACGTTCCTGCGTCCAAGGTCACTTTCAAGGACTGTACAACTTGGTTTCTCAATATTATTCGTTTAGTTATTTATTTATTATTTGATTTTTCTTTACTGTATTTTCACAGTTTGTCTTCTTTTGCACATTATTTGTCAGTCCTTGTGCATAGTAAACGAGAAGACCATAAGAGCTAGGAGCAGAATTAGGACAGTTGACCCTTCAAGTCTAATCCGCCATTTCATTTTAGCTGATCCAAATCCCCTCTCAGTCACATCTCCTACCTTCTTTCTGTATCCATTCTTGCTTTGACTAATCAAGAATTTATCAATCTCTGCCTTAAATATACCTAATGCCTTGGCCTCCACAGCACCTTTGGCAATGAAGTCCACAGGTTCACCACTCTTTGGCTAAAGAAATTCCTCCTCATCTCCTTTCTAAAAGGATACCCTTCTACTCTGAGGCTGTGTCCTCTGGTCTTCGACTCCCCAATGACAGAAAACATCCTCTCCACATCCACTCTGTTGAGGCCATTCAAAATTTGATAGGTTTCATTGAGGTCACCCCTCATCCTGAAATCATTTTCATGAACCTCCTTTGGACCCTCTCCAGTTTCAGCACATCCTTTCTTGAAAAGGAGCTTAAAACTGCTCACAATACTCCAAATGAGGCCTCACCGGTGCTTTATAAAGTCTTAACTTTACATCCTTGCTTTTATATTCTACTCCTCTCAAAAAGAATGCTAACATCGCATTTGCCTTCCTCCCCACCAGCTCAACCTGCAAATTAACCTTGAGTGAATCCAGCACAATGAGCTCCAAATCACTTTGCAGCTCTGACTTTTGAATTTTCTTTCTATTTAGAAAATAGTTAATCCTTTTATTTCTTCTACCAGAGGATTGTTTTTCATTGATTTCATTATTTTAATTGATTTTATTGTATTTCTTTGTTTTACTGTGAATGCTCACAAGAAAATGAATCTCAGGGTTAAATATATATACTTTGATAATAAATGCACTTTGAACTTAAAAAGTTCACTGAAGCTTTGGAGCATTTCGGGCATGGATGGAAGAGATTGGAAAGTGTAGTAAAGATTACATGAGGTAATGGAATAATTTCTGTTGGGAAAGCTGACTGACGACCTAAAAAAGTTTTTAATATTGCAATGGAGTAAACAGGAATCTATTTTCTCCATGCAACACACACAAAAGGCTGGTGGAACGCAGCAGGTCAGGCAGCATCTATAGGGAGAAGCGCTGTCGACGTTTCGGGCCGAGACCCTTCGTCAGGACTAACTGAAAGGAAAGATAGTAAGAGATTTGAAAGTAGGAGGGGGAGGGGAAAATGAAAAATGATAGGAGAAGACAGGAGGGGGTGGGGTGAAGCTGAGAGCCAGAAAGGTGATTGGCAAAAGGGATACAGAGCTAGAGAAGGGAAAGGATCATGGGACGGGAGGCCTAGGAAGAAAGAAAGAGGGAGGGGAGCACCAGAGGGAGATGGAAAACAGGCAGAGTGATGGTCAGAAAGAGAGAAAAGAGGAGGGGGGAAAAAGCTAGATGCAGCAGGGATGGGGTAAGAAGGGGAGGATGGGCATTAACAGAAGTTAGAGAAGTCAATGTTCATACCATCAGGTTGGAGGCTACCCAGCCGGTATATAAGGTGTTGTTCCTCCAAACTGAGTGGGGCTTCATCTTGACAGTAGAGGAGATTAGAGGACTAAATAGAGGACTATTTTCTCCATGATGTGAAGCTAGTATTGAGGCTCTCCAGTTTGAAACGATCATAAAGTGTGACAGTGTAGAGTTTAGGAGAGACCTCTGATCTCCCTGAGTTACTGAAGTGCGTAATTGATGAAGGTAGAGTAGTAGATGTAGTGTATATGGATTTCAGCAAGGCATTTGATAAGGTACCCCATGCAAGGCTTATTGAGAAAGTAAAGAGGCATGGGATCCAAGGGGGCATTGCTTTGTGGATTCAGAACTGGCTTGCCCACAGAAGGCAAAGTGTGTTTGTAGACAGGTCAAATTCTGCATGTAGGTTAGTCACCAGTGGTGTGCCTCAAGGATCTGTTCTGGGACCCTTACTCTTTGTGATTTTTATTAATGACCTGGATAAGGAAGTGGAGGGATGTGTTAGTAAGTTTGCTGATGACACAAAGGTTGGAGGTCTTCTGTATAGTGTGGAGGGCTGTCAGAGGTTACAGTGGGACATTGATAGGATGCAAAACTGGGCTGAGAAGAGGCAGATGGAGTTCAACCCAGGTAAGTGTGAGGTGGTTCATTTTGTTAGGTCAAATATGATGGCAGAATATAGTATTAATGGTAAGACTCTTGGCAGTGTGGAGGATCAGAGGGATCTTGGGGTCTGAATCCATAGGATGCTCAAAGCTGCTGAGCAGGTTGACTCTGTGGTTAAGAAGGCATACGGTGTATTGGCCTTCATCAATCATGGAATTGAATTTAGGAGCCAAGAGGTAATGTTGCAGCTATATAGGACCTTGGTCAGACCCCACATGGAGTACTGTGCTCAGTTCTGGTCACCTCACTACAGGAAGGATGTGGAAGCCATAGAAAGGGTGCAGAGGAGATTTACAAGGATGTTGCCTGGACTGGGGAAGCATGCCTTATGAGAATAGGTTGAGTGAACTTGGCCTTTTCTCCTTGGAGCGATAGAGGATGAGAGGTGACCTGATAGAGGTGTATAAAGATGATGAGAGGCATTGATCGTGTGGATAGTCAGAGGCTTTTTCCCAGGGCTGAAATGGTTGCCACAAGATGACACAGGTTTAAGATGCTGGGGAGTAGGTACAGAGGAGAGGGCAGGGGCTAGTTTTTTACTCACAGAGTGGTGAGTGCATGGAATGGGCTGCCGGCAATGGTGGTGGAGCCAGATACGATAGGGTCTTTTAAGAGATTTTTAGATAGGTACATGGAGCTTAGTAAAATAGAGGGCTATAGGTAAGCCTAGTAATTTCTACGGTAGGGACATGTGCGGCACAACTTTGTGGGCCGAAGGGCCTGTGTTGTGCTGTAGGTTTTCTATGTTTCTATATAATGCTTTGCCACAGGAGTGGCTGAGCCAATGCATCAGAATGAGAATCAGGTTTACTATCATTGACATATGTCCTGAACTTCGTCCCTTTGTGGCAACCGTACAAAGCAATATATTTTTAAAACTATCAATTACAGTAAGAGATACAGTACTGTGCAAAAGTCTTGGGCACATACAGTATATATAGTGAAAGAGCCTGTGACTTTTGTACAGTACTGTAGTAATTTTATGTATTGTACTGTACTGCTGCTGTAATAAAGCAACACATTTTATGACATGTACATTAAAATTAAATAAATTAAGTTAGTAGTTGAAAAATCAAACAAGTAGTACAAAAATTAGAGCAAGACCGAATAAATATTGGAACTTCGGTTGAAACTCTTTATCCAATAGTTTCCAGATAGCAGTAGCAATATAAGACCATAAGACATAGGGGCAGAAATTAGGCCATTTGGCCCATCAAGTCTGCTCCGCTATTCAATCATGGCTGATCCTTTTTATACTCCTCCTCAAACCCAGCCTTCTCCCTGTAACCTTTGATGCATGTCCAATCAAGAACCTATCAAGCTCTTCCTAAATACACCCAGCGACCTGGAGTCCACAGCTGCATATGGCAACAGATTCCACAAGTTCACCATCCTCTGGCTGAAGAAATTTCTCTGTATCTCTGTTTTGAATATAGTGACCATAAGGGAGGGGGGGTGCACAGCAACAAGAGAGTCCTACTGAAGGGTCTCAGCCCAAAACGTCAACTGTGTACTCTTTTCCAGAGATGCTGCCTGTCCTGCTGAGTTCCTCCAGCATTTTGTGTGCGTTGCTTGGATTTCCAGAATCTGCAGATTTTCGCTTGTTTATGAGTGTATTACTAGCCTTTTTTAGCCATTTTCCTAAATTAATTTTGACTTCTTTTCTCATCTCAGCTTTGCTATAAAATTAAAAGACATAGAAGAATTTTGTCCATCAAGCGTGCTCCTTCATTCGATCATGGCAGATTTATTTTCACCCTCAACGTTATTCTCCTGCCTTCTCCCTGTAACCTTTGATGCCCTTACTAATCAATAACCTCTGCTTTAAATAAATCCAATTACATGGCCTCTTCAGCTGTCTATGGCAATAAATCCCCTAGATTCATCACCCTTGTGTATGTGATATTTCAATAATATTTGAGTAATCTTGTATATATAATTGTTTAATTAAGCATTCTTATTTATTTAAATAATTAATTATGGGTTATATGTAAAAATATGTTAACTACGTACGTCATCATGCCACCAACCAGGTGACACGTGCGTACCTCACTTCAAAGTAAACTCAAACTACCCTCGTTTTATGGACTCCTTACATCTTTGTTTGAATTCATTTAAAGTTTTGAAGTTACAAAACAGAGCAATTTCCCTCTGTCTAAATAAATTCCTCTCTGTCTCTGTTCTAAAGTGAGTGATAGTGCTGAGGATAAGGTAGTTGGTTTACAACAAAGGCGAAGTGTAGAGAGACTCCTAGCAAGGAGAAGCTGATGATGGGACATATTTGTGTTCAACAGGTTGTCAATGACAGGCAAAACCAAGAAGGATAAATACAGGGCTGAACGTGTTACATTTGAATGTGCAGCGTATATTGAATAACGCAGATGAACTTGTAGCATGGCTATAGATTGGCATGTATGACGTTGTAGGCATCACCGAATCATGGCCAAAAGAAGATTATAGCTGGGAGCTTAACGCCCAAGGATACACATTTTATCGAAAAGACAGGCAAGTAGGCAGAGGCTTTGGAATGGTTCTGTTGGTAAAAAAAATGTGATCAAATTATTAGAAACAGGTGACATAGGGTCAGAAGGTGGGATAGAGCTGAGGGACTGCAAGGGTAAAAAGACCCTGATGGGTATTAGATACAGACCCCCAAACAGTAGCAAGGATGTTGTCTACAAATTGCAATGGGAGATGAAAAATGCAAGCCAAAAGGCCAAGGTTACAATAGTAATGGTGGATTTCAATATGGAGGTAGATTGGGAAAATCAGTTTGGTGCTGGATCCCAAGAGGGGTAATTTCTAGAATGTCTACAAGATGACTTTTTAGAGCAGCTCATGGTTGAGTCCACTAAAGGATCAGCTATTCTAGATTGGATGTTGTAAAATGAACTGGAATTGATTAGAAAAGAAGAAGATGAAGTCAGATGTATCAATGTTACAGCGGAGTAAAGAGAATTCCAGAGGCATGAGAGAGGAGTTGGCCAAAATTGATTGGAAAAGAACAGTGGCGTGGTTGACAGCAGTGCAGCAATGGCTGGAATTTCTGGAAGCCATTTGGAAGGCACAGGGTATATATCTATATATATATATTCCAAAAAGGAAGAAGTATTCTAAAGGAAAGATGACACAACCATGGCTAAAAGGAGAAGTCAAAGCCAACATAAAAGCTAAAGAGAAGGCATATGTCTGACCACAGTGGTTGGGAAGATGCTGGAGCCAATTGTTAAAGATGTGGTTTCAATATACTTAGAGGCACATGATTAAAAAGGCCGTAGTCAACATAGTTTCCTCAAGGGATAATCTTGACTGACAAATCTGTTGGAATTCTTTGAAGAACAAGCAGGGTAAACAAAGGAGAATCAGTGGATGTTGTGCAATTGGATTTTCAGGAAGCCTTTAACAAGGTGTCACACATAAGGCTGCTTAACAAGTTTACAGGAAAAATAGTAGAATGGATGAAGTAGTGGCTGATTGGCAGGTGGCAAAGAATGGGAATAAAGGGAGCCTTCACTGGTTGGCTGCCAATGACTAGTGATGTTCGACAAGCATCTGTGTTTGGGGTGCTTCATTTGACATTATATATGTCAATGACTTGGATGACAAAATTAATGGATTTGTTGCAACGTTTGCAGATGATATAAAGTTAGATGGAGGAGCGGGTAGTTTTGAGGAAATAGAGAATGGGCAGATGGAATACACTGTCAGGAAGTGTATTGTCATTATAATGTATTGTATTGTCACTTCATTAGAAGATATAAAAAGATAGACTACTTTCTAAATGGAGAGTAAAATTTAAAAATCTGAGTGCTTGTACAGGATTCCCTAAAGGTTAATTTACAGTTTGACTCAGTTGTGATGAGGTCCAATGTGATATTGCTGCTCATTTCAAGAGAACTAAAATATAAAAGCAAGAATGTAATGTTGAGTCTTTATAAAGCTCTGAGAAGACATCACTTGGAGTATTGTGAGCAGTTTTGGGCCCCTAATCTTAGAATGATTGTGCTGACACGGAAGAAGATTTAAAGGAGGTTCACAAAAATGATTCCAGGATTGAACAGCTTGTCACATGAAGAGCATTTGATGGCTCTGGACCTGGTTTAACTAGAATTCAGAAGAGTGAGGGATCACCTAATTGAAACCTATCGAATGATGAAAGGCCATGATAGAGTGGATATGGAGAGAATGTTTCCTATGGTGGGAGAGTCTGGTACAAGAGGGCATAGCCTCAGAATAGAGGGTATTGTTTTAGAATGAAGATGAGGAGGAATTTATTTAGCCAGAGAGTGAAGAATCTGTGGAATTCGTTGCCACAGGCGGCTGTGGAGACCTATGCCTTTATATATATTTAAGGCAGATGTTGATAGATTTTGATTGTTCAGGGCATGAAGGGATACGTGGAGAAGGCAGGAGATTGGGGCTGAGAAAAATGGATCACAATGATAAAATAGCAGAGCAGATTCGCTGGGCCAAACGGCCCTAATTCTGCTCCTATATCTTATGGTCTTACAAGGATGTATTTATCAGTGTGAGAACACTATCTGGTGAAGTTGGTAAGTTAGAAAGAAAACAAAGGTTTACCACCTGCCACTTTCTGCCCAGCCTGAGATGTTATTGCTCATTCAATGGTATATTATGCATCAAAGACATCCATAATAGTTGGGAATATATCCGATTCAGACATGGCTAGTTTCTGTGGTGAAGATTTATATGAAAACAAGAAAATAGGAGCAGGGGAAGCCTTTGGGCTCTGCAGGCGTGTCCCAACGTCTCATATGATTATGACTGATCTATCTTGGAAATTTGAATGGTCCAATATTATGCCAATATCTTTGGCTGAACTATGGAAAAATTCAGCCATTGGAGATTTTCCAATACCACAAAGAATAGAATGCACCTGTGGAGAAAGGATTGAACGAGAACACTGAAAAAGGAAAAAAAATTAAGGAATGGAATCCAATGGTTCATGTTATTTTATTGTTCATAAAGAGACAAAACATTACATTGTAGAGGTGTCATGGTAGCAAAGTGGTTAGCATGATGCTTTACAACACCAGCAACATGGGTTCAATTCCCAACGCAGTCTGTAAGAAGTTTGCACATTCTCCCAGTTTCCTCCAGGTGATCCAGTTTCCTCCCACAGTCCAAAGACAAACCGGTTGATAGGTAAATTGTCCTGTGATTAGGCAAGGGTTAAATTAGGGGTTGCAGGGCAGCATGGCTTGAAGGGTCAGAACTGCCTATTCCACTATGTAAGTCAATAAATAAATAAGTTATATTTTGGAAATAAACCTTAGCAATGTGGAGGAACAGATGGTTCTTGAGGTCCATGTCCATAGATCTCTCAAGGTTGCCATGCGGATTGGTAGGGTTGTTAAGAAGGCAATTGTTGTATTGGACTTCAATACTCAGGGATTGAGTTGAAGAGCCAAGAGGTGATGTTGCGGTTCCATACAGACCCAAATACTAATCCCTCCTACCTACATCAATATATATCCTTCCTTCTATCCATGTGCCTTTCCAAATGTCTTTTAAAAGCGTCTAATGTATTTGCCTCTACCACTATACCGGGCAGCATATTCCAGGCTTCCATGACTCTCTGAGTAAAAAATTTACTCCTCACATCTCCCTTGAATCTACCTCCTCTCACTTACAATGCACGCCCTTTGATATTAGATTTTTAACCTAGGAAACAGATACTCTCTGTCCATTCTATCTATGCCTCTCATAATCTTGTAAACCGCTATTAGATCTCCCCTCAACCTCCAGCGTTCCAGAGAAAACAGCCTGGCAGAGGAACTGAATGCATATTTTGCATCAGTCTTCACGGTGGAAGATGTCTTCAGTATACTGGACTTTCAAGAATGTCAGGGAAGTGAAGTAAGTGCAGTGAAAATTACGACTGAGAAGGTGCTCAGGAAACTTTAGTGATCTGAAAGTGGATAAATCTCCTGGACCTGATGGAATGCACTCTTGGGTTCTGAAGGAAGTAGCTGGAAAGATTGCAGAGGCATTAACAATGACCTTTCAAGAATAGATAGATTCTGACATTGTACTGGATGACTGGAAATTGCAAATGTTACTTCGTTATTTGAGGAGGGTGGGAGGCAGCAGAAAGGAAACTATAGACCTGTTAGCCTGACATCAGTGGTTGGAAAGTTGTTGGAATCGATTGTTAGGGATGAGATTGAGGAGTACCTGGAGGCACACGACAAGGAAAGTCCTATCTGAATAGAAATTGAGATTTCCTACTGCAATTTTTTGAGGAAATCACAAACATTTTAATTCCACTTCCCATTCCCATTCCAATGTCAATCCATGGCCTCCTCTACTATCGCAATGAGGCCATACTCAGGTTGGAGGAACAACACCTTATATTCCATCTGGGTAGCCTCTAACCGGATAACTCAAATTTCAATTTCTCGAGCTTCCAGGGATGCCCTTCTCCATTCCCCATCCCCTTTTCCCTCTCTCACCTTATCTACTTGCCTGTCCATCGCTTCCCTCCGGTGCTCCTCCTCCTTTTTCTGTCTTCCATGGCCTTTAGTCCTCTCTTGTCTGACTCCCCTTTCTCCAGCCCTGTATCTCTTTCACCCATCAACTTCCCAGCTCTTTACTTCATTCCTCTCCTTCCTGGTTTCACCTACCACCTTGTGTTTCTCTCTCCTCACCTTTAAATCTACTCCTCATCTTTATCTCTCCAGTCCTGCCGAAGGGTCTCTGCCCGAAATGTTGTCAACTGTACTTTTTTTCCATGGATGCTGCCTGGCCTGCTGAGCTCCTCCAGCATTTTGTGTGTGTTACTTAGATTTCCAGCATCTGCAGATTTTCTCCTGTTGGTGAACTGTTTCAAAGTAAACGTTGTGGTGTGTTTATATTCATTAACATAATTACAGGAAATTTCACAACTATACTACCATACATTTCAAAATTATATTAGCATAATTTGAAAATTATATTAACATAATTTCAAAATTATATTAACATTATAAAAAAGAGAATTCCAGGAGCACGGCAACAAAGACTATGTGCACGGGAGCGTTTCAGCTCCTGCATGGCCACGCACCCACACAGCTTAGAGGGAACAGTACATGGACGTGAGTTTATTGTGGCCGCCATCCTTTGACACATCATTCATCTGTTATGGAAGCAACTACACAATAGTGATGAAATGGCATTTCCTCAGGCAGGGCAAGCAGAGGCATGGATAAATCTTCTTGTTTTTTTGTTGAATTATCAGCTTCTCTAGATAAAAGTCCCCTCATCCATTCATATTGATAAATACATCCTTACTCTGCCTTATTAAAGAATAATTGAAGAGACCTTCTGAAAGGCAACCTCTTGATGGTTTATGTGGAACAGTGATGGTATAACATTCAAAATTACATTGACACTATTTCAGAAATTGTCTTGGTCTGTTTTGCCTAAAACAGTAGAGCCCGGTGCAGCCACTTCAGCCCACGATGCTGTACCAGCCTTTTGACCTTCTCTAAGTTCAACCTTACACTTCCCTCCCACGTAGCTTTGTACATCTGTTCCACCTATTTAATTCATGTCCGACCTTTTTACTGGTGGGATGGTATTTTTCAAGCAAAGGAGTATTACAAAGCAAGCATAAAGTAAATGTTTTAATGCTCACAGATATATTGTGAGATTTTTTTTTCTTAGGGCACTATACCTTAAAGACATCTTAGCTCTCGAGTATTGAGGTGCTATTGCTTATTCTTTTAGGTAACTTTTGCTGAAGAATTGGATCCCCACAAACTAACCACTGAACTGATTCTGCAACCTTAGCACTCATTTTCAAGGAGTCTACAACTTGTGTTCTCAGTGTTATTTATTTACTTTCATTATTATTACCTGTTTGTTTGGTATTTGTGTAGCTTGTCTTTTTTGCACATTGATTCTATTGCATTTCTTTGTTCTGCTGCGAATGGCTACAGGATTGTACATGGTTACATATACATATTTTGAAAATGAATTTACTTCGAATTTTAACTTGGAAGTTAACATGAGGATTAGCTTTATTAGTTTGACTGCAATTTTGGAGATTGAAGTTAATTTTGCTGAGATTATTAACTTACTCTCAATGATACAAATTGAGGCCATATGGCCCTTTGGGTTCATAATAATTCTCTACAGAGCTGTCCATTACCTTTTTTAACTTCCCATAGTGTTGCACCTTACTCATTTACTGATACAGTCTATAAACAGTGTGTAAATCTTAGACATCTCAGTTCTCAACTTGCTATTGCTTATTCTTTTAGGTAACTTAGGCAAGGCTCACCTTATGGCCCAGTGAGCCGCACTACCCAGCAACCCAGGACAATTTACAGTGAACAATCAACCTACTAACCGGTACATTATTGAAATGTGGGAGGAAACCAGAGCATTTGGTGGAAACTCATGCATTCACCCAAGGAGCACGTACAAACTCCTTACATATGGCACCGGAAATGAACTCTGAACTCTGATGCTCCGTGCTGTGATATTGTCGAGCTAACTGCTACACTACCATGCCATCCTCATTATTGTCTTTCACATGCCTCTCGGTTCTGCTTTGGTTCTTCTGCTGCTAGCCAACACAGAGAAGAAAACTACAGTAGCCAACAGTAAACTACCAATTACAGACACCCCACCTCTCCCGGAGGTTCCGGAAGTCTCCTGCATATTGATAGCGGCTCCCTGACACCCGCAAATTATATACAATATCCTGGAAATCAATTTTCTTTGAGAGCGAGAGGAAGCATCCTGATTGGTCTCTCTTCGTCCTAAGTAGACCTATCAGTTTTCTCTGTGGGCGGGCTTTACAGTCACCCTTCAAATATAATGACAGTGTTGCTTGCTGCACTGTTTGCGACAGTGAATTTTCTATTGCCCATGGTGGGTTAAAACGTAAGAGACACGTTGAGGTGAGTTTAACAGGTGTTATTCATTCATTAGCATAGCTAACGTTATTTAAACTAGCTGGCTAGCTGTTAAGGAGCTACTCTATTGATGTCCTACATGTTGAGGCCAAATTCCCTGTAGACTTGCTTAAAGTTGTAATAGAATAAAAAATGACTCCATGATAATAGAAGTACATGTTTTAATGTCATATTTTCTGCATATACCCAACGGTTTACAGATTAGACAAAATCACTAAACAAATTATTACATACACCATTGGAGGTCGACCGGGGTTGAGGTACTACCTCCCTGAAATGAGTTTTGCTGGGTGCAATGTCTGTGATTAAATGAGAACTACCTAATTTAAAGGAACAGTGGTTCTTATTTCAGACTTCCAGAGTTGGTCATGCCTGCAGGTGATTCAGGTGGAATGATTCCATTTCCACAAAGGATTCTCAGTCGGGAGTAGGCACACAAAAGACTGCACAAGTTCATGGATGAGAGTGCAGACTGGGCAAAAATTGTGGCTGATCATCACAGAATCACCTTTGAGAAAAGAAGCAAGGCAGCGGAGCATCATGTTCTTTGTACCGAGTCCAGACTTGCCAGTTATATTACCTGCTGTGCCTGCCTTGGGCTTCACTTGTAATACTTGATGTTCTGACTTAGCCAAAGGCTTTGGAGTTTCCACATTAAGCCTGGGCTTGTTGCATCTCTCGTGGACATTGCAATTTCTTCTGGTTTTTGTTCTGGGATTTTTAAATCATAATCTCATAGCAGTGAACTCAACTTCAAATGGCCATATGTTTGAATTTGTATCTTTTTTTTTAATTTGGAGATACAGCACAGAACAGGCCCTTCTGGCAAAACAAGCTGCACCGTCCAGCAACCCAATCATTTAACCCTAGCCTGATCAAGGTGGGTTGCGGGGGGATGTGGGGGAGATACATCTCTACCAAAAGAGCTGTAAGGTGCTCCTTCCATCTGCTAACCTGCAGGCCACCATTGGGCAAGGTGTAGCACCTGCCGAGCTGGTCGCCCACTCTGATCGCAGTCATGTGAGCCACAGGAGTAGGTGGTGGATGGTCGTATGAGCAGCTGGTGCAGATCACAAGTTCTGGTTATATGATCACTAATGCCAGACTGACAATTTCTGAAAGGTATTGACAATGGCTGAGGTCACCAATCTTGTAAAAACCCCTAATTCCCAGCAGGAGGAAATGGCAAACCACTTCTGTAGAAATAATTGCCAAGCAAAACTCTCCCGAAAACAGCAGTAAAAATGTGATCTAGAAGTTACATTGGGAGATACAAAATGCACGCCAAAAGGACCATGTTACGATAGTCAAGAGGGATTTCAATATGCAGGTAGATTGGGAAAATCAAGTTGGTGCTGGATGCCAAGGGAGAATTTCTAGAATGATAACAAGATGGCTTTTAAGAACAAATTGGGGTTGAGTCCAGCAGGAGGTCATCAATTTTGGATTAGGTGTTGTGCATTGAACCAGAATTGATTAGAGAGCATAAAGTCAAGGAACCAGTGATCATAATATGATCGAATTCACCCTGCAATTTTGAGAAGGAGCAGCTAAAGTCAGATGTATCAGTATAGCAGTGGAGTAAAGGGAGTTACAAAGGCATGAGAGAGGAGTTGGCCAGAATCGATTGGAAAAGAACACTGGCAGGGATGATGGCAGAGCAACAATGGCTGGAATTTCTGGATGCAATTCGGAAGACGCAGGACATACACATCCAAAAGAGGAAGAAGTGTTGTAAAGGCAATGTGACACAAATGTGTCTAGCAAGAGAAGTCAAAGCCAACATAAATGCCAAAGAGAGGGCATATAATAGAGCAAAAATAATGGAAAGTTGGAGGATTGGGATGCTTTTAAAAACCAACAGAAGGCAAATAAAAGAGTCATTTAAAAAAAGGAAAAGTGGAATACAAAGGTAAGCAAGCCAATAATATTAAAGAGAATACCAAAAGTTTTTTCAGATACATAAAGTGTAAAAGAGAGGTGAGAGTAGATATCAGACCGCTGGAAAATGATGTTGGAGAAGTAGTTATGGGGACAACAAAAGGGTGGATGAACTGAATAACTATTTTGCATCAGTCTTCAATGAGGAACCATGCTGGAAGTTCAAAAGTGTAAGGGGGCAGAAGTATGTGAAATCGTCATTACTGGAGAGAGGGTTCTTGGGAAACTGAATAGTCTGAAAGCGGATAGGTTACCTGGACCAGGTGCTATACACCGCAGGGTTCTGAATGAGGTAGCTGAAGAGATTGTTGAGACATCAATAATGATCTTTCAAGAATCAATTGATTCTGACATGGAATGGAAAATTGCGAATGTCTTCAAGAAGGAGGAGAAGCAGAAGAAGGGAAAGTATAGGCCAGTTAGTCTGACCTCAGTGGTTGGGAAGATGGAGGCGATTGTTGAGGATGTGGTTTTGGGGTACTTGGAGGCACATGATAAAATAGGTTGTAGTCAGTATGGTATCATCAAAGGAAATTCTTGAAGAACTAACAAGCAGGATAGACAAAACAGAATTGGGTGATGTTGTGTAGTTGGATTTTCAGAAGGCCTTTGACAAGGTACCACACGTGAGGCTGCTTAACAAGCTAAGAGCCCATGGAATTACAGGAAAAATACTAGCATGGATAAAGCATTGGCTGATTGGCAGGAGGCAAAGAGTGGGAATAAAGGGAGCCCTTTCTAACTGGCTGTCAGTGACTAGTGGTGTTCCACAGGAGTCTGTGTTGGGAACGATTCTTTTTGCGTTATATGTTAATGATTTGCATGATGGAATTGATGGTTTTGTTTCACAAAGTTTGAAGATGATATGAAGATAGGTGGAGGGGTAGGTAGTTTTGAGGAAGCAGAGAGGCTACAAAAGGACAGGCAGAATAGGAGAATGGGCGAAGCAGTGGTACATGGAATACAGTGTCAGAAAGTGTACAGTCATGCACTTTGTTAGAAGAAATAAAAGGGTAGACTATTTTCAAAGTGGAGAGAAAATTCAAAAATCTGAGGTGCAAAGGGACTTCAGAGTCCTTGTGCAGGAGTCCATAAAGTTTCATTTATAGGTTGAGTCGGCGCTGAAGATGGCAAATGCAATGTTAGCATTCATTTCGAGAGGACTAGAATATGAAAACAAAGATGTACTGATGAGACTTTATAAAGCACTAGTGATGCCTCACTTGCAATATTGTAAGAAGTTTTGGGTCCCTTATCTAAGAAAGGATGTACTGACATTGGAGAGAGTTCAAAAGAAGTTCACAAAAATGATTCTGGGATTGAAATGCTTGTCATATGAGGAGCATTTGATGGAAATCTGCCCCTTACTCACTGGAATTCAGAAGAATGAGGGGATGACCTCATTGAATCCTATAAAATGTTGAAAGGCCTCGATAGAGTGGATGTGGAGAGGGTATTTTGTATGGTGGGGAGTCTAAGACCAGAGGACACTGCCTCAGAACAGAGGGGTGTCCTTTTAGAACAGAGATGAAGAGGAATTTCTTTAGCCAGAGAGTGGCAAGTCTGTGGGATTTTTTTTTGCCACAGGCAGCTGTGGAGGCCAAATAAGGCAAAGCTTGATAGATTCTTGATTAGTCCGGTCATGAAAGGCTATGGGGGTGGGTGCACGAGAAACACAGGAGGTTAGGGCTGAGAGGAGAAATGAATTAGCATTGGTGGAGCAGACTCGATGGCCAAATAGCCTAATTCTGCTCATGTGTCTTATGGTCTTAACAACAATCATGGTCGTGGGAAGACCATGATCACCTAAATCATATGACATGACACATAACAAAGGAACAAATTAATTACAGGACATGTTACAATCACCAGTTAACTTACCATCTGGTACACCTTTGGGACATGGGAAAGAAATGGAGCACCCAGAGGAAACACACACGTTCACAGGGAGAATGTACAAACTCCTTCCAGACAGCATCAGAACAGAACGCCGAACTCTGTAATAGCGTCATGCTAACTGCTAGTCTACCGTGGCACCGTCATCCCTGCCTGTATTGTTCTTCTAATAGTTATCCCATTCTCCTTCACCAGCATAGTTTTTCCAAGAACCAATTACTTAAACATATTTAAATGTGTGTCATTAAAATAAACACAACGATATCTAATTAATCAGTTTGCTTATCAAAAATTTCCCCTCTCCAATTCATGTTTTTCTCAGATTCAAAGGGTTAGGTGAACATCACAGAACAGAAAATGTAGAACATAGAACATTAGAGCATGTAAGGCCCTATAGCCCACAATGTTGTGCTAACCTTTTAACCTACTGTCTCATCAATCTAGCCCTTCCCTCCCAATTAACCCTCCATTACTTTTTCATCCATTTGTCAATCTAAGAGTTTCTTAAATTCCCCTAAGGTATCTGAATCTATTATCACCCCTGACAGTGCACTCCAAACACCTACCACCCTTTGCGTAGAACTCATATTTTCTTCCAATCACCTTAAAACTATTTGTCTCCTATTAGTCTTTGCCTGCCTGGGAAAAATACATTGGCTGTCCATTTGATCTATGCCTCTTATCATTTTATACACCTCTATCAAGTCACCTCTTATCGTCCTTCATTCGCTCACTCAGCCTTTCCTCATAAGACATGCCCTCTAATCCAGGCAGCATCCTTGTAAATCTCCTCTAAAGCCTCTCTAAAGCTGCCACACCCTTCCTATAATGAGGTGACCAGGACTGAACATGATATACAAGTATAGTCCAACCTGAACTTTATGGAGCTGTTGCATTACTTTGCAGCACTTGAATTTGATCCTCTGACTAACAAAGGCCAACAAACCACATACCTTCTTCACCACCCCATCGGCTTACACAGCAACTGACAGATCTATGGATGTGAACTTCAAACATAGACCTCTCTGTTTCTCCCCACTGCTAAGAATTCTGCCATTAACCCCGTGCTCTGCTTTCACGTTTGGCCTTCACACTTTCCTGGTTGAACTTCATCTGCTACTTCTCAGCCAACTCTGCATCCTGTTAGTTGTAACCTATGACAATCTTCTACAGTACCCACAATGCCACCAACCTTCGTGTCACCTGTAAGCTTAACAATCCACTCTTCCACTTCATTTATAAAAATCACAAAGAATAGGGGTCCCAGAACAGATCCCTATGAGGCCGGTTCATTGGCTATATTTAAGAGGAAGTTAGATATGGCCCTTGTGGCTAAAGGGATCAGGGGGTATGGAGAGAAGGCAGGTACAGTTGGCAGTGTACTACAGAAGGCAGTGAGTTGGATGATCAGCCATGATCATACTGAATGGCGGTGCAGGTTCGAAGGGCCGAATGGCCTACTCCTGCACCTATTTTCTATATTTCTATAACACCACTGGTCACCGACCTCCAAGCAAGAGAATATATTGTTTCATCATCACGATGTTTTAGTATAATTTGAGCATTTAAACCAAGAAGTACTGAAAACACTCAATGGGTCATGCAGCATATGCAGAAAGAGAAACAGAGGTTAACATTTCAGGCCCAAGACACTTTGTCAGACCTGCCGAGGGTTTACAGCAAGAAGGCCATAAAACACAGGAGCTGAATTAGGCCATTTGGCCCTAATGTTAGCTCTGCTATTCTGTCAAGGGTGATCTATTATCCCTCAAACCCATTCTCTCTGTATCCCTTCATGCCCTGACAAATCAAGAATCTAACAGTACTTCCTTTAAATATACCAATGAGTTCGCCTCCAGAGGCATCTGTGACAATGAATTCCATAGATTTACCACACTCTAGCAAAATAAATTTTTCCACAACTGTTCTAAAGTGGCATCCTTTTATTCTGAGGCAGTGCCCTCTGGTCCTAGACTCTCCACTACTGGAAATACTCACTCCATGTCCATTCCATCCAGGACTTTCAATGTTCAATTTTTTGCAGTATCTTCCGTTTTTGTTTCTTTTATAACATTTAGTGGTTAAGTTCAGTGGTGATACAGCAACAACCTATACAGTCACCATGGTGACAGTTCAGAGACTAAGAATCTCAGGCCTGATATTGCCCCTGTTTCATGTAGGTGCTGGGGTTTCTCCTGAATCAAATCATGGTGTGAGCTCACTGCAGAGTGAGTACTGCATTACCGGAGGAGCTGTCTTTTGGTTGAGATATTAAACAGTTTGCTTCCTTAGAGTGTAGAAGGCTTTATGGTATTATTCATAAAAAATTGTTCTGGGAAACTGCCCAAACCTGCCTCTGCACAATATGGCTGCCATATTTGCACCAAAATCAGAGTGGAACAAATTGAGATAAAGGGCAGATTTGTGTCATCATGAATGCCCTCCAGCAATCTCTCCATGCCTTATTGAAGTGATTGATTTCAAGAACTGTGAAGTAACATTTCAGTTCTGTAGAACCCTGGTCACACAACATTTGGAATATTTTGTTCAGTTCTGGATACCTCATTATAAGAAGGGCGTGGAAGGTTTTGAGAGGCTGCAAAGAAGATTTAAAAGGATTAGGGAGCATGTCTTATGAACACAGTTTGAGTGAGCTGGACCTTTTCTCTTTGGAGCAAAGGAGGATGAGCAGTGACTTGATGAAGGTGTACAAGATGATAAAAGACATAGATCAAGTGGATTGCCAGAGATTTATTCCCAGGGTGAAAATAACTAGTATGAGGGGGCATAATTTTAAAATGAGTGAAGGAAGGATAGAGGGGACATCAGGGATAAGTTTTTTTTTTGTTTTTTTTTTTTTTTTTTTTGTTTTTTTTTAACACAGAGAGTGGAGGGTGCCTGAGGTGGTAGTACAGGCAGTTACATTAGGAACATTTAGGATTCTCTTAGATTGGCACATGTATGATAGAAAAATTGAGGACCATCTAAGAGGGATGGGTTAGATTAATTTTAGAGTACATTAAAAGGCAAGCGCATCATGGGCTGAAGGGCCTGTACTATGCTGTAGTTTTCAATGTTCACCTGAACCTTCCCAATCCAAATGGGAGGGGTAACCTTGGTGCCTGAAAGCTTTCCAATGGTGTGTGCTGGGTGGCAGCCAGGACTATCAAAGTGCAGGAACTAACCTTCATCCCCAAAACCCTGGGTAATTTCCATAGATAACAAAATGCTGGCCCTCCAGCTTAGCCAACTCCAAGAGAAGACATGGGTATTTAATAAGCATAATGTTTTAGAGTACCCGCGACCAAAGGAAAGAAAAGCTCTAGGTTAAGGTTTTTTTTCTCCTTCCCTTCTGTATGTCTCTCAGTTAGGACAGTATAGATACCAGGCAAGATAGTGGATTGCTCTTCTCGTAGGACGTGGGAATTGCTAAGGACAACGTTGGTCCTCTGGAAGACCAGAATGGTAATCCATGTGTAGAGACAAAACAGATGGTGGAGATCTTAAATGCATTCCTTGCATCTGTATTTACTCGGGAGATGGATACAGAGTCTATAGAAGTGAGGCAAAGTGGCATCAACTTCATAGACCCTGTACATATTACAGAGAAGGAGTTGGCATTACCCTGAGGCAAATCAGGGTGGATAGATCACCGGAACCTGACAAGGTAATCCCTCTGACCCCATTGGAGGCAATTGCAGAAATTGCTGGGGCCCTAGCAGAAATATTTAATGTGTATATCCTTCGTGAGAGGAGAGGTTTCAGAGGTTTGGAGGATAGCCAGTGTTGTTCTGCTATTTAAGCAAGGCTGTAAACAGAAGCCAGGAAATTATAGGCCAGTGAGTATGACATCAGTTGTGGGAAAGTTATTGAAGGTATTCTAAGATACTGTATATATAAATATTTGGATAGACAGTGACTGATTAAAGATAGTCAGCATAGGTTTGTGCATGGTATGTCATATCTAACCAATCTTATAAAGTTTTTCGAGGAAGTTAGCAGGAAAGTAGATGAAGACAAGGCAGTAGATGTTGCCTACATGGCCTTCAGTGAGGCATTTGACAAGGTCCCGCATGGGAGGCTGGTCAAGAATGTTCGGTTGCTCAGCATTCAGGATGAGAAAGTACTTTGGATTAGGCATTGGCTTTGTGGGAGAAACCAGAGAGTGGTAGTAAGTGTTTGCCTCTCTAACTGGAGGCCTGTAACTAGTGTTGTGCCACAGGGATTGGTGCTGGGCTCTTTGTTTGTCATCTCTATCAATGATCTGGATGATAGTGTGGTTAATTGGATCAACAAATTTGAAGATAGCACCAAGATTTGGGGTGCAGTCAACTAGGAGAAAGGCTAACATAGGTTGCAGAGAGATCTGAAAGAAGTAGTGTTAGAGATTGTGGTGGCATTAGAAATGATCTTTCAAAAATCATTGGACTCTGGCATAGTGCCAGAGGACCAGAAAATGGCAAATTTAAGAAAGGAGGAAGGCAGCAGGAAGAAAAATTATAGACCAGTTAGCCTGACCTCAGTGGTTGGGAAGATGTTGGAGTCAATTGTTAAGGATGAGGTGATAGAGTAATTGGTGACACAGGACAAGATAGTACAGCATGGTTTCCTTCAGGAAAAATCCTGCCTGACGAACTTGTTGGAATTCTTTGAGGAGATTACAAGTAGGATAGATAAAGGGGGCATAGAGAATGTTGTTTATTTGGACTTGCAGAAGGCCACACGAGGTGCCACACATGAGGTTGCTTACCAAGTTAAGAGCCCGTGGAATTACAGCAAAGTTTCTAACATAGTTAGAGCATTGGCTGATAGGTAGGAGGCAGCGAGTGGGAATTGGAGGATCCTTGTCTGGTTGCCTGACAGTGACTACTGGTGTTCTGCAAGGGTCGGTGTGGGATGCTGTACATAACTTGCTTAGATGATGAAACAGAAGTCTTTGTTGCCAAGTTTGCCGATGATATGAAGATTAGTGGAGGGGTAGGTAGTGTTGAGGAAACAGGTAGGATGCAGTAGGACTCAAACAGATCAAGAGAATGGGCAAGAAAGTGGCAAATGAAATACAATGTTGGAAAATGCATAGTCATGCACTTTGGCAGCAGAATTAAATGTGTGGACTATTATCCAAATGGGGAGAAAATCCAGGAATCTGAGATGCAGAGGGACTTGGGAGACCTTGTGCAGAACACCCTGAATGTTAACTTGCAGGATGGGTTGGTGGTGAGGAAGGCAAATGCCATGTTAGCATTCATTTCAAGTGGTCTAGAATACAAGAGTAAGGATGTGATGCTGAGGCTTTAAGGCACTGGTGAGGCCTCACCTTGAATATTATAAAGTTTTGGGCTCCTCATCTTAAAAAAGACATGCTGGCATTGGAGAAGGTCCAGAGGAGGTTCACAAGGATGATTCCAGGAATGAAAGGGTTATCATACAAGGAACGTTTGATGGCTCTGGGTCTGTACTCACTGGAATTCAGAAGGATGAGGTTGGATCTCATTGAAAGCTTCCGAACATTGAAAGGCCTAGGCAGAGTAGATGTGGAAAGGATGTTTCCCATGGTGGGAGAGTCTAGGACAAGAGGGAAGAGCCTCAGGATAGAGGGGCACCCTTTCAAAAGAGAGATGCGGAGAAGTTTCTCTAGCCAAAGGTTGGTGAATTTGTGGAATTTGTTGCCACATGCAGCTGTGAAGGCCAGATAGGCAAAGATTGATAGGTTCTTGATTGGACATGGCATCAAAGGTTACGGGGAGAAGGCCAGGAACTGGGGTTGAGGAGGAGATAGGAGAAAAAGGATCAGCCATGATTGATTGGCAGAGCCGACTCAATGGGCCAGATGGCCTAATTCTGCTCCTATGTCTTATGGTCTTATGGATCTCCATCTGCTGGAAAAATGGGCTGAAAAATGGCAGATGGAATTTATTACAGGAAAGTGTGAGGTTTTGCACTTTAGTAAAAGCAAACCAGGGTAGGTCTTACACAGTAAATCATAGGGCACTGATGAGTGTGGTTGAACAAAGGGATTTGGGAATACAGGTACATAATTTGTTGAAAGTGGTATCACTGGTAGATAGTGGTGTTAAAAAAAAAGCTTATGGCACATTGGCCTTCATAAATCAATAGATTGAGTACATAAGATGACATGTTATGTTGAAGTTGTATGGTGAGGCCTAATTTGGAGTATTGTGCATAGTTTTGGTCACCTATTGACAGGAAGAATGTAAATAGGGTTGAAAGAGTACAGAGAAAACTTACAAGGATGTTGCCAGGTCTGGAGGACCCGAGTTATAAGGAAAGATTGAATAGGTTAGGATTGTATTCTTTAGAGTGTAGAAGATTGAGAGGAGATTTGATAGAGGTATACAAAATTAAGAGGGGTATAGATTCCTATAAATGCATGCAGGCTTTTTTCACTGAGGTTGGGTGTGACTACAACCAAAGGTCATGGCTTACAGGTGAAAGGTGAGAAGTTTAAGGGGAACATGAGGGGAAACTTCTTCACTCAGAGGGTTGTGAGAGTGTAGAATGAGCAGCTGGCACAAGTGGTACATGCGAGTTTAAGAGACATTTGGATAGGGACAAAGATAGTTGGGATTTGGAGGGCTAATGGTCCCGGTGCAGGTCATTGGAAGCAGGCAGTTCAAATGATTTTTGGCATGGACTAGATAGGCTGAAGGGCCTCTTTCTTTGCTGTACTTCTCTATGACTCTAAGACCAGAGTTCAATTCCCACAGGTATTTGTAAGGAGCTTGTACATTCTCCCCATGACCGCATGGGTTTCTTCCAGGTGCAACGGTTTCTTCCCACAGTCCAAAGACGTACCGGTTGATTGGTTGATTAGTCATTGTAAATTGTCCCATGATTTTCTAAGGTTACTGGGCAGCATGGCTCCAAGGACCAGAAGGATCTATTCCATGTTTAAATCACAGCAAGAAGCGGAGAGGGAAGAGGTAAAAGGAGCTCGGAGAGAAGCTGTTTTTTTTTTAAATGATTGCAGCAAAGAGGCTAGACTGCGCAGGCGCGTGACATAGCGGGCCAAAGGTTTAAAAAGAAAGACCGCCATATACAGCAGCCATTGTTGGAGTGGACTGAGGCAGAGTGGGTCAGCTTGGGCTCAATCAGGCTTCAGCAAGAACAGGCAGAGGCGAGGTCTGAACAGGGCACAACTGCACAAGCGCATAGTTGGTCCGAAAGTCAGCGGGAGAATTAAAATAGCGAGCAGAAGCTGAGTACGAGCTTCACTCCAGGTGAGGTAAGGCTGAGTTAATTAATCTAATTAGCTTAGAAGTAGGTAATGGAGGCAGCAGTTCGGGCAGTCGAGTGCTCCGTTTGCAGAATGTGGGAAGTCAGGGTGAGCACAGCTGTCCCTGGTGACTACACATGCAAAAGGTGCATCCAGCTGCAGCTCCTGACAAACCGTGTTAGGGAGCTGGAGCTGGAGCTGGATGAACTTCGGATCACTCGGGAGGCAGAAGCAGAAATAGACAGGAGTTTCAGGGAGATAGTCACCCCTAAGAGTCAGGAGACAGGTAGCTGGGTGACTGTCAGGAGAGGGAAGGGGAATAGACAAGAAGAGCAGAGCACCCCTGTGGCCGTTCCCATCAACAATAAGTATACTGTTTTGGATACTGTTGGTGGGGACGACCTACCAGGGACAAATTGCAGTGGTTGCAGTGGTCTCTGGCACCGAGACTGGACCCTCAGCTCAGAAGGGAAGGAGGGAAAAGAGGAGAGCAGTAGTGATAGGGGATTCGATAGTTAGGGGGACAGATAGGAGGTTCTGTGGGAGAGATCGAAAATCCCGGATGGTCTGTTGCCTCCCTGGTGCCAGGGTCTGCGATATCTCGGATCGAGTTCTCAGTATTCTCAAGAGGGAGGGTGAGCAGATGGATGTCATTGTCCATGTAGGAACCAATCACGTGGGTAGGAAGAGTGAGGAGATCCTGAAAGGTGAGTTTAGGGAGCTAGGTGCCAAATTAAAGGACAGGACCTCCAGGATAGCAATCTCAAGATTGCTTCCAGTGCCACGTGCAGGTGGGTTTAGAAATAGTAAGACAGTGCAGATCAACACGTGGCTGAAGACATGGTGCAGAAGGGAGGGCTTCAGATTTATAGATAATTGGGCAGTTTTCCAGGGAAGTTGGGACCTGTTCCGGCGGGACGGTTTACATCTGAACTGGCAGGGGACAAATATTCTTGCAGGTAGGTTTGCTAGAAAGGCTCCAGTGGATTTAAACTAGTTATGAGGAGGGAGGGGAACCAGAGTGTAGGAATAAATGTATGGGAGAAGGAAGAAAAAGAAGACAGTAAAGTTCTTTGTACTGCTAGAGATAAACAGAGAGGAAAAGCTGGAGAATTTCTTAAAGTGCATTTATTTTAATGCTAGGAGCATTGTAAGAAAGGTGGATGAGCTTAGAGCTTAGATTGATACCTGGAAATATGATGTTGTAGCCATTAGTGAAACATGGTTGCAGGAGGGGTGTGATTGGCAACTAAATATTCCTGGATTTCATTGCTTCAGGTGCGATAGAATCAGAGGGATTAGAGGGCTTGTCTAGGGAGACTATTTGGGTGGACTGAGGAATGGGAAAGGTGTAGTAACACTTATAGGGGTGTATTATAGACCATCAAATGGGGAGCGAGAATTGGAGGAGCAAATTTGCAAGGAGATAGCAGATATTTGTAGTAAGCACAGGGTTGTGATTGTGGGAGATTTTAATTTTCCACACATAGACTGGGAAGCCCATACTGTAAAAGGGATGGATGGTTTGGAGTTTGTAAAATGTGTGCAGGATAGTTTTTTGCAGTAATACACAGAGGTACCGACTAGAGAAGGGGCAGTGTTGGATCTTCTGTTAGGGAATCAAAAAGGTCAGGTGAGGGAGGTATGTGTTGGGGAGCACTTCAGGTCCAGTGATCACAATGCCATTAGTGTCAATATAATTATGGAGAAGGATAGGACTGGACCCAGGGTTGAGATTTTTGATTGGAGAAAGGCTAACTTTGAGGCAATGCCAAAGGATTTAGAAGCAGTGAATTGGGACAATTTGTTTTATGGGAAGGATGTAATGGAGAAATGGTGGTCATTTAAAGGTGAAATTTTGAGGGTACAGAATCTTTATGTTCCTGTTAGGTTGAAAGGAAAGGTTAAAAGTTTGAGAGAGCCATGGTTTTCAAGGGATATTGGAAACTTGGTTAGGAAAAAGAGAGATATCTACAATAAATATAGGTGGCATGGAGTAAATGAGGTGCTCGAAGAATACAAAGAATGTAAGAAGAATCTTAAGAAAGAAATTAGAAAAGCTAAAAGAAGATTCGAGGTTGCTTTGGCAAGTAAGGTGAAAATAAATCTAAAGGGTTTCTACAGTTATATTGATAGCAAAAGGATAGTGAGGGATAAAATTGGTCCCTTAGAGAATCAGAGTGGATAGCTATGAGTGGAGCCGAAAGAGATGGGGGAGATTTTGAACAATTTCAGTCCTTCGGTATTCACTAAGGAGAAGGATATTGAATTGTGTAAGGTAAGGGAAACAAGTAGGGAAGTTATGGAAACTATGACGATTAAAGAGGAGGAAGTACTGGTGCTTTTAAGCAATATAAAGGTGGATAAATCTCTGGATCCTGACAGGATATTCACAAGGACCTTGAGGGAGGTTAGTGTAGATATAGCAGAGACTCTGACAGAAATATTTCAAATGTCATTAGAAACAGGGATGGTGCCGGAGGATTGGCATATTGCTCATGTGGTTCCATTGTTTAAAAAGGGTTCTAAGAGTAAACCTAGCAATTATAGGCCTGTCAGATTGATGTCAGTTGTGGGTAAATTAATGGAAAGTATTCTTAGAGATGGTATATATAATTATCTGGATAGACAGGGTCTGATTAGGAACAGTCAACATGGATTTGTGCCTGGAAGAAAGTTGACGAGGGTAAAGCAGTGGATGTTGTCTATATGGACTTCACTAAGGCCTTTGACAGGGTTCTGCACGGAAGGTTAGTTAGGAAGGTACAACCGTTAGGCATTAATATTGAAGTAGTAAAGTGGATTCAACAGTGACTGGATGGGTGATGCCAGAGAGTAGTGGTGGATAACTCTTTGTCAGGTTGGAGGCCGGTGACTAGTGGTGTGCCTCAGGGATCTGTACTGGGTCCAATGTTGTTTGTCATATACATTAATGATCTGGATGATGGGGTGGTAAATTGGATTAGTAAGTATGCAGATGATACTAAGGTAGGTGGTGTTGTGGATAATGAAGTAGATTTTCAAAGTTTGCAGAGAGATTTAGGCCAGTTAGAAGAGTGGGCTGAACGATGGCAGATGGAGTTTAATACTGATAAGTGTGAGGTGCTACATTTTGGTAGGAATAATCCAAATAGGACATACATGGTAAATGGTAGGGCATTGAGGAATGCAGTAGAACAGAGTGATCCAGGAATAATGGTGCATAGTTCCCTGAAGGTGGAATTTCATGTGGATAGGGTGGTGAAGAAAGCTTTTGGTATGCAGGCCTTTATAATTCAGAGCATTGAGTATAGGAGTTGGGATATAATGTTAAAATTGTACAAGGCATTGGTAAGGCCAAATTTGGAGTATTGTGTACATTTCTGGTCACCGAATTATAGGAAAGATGTCAACAAAATAGAGAGAGTACAGAGAAGATTTACTAGAACGTTACCTGGGCTTCAGCACCTAAGTTACAGGGAAAGATTGAACATGTTAGGTCTTTGTTCTTTGGAGCGTAGAAGGTTGAGGGGGGACTTGATAAAGGTATTTAAAATTATGAGGGGGATAGATAGAGTTGACATGGATAGGCTTTTTCCATTGAGAGTAGGGGAGATTCAAACATGAGGACATGAGTTAAGAGTTAGGGAGCAAAAGTTTAAGGGTAACACGAGGGGGAATTTCTTTACTCAGAGAATGGTAGCTGTGTGGAATGAGCTTCCAGTAGAAGTGGTAGAGGCAGGTTCGGTATTATAATTTAAAGCAAAATTTGTTTAGGTATATGGACAGGAAAGGAATGGAGGGTTATGGGCTGAGTGCGGGTCAGTGGGATTAGGTGAGAGTAAGCGTTCGGCACAGACTAGAAGGGCTGAGATGGCCTGTTTCCGTGCTGAAATGGTTATATGTTGTTTTTCCATGAATAAAAAATACATTTTTAACTGCCTTTGACAAAATAAGACATAGATAAACTATTACAACTGTAGTAAAGATGAAAAATAATAATGATTAATTTTAAAAAGTTAACCAGAACAATTAGTGGTATTAAAAGCATTACTAGTGAGCAGTTTGGGGCCCATAACTAAGAAAGGATGAGTTGGCATTAGAGAGGGTCCAGAGGTGGGTTATGATAATGATCCCTGGAATGTAAGTGTTAAAGTATGAGGTGCATTTAACGGCTCTAGGCCTGTACTTGCTGGAGTTTAAAAGAATGGCATGGGGGTGAGGGGGTTTTCATTGAAACCTACTAAACATCGAAATGACCGGATAGAGTAGATATGGAGAGGATGTTTTCAATACTGGAGGAGCCAAGGAGCAGAGGGCGATGCGTCATATTACAAGGATATAAGGACACCCCTTTAGAACAGAGATCAGAGGGAATTTCTTTAGCAAGAGGGTGGTGAATCTGTGAAATTCATTGCCACAGACAGTTTTAGAAGCCAAGTCTTTAGGTATTTTTAAAATGGAGGTTGATAGGCTTTTGATTTGTAGGTAATGGGGAAAAGATTTGATAGATTCATATTCATAATCATTTATTTATCACATATATATTGAACATCTATTAAAAATGTTCATTTGGGTTAACAGCTGACACAATCCAAAACGGGGCCAATATGAAAAATAAATCAGCTGTGACCAAATGGTAGAGCAGGCATGAAGGACCGAAAGGTTCACTTCTGCTCCTATGTCTTAAGGTCTTATTCTAAAACAGAAAGATTTTTTTTAAAAAAGGTAACTTATTAGGCAGCCTTACAACTCCCATTTAAAGCAGTGGGTTTTCAGATCGAGGGCTAAGACAGGGCAGAATCTGAGGGGAATTCTTCAGTGTAACATTGGGCCTGAAAGTAAGTTTGAACCCTGCACATGGATCAGATGACAAGTGTCGGTTATGAATTTTCAGTGAGCTAGGACTTGGGCATCTGGTGACCAATGTGCAGAGGCCTCAGACTTACTGGTTGTCCAAATGGTCAAAAACTAGTCATTCCATCTGGAACCTTGTTTCCAGTGAATTCCAGCCCACAGTGCACTGCCTCAGACCCTCCAATCCTCCCAGTGGAGTGGAACTGATGTCATAAATTTCTCTGACCATCCGAATGAGGTTTACTTACATCAAAATGATCAGCTGATCCTCATGCAGATTGAAGGAGCAAACCTGAGATTAAGTTGAACACTAAACTGAAGGCTCCAATTTGACCCAAGCAGCCAAGGATGAGAGCAAGCTCTTTTGACCTCAGTAGTAAGACGTCCAGATTATTTTATCTCATCTTCATGAGATCAATCAGACTCCCACCTCTATTTATACAGCACAGTAACAGTTCCTTCTGACCCGATGAGCTCACACAGTGCAATAACACCCATGTGACTACTTAAACTGCTAATTCATATGTCTTTCCACTATGGGAGGAAACCAGAGGCAATGCACACAATTACGGGAGAATGTACAAACTCCTTACAGGCAGCGGCAGGAATTTAACCCTGGCCGGTGGGAGAGTATATTGACTGGCTACAATGCAGCCTAGTATAAAAACACCAATGCCTTTGAATAGAAAATCCTACAAAAAGTAGAAGATTCGGCCCAGAACATCACGGATAAAGATTTCCCCACTATTGAGCACACCTACGTGGAACATCTTCACAGGAAAGCAGCATCCATCATCAGGGACTCCCACCACCCAGGTCATGTTCTCTTCGTGCTGTTGCCAGCAGGAAGAAAGTACAGGAGGCTTGTGACTCACTCCACCAATGTCAGGGACAGCTATTATCCCTCAAACACGAGGCTCTTCAACCAGAGGATAACTTCATGGAACTTCATTTGGCCCATCACTGAACTATTCCCACAACTGATGGACTCACTTTCAAGGACTCTTCATCTCATGTTCTCGATATTTGTTTATGATTATTTTTAGTTTTTTCTCATCTCAAGCTGGTAAAATCTGAGATATGAGCATAGGAAAGAACACTCATTTGTCAATTGCCTGGAACCTTTGGACTATTCTAGTAGTGTTCAGTATTGTGGCTTACTGAAGATTTACATAGATACTGCTGTATATCCCTAATCGTTTAATGCTATTGTGTAGTGCTTTTGGGATGACACCAGTTATAGATATTACTGTGGGGTTGATGTACATGTAGATGTTCATGTTCCAAAGTCTTTCAATTTCCTTTATTAATTTAGCATATGCCTGGTTTTTCCGCTTATTGACTTCTGTAAGTTATTGCGTTTGGAATGGCTATATCTACTAAATAACTGGTTCTTGGTTATTTATCCTACAGTATAATATCGGGATGTTTATTATGGATTGTCTAATCTGGAATAACTGATTGGTCATAATATACTTTGCAGGACTCTGATCCTAAAACAAGATTGGCTTGTGCTTATAGTAAGGTGTGATTTCATTTATGAGTTTGTATTTTAAAGCAAGCTTTTAATGAATGATCACACACAAATTGCTGCCTGGCCTGCTGCGTTCCATCAGCATTTTGTGTGCGTTGCTTGAATTTCCAGCATCCGCAGATTTCCTCGTGTTTTGATGAATGATGTTTGCCACTTAATTGTGCCTGCGTAAGTAATCAGATTGAGTTAAATTGCTACAGGATCCTGTAATGTTTTGGATTGTTTCTGTTTTTTCTTGATATTTTCTACATTTATTATCTGGAATTTGTTGTTCTTTTATTACATATTTTTGATGATCCTGGTTCTGTATTGCCACAAGGAACCATAATAATATTATTTTTGTTTCTTTCTTTCTTTTTGTCTTTGCACTGTTTGTTGTCACTTCCGCGCTTGTTGCCTGTGCTGTTGGTGTGATCCACCTTTGATTCTATTATGGTTATTAGATTTATTGCATATGTCCGGAAGAAAATGAATCTCAGAATAGTATATGGTGCCATGTTTGTAGTTTGAGAATAAGTTTACTTTGAACTTTTGAGAGAACCACAACCTTGTTGTTGGGTTTGGAGGCTTGAGTGCCTCAATGATCTGGAGTACTATTTTGGCTGGAGTCAGGGCCTTGTGCTTTGACTCTTGGTAGGGACACCCATGCCAAATAGGTCAAAGGGTAAAGGCCAGACTAAGAGTAGTCTATTGGTCCTCCAGATTTGGAGGTTCAGATGAGCCTTGACTGGTCAAAAAACAAATTGTTATGGAAACAGCAATGAAGGTGGAGGACTTAGTGTTGTAAAGGGCAGTAAGTTTTGAATACTGAACTTTGACACTGTAATAGTATTACACTAACCAGTAATGTGCATCCTCTAGATAGCTTAAAGTGACCGTCTGTGTCTAGGTAGCCAGTCCTGATGAAAGGTCAAGTGGATATTTCTGTCCATAGATGTTACTGACCTGTTAAGTTCCTCCAGCATGTTGTATGTTGTTGCTGAAGAGACTGCTGCTGCTGCTGCTGCTGGAGAGCACTGCTTGGTGCTAGAAGATAGCTAGCAGCACAGAGTTACAATGTAGAGTGGGAATTCATAAATACATAAGAAATAGGAGCAGAGGAGGCCATCTGGCCTGTCAAGCCTGCTCCTCCATTCAATAAGATCATGGCTGATCTGGCTGTGGATGTAGCTTCACCTACCTACCTTTTCCTCAGAACTCTTATTCCCCTTTATGCAAAAATCTAACTGTGTCTGAAGGATATTTAATGAGGTAGCCTCTGTTGACAGAGAATTCACAGATTCAGTACTTGCGGGGAAAAGCCGTTCCTTCTGATCTCCATCTTAAGTCTATTCCCCTGAATCTTGAGGCTACGTCCTCTCCTTTGTAATCAGGAAACATAAGCACAGAGATGGGGAGCACTAAAGCCTGCTTTAGATCCCTGGAGGAACTCTCCTCCAAGCACCCTCACTGAGAGAGGCCTCTGCTAAATTAGCTGCTGAATCCCAAAACATCAGTGGGCACGTTATGACTTGCTTGTGAGTACATAAAATCGGGCTGTCAACCAGTGGATGGAAAACATTCAGAAAAAAAATCATCTTCACTCCTGCACTAGCTCAAACCCAAAACATTATTATTAAACAACGAGGCCACATTAGTGTTGTACCCAAGTGTTGAAATGCTGTGAACCAAACAATATTCTACCAGCCATGGTATAAACTGCATTTGCTCGCCAAGAAAAGTGCTGAGACAGGCTTGCAAAGGGTATTCAACACAGCCAACTCAAATATATTAATTATTCATCATACGGGTAGAGTGTTTTACTGTTGTTCTAAAACATAATATAAATCTATCATGGCACCAACCAATGTAACCAATCAGAATAACACGAGTCAGTCGTTAATGTTATGGTGTGGATATCCAGTGACATGCTGCAAATCTATTTAGTCCAAGATTTGTTCATGTTCTGTCAAGCTGTAACTAACCCTTGCAATTAGACACAAGACAAGAGAAAATCTGCACTGTGTTCACTTCTCCTTAGGCAGCCTCTCAAAATCAAGAAAGGCTTCTTCCACTCCAGTTTGGTGTGTTCTGAGGCGGTGGGACCTGCGGACTCTGTCACAGGTAGGGAGGAGGTTCTTGGGGAGTAGGAGGAGGTCAGGATTGTGGGGAGTGTGCAGAGGAAGATGCTCCTTCTAACATTTTTACTGGACTTCCCCATAGACTCTGAAGTGAATCAATGCTCTGAGTGTTGCCTTGGACTCAGCAAAACCAAAGAGTTGATTATTGACAACAAGAGGAGGAAATTGGAGGTCCATGAGGCAGTCCTCAAAGGATTGGAGATGGAGGGGGTCAGTAACTTTAAATTCCTTAGTAGTAACCTAGCAAATGTTGAAAGGCTTCCCAACCTTTTTTAGCCAACGCCCCCCAAAGCACTTTCATACTTGCCAATGCCCCCCTAAAGCACCATCATACTCATCAATGACACTCTTGGGCACAATATACTTTCCAGAGCCCCCATAGTGTAAAATTGTGTCTACCACATGCTAACATGAGAAAAATGATTCTGCTTGAAGCTGTACAGCAGCTTCAATATCAATGTGATGTTTGGGCTTGATGGTTTTTCGCAAGGGTTGAAATATCTGGTTCAAGTTGTGAGCAAAATCCTTAAGTTCCCACGCATAACAAAGTCCAAACGGTTTTTCTTCTTTGTGAGTATGGAGTTCACTGCACTGAAGCCTCTTTCATCAAGCTAGGAGGATGGAAATAGAATGAAAAGCAACTTAGCTCTTCTCCAAAGACCATGAAACTTCATATGACAATGTAATAACATACCACGAAAGCTAACAATTTTGAAAAGCATTTTAGCTTCTTCATCATTCTGAATTTTGACCATTTCTTCTTGCAAGCTCTCTTTCTTTTCTTCCACTTTGCAATAAAATGGGTTAACTACACAGTCCGGAATTTCCAAATCATTCAAATCCCTGAATCGATTCTGAAAATCCTTCTTCGGTGACTGCAGACATAAGCAGTACTCTTGTAAATCAATGTCCGTGAGAGGGCCATACTTCCCATGCAGGGCAGTTGTGGGAACATTCTTCTCCCAATATTTTGCTTATATATTTCCAATTTTCTGATAAAAATGGACACTGCACTTTTTGTTTGGATTAAATTGAAATTCTCTCCCTGCGGTGTCATATTTAGAATGTTTATTTTGTCATACAGATCAGCTAGGTGTGTCACATCTCCATGTGAAAGTTCAACCTAGTTTCCCAAGCTCTAGTTGACTGAGCAAAAAATTCAAGCGTGTCAAAAAGATAGAGAAATCTTTTAAGCAGCAGTCTTTTGACAGCCAATGCACTTTTGTGTGAAGAAGCAAGTGTTCAAACTCTTCATCATTATCTTGGCATAATTGCTATTTAATAGTAAAGCTTTAATTTTGTTGATAGCAGATATTACAGGAGTCATGCTTGAAAAAAGTCACTGGCTGAGGTTTTTGGCTGCGAGATGTTGATGATGAATTACACAATGGATTGCAAACAGACTTAGAATTTCTTTTTTCATAAATGCCACTAAACCTGTATGGCAGGCTGTTATACATGGTGCTCCATCTGAAGCTCAGGAAATCATGTTCCTAATCGGAATACTTTTATCCTCAATATACATTTTGAGCTCATCGTGGATTGATTTTCTATTGATCTTTGGTTCTAACTTTTTACAAAAGAGAATATCTTCATAAACATTTCCATTTTTGATAAACCGTACATATATAATTTTGAAATGCCTGTTTCACTGCCGCCGCTACTGTGCGATCGGAAAAGTCTCTGGGAGGAAGGCCTCAAATCCTCGGCTTTGCCTGTTGCTTGGCGGCAGGTGTCAGGGTCAAAGCGCTCGGCAGAGATGGCGCTCGGTGCTCGGTGTCGGAGGGCTGGTCGGAGGCTCGAAGTTTTCGGACGGACTCAGATTTGGCTGTGGTTGGGGCTCCCAGAGTGCTGTATCGGCAAGCTGCAGCGCTGGAGGTTCATGGCAGGAAGAGTTTTTCTTCCTTCTACCGTCTGCGTGAGATGATGGGCTGTCGGGACTTTGAGACTTTCTTTTAAACCATGCATGGACTGCTCTTTATCAGATTACGGTATTGCTTTGCACTGTTGAAACTATGCGTTATAATTATGTGGTCTTTGTCAGTTAGTCTTTTATCAATTATGGTATTGTCTGCACTGTTGGAAGTATATGTTAACCATAACTATATGTATTCTATGTGGTTTTGTGTAGGTCTTGTAGCTTTAAGTTTGTCTGATGGGTTTGTAGTTCCTTTCCGGGAAACGTGCTAAGACGGTAGCGTGATATCAATACGCAGCAGCCTCTCCTGACTCTGGATTGGGGATTACCAAACGTTATGTGGTTTTTCTTGTGTGGTCTGTTTTGTGCTTTTTTGTGACATCATTCCGGAGAACGTTGTCTCATTTTTTAACTGCATTGTATTTGTGGTTTATAAATGACAATAAAACTGAATCTGAATCTGATCTGAATATACCAATGCCTCATTGTCTCATGCAGTTGACTCATTCAGTTGAATCCCAAATTCTGCCTTTTGTAGATTTGTGCATAGCTGGTACTCAATGCCTTCACTCAGTTCATCGGTACAATGAGCTACAGAGATTTTAAGCAGAGCCATTGATTATAAAGTACTGGTATCCATTTTGAGAACAGTGATGAGCACTTCTGATACAGTAGGCATTATTAATCTTTCACCAGTAGTGTGAGATTTTCCACACTTTGCTATCATTTTGGAAATGTTATAAGAAGCAATGAGACCACTATCAAGGTCATTTTTAGCTTTATTACTAAATGAATTGAGTGTGCAATGCTTTTCAAATGCTTCTTTCATCTTCTGCAATTGAGTAATTCTGTAAGTAGCCTTTTCAGAGTGTCTATTCGATACCAATGAAATATCTTCACCACTTCTCAGTGCAACCAATATAAACTGGAGCCCATATGCCAACACAACAACTGTCATTTGGCAGTCCACAAGACCCAACTAGATCTGTTATCCAATTAAAGAGCCACACAATTAACTACAAACAACTTCAGGAGACAGTTCCTGTCCTTTCCAGGGACCATTCCCACAGCACACTCATAAGCAATTTTCCTATCAGCAGCCGAGCGTGTGTGGACTTCAGCACAGTGTGCAAGGTACTACCTTGTCAGAATGAATAACACACAGTACTGATACAAGAAGTGGGAGTCAATAGACCTATGATGAATTACTTGAAGCAGTTCTAACTTGAAGAGATATGTGAGTGGCATGTTCCTATCTCCAGAAATATTCAGGCACTCTGAGCTGCTTCCTGATCTTATATGGCATATATGGTGGAGAGGTTGAAATATTAATGTTTTCACTTTTGAGCTGGCTGCTATCAAGAGAGGGAATTAGTAGAATGCCTACAAGGTGGCTTTTTAGACCAGCTTGTTGTTAAGCCCAGCAGGGGAATGGCAATTCTGGATCAGGTGCTGTGTAATGTACCAGATGTGATTAGGGAGCTTGAGGTAAAGGAAACCTTGGGAGAGAGTGATCATAATATGACAGAATTCACGCCACAGTTGGAGAAGGAAAAGCTAAAATCAGATGCAGCAGTATCACAGTATAAAGGAAATTACAGAAGCATGAGAGAGGAGCTGCCCAAAGATGATTGGAAGGGGACAGGAGCAGGGATGATGGCAGAATATCAAAAGGGATTATGAGGCAACTGTAGCCGACAAAAGAAGTCAAAGACAGCAGAAAAGCAAAAGAGAAGGCAAAAAAAGCAAAAATTAGTGGGAAGGTAGAGAATCGGGAAGCTTTTAAAAACCAACAAAAGGCAATGTTATAATCTATAAAGAGAGAAACGATGAAATATGAAGGTAAGCTACCCAATAATATAAAAGAGGACACAAAAAGTTTCTTCAGATAGATAAACAGTAAAAGGGAGATGCGAGTGGATATCAGACTGCAGGAAAATGGCACTGGAGTGGCAGCAATGGGGGACAATAAATGACAGACTTTTTACGTATTTTGTGTCAGTCTTCATTGTGGAAGACCCTAGAAGAATGCAAGAAATGCGACAATGACAGGGGTCAGAAGAGAGTGTTGTTGCTAGTACTAAGGAGAAGGTGCTTCATAAGCTGAAAAATCTGAAGGTAAATAAATCACCTGGACCAGATTGCATGCACCCAAGGTTCTGGAAGAGGTAGCTGAAGAGATCCTGGAAGCATTAGTAGTTATCTTTCAAGAATCACTAGATTCTGGAATAGTTCTGGAGGACTGGATAATTCCCAATGTCACTGCACACTTCAGGAAGGGAGGCAGGTGGAAGAAAGAAAATTATAGGCCAGTTAGCCTGACTTCAGTGGTTGGGAAGATGTTGGAGTCTATAATTAAGAATGAGATTTCAAGGTACTTGGAGGCACATGATAAAACAGGCCAAAGGCAGAATGGTTTCCTAAAGAGGAAATCTTACCTGACAAATCTGTTAGAACTCTTTGAGGAAATAATGTTGTCAGTGGCTGTTGTTCATTTGGATTTTCAGAAGGCCTTTCGGGTAGGAGGTAAAGTGCAGAAATAAGGGGTCCTTTTCTTATTGACTGCCGGTGGTGTGCTGCAGGGGTCGGAGTTAGAACTGCTTCTTTTCACATTATATGTCAATCTTTTGGTTGATGGACAATTTTGGTTGACTGTCAATAGCAGACACAATCTCAATGGCTCTTCACGTGGCCTGAGACCACCTGGACAATACAAACATCTATGACTATATGTTCATTGACTATAACTCAGCATTTAACACCATCATTCCCACAATCCTGATTGAGAAGTTACAGAACCTGGGCCTCTGTACCTCCCTCCACTATTGGATCCTCGACTTCCTAACCAGAAGACCATAATTGGTGTGGATTGGTGATGATATCTCCTCCTCGCTGACGGACAACACTGGTGCACCTCAGGGCTGTGTGCTTAGCCCACTGCTCTACTCTCTATATACCCATGACTGTATGGCTAGGCATAGCTCAAATACCATCTATAAATTTGCTGATGATTGTTGGTAGAATCTCAGATGCGGATCAAAGGGGATACAGGAGCGAGATATGCCAATTAGTGGAGTGGAGTCACAGCAAAAACCTTGCACTCAACATCAGTAAGACAAAAGAGCTGATTGTGGACTTCTAGAAGGGTAAGATGAAGGAACACATACCAATCCTCGGAGGGATCAGAAGTGGGGAGAGTGAGCAGTTCAAGTTCCTGGGTTTCAAGTTTTCTGAGGACTTAACCTGGTCCCAACATAATGATGCAGTTCTAAAGAAGGCAAGACAGTGTCTAAACTGCATTAGAAGTTTGAGGAGATTTGGTAAGTCAACAAGAGTACTCAAAAACTTCTATAGATCTACTGTGGAGAGCTTTCTGGCAGGCTGCATGACTGTCTAGTATTGGGAGGGGCTACTGCACAGGACTGAAAGAAGCTGCAGAGAGTCATAAAGTTAATCAGCTCCATTTTGGGTACCAGCCTACAAAACGCCCAGGACATCTTCAATGAGCTGTGTCTCAGAAAGGCAGTATCCATTCTTAAGGACCCCCAGCACCCTGAGCATACCCTTTTCTCATTGTTACGATAAGGTAGGAGGTACAGAAGCCTGAAGGTACACATTCAGCGATTCAGGATCAGCTTCTTTCCCTCTGCCATCCGATTCCTAAATAGACATTAAACTTGCAAACACTACCTCACTTTTTCCAATATATATTATTTCTGTTTTTTGCATGATTTTTAATCTATTCAATATACATATACTGTAATTGATTTACTTATTTATTTATTTTTCTTCTATATTACGTAATGCATTGAACTGTTGCGGCTGAGTTAACAAATTTCACGACACATGCCGGGCATAATAAACCTGATTCTGATTCTTATAGGAAGATAGGTGGTGAGGAAGGTAGTTTTGAGGAAACATGGTGTCTGGAGTGGGACAAACAGACTGGAAAAATGGGCATTATAATGGAATATAGTGTGATATAATAGGCATAATTATGCACTTTGGTAGAGGAAATAAAGACATGAATTATTTTCTAAAGGAGAAGAAAATTCAAAAGCCAGAGCTGCAAAGGGACTTGTGAGTCCTCATGCAGGATTTCTAAATTGCTGGTTGAGTCGGTGGAAAAGAAGGCAAATGCAATGTTAGCATTCATTTCAAATACAGGTGCAAGGATGTAATGCTGAGGCTTTATAAGGCATTTGTCAGACTGTACTTGGAGTATTGTGAGCAGTTTTGGGCCCCTTATCTAAGAAAAGATGTGCTGGCATTGGAGAGGGCCAAGAGGAGGTTCCCAAGAATGATTCAGGAATGAAAGGGTTAACGTACATCTGTCGGCTCTGGGCCTGCACGTGTAGGAGTTCAGAAGAATGAGGACAGATCTCATTGAAACCCATTGAATTTTGAAAGGCCTAGTCAGAGCAGATGTTTGCTTTGGTGGGGACACTCTGACCAAAGGGCACAGCGTCAAAATAGAGAGACGTCCATTTAGAACAGGGATAAGGAAAAATGTCTTTAGCCAGAGGGTGGTGAATCTGTGGAATTCAATGCTACATACTCTCTGCTTGCAAAGTCTCTTCAAACTCCTAATGCAGGGGACGGTCGATAGGTTCTTGATTAATCAGGGCGTCATAGGTTATGGGAAGAAGGCAGGAGAATGGGGTTGAGAGAGATAATAAATCAGCCATGATAGAATGGCGGAGCAGTCTCGATGAGCCAAATGGGCTAATTCTGCACCTATGTCTTATAGTTGTACATCTAAATGAGTCAAAATTATAGACAGACACAACTTCACAGGAAGTATGCTTCCTGACTTGTCATTCCTGATAAAGGGGCTTGAACTGAAATGTCAACTATTTATTCCCCTCCACAAACGCTGTCTGATCTGCTGAGTTCCACAAGCATTTTGTGGGTGTTTCTCAAGATTTTCAACATCTACCGAATCTCTTGTGTTTCCTGACATTTTGCACTGAAGAAATATTCCAAAGGTACATCCATTTCTGTCAGGTAATGATGGCGAAAATCTAATTCACGCCTTTGTATTGAATAGACTAGATTACTGCAATGCACATTTTACTGGCCTTCCAAAGCAATCAACTCATTTAGAATGATGCTGCTAACTTTTAACTAAAACCAGAACAAGGAAACATATCACTCCTGTCCTAGCCACTCTGCATTGGCTTCCTGTATCTTTTAGAATTGATTATAAAGTTCTCTTATTGTTTTTAAAGCTCTTAATGGTCTGGGACCAGAGTACTCCACAGAATTGCTTTTTTATAATCCTGCTTGAGCTCTCAGGTCATCTTCTGCCAGTCTCTTAATTGACAGGTCAGCTTTTTCTTAAATCAGAAACATGAGAAAATCTGTAGATGCTGGAAATCCAAACACAAAATGCTGGAGGATCTAAGCAGGCCAGGGAGCATCTATGGAAAAGTGTAAACAGTCAACATATCAGGGCGAAACCCTTCATCGGGACCTCTGCTGAGTTCCTCCAGAATTTGCTGTGTGCAGCTTTTTTTGAACCATGCTCCTAAACTACAGAATTTTATTTTTGTTTGACCCGGATCTGGGCCGTACCTTCCAAATATCCAGACCTGACTTGCACTACCTTACCTTCCCTTTTCTGTTTTCTAGTTATGATTTATAATTTAAACTTTTATTATACTTCAATTTGTACTTCAGGGAGTGCGAAGCGCAGAATCAAATATCACTGTGATGATTGTACGCTAGAGTATCAATTGTTTGGGGACAATAAAGTAAAGCAAGTTTTTTATATTTATTTTCATGTTTGTACTTTATCCTATTGTAAAGTACATTGAACTACATCATCTGTATAAAACGTGTTCTATTAGAAGTTATTACTGTATTTTTATTTTTTTCTCTCAGCTCAAGCTGGTAGAACCTGAGGTACGGGCAAAGCCAAGCACACTCATTTCTCAATAGCTAGGAAATTTTGGACTATTCTAGTGGTGGTTATTATTGTGACTTTCTGGAGATTTACGTAATCATTGCTGTGTAGCCTAATCGTTTAAGTCTATTGTGTAGTGACTTCCAGATGATACCAGTTGTAAATATTGCCATTAGGACAATATATACACTGTTCATGTTCCGTAATATTCCTATTTCCTCTTTTAATTCAACAGGTGTCTGGTGTTCTTCACTTTTTGATTTATGTATGTTATGTGTGTTTTGAAGCAAGTGTTTGGAAGAAAGTAAGTTGGTCATGCTTGTTTATCCTGTAATATTATATATAGGCAGTTATTCCAAGCCGTCTCTTCCATAATAGTGGATCAGTTGTAATGTAATTTGTAGAACTTTGACTCTAAAACTGCATCAGGATCATATTTATAGTAAGGTATGGTGTCTTGTAAGAAGGCTATATTTCATTCGGAGTTTGAGGAGATTGGGTTTGTCAACTAAAACACTCAAAAACTTCTATAAATGTTTGATGCTGAGCATTGTGACTGGCTGTTTCACCATCTGGTGTAGGCAGTGGGGGGGGGGGGGAGCTACTGCACAAGATCAAAGTAAGTTGCAGAAACTTGTAAAATTAGCCATCTCCATCATGTGTACTAGTCTCCAAGACATCTTCAAGGCGCGATGCCCTCTTCTCATTGCTATCATCAGGAAAGAGGTACAGGAGCCAGAAGCCACACACTCAGCGATTCAAGAACAGCTTCTTTCCCTCTGCCGTCAGATTTCTAAATGAACATTCCAAGGTTCAAAGGTTTGTTTTATTGTCAAAGTATGCATGTACAGTACAACTGTGATATCTGCCTTCTCTGGATAGCCATGAAATACACAAAAAAGAAAAAGAAACAAAACTTCCTGACCCCAGAATCCTCTACCCCTCCCCACAGAAAAAACAGCAACAACTACAATCCCCAAAAAAGATATGTGTACACACACACACACACACACACACACACACACACACACACACACACAGAGTAACTCAGTTTGTTTCTCAATATTAATCATATATTAATGAATGCCATAAAGTTAATGAATTTCATGACACATACCTATGATATTAAACCTGATTCTGGTTCTTATATTTTAAAGCAAGATTTTGGTGAATGATGTTTGCTACTTGATTGTGCCTGTATAAGTGATCAGACTGAGTTAAACTGCTACAGGAGCCTGTAATGTGTTGAATTGTTTCGGGCTTCTCTTGGCATTTGTCATCTCGAATTTGGTCTTTAATTATGTATTTCTCTTAATATTTTTGTTATTTTTTTGTGATAACCACCTAGTTCTGTACTGCAACAGGGAAACCCTCCATTCCTGGGAAGATGTCTCCAACTCTGAGCCAGGTGCTTGACGGTTCTTTGTTGATGTTTAGTCTGGTCAGATTGTAGGGCGTCTTCCATGGAGGGTCATGCTCTTCCATTGGTTAACTTTTTCTTCAATAGTGCTAATTTCGTCATTCTTCTTCATTTTTAAGTTTAGCGGCATATAGTTCTTATTAGAATTGCATATGGTTACATGAATAGACAATAGACAGTAGGTGCAGGCGTAGGCCATTCGGCCCTTCTAGCCAGCACCACCATTCACTGTGATCATGGCTGATCATACGCAATCAGTACCCCATTCCTGCCCTCTCCCCATATCCCTTGACCCCACTATCTATAAGAGCTCTATCTAACTCTCTCTTGAATGCATCCAGAGACTTGGCCTCCACTGCCTTCTGAGGCAGAGCATTCCACATATCCACCACTCTCTGGGTGAAAAAGTTTTTCCACATTTGTTCTAAATGGCCTACCCCTTATTCTTAAACTGTGGCCTCTAGTTCTGGACTCACCCATCAGCGGGAACATGTTTCCTGCCTCCAGCGTGTTCAATCCCTTAATAATCTTATATGTTTCAATCAGATCCCCTCTCATCCTTCTAAATTCCAGTGTACACATGCCTAGTCACTCCAATCTTTCAACATATGACTGTCCTGCCATTCCGGGAATTAACCTTGTGAACCTACACTGCAGTCCCTCAATAGCAAGAATGATCTTCCTCAAATTTGGAGACCAGAACTGCACACAATTCTCCAGGTGTGGTCTCACCAGGGCCCTGTAAAGCTGCAGAAGGACCTCTTTACTCCTATACTCAATTCCTCTTGTTATAAAAGCCAGCATGCCATTAGCTTTCTTCACTGCCTACTGTACCTGCATGCTTACTTTCATTGACTGATGTACAAGAACACCTAGATCTCGTTGTACTTCCCCTTTTCCTAATTTGACTCCATTTAGATAGTAATCTGCCTTCCTGTTCTTGCCACCAAAGTGGATAACCTCACATTTATCCGCATTAAACTGCATCTGCCATACATTTGCCCACTCACCCAACCTGTCCAAGTCACACTGCATTCTCATAACATCCTCCTGACATTTCACACTGCCACCCAGCTTTGTGTTATCGGCAAATTTGCTAATATTACTTTTAATCCCTTCATCTAAATCACCAATGTATATTGTAAACAACTGCGGTCCCAGCACCAAACCTTGCGGTACCCCACTGGTCACAGTCTGCTATTCCGAAAGGGACCCGTTAATCACTACTCTTTGTTTCCTGTCAGCCAGTCAATTTTCAATCCATGTCAGTACTCTGCCCCCAATACCATCTGCCCTAATTTTGCCCACTAATTTCCTATGTGGGACTTTATCAAAAGCTTTCTGGAAGTCCAGGTACACTACATCCACTGGCTCTCCCTTGTCCATTTTCATAGTTACATCCTCAAAAAACTCCAGAAGATTAGTCAAGCATGACTTTCCCTTCATAAATCCATGCTGACTCGGACTGATCCTTCTACTGCTATCCAAATGTGTCATAATTTCCTCTTTTATAATTGACTCCAGTATCTTTCCCACCTCTGACGTCAGGCTAACCAGTCTATAATTCCCTGAAGTGCTGAATTTTGATTTCTTTGATGAAGATATATCCTCAGAAGTTTTACCTGACTGTTGTGCAATTTAATTATGTCTGTTATTCCTCTTCCTCCTTCTGTCCTAGGTAGTGTTAATCTAAATGTTTTCGAATACAGATAGAATTTTCTAAAATTTGTCATTTCGGTTCTTATTTTTCTTTGTGTTACGAATTCCCGTAACTGGATCACTTACCAGCAAAGATAGAGAGGTCCGTTGAAGTCTGATGGTACTATTTTTAAAAGTATTTATTGATAAAGGGCACAAAAATAAGATGAATGCAAACATACAGATAATATATGTCGTCAATACTAAACCTAGTGCGCGGGTATATTAATAATCAATAAGAAATCGTTCTATCATTGTCTAGGGGATAACGTATTGTCCGATGGAAAGATAACAGTCACTATCAGTTCGCTCAAGCTGCAGCGTTGTTGGGTTTAAAAACAATGTGGTTTAACTTGCCCCATGTCTTTTATGATGCCAAACCATTGAGTCAGGGGAGTGGGCTTCCCTGTTGTTAGCTAAAAGCTGTTTTCCGTTGGTTCCAGCCACCAATTCCAGCCATGGAATCGAACGCACGTGGATTCCTTCAGATGACTTCCTGCTGTTACGTGGTTGCTTAATGTTTCTTCTGGTGCGTCTGAAGGGGTTGTTCCCCAGACCCTCTTCTATACTTCCTCACGGGGTCTCCGATGTCAATCAGGTTGGGATGATGCAATCCCTCAACCAGCCCACTCTGGTCATCCCCTGAGGAGCTTCAATGAATAGTACAGTACTCAATACAAATCTTGGTCTTCCGGAGACAATGGCCATGTCCCGTAGCTTTACATCGCCGGGGAAACGAGGCATTTTGCACGTCCCATTCTCATTTCCTGGGCCCCTTGACCCAACCCACCGGTGATCTTGCGATTCTCACAAAGGAGGGGGCTACGGACGTAACATTTGTAAACATTCCCAACTGGCTTCTGACCAAGATATTATGCCAAAAGAATGCATTAATATGGATATAGCGAGAGTGTTTATTGCTTTTGTTAAATTTTTACTGTTGAGCTCTGTTTGGCAGATGTACTTAAGTAAATTCTGTCAAAAGTTTTCCCTTTATCACACTATGATCTATTTTCTTTGTGTGTTGATATCTCAGATATTTGTAAGTTTCATATAGATCCATTGGTTGTATTGTATCCTGCTGCTCTGGTGTATATTCTACTAGCTCTATTGAACCTTTCTTTGTATAATGCTCCGCATTTACTTGGCCCAAAGTCCATTTTTGAATTAATTGCTCTAGCTTTACTGATGGAGTGTATAATTTGAAATCATCCATTTATAGAAGGGGGTCAGGGTATAATTCATTTCGTTTGATACCCTATTTTCATCTGATTCAGCAGATTAGAGAGCCGGTTTAAAGCTAGACAAAACCATAGTGGGCTCAGAGCGTTGCCCTGAAAAATGCCTCGGTTTATTTTGATAACAGTGGTTGTTCTTTTTTTGGTTGTTAATTAAAGGGTGTTTATTGTATGCCAGTGCTTCAACAGATGTTGAAAGAATTCACAAGCATTGGGTGGAGTTTATATATATCAAGAGCTTCTGTAAATCATGAATGTGAGAGAATCAAATGCTTTTTTGGTAGTTAATATAGAAACAAAAGTTTCCCGCTTTTCCACTGCGCTTGATTTAGAGTTACAGATTCTATTATTCGTTGTTCTTTACATTATTGCATACCCTTACAGTATCCTTTCTGCTGCAAGTATTTTGGGGGTTACCTAAGTGAATGGTGATTAGTTGCAAGATACATGATGTTACAATTTTATATATACTTCATAAACAAGCAATAGGACGAATTTTGATGGGAGCATGGCCTGGGTGATGGGGGCCCTTGATGATGGATACTGTTTTCTTGCAACAGAAATGGTTAAGTGCAAAACATCAGAAATGTGCTGAATTAAAAGAGGAAATTGAAAGACTATGGAATATGAACAGGGTATACATTGTCCCAATAGTGATATCTGCAACTGCTATCATCCCAAACTCACTACAGTGACAATTAGGCCTAAATGGCAATATTTATGTAAATCTCCAGAAAGCCACAATACTGATCACCTCCAGAATCAGAATCAGGTTTAATATCACTGGCAAATTTCATGAAATTTGTTGTTATGCCTCTGCAATACATAATAAAACTGTTAATATAAATATATAATAAATAATATACAATATACACACACATATACATACTATTATATATAGTACAAGATTCAAGAGCAGGATTAGGCAAAATTATACACTTTTATATACATGTCACCAAAGCTTTTCATATGGTGGCATATGAAAAATCCGATATCTCCCAATGAAGTATAACCACTGCTACACATTTTTAATAACTGTAGTGATATGTTGTGCCCAGGATAGATCCTCAGAGATGTTGTCACCCAAGAACATGAAATTGCTCACCCTTTCCACTTCTAATCCCAGTATGAAGACTGGTGTCTTACCCTTTCTGAAGTCAACAGTCTACTCTTTGGTCTTAGTAAGATTTTGTGCAAGTCAGTTTCAGAATAGTCTGAACCTCAACATAAAAACATAGAAAACCTACAGCACAATACAGGCCCTTCGGTCCACAAAGTTTTGCCGAGCATGTCCCTACCTTAGAAATTACTAGGATTACCCATAGCCCTCTATTTTTCTAAGCTCCGTGTACCTATCCAAAAGTCTCTGAAGAAACCCCATCATAATCACCTTCACCACAGTTGCTGGCAGCCCATTCCATGCACTCACCATTCTCTGAGTAAAAAACTAGCCCCTGACATCTCCTCTGTATCTACTCCCCAGCACCTTAAACCTGTGTCCTCTTGTGGCAACCATTTCAGCCCTGGGAAAAAGCCTCTGACTATCCATAAGATCAATGCCTCTCATCATCTGATATACCTCTATCAGGTCACCTCTCATCCTCCGTCACTCCAAGGAGAAAAGGCCTAGTTCACTCAACGTATTCTCATAAGGCCTGCTCCCCAATCCAGGCAACATCCTTGTGAATCTCCTCTGCACCCTTTCTTTGGTTTCCACATCCTTCCTGTAGTGAGGCGACCAGAACTGAGCACAGTACTCCAAGTGGGGTCTGACCAGGGTCCTATATAGCTGCAACATTACCTCTCGGCTCCTAAGTTCAGTTCCACGACTGATGTACGCCAATGCACCATATGCCTTCTTAACCACAGAGTCAACCCGCGCAGCTGCTTTGAGTGTCCTATGGACTCGGACCACAAGATCCCTCTGATACTCCACACTGCCAAGAGTCTTACCATTAATACTATATTCTGCCATCATATAAAGTACCTGGCAACTGAAAAATGAGTGTGCTTGGATATGCCCATATCTTAGGTTTTACCAGCATGAGCTGAAAAAGAAATTAAAGAAAATAAGAAAGCTGAGAAAAAAATATAATAATAATAAGTGATAATAAAAATAACTTAATCCCTATAGACAAAAACCAAATAAACATGAATTTTCACAACAGCTAGACAGAAACCAACCTAAAGACCACGACAATACTATGGAAGAAAATAATGAAGATGCCACCCCCCCCCCCCCCAAAGTGCTGATGAAAATAGAATTACTTCCATAACCGCTCCACAACCTGACATTAATAGCAACATCATGGACGCAGACTCCACAGAATGCTGATGAAGTTTAGCTTACAGACGAAAATTAACACCACACTAACAGAATATATGGGCACTGACCCAACAAAAAGACTACATACTAAAATGCCACATGTCATCAAAATTTGCAAATGTTGTTAATACTCTCAACAATACAATATTACCACAATATTTAGGAAAACTTGAAACATTCGAAGAACTACACACAATAACATGCTGCACAGCATTAACATCAGTGGAGTACAATGGCTCCAAAGCACAGACATCCATTAATAGAAACCCAAAGGTGAGTACTGAAATGAGAACAGCGAAATGGCAGTAGAAATTAAGGAATGAAACTGAAGTCTTAAGAGCAGAAATAGCCACATAATGGAACTTAAAATGGACAACCCAAGCAAGAAATTTGACAGAAAAGCCAAGGAACTTAAAGGTCCAGACAAGATGCCGTCAACCTAAAAAAAAAATCATTGTAGAATTTATAGGTTCACTAATACAAAAGCTTGGTTCATATAAAGCCAGACTAATTAGATACATGAAACATACCAGACAGAGAAAACAGAATTATCAGTTCAGGAACAGTGAAAAAGGTTTATACACAACATTGAAACTAAATTTGATGTACTAAAATGTCACCAACTCCAGCACAGAACTACCAACACAGATAATGAACTTTTGGTCTAATATCTGGTCAAACAGGGTGAAGTACAATCAAGAAACAAGCTGGATTAGGGAGGAAAAAGAACACACACACAAAATTGAAGACATGCAAACACCTGAAGTACAGTGGATAAGCAAAAAGTGGCTATAAAAAAAAATAATCACAACTGGAAAAATAACAGCAATGATAATATTCATAATTATTGGTATAAAAAATGTACCTGTCTTCATTCATACTTAATAAAACACATCATCAATTTTCTTAAAAGTCTTGAAAGTGTGCCCAAATTTTTGACAGAAGGCAAGACATACATCTTACCTAGAGAAGTCACAAATGAGCCATCAAAATATCCTCCCATTACTTGGTTACAATCTTGATATATAATTGTAAAATCCATCATCTCGCAACTAGTCACCACTCACTTAGATTATCAGTGTACTTACAGTAGAGCAGAATGGATGTCATAAGGTTAGGAAAGAATGTAAAAAGCAATTGATGATAGGTTCTGTAAATCTAAACCAAGCTCAGCAGAGAAGCAGAAATCTTTCATGTTGGCTTTTTGATTACCAAAACGCATTTGATTCTGTCTCACACTCATGGTTCCATCTAGCTTGAAACCCGCTCTCTAATTTACTGAATTGGATGATATAGGGTATCAAATCAGAGACAATCAAAGGAATTATACCCTGAACACCTTCTATTGAAATCATACGCTCCTTTATCAATAAAGCTAAAGCAATTAATTCAAATATTAAAACTAATTTTTAAGGAGATAAACACAAACTTTGGACTAGGTAAGTTCAGAATATTAAACATAAAGAAAGGTTCAATAGAGCTAGTAGAGTATAAAACAGAGCATCAGGATACAGTACAAACCCTGGATGAATATAACATATAAGTATCTGAGATATAGTAAGATATGGTATTCTCCTTAACCATGATCTGTAGTTCTAATCTCACTCAACCTTGTGGAAGAAGTCTACTTGAATTTAACTTATCTAAATCCCTCATACCTCTATCAAATCACCCCTCAGTCTCATATGCTCTGTGGAATAAAGTTTTAATCTGCTCAACATATAACCAAACTTGTTATCTACTTCTTAAAGTAATACTGTGCCACAGATTTCCCTGAACAGAAAAAACACGTAGACGTTCTGCCAGGACAAGATCCAAAAGACAAGTGGGTATCAGGGGCAAGAGGTTTAATGGGGGTATGCAAATAATGGGGTATATTTGCAATGAGTTGACAGAAACTGTAGGTGAACCAGGCACATTATTAGCTTTTAAAAGTCATTAGGAAAATGACATGGATAGGAGAGGCCTGCAGGGTTATGAGCCATCACAGTCAAAGACCTCCCAACCACTGAGCACATCTACATTAAATGCTGTCGCAGGAAAGCAGCATCCATCATCAGGGTCCCCACCACCCAAGATATGCTCTCATCTCACTGCTACCATCAGGAACATGGTACAGGAGCCTCAGGACTCACACCACCAGGTTCAAGAACAGTCACTACCTCTTATCCATCAGGATCTTGAACCAAAGGCGATAGCTTCACTTGCCCCATCATTGAAAATTTCCCAGAACCAAAGGATTCACTTTCAAGGACCTTTCATATCATGGTCCTGATACTTATTGCTTATTTATTATTATTGTTTCTGCTTTTTGTATTTGCACAGTTTGTTGTCATCTGCATTCAGGTTGAATACCCTAGTTGAGCATTCTTTCATTGATCCTGTTATAGTTGCTATTCTATAGATATGCAGAGTATGCACACAAGAAAATATATCTCAAGGTTGGATATGGTGACATATACGTATTTTAATAATAAAACTTACTTTGAACTTTGAAATGTGGGCAGATGGACTAGTCTGGACAACAGAGTTGGCATGGTGGAGTTGGGCCAGTTGACCTGTTTCCACACCGTAAAACTCTAACCAGTGGCACAGTATTGCTTTAAGCTTCAGCTCAGAAGATAATGCTTCAGGAGTTTCTGTCTATTACATTTATATCAAGGTTTTCCATTTTGGTGTGAACAAAAGGCGGCTGTGTGGAGTTTCACTAAGGTCAAAATAATTTCAACAGCCCACAGAATGCAGCAACATTTCAGAAATGAGTTTACAGCCTTGGGACCAATGTGACCATTTACAGCTAAAACTTTCAGGTAAGTAAATCTCAATTACAGCTTCTTAAACCAATGTGACAAATTGCAAATGGAATATGACTGCATAGGCAACTTTCTTTTATGTACCTAACCTGCAAAAAGCTAGAATAAAAATAGATTACAGGGAACAGACAACCTCTGTGGAAAGAGAATCAGAGTTAACATTTCAGACTTAAGACTCGATGTTCGAAAGCTAGATTCGGAGGTTCAAAGTACATTTTTATCTGTATGTAATATACAACTCTGGGATTCAACTTCCCACAGACAGCAATGAAACAAGAAATCTGTGGAACCCATTTAAAGGAAAACATCAAACCCCCAACATGCAAAAAAACTTTGCGTGAATGGCAAGAAAAATAAAGAGCAAGTAGTACAGAATACAAAATGCAAATCACAAAGATATCAAAAGATTCTAGGCATGTTTAGTTCAAGTTCTCATAATCTGCAGGGCACAGCACTAGTCCACCCCAGTCAAAATCGCACATAACAGCAACAGAAAAAACAGCATTGTGAAACCAGAAACACATCGTAATGTGAATTTCAGAGTCCAATCCACAAACCCTATCCATTAAACCTTTCCCAAGACCTGTGGAATCTGCTTCCAATACTCCGGCAGTGTCAAGCAAAAGGGTAAGAGAGAGACACTGTTCATACATCATGGAAGGAAGATCCATTTCCACTTAATTATTGTATTTCATTAGTTTATTTACTTTTATTACTTAGCAAAATTTTACACAGTGGGAAGAATATCACACCTGACTGGAAAAGATCTAAAACTAATCATTATACAATGCAACCTACACTTAGAGTTTACCTTATTATGTACGAGAGTGGAAACCCGGTGTGGTCTTCTGCTGTTGTAGCCCGTCCAACTTCAAGGTTTGTCATGGCATGTGTTCAGAGATGCTCTTCTGCACACCACTGCTGTAACACGTGGTTATTTGAACTACCGTCACCTTGAGTTTATTTGGCCATTCTCCTCTGACTTCTCTCATTAATAAGGCATTCTTACCACAGAAATGCTGCTCACTGGAGGGTTTTTTCCAGTTGCTTTTTTTTGCACCCGTCCCTGTAAACACGAGACTGCTGCACATGATCATTCCAGGAGACCAGCAGTTTCTGAGATAATTAAAAACCACCCCCGTCAGGCACCAACAATCATTTCATGGTTAAAGTCACTTAGATCACATTTGTTTCCCCATTCTGATATTTGAACTTCTCCCCAAGTCTGCATGCTTTTATGTATTAAGCTGCTGCCATGTTAAATAGTTGCATTAACAAGCAGGTGTACAGGTGTACCTAATCGAGTAAATCTACTTAATCCAGATCAGAAATGTGCAACGGGTATATTGGAAAGTTATATTTCACCTGAGTAATGAACTCTACTTCCTACACCGGATGCTGTCTGACCTAATGAGCAGTCCCAGCATTGATTTATTTAGCAATACAATAGAGTAGGCCCTTCTGCCCCAGAAATCATGATTAACCCTAACCTAATCACCGGACAATTAACAATGGCCATTTAATCTATTTGGTACATCTCTGGACTGTGGGAGGAAACTGGAGAACCGGGGGAAAGCCCGTGCATTCCACAGGGAGGAAGTACAGACGTTCCTTACAGAACAGCCCCAGAAATGAACTCCAATCTCCAGAGCACTATAATAGCAATGGGCTAACCACCACACTACAGTGGTAATGCCCCATATAATAATCTTAGTATTATTTTAGATTTTGTTTTGTCACAATTTGTCACAACTCTTTGTCATTATGTGACAACATCATAAGTGTGGATCTCACTAAAGTAAAAACAAAACTAAGGAGCATGCACGTTATTCCCGGCTCTGTGTTTTTCTTTCAAGTAGTTTTACGTTTTGCCATTACAAGGCATAACAGTGGGCATGCTATGTTAGCACCAGAATGTGTGGCGTCACTTACAGGTCACCCCCAGCATGTCCTTGGGTGTACTGCTTGTTAACATAAACGACGTATTTCACCAGATGTTTCAGTGTACACATGATAAACAATCTTGAATCTTGAAAATATAGGGGGATGCCAGAGATGTGTTTTTACATAGAGCATGGTGTGTACGTGAAATGCACTGTTGGGGTGGTGGTAGAGGCTGATACATTAGGGACATTTAAGAGACTCTCTGTTAGGAACACAGATGAAAGGAAAATGGAAGGCCATGTGGGAGGGAAGGGTTAGATTGATCTTAGAGTACGGTTAGAATATCAAAACAACATCATGGGCCAAAGGGCCTGTACTGTTTTCTGTTCCATTGAGCACATCTACATGAAACACTGCCATGGGAAAACAGCATCCATCATCAGAGATCCTTACCAGCTACGCCATGCTCTTTCCTCACTGGCGCCATCAGATAGAAGGTACAAGTGCCTCAGGACTCACACCAGCAGGTTCAGGAACAGCTACTACCCCTCAACCACCAGGCTCGTGAACGAAAGGAGATAACTACACTCTCCCTTTCGTTGAGATGTTCCCACAACCAATGATCTCAGCTTAAGGACTCTTCATCTTGATATTTCATGTTCTCGTTACTTATTGCTATTTACTTATAATTGCATTTGCCCAGCCTGTTGCTTTCTGGCTGATTTTTCATTGATCCTGTTACAGTTACAATTTTATGGCTTTTCTGAATATGTCCACAGAAAAATGAATCTCAGGGTTCTATGTGGTGATTATATACATACTCTGCGAATAAAATTTACTTTGAATTTCTTTGTAAAGAAAACACTTCAAGATTAGGGTGTTGCTTTGTAGGAAAAATTCAAATGGACATGTCACCTATGGAGCACATTTTATAAATTGCTTCAATTATTGTCATGTGTCTAAATACCTCATTTGCCAGATTCTCTTTGTCTTATCAGATAATGCAAACCTGCTGTTAGAAATCAGTTAATAACATTGGCCTTTGGGCACTTCTGGGACAGCCTATTGCCAAGCACAAGCAATTAATGTATTTTCTTTAAACAACTTTGCCCCAAAAGAAAAAAAAACTGGTTAAAGGGGACCTCTGGGATGCAATGGGATCATGCTATTTCTACCAGAGGATTTCACTGCATAGTGCTGTGCAAAAGTCCATGGTATATTCTAAGACTTCTGCACAGTACTGTATTTGTCAACATGGAGTAGAGGGTGAATTTGTAAATCTGTTGGGAGTAAAGGATATTGGGGATGGCATGAGTGGAACACCTTGGGAAAGGAGTGAGACAGGTGATAAAGAAGGAGTGCTGGGGTGGGGAATGGTGTGGGTGCTGACACACACACAATCCTGAGACGTCAGGCAAGGTCCTTTGGTTCCGTATAATTGCTTTATTGATCATTACAGACCATTTCTCTGGTGCTTCCTCCACCCCTTCCCTTTCTCGTCCCCTTTTCTGCCTGCCCCCTTCCCTCTCTCAGTCCACAATAGAGACCCACATAAGAATCGGGTTTATCATCACTCACACATGTCATGAAATTTGTGGGGTTTTTTTGCAGCAGTACAGTGCAATATATAAAATTACTACAGTTCTGTGCAAAAGTCTGAGGCACGCTAGAGAGATATGTTTGCCTAAGACTTTTGCACAGAACTATATATTTACAGTATGCTTAATCACTGCCTTAGGTGAGGCTCCAGTAAATCACCATATCTGGTGGCGAAATATAAACAGCGCATAATCTTGTGTTCTTGCAACATCTGGACATTATTTTCTGAAGCATCAACATTAGCTGGAATTCAGGAGTCCAGCTCTGCTTGTGAACTTGTCACCACTGAATTTAAAGATGTCTTCCAGACACAAATAGACTCTTCTCTTGCTGATTAAGGGTTAACCATCGTGTAGCAAGGTTTCTTCAACACGACAACACGGCCGATAAAACTTTTTCATTAAAATAATTCTCCAAATAAACTGAAATTGTTTTACATATTCAGTAATGTTGCTACCCCAGGCACTTAAAAGAATAAGAAACCACAAAATAACTGGTAAAAATGTTCTGGAAGTTATTACATTGAGAAGTCCGAGACAAAAAAACATTTCTATTTCCATAAGTTAATCAGAAACATATTTATCATTACTGGGAAACAAAGATACAAAACTCACACTAAAGTGATTTATTTTTAAAAATTAGTAAAATGTGTGCAACAAAGAGACAAAGAAAACATCTGGTCCTTGGTCACAAAACTTGCTTTGTGCTAAAACAAATCTGTCCTTTTCCTGTCACGATAAACTTCTTAGATTTTTTTTTTGATTTATAAGTGTCTAAATTAGAAGGATCGTAGGGAAGGAAGATGAAGTGTATTTTCTACATTCAGCAGGTCCAGATGGAAGGACTTATCCATCTGTTTAACACATAAAAAATGCCGAACATGAATGGATAAAGATAATTTATAAGACTAGACATGCCTCGCTGCATCCAAATTTACAATATGTATAATCGTTAAGCATGGAAAAGCACATTATTTTTAATCCCCCACCAGACTTCCATTTCATTTTGTGCTCACACTGATCTTGGTTGCACTTTTCACAGACCAGGTCAACTAATCGAGACATGAATTTGTGCCCAAATTTGGACAGAGTATCATCCTGGAGGAATGTGCTACATCATAACGATGACAATCTGACTAAAGCTGGCTATACATTGTTCATTTATTCTTTGCTCGTTTACTTTGCATCTGACAATGTTCTCACATGAAATGCAATGCTTGTTTCCCACTAATGCAGAGTAGTGTCAGGATAAGATTCGCATGCTCGAACTCCAGGAAACATCTTTGCACCATGTCTGATGTGAACAATTGATAGATTTCAAGTGATCTTTTATTCTGTCTTATGAGTGAGGAAAATGGACACAAAAGACAGAAATTGCATTTTATATACTCTCAATTTAAAATACTTACTAGAATTTTCAAAGGAACATTTTTGTAAAGGAACGACTGAAAGATAGTGGATTCAGCCCAGCGCATCATGGGTAAAACCCTTGCAACCATTGAGCACATCTACATGAAACATTGTCAAAGGAAAACAGCGTCCATCATCAGAGACCCCTACCACCCAGGCCGTACTCTTTTCTCACTGCTGCCATCAGGTAGAAGGTACAAGGACTCACACCACCAGGTTCAAGAACAGTTACCACCCCTCAACCATCAGGCTCTTGAACAAAAGGGGATAACTACATTCATTTAAGGGCTCTTTTATCTTGTTATTTCATGCTTGCTATTTATTGCATTTGCACAGTTTGTTTACAGTTTTACAATTTCTGACGTTCACAGTTTACAGATCCTGTTTACAGTTACTGTTCTATAGATTTGCTAAGTATGCCCATAGAAATAGTATCTCAGAGTTTTATGTGCTCTGATAATAAATTTTACTTTGAATTTTGAAATTTATCAAAGCTTGTGTACTTTATGCAGTCTTGAGATTCATCCCCTCGCAGGCAGACATGAAAAAAGAAACCTAAAGAAGTGGTTTAATATTACCTTCTTCTGGTTAGTGTCTTTACAAGACAGGCAATCCCAGCCATTAGCAATACTCTTCAAAGATTGTCTGTCTGGCGTCAGTGGGCATATAACCACAACTTGTGATATGCACCAGCCACTCTTACAACCATCCACCACCTGCTCCCATGAGCTTCACGTGACCCTGACTGGGGGGGGCCTAAGCAGGTGCTACACCTTAGGGTAACCTGTAGGCTAGCAGAGAGAAGGAGCACCTTGCACCTCCTTAGATAGAGACATATCTCCACCCCAACACCCTGTACAAAACATGGTGCACTGTGCAAAAGTCTTAGGCACATACACAGTGTATAACTAGGGTGCCTAGGACTTCCGTACAGTGCTGTATTTGTCAACATGGAGCAGAGAGCAAGTTCGTAAATCCAGCAGAAGCAAAGTATGTTGGGATTGGCAAGTGTGGCAGAGTAGAAGAGCCAGGGGCGGGGGGCGGCACAGGTGCAGACACACCCAGGCAACAATTGGTTTATTGATCATTACAGAATGTCTTTATGGTGCTTCCTTGCCCCCTCGCCTCTCCCTTCCCCTTTTCCCAAATATGATTCCCCTCTCTCTGCCTCCTTCCTACTCACAGTTCACAAGAGAGACCCGTATCAGAATCAGGTTTATCATCACTCACATATGTCATAACATTTGTTATTTTTTGCAGCAGCAACAGTACAGTGCAATACATGAAATAACTACAGTATTGTGCAAAAGGCACCTTAGCTGTAGATATGTGCCCATGACATTTGCACAGTTCTGCTGAGCCCTTCTCAACGGTTCATTCAAATGTCATGTTTAATTAACTCCAGGAATATTTTTCTCCTCAGTTCATCTTTCCTTGGCCACCATTCTCTATATTTCAACTGAGGAGGCAGCTGTGGCGTTATCCTCAGGAAGGTGCCAATGCCCTGCTGTATTCATTGCCTGGAGGTGCTCACAAGCTAACTGGGACTACCTGTCTTTAACTATACCTCTGTGGAAAGACTCCTCTGTCTCCTGCCTCCCACGACAATTCGACAAGCATCAGTCTGCTCAGTCTCCAAACAGCAGCCAGGATGTGGCCTACAAATTACAACAGGAGACAGAAAACACATGTAAGAAGGGTGATGCTGAAACAATAATGACAAATTTCAATATGCAGATAGGTTAGGAAAGAAAAGCCATTTATAGAATGTCTATAAGAGGCCTATTTAGAGCAGCTTGTGCTTGAGCCCACTTAGTGGAAAGGCAATACAGGATTGGGAGTTGTGTAATGACCAGAATCTGATTAGGGAGCTTTAAGGTAAAGGAACCCTTAGGAAGCAGTGATCATAATATGATCGTTTTCCCTGCATTTTGAAAAGGAGAAGCTAAAATCAGATATATCAATATTTGATCGCAGTAAAAGGAATTACAGAGGCATGAAAATGGAGCTAGCCAAAGTTGCTTGGAAGGGAAGACTAGCAGGGAAGACGGCAGGACTGCATTGGCTGGTGTTTATGTGGGAAATTCAAAAGGCTCAGGATAGATACATCCTAAAGATGGAGAAATATTCTAAAGGGAGGATGAGGTAAAAGTGGCTGACAAGGAAAGTCAAAGACAGCATAAAGGCAAAAGAACAGGCATAAAATATAGCAAAAAAATAGTGGGAATATAGAGGACTGGGAAGCTTTTAAAAATCAAAAGGAAAAAAAACTAGAAAAGCCATTAAAAGAGAAAAGATGAAATGTGAAGGTAAGCTTGCCAATAATATAAAAGAGGATACAAGAAGTTTTTCAGATATAGGAAGAGTAAAAGAGAGTTGAGAGTGGATATCAGACCACAAGAAAATGAAGCTGGAGAGGTAGTAATGGGGGTCAAAGAAATGGCAGATGAACGTAATAACTATTGTGCGTTCATCTTCACTGTGGAAAACACTAGCAGCATGTCAGTAATTTGAGAGTCTCAGAGAGCAGAAGTGTTATTGCTATTACCAAGGAGAAGGTGCTTGGGAAGCTGAAAGGTCTGAAGGTAGATAAGTCACCTGAATGAGATGGACTACATCCCAGGGTTCTGAAAGAGGTGTCCAAAGAGATGGTGGAGGCATTATTAATGAAGTTTCAACAATCACTAGGTTCCGGATAGTTCTGAGGACTGGAAAATTGAAAATATCACTCTTTAAGAAGGAAAAGAGACAGAAGAAAAGAAATTATCAGCGGGTTAGCTTGACCTCAGTGGTTGGGAAGATGTTGGAGTTTATTATTAAGGATGAGGTTTTGAGTTACTTGGATACACATGATAAAATAGGCCAAAAAAACAGTATGGTTTTCTAAAGGGGAAATCTTGCCTGACAAATATTTGGAATTTTTTTCTGAATTTTCAGAAGGCCTTTGACAAGAGCTGCACATGAAGCTACTTAATAAGATAAGAACCCACAGTATTACAGTAAAGATACCAGCATGGAATGATATTGACTGACTGGCAGGAGGCAAAGAGTAGGAATAAAGGGAGCCTTTTCTGGTTGGTTGCTGTTGACTAGTGGTATTCCACAGAGGTCTGTGTTGGGACCGCTTCTTCTGACATTTTATGTCGATAACTTGGACGATAGGATTGTGGCCAAGTTTGCAGATGAAACAAAGACAGGTGGAGAGGCAGGCAGTGTTAAGAAAGCAGAGAGACTGTAGAAGACTTGGACAGATTGGGAGAATGGGCAAAGAAGTTGCAGATGGAACAAAGTGCAGATAAACTCATGGTCATGCACTTTGGCAGAAAGGATAAAGGTGTGGACTATTTTCTAAATGGGGAGAAGATTTAAGAATCTGATGTGAAAAGGGACTTGCGAGTCCTCATCCAGGATTCCCTAAAGGTTAACCTGCTGGTTGAGTCCACGTAAGGAAGGCAAATGCAATGTTAGCATTCATTTCATTGCTAACAATGACTAGAATATAAAAGCAAGATTGTAATACTGAGGTTTATAAGGCGCTGGGCTCTGCACCAGTTGTGAGTAGTTCTGGGCCCATTATTTAAGGAAAGATGTGCTGGCATTGGACAGGATCCAGAGGAGGTTTATGAGAATTATTCTGGGAAATATGAGGAAAATTTTTTGGCTCTGGGCCTGTACTCACTGGAGTTTAGAAGAATGATGGGGGATCTCAGTGAAACTTATCCAACATTGAAAGGCATAGATAGAGTGGATGTGGAGAAGATGTTTCCTATAGTGGGGGAGTCTAGGACCAGAGGACACAGATAGAGTGGATGTGGAGAAGATGTTTCCTATAGTGGGGGAGTCTAGGACCAGAGGGCACAGATAGAGTGGATGTGGAGAAGATGTTTCCTATAGTGGGGGAGTCTAGGACCAGAGGGCACAGGCTCAAAATTGAAGGATGTCCACTTAGAAAAGAGATAAAGAAAAATATTAGCCAGAGAGTAGTAGATCAATGAAATTTGTTGCCACAGATGGCTCTGCAGGCCAAGCCATTGGGTATATTTAAGGTGGAGGTTGACAGGTCCTTGATTAATCAGGGTGTGAAAGGTTAGGGGGAGAAGGCAGAAGAATAACTATATAACCATATAACAATTACAGCATGGAAACAGGCCGTCTTGGCCCTTCTAGTCCGTGCCAACGCTTACACTCACCTAGTCCCACCGGCCCGCACTCAGCCCATAACCCTCCATTCCTTTCCTGTCCATATACCTATCCAATAGGTTTGAGAGGGATAGAAAATCAGCCATAGTGGAATGGTAGAGCACACTCAATGGGCCAGATTGCCAAATTCTGTTCCTCTGCCGATGTTCTTATTAATACTACTACTACTATGTCGACTCAGGCCTAGGGGGCCAGTGTGGGGCAAACTTTATACAGGACTACTATACTGGACTACTGTACTGATGAGCGTGGTACACAGTCTGTAATATATAGGGTCTGTATACTAAGCACATCATGCAAACTGCACAAAGTGAGCATATAGCACACAGAATACGAATCATCAAACCACAGAGTCGCCAACACGGTCCAGGAGGGACAGCCAGCGCTCAGTTCAGTTCAGCGTTCAGTTCAGCGCTCTGTCGATGACTGCAGGTCTCAGCTGCTGAGCCTGCTCCATGCCGAATCTCACAAATAGCATAGAAGAATAACCAGAAGCATATGGCAACAACCACAGAGCCCTCCAAAAATGAGTCCACTACTGCGGAGTGCGCTCAGCACGGAGAACATTAAACATCAAACCGCAGAGTCCCCCGCTAAAGAGTCGCACAGCCACGAGGCGATTGAACCAGCAGAGGAAAACTGTACACATGCAGGGCGACAGTGCTGAACTCCCACTAGTCTTCCACTCTCGACCTCGTCAATTTCAATCTTGCTTGACACTTTAATTGGGGAGAAGTCATGGAGCCAACAATGAGCTTGCATTTCATCATTAGGAAACAACAGCCACGCACTTCGCTCGCAGCCTCACTGAATTCCAAACTGGATAGCAAAAGCACCAGGTCGCTCAGTCAGCATCAAAATACATCATCAGCATGGAAATTACTGGTCGCACTTGATCGCAGTTCAGAAGAACAAGTGTATTTAAAAGAAGATGAAGTAGCTTTGTGAGCCGTCTGCAGGAATTGCCATCAGTCGTGATGGTCACTGGCACCTTCTTGCCAGTTATATTGGTCAGCCACAAGTTGCTCCAGAGGGTGAGGGTTTTCTGGCAAGTTGCTGAGGCTAGGAAGTGAAGTGTGGTGAGCATCACAACAGTCTAATGATCAGAGATAGGACTGGATTGGACAGGGTTGGATTGGTTAGGATTGGATTGGGTTGGATTGGACAGGGTTGGACTGGATTGGATTGGTTTATTCCTGTAAAGTGAAAAGCTTGTCCTGCTTTGCCCCATCAGTGAAATATTCCCACAACCAATCGGCTTGCTTTCAAGGACTCTTAATCTCATGTTCTCAATACTTATTGCTTATTTATTTATTATTATTATTTCTTTTCTTTCTACTTACACAACTTGTTGTCTTCTGCACGCTGGTTGAACGCCCAAGTTGGGCGGTCTTTCTTTGATTCTGTTACAGTTAGTTTTGTATAGTTTTATTGAGTAGGCCCACAAGGAATGAATCTCAGGGTTGTGTATGGTTAATTTGGACTTTGCTCATTGTTCATACAAATCAATTCATTGCACAGTACACTGAGGTAGTATAAGGTAAAACAATAACAGATGTAAGATGAAGTGTAACATCTACACAGAGGAGAAAATGACAGCCCCAATAATGTAATGGCCAGTAATCTATAATAGCTATACTTAAATTCTAAAACGGACACGTGAGCTGTAACCATCCTGAATCATCTGAGTAATCATGTTGACATTGTCTAAACTCCTTAATAGTTAACAACCCCCGTAGTTACATAGACCAGTGGCTTTACAGATTTTTTAAACTTCATGTTGGGTTTAAAGGAAGGATGCAATGGTGAGGCTTTGTAAGGCATTGGTCAGACTGCACTTGGAGTATTTTAAGCAGTTTCGGGCCCCTTATCTAAGAAAGCTTCGGAGAGTGTCCAGAGCAGGTCACGAGAATTATTCCAGGAATTAAAGGGTTAATGTGTGTGGAACATTCGACAGTTCTAGGCCTGTGCTCACTGGAGTTTAGAAGAATGAGGGAGGATTTCAGTGAAACCTACTGAATAATGAAAGATCACGACATAGTGGACATAAAGAGGATGCTTGGGGCTCTAAGACCAGAAGGCACATCCTCAGATTAGAGGGATGTCCCTTTCGAAAAGACATGAGAAGGAACCTTCTTCAGCCAGACAGTGGTGAATCCGTGGAATTCATTCCCATGAATGGCTGTGGAGGCCAAATCATTGGGTATATTTAAAGCAGAGGTTGATAGGTTCCTGCTTAATCAGGGAATTAAAGGTTATGGGAGAAGGCAGGAGAATGGGGTTGAGAGGGATAATAAATCAGCCATGATGGAATGGTGGAGCAGGTTTGATGGGATGAATGGCCCAATTCTGTTCCTACATTTTATGGTTCGGTCTTCATGATGATTAGCAGTGGGCACAAAAATCAGAAGTTCAAATCCCAAAGTTCAAAGTCAAATTTATTATCAGAGTACATACACATCACCACACACAACCCTGAGGTTCTTTTTCTACGGGAAAACCCGGGATATCTACAGAACAGTAACTGTAATCTGCAAACATCGGGAACTGTAAACTGTAAACAAACTGTGCAAATGAAGATATAAATAAATAGCAGTAAAAAACTAGCATGAAATAATAATATATAAGAGTCCTTAAAAGAGTTGCTAAATGAGTGTAGCTATCCCCTTTTGTTCAAGAACCTGATGGCTGAAGGATAGTATCTGTTCTTGAGGTTGGTGGTGTGAATCCTGAGGCTCCTCTACCTTCTACTTGGTGGCAGCAGCGCGAAAAGAGTATGGTCCAGTTGGTGAGGACCTTTGATGATGGATGCTACTTTTCTACAGCGACATTTCATATAGATGTGCTCAATGGTTGGGAGGGTTTTGCCGGTGACGTACTGGGTCAACTCTTCTACTTTTTGTAGGATTTTCCAGTCAAAGGCACTGGTGCTCTCATACCAGGCTGTAATGTAGCCAGTCAGTGCATTTTCCACCACACATCATAGAAGTTTGCCAAGGTTAAGTTACAGTTCTTTTCCACCTCTGATCCTCTGATTATTACTGGCTCATGGACCTCTGGTTTCCCTCTCCTGAAGCCCACAGCCTGTCAGTTGAGTGAGAGGCTGTTGTTATTACAAAACTCAGCCAAGTATTCAATCTCCCTCCTGAATGCTGATTCATCACCCCCTTCGATACAGCCCACAGGTGTCCTCAGCAAATCATTGTCTCCTGTTTCCAAAAGAGCACCATAAGGGGACAGAATTTCAATCAAAAACCTGAGCTGATGCTAGCATTAAAATGTTGAAACTGCAAAATAAAAATATCTTGAAACCAGGAGGTAATTCGGCTCAAGAGGAAACTCAGAAGTCTCTCTTGCAAAATCTGAATATTCTATTCAGGATGATGGAATGCAGTCTCTTCAGATCACTACACAGATTTAAAATTCAAGAAAGAACATACGCTCCTTCCGGGGCCTTATGTTGCCCAGGAGAGATATGTTCAAATGTAAATACATTTCTTTTAAGGTGAATAGATCATTACTCAGGCCTTACACTAAAAAGAACTAATAAAGAGAAAAAAGTCCCAGTGTTATAAAATTTTAAATTAAAAACCATATGAAAAATGCTGCACCATATTGTTTTGGTTTTAAAGCGGGTGCCCATATGATCACAATTGTGCTCAACTAACCCCTTTCCCATTTTCAAGTAGTGTGCAAATCTCTGATAATCTGCTCTCCTGCTATTCAGATATCCCAATGGTTCAGCACTTCATCAAAGAACATGGAACATTACAGCACAGTATAGGCCATTTGGCTCATAATGTTGTGCTGACCTATTAACCTACACTAAAATCAGTCTAACCCTTCCCTCCCACATAGTCATCCATTCTTTTATCATCCCTGTACCTAGCTCAGAGTTCATTAAATGAACCTAATGTACAGAAGTTCATACATCCAAAAGGTCTATCTTATTATCAAAGTACGTATACAGAATATAACTCTGAGATTTGTCTTCTCCAGATAGCCATAAAATACAGAAAACCAAAGAAGGACATCAATACTCCCCCCCCCACATGAAAAGAAAAAGAAACAAAAACTCTCAAACCCCAAACCACCCCCCCCCCAGCTTCTACCACCACCCCTGGAAGGCGTTCCACGCACCCACCACTACTATGTAAAACCTTATCTCTGACCGCACCCCCATACTTTCCTCTAATCATCACATTGTTCCCCCAGTTCTGCCCTGGGAAAGATTCTCTGGCTAGTCACTCGATCTATACCTCTTACTACTTTATATTCCATACCTCAATCAAGTCACTTCCCACCAAAGAGAAAAGCCCAAGCTCACTCAACCTTTCCATATAAGCCATGCTCTCTCACCCAGGCAGCATCCTGGTAAATCTTCTCTGCACTCTCTCTAAAGCTTCCACATCCTTCCTATAATGAGCTGACCAGAATTGAACACAATACTCCAAGTGTGGTCTAACCAGGGATTTACAGAGCTGTGGGGCATCACTTCCGTTTTACTCCCTGGGGCCCTGATTCACCTGTTCCCTCTCAACTTACGAGGTGCCAATTTTCAGACTCCTTCCCCACACTCACTGGGGCACGGGCTGGCATGTCCTGTAGCCACTCACTGGGGCCTTCATTTCCACAGTCATTTACCCTGGTTGCCATGTTCCCATTTCCATTCACCAGGATCCAGTTCCTGTGCTCCCAACTCTACTCACCAGGGCTTTGGGTCCTGCATTTATCGGGCTTCACTGGAGAAAAGGATTATAGTACTGAGTAAACACAAGAGATGAGCTTAGATTAGATTCAGCTTTATTGTCATTGTGCCGAGTACAGATACAAAGCCAAATGAAATGCAGTTAACATCTAACCAGAAATGCAAAGAATATGTTATTTACAAAATAACTGAATAAAAAGTAAGTGCTACAGCACACAAGTATAACAGTACTGAGACAGTACAATATGGGTGCAATACTGCTTAGCGCTGTGATGTGAGGTTCAGCAGGGTCACAGCCTCAGGGAAGAAGCTCTTCCTGTGCCTGCTGGTGCGGGAGCGGAGGCTCCTGTAGCGCCGACCGGATGGGAGGAGAGTAAGAAGTCCATGGTTAGGGTGAGATGCATCCTTGATAATGCTTTTTGCCCTGCCCAGGCAGCGTTTATGTTAGATGTTCTCAATGGTTGTCAATCGGGTGCCGATAATCCGCTGGGCAGTTTTCACCACCCGCTGGAATGCTTTGCGGTCCGATACGGGACAATTGCCATACCACACTGAGATGCAGTTGGTGAGTATGCTCTCAATGGTACAGATCCAGAGGATTACACACAAAATCCAATGGTCCATTCTCCTCACCTATCAGATTCCTTCTTCTTCAGCCCTTTCCCTCTTCCATCTATCACCTCCCAGATTCGCACTTCATTCCCTGTCCCCCACCCACCCACCTTCCCTGACACCTGGTGTTATGGGTCCACAGTTTCGATTCCCATGGGCGTCACGTGATCATAGTTTTGCTTTGCTGGGAATCCGTAGTTTCGTTTCTGTAAGCTTCACTTGATGACGTATACCGACGGTATGAAAAGAGATGCAGTCACTCGTTAGGGAGTCGCTCATTAAGGAGTTGTTAAGGAATTGATGGGAAGAGAGAGTGAGAGTGAAGATTGCAGACTTCAAACAGACCCAGATGACTGGGTTAGCTGGCCGAACTCTGTGCATTTCGAATGTGACTGACATTCCGTATAATCCATTCGTGGATTGCGGCACAACTTTTCGTTAACCCCTGCAGGGTCTCGGGTGTTGTGTGGTGACCATTTGGCGAAAGGGACAGTTCCTGTCAGTTACTCTGTGAAATCTCACTCTTTTCGGACTCTTCGAAAAAAGTACTCCATGGCTGCAAACTATGGTAACTGTTTCTTCGTCCCTGTGAGGTCGCTTCTCCACTGTATTGTGAATCTCCAAGATCGTCTCTTTGTTGCCTCGTGAATGTACAAGTCTCTCCTCTCACTTACTTCATGAATCACCTGGGCTTTCTAAACTGCCACTCTAAGACTGTGCTTAAGTAAGACTTTGCTAAGAATTGTTTCTAAGTTTGACTGTTTGGGAGCTATAGACGCATAACACCGTTAACTTCCGTTTAAGTTAGTCGTTTGTTTAATTTTCCATATTTCTGCAAAAATGTTAATAAATTTAGTTGTTTTGCAATAATTCCCCGACTTCATCCTACATCTATTGTCGCTGGTCCATAACACTGGCTTCACCTACCACCAGCCTGTCCTCTTCCCACCTTCTCATTCGGGCTTCTGTCCCTCTTCCTTTCCAATCCTGTTGAAGGGTCTCACACCAAAACATTGAATATTTATTCCTCTGAATAGATGCATCAGAACTGCTAAGTTCTTATAATACCGTGTAACAGCCTGAAAAAAAAATGTGAATTAGAAATGAACCATGAACAAGAGAAGTCTGCAGATGCTGGAAATCCAAAGCAACACACACAAAATGCTGGAGGAACTCAAGGGGTCAGGCAGCGTACAGTATATGGAAATGAATAAACAGTCGATATTTTGGGCCAAGACGCCTCTTCAGGACTAGAAAGGAAAGGGGAAGATGCCAGAATAAAAATGTAGAGGGAGGGGAAGGAGACTAACTGGAAGGTGACAGGTGAAGTCAGGTGGGTTTGGAAAGGTAAATGATGAGAGAAAAAGGAATCTGATGGGAGAGGAGAGCAGACTGTAGGAGAAAGGGAAGGAGGAGAGAAAACGGAGAGGTAATAGGCAAGTGAGAAGAGGTAAAAGGCCAGAGCAAAAATGGAGGAAGAGGAGAGGGAGAGGGTTTTTTTTTACTAAAAGGAGAAATGTGTTTTGTTATTCATAGAAATTTTACCCAATAGTCCAGGAAATCTATCTGTTCAGCTCTATCAAAACACCAAACATGCCAGATTGTTGGAGTTCTGCTGTATTTTTCAATATTTCTGCAAAATTGAGGGCACTGTTGAAAGAAATGTCAGAAAAATTGCTAGAAATACTGGAAAAACAGGCTATTCCCTTATTAGGAAGATTTGGTCAAATTACATTCCTAATATTTCAGAATCATATTTATTATCACTGACATAGCTCATGAAATTTGTTGTTTTGTGGCAGCAGAGTAGTGCAATACATAAAATAGGCTGTAAATTACAATGTATAGATATATTCATAAATATATCCTCCAAGATTACCACAACCTTGTCCTAGGGTTCGGAGGCTTGCGTGCCTCAATGACCCAGAGAGCGATGTTGGCTGGAGTCAGGGCTTTATGCTTTGGCTCTTGGTAGGGTCACCCACATCAAACAGGTCAAAGGGTAGAGGTCAGACTGAGAGTTGCCCACCGGTCCTCCAGGTTCAAGAGCTCAGCTCAGGGCTGGCAATGCTGACTGATCAAACCAAACTGCTACGAAAAGTACAAATGAAGAATCCTTCTGCATCAGAGTGTGACGGTATTCCTGAGTCTCCACCTAGAACTTGCATGACCGACGGTGGTGAAAACAGAGCTACTGACATGACAAAGGTAGCCCTAAATGCTGCCAGAGACGGTGGAACTTCAGTGATGCTCAATGGACAGATATATAAATATATATATACACATATGTATATATAATAGATAGATAGGTAATTATACATACAGTATAAAATGTGTAAAATAGTGAGATAGTGGTCATGGGTTCAATGTCCATTCAGAAACCTGATGACAGAGGGGAAGGAGCTGTTCCTAAAACATTGAGTGTGAGCTTTCTGGCTCCTGTACCTCCTAACAGGAGGGCATGTGTCCTTGATGTTAGTGGAGAGGCTAATGCCCGTTATGGAGATGCTTGAGTTTCTCTGCAGCTTATTCTGATCCTGTGCAGTGTCCCTTCCACACCAGCGGTGATACCCACCAGTTCAATAGCCCTCCACAATACATCTGAAGCTAAGGCTTCATACAGAATATCACTTTAGGAAGAAATATTCTTAGCTCTGTTTAAGCAGGATCTATTGTGGTTATTGTGATTGCCTTGTTATGATTATCTTTCAGCTATCTATGGATGTAAATACAGAACAGTATCACCAGCAAATTGATGTACATTGGCAGATCCAGAAGGAGAGAAAATACTTTGTGGTTTAGCACCCAGAAATGGAAACTAAAAAGGTTCCAGATTTGATTCCTTGCATTTGTTCTGAGTCAGCCACATGGCAGGAAGTTGAAAGAGTAAATTCTGAAAAGTCTGCAGCTCCTATTTAATATTCAGTGATCTTTTACGCTGAAATTTATCACACTCAACAAGTAATTCCATTGTTATTTTATTTTATTATGTTCACTATTCCTGTCTTGGGTGGTGGGGTGGTGATTCATCTCTACCAAAGACAGTGTAAGGCACTCCTTCCCTCCGCTAACCTGCAGGTTACCCTTGGGAAAGGTGTAGCACCTGTTTAGCCCCAGCTCAGGGTCATGTGAAGCCATGGGAGCAGTTGGTGGATGGTCGTATGAGCAGCTGGTACATATCGCAAGACCTAGCTATGCGACCACTGACGCCAGGCAGACAATCTCTGAGGAGTATTGATATTGGCTGGGGTCACCTGTATGGTAAAGACACTGCCCAAAAGAAGACAATGGCAAACCAGTTCTGTAAAAATTTGCCAAGAACAATCATGGTCACGACACCATGATCGCCTATGTCATACGACTCAGCACATAGTGATGATGACGACTCCTGCTTGTCCATGAATTGTAACAATCTATTGGTTGTCATCAAAGATAAAGATTAGCTCTATTTGTCACATGTACCGGCCAGTGGTGAAGTGGTCTCAGCACCGGACTTCCAGGCGAATGGTACTAAGCTTGAAACCAGCTGGCTCCATGTACACTTTCCATCCGTACTGGGTTGAGTGTTGAGGTAGCAACCCAGCCTCGTAAAAAACAGTCCAATGCTGTGGAAGCAGCAAAAAATGCTCCCTGATGCACCTCAAGGTGTGAAAAGCATCAACATTTATTTGTCACGTGCTTCAAAACATTGGAGCATATACGTAATGCATTGTTTTGCATCAACGATAAACACAGTTCGAGGATTGCAATTGGGAGTAGTCCACAAGAGTTATCACACCTCTTGTGGCAACATCGCAGGCCTACAGTTCACTTGCTCCAACCGTACATCTTTTGGAATGTGGGATGAAACCAGAACGCCCGGAGGAAACCCACGCACTCACAGGGAGAACGTTCAAGCTCCTTACAGACAGCACCAGAACAGTCATCGTTCCTAGCAAGAGAATCCACCATTAAGACGAGGGGGTCAATGACATGGAAGGGAGAGTAAACGAGAGAAGAAAATAATTCACATTTACCCCTTTACTATCTTCTCCAGACCGAGTGTTGGTCATTTCAGCCCTCAGCCTGTCTCAGATAATGAAATGTATCCTGATTTCATCAGGTCACCTTAATTCTGCAACGTGGCTGATGGGAGCAATATGGAAAATCGGCATCAACATTGAGCACAGCTGTGGGGACGAACTCCAGAAGTGGGCTTAGCCTGTGCATCTGGGGAAAAACAGAAGTAGTCATGAGGATCTAAAGATGTGCGTGGTGGAAGAAGGGATTAAGGATCAGCTTTATTCACCATATACATTTAGGTTAAAAGTGAGTGAGGTCTCCGTTGGTCAGGGTCGAACATGGATGTTGCATCCTCGCTGTCTGCATATGCAACCCGGGGAAGTACAATTCCTTAGAGACTCCAGCTCCAGATTTTTTTCCTGAGGTTTAATCCCGAAACCTTCCCTGTGAGAGGGTATAGCCACAAGACAGCAGAGGGTTCAGATCCTTCTCGCAGAGTCTTCCTTCTCCCAGATGAGTTGCAAACCACAGCTGACAATCCCCATCTACCCATAGTGACTGGTTTTAACCTGCCTTTGCCCCTTTTCCTGACAGTAGAAATGGTTCTGCTAGCCTTAGTAGCTAAGCCACACGTGAAGGCCAGGAGCTGGTCCTGCTCGTCAGAGGCTATTTGAGGTGCACACCATTGGGAGCATTTAATGGGTAGTGGGCTATCAACTGGCTATAACAACCTTAAGAAACCCATATTTACATGTATTAGGAAACTTATTTATTGAGATACAGCATGGAATAGACCTTCCCAGCTCTTCCAGTTGCACCACCAGCAATCCCCAATTTAACCCTAGCCTAATCACTGGACAATTTACAATGATCAATTAGCCTACCAACTGGTGCATCTATGGCCCGTGGAAGGAAAATGAAGCACCCAGAGGAAAAGCACGTTTTTTCATGGGGAGAGCGTACAAACTCCTTACGGAGAGTAGTGGGAAATGAACCCGGGTCACTGATTCTGTAAAGCATTGTGCTAACCACTACACTACTGTGCCAGCCCATTGCCATGGTGTTTTGGCCCTGCAAGCAATAAAAAACAACAACATTCAACCATTTATAATGAATTATATAAAAATAAAGTTAGAAGAATAAAATGTGCATGAGTACAAAAATATCTGCATGTATTTGCAACATAAACAGCATTATAAAAAAGTGGTTTAAAGTGCTTACTATGCAGTAACGGGGTAATTGAGGATGGGGGAACTAACTAAAATGTTTGATCATTCTGGAATGGAGAAGATAAAAATGAGAGATTTGATTTATCTGTCACATGAACATCGAAATGTTCAGTGAAATGCATCATTTGCATCAACGAGAATGTGCTGGGGGGAAACCCACAAGTGTCGTCAACATAGCATGCCGACAACTTACTATCCCTAACCCTTACGTCTTTTTTGAATGTGTGAGGCAACAGTAGCACCCAGAAGAAACCCACATGGACTGTACAAACCCTTTACAGACAGCGGTGGAAATTGAACCCTGATCTTCTGATCACAAGCACTGCGAGTCATTACGTGAACTGCAAAGCTGCCGTGCCACTTCAGTAGTAAAAGAGGGACAAGTAATGGTTCTACATCAAGTGAGGGGAACAGAGGTAACCAACAATCAGAAACAGTTGTTTCAACATTGCTGATAGAAGAGGTGAAGAGTGTGATATATTAAACCATGGGAAAGATGTGTGAAAATGAGGACAGATAGGAACATAAGGTTCAACAAAGCATTCTTTACATAAACATATGGTAAAAGGTAAGAGGCTGCATGAGTCAGAGTTGCATAGAGGCTGTCTGAAAGCAACTGGAAAGCGGCAGAACGCACAAATTGTATAGCAAAAGCCGAGTGGTTTAATGGGAAAATTTAACTTTCAAATCGATAAGCAGACAGGTTTCAAACAACTTCAACTAACACATGGGTGAAAATCTGACAAGACTTCCAGCTCGAAGCTTGAAATGTTATTGGACATGCCTGGAGGAAGTAGAAGCAGGAAACCAGCATTGAGAATAAACATCTGATTTCCAATTCAGCAGGGAAGCAACTTGATACTGAATATAAAATAGAAATATAAAATGGAAAATCTTTTTTCTATTAGTTCATAAAGGAGCACATTTACTTGGTCCATAGGATGTATGAATGGTAGCTAATTCCTTTGGAATTATGCAGGATGTGGGTGTGGCAACATTGATCTAAGCATATGCCACAAAATTTGCCAGTAGTCAGTTATGAGGGAAATGCTTGAGACTATTATTAAGGAAGTGGTAACAGGCACTTGAGAAACATAGAAAACCTACAGCACAATACAGGCCCTTCGGCCCACAAAGTTGTGCTAAACATGTCCCTACCTTAGAAATTACTAGGGTTACCCATAGCCCTCTGTTATTCTAAGCTCCCTGTACCTATCCAAAAGTCTCTTAAAAGACCCGATTGTATCCGCCTCCACCACCGTTGCCGGCAGCCCATTCCACACACTCACCACTCTCTGCGTAAAAAACTTACCCCTGACATCTCCTCTGTACCTACTCCCCAGCACCTTAAACCTGTGTCCTCTTGTGGCAGCCATTTCAGCCCCGGGAAAAAGCCTCTGACTAGCCACATGATCAAAGCCTCACATCATCTTCTACACCTCTATCAGGTCACCTCTCATCATCCGTCGCTCCAAGGAGAAAAGACCCAGTTCACTCAACCTGTTTTCATAAGGCATACTCCCCAATCCAGGCAACATCCTTGTAAATCTCCTCTACACCCTTTCTATGGTTTCCACATCCTTCCTGTAGTGAGGCGACCGGAACTGAGCACAGTAAATAATAAAAGGATCAAGCAGAGTCAATATTGAGTTATGAAAGGGAGGTCATAGATCAAAGTTCAAAGTAAATTTATTATCAACGTATATATTTGTTACTGTATACAACCCTCATTTTCTTGCAGGTATCATCAATAAGTCCATAATAGAATGTTAAACATAATAGAATCTGTGAACAGCTGCACCAACTTTGGCATTCAATCAGTGTGCAAAAAGCAACAAACTGTGTGTATACAAAAAGAAAGAAATAATAATAGTAAATGAATAATCAATAAATAAGACCATAAGATATAGGAGCAGAATTATCCTTCTCAGCCCCAATCTCCTGCATCCCCCACCCCTCATATCCCTTCATCAAGAATCAATCAACCTCTGCTTTAAATAGACATAAGGTAACATATAAGATTAAATATACATAAAGTGAGTCTAGGCTGTGGGAACATTTCAATGATGGGGCAAGTGAAGTTGAGTGAAATTATCCTCTTTGCTTCAAGAGTCTGATGGTTGAGGGGTAGTAACGGTAGTAATGGCTGATCTGTCCATGGACTCATCTCCATCCACCTGCCTTTTGCCCATAACCCTTAATTCCTCTATCAAAAATCTATCCAACCTTGGCTTAAATAAATTTACTGAGGTAACCTCCGGTGCTTCATTGGGCAGAGAATGTGAGCAGCCTTAATAATTATCACCCGGTAGCATTCACATCGACAGTGATGAAATGCTTTGAGATGTTGGTCATGACTAGGATGAACCCCTGCCTCAGCAAGGACCTGGACCTATTGCAATTTGCCTATCGCCTCATAGGTCAACAGCAGATGCAATCTCAATGGCTCTCCACATGCTTTAGACCACCTAGACAACATAAACACCTATACCAGGATGCTGTTCATTGACTATAGCTCAGCATTTAATAGAGTCAATCCCACAATCCTGATTGAGAAGTTGCAGAACCTAGGCCTCTGTACCTCCTTCTGCAATTGGATCCTCGACTTCCTGACCAGAAGACCACTGTCTGTGCAGATTGGTGACAACATCTCCTCCTTACTGACGATCAATACTGGCGTACCTCAGGGGTGTGTGCTTAGCCTAATGCTCTATTATCTGTATACACATGACTGTGTGGCTAGGCATAACTCAAATACCATCTATAAATTTGCTGACAATATAAACATTGTTGTATCTCAGGTGGTGATGAGAGGGTGTACAGGAGTGAGATATGCCAGCTAGTGGAGTGGTGTCGCAGCAACAACCAGGCAGTCAATGTCAGTAAGACAAAAGAGCTGATTGTGGACTTCAGGAAGGTTAAAACGAAAGAACACATACCAATCCTAACAGAGGGGTCAGAAGTGGAGAGAGTGAACAGTTTCAAGTTCCTGGGTGTCAAGATCTCTGAGATTCTAGCCTGGTCCCAGCATATTGATGTAGTTATAAAGAAGGCAAGACAGCGGCTATACTTTATTAGGAGTTTGAAGAGATTTGGTATGTCAACAAATACACTCAAAAACTTATATAGTTGTACCGTCTGACAGGCTACATCACTGTCTGGTATGGGGGGGGGGGGGGGGGGGCTACTGCACAGGTCCGAAGGAAGCTAAAGGGGGTTGTAAATCTAGTCAGCTCCATCTTGGTGACTAGCCTACAAAGTACCAGGGACATCTTCAAGGAGTCATGGCTCAGTAAGTCAGCGTCCATTATTAAGGATGTCCAGCACCCAGGGCATGCCCTTTTCTCACTGTTACCGTCAGGAAGAAGGTACAGAAGCATGAAAGCACATACTCAGTGATTCAGGAAAAGCTTCTTCTCCTCTGCCATCCAATTCCTAAATGGACATTGAACTCTTGTACACTACCTCACTTTTTTAATATATAGATTTCTGGTTTTTTGCACAATTTTTAATCTGTTCAATATATTTATTTATTTATTTGTTTGTTTATTTATTTATTTATTTATTTATTAAGGTTCAAATGTTCAAAGTTCCAACTTAATGTCAGAGAAATGTATACAATATACATCCTGAAATGCTTTTTCTTCACAACCATCCACAAAAACCGAGATGTGCCCCAAAGAATGAATGGCAGATAAATGTAAGAATCCCAAAGTACCCCTCCAACTCCCCTCCCCCCCGCACATGAGCAGAAGTGAGCAACAATTCCACCCCCCCTCCCCACCACTGGCAAAGAAAAAGCAGCATCGGCACCATCACCAAGCTCTCAAGCCTGAGAAAATCGACAGCAAAGACACAGACTTGCAGTTACCCCAAAGACTTCACATTACACCTGGCATTCGACATACCACAGATTCTCTCTTTCCCTAATAAGGGAGAAAAAGGTATCTCCATTTTCCCAGCAAGCAGGGAGATATAACAAACAACTCGCTGGTTTACGATGTTTAAAAGTCCATTAGGTCACTTTTTCCGGGCTCCGTGCCTGAAGATCGCAAAGATCCTAGGTCTTCGGACCCGCAGCAGATACCCTGACTCCCTCGATGACACACGGGTCTCCTGCCGTGACACCAATCCTAGATCCGTCCATCTCCAGAGCCCTGAGATCTTAGGCTTCCGAATTCGAGCCGGACTCTCAGGCCGCACCCTTGGCGTGCCGAGCAATGGTCAGTCCTGAATCCCCGAGAACAGGTCCCATTCCCGCAAAGAACCGAAGTCAGTGTGTAACTCCAGGTCAGGGTCTTCAAAAGAACCCTGAAAGGGAAAAATAGAGATATTAAAGATGGAAGTAGCGCTGTTTCCGAAGATGCAAGCAAAGGAGTCATCGTTTAGCGTCATAATTATTATTATTATTTTATTTTGTGTTTTTTCCTTCTATATTATGTATTGCATTGTACTGCTTCTGCTAAGTTAACAAATTTCACATCATAAGCCGATGATAGTAAACTTGATTCTGAGATTCACCACCCTCTGAGAAAAGCAGTTCCTCCTCAACTCCATCTTAAATCGACTCCCCTGAATCTTGTAGCTATGTCCCCTAGTTCTAGTCTCCCTCCACAGACTCACAAGTGCAGAGCTGCCTCACCAAGAAGGACTGTTGGGGGCCCTGATCGGTGGTGAGAGAGTAGCAGAAAGGGCAGCCATGCTTACGGGGATTGGTGCCAGGAAGGAGATAGGTGAGGAATGACAAGTGGACAGGGAGTCACTTTGGAAGCAATCCCTATAGGAAGTGGAGAGGGACAAATATGTCCCCTCTCACCCTTTCTCCTCTCCTCAGAATGATCGGAACAACATTGTGGGCTGAAGGGCCTGGACTGGGTTGTAAACTTTTTAATGTTCTATGCAATCTTCTATGTATCCTCAGGTGCAGCAGTGTATGTAAAAATGGCAGGGTAGGAGCCATGTGTCTATTTTCTGCCTGTTTATATTGTATTTTGTGTTGTTGCATTTATTATGGATAATTTGCCAAGTGGGTTGGGGCGTAGTAGAAGTGAGAAGTATAGTTATGTGGTTCTTTGGTCAGTTTTTAGAATGGTTAGAGTAAGGAGGAAGTCAGGGGAATGACCTTGTTGACCACTTATCGTTTAAGAACACTTAGTTATGTTTAATGCTAAAGTTTAAATATGTTAATATCGCTAATGTTTAAGTATGTTTGAAAAAGCTTGGACTGCTTATTTTGTTACATCACTAGTTTTTGTCTCATTAGCTTTTTCTCATTATAAGATTGTTTCATTTTTGCTGGTTTCTTAATAAAGGATCGAACGTACTTTCTTTGACTTAAAACTGTGTTATTTATTGACCACATCACACGGGGTCAAAACTGCAGCAGTTTTGCTTTGTTTTAAAGTAACGGCTACAGACAGAAACTTCTTTATTAAGCTTGACAAGGCCGATGCACAGATGGCCTTTGCTTTGATTAGAGCCCCTGCAGACCAGGGTCAGAGATGTGAATTAAGGTGAGAATTAATGTCTTCACCGAGAAGTAGTGAATCTTTGGAGCACTCTATCCAAGAGACTGTGGAGTCTCATTCAGTAAATGCATTGAAGAAACAGATCTATAGATTTTCAGATATTAAGGAATTAAAGAGAAATAAGGTTGGTGCCCAACATTGGAGCTGAAATAAAAATAACAAACACCCTTACTGAATAGCAGGACAGGCACAAGGAGCAGAGTAAATCATTGCTTCTCCTATTTCTTTAGTTTTTATAATGACGCCATCCTATTCATGCATTTGATACCAATACAATTGAGATAAAGGACCGAGAATATTTTCCAGCTCAGCTATATGAAAGAGGTATTACTGTAGCATAGTGGTTAGCACAATGCTTTACAGAATCAGTGATTCCCCCTGCTGCCTGTGAGGAGTTTCTACGCTCTCCCTGTGACCAAGTGGGTTTCCTCTGGACCCTCTCTATTGCCAGCACATCTTTTCTTTGGGGACCAAGACTGCTCCCAATACTTCAGAGGCAGTCTGATCTATGCCTCATAAAGCCTCAGAATTGCATCCTGTCTTTTATATTCCAGTCCTCTCAAAGTGAATGCAATCATTGAATTTGCCTTCCTCAGCACCAACTCAACCTGCAAGTTAACCTTTAGAGAGTCCTGCATAAGGACTCTGAAGTCCCTTTGCACCTCAGATTTTTGAATTGTCTCCATTTAGAAAATAATCTACCCTTTTATTTCTTCTAACGAAGTGCATGACCGTACACTTTCTGACACTGTATTCCATGTACCACTGCTTCGCCCATTCTCCTATTCTGTCTAAGTCCTTACATAGCCTCTCTGCTTCCTCAAAACCACCTACCCCTCCACTTATCTTCATATCATCTTCAAACTTTGTGAAACAAAACTATCAATTCCATCATCCAAATCACTAACATATAATGCAAAAAGAATTGTTCCCAACACAGACTCCTGTGGAACACCACTAGTCACTGGCAGCCAGTTAGAAAAGGCTCCCTTTATTCCCACTCTTTGCCTCCTGCCAATCTGCCAATACTTCATCCATGCTAGTATTTTTCCTGTAATTCCATGGGCTCTTAGCTTGTTGACACAACCCAGAAATTAACCTTTAAGGGACCCTGCACAAGGACTCTCATATTTATATTTATTGTGCATTTTTTATTTTGTTTTATTGTGTTTATTATACTGATTGTGGGGTTTTTATGCCACATAACTGGAGTAACAATTATTTTGTTCTCCTTTACACTTGTGTACGGAAGAATGTCAGTTGTTGGGAAGGTGTTGGAATCGATTGTAAGGGATGAGATTACGGAGTACCTGGAGGCACATGACAAGATAGGCCAAAGCCAACATGGTTGCCTGAAAGGAAAATCCTGCCTGATTAATCTACTACAATTTTTTGAGGAAATTACAAACAGGGAAACAGAGAGCCTGCAGAGAGACTTAGATAGCTTAGGGGAATGGGCAAAGAAGTGGCAAATGGCAATGTTGGAAATGTATGGTCATGCACTTTGGTGGAAGAAATAAACGGGCAGACTAATAGCTAGATGGGGAGAGAATTCAAAATGCAGAGATGCAAAAGGATTGGGAGTCCTTGTGCAAGGTACCTTAGAGGTTAACCTCTAGATTGAGTCGGTGGTGAAGAAGGTGAATGCAATGTTGGCATTCATTTCTAGAGATATAGAATATAAGAGCAGGGATGTGATGTTGGGGCTCTATAAGGCACTCGTGAGACCACATTTGGAGTATTGTGTACAGTCTTGGGCTCCTTATTTTAGAAAGGATATACTGACATTGGAGAGGGTTCCAAGAAGATTCAGAAGAATGATTCCGGGAATGAAAGGTTTACCATATGAGGAACATCTGGCAGCTCTTGGGCTGTATTCCCTGGAGTTCAGGAGAATGAGGGGGGATCTCATAGGAACATTCAGAATGTTAAAATGCATGAACAGATTAGATATGGTAAAGTTATTTCCCATGGTAGGGGAGTCCAGGACAAGAGGGCATGACTGCAAGGTTGAAGGATGTCCATTTAGAACTGAGATGTGGAGAAATTACTTTAGTCAGAAGGTGGTAAATCTGTGGAATTTGTTGCCACGAGCGGCTGTGGAGGCCAAGTCATTGGATGTATTTAAGGCAGTGATAGATAGGTTCTCGATTAGCCAGGGCATCAAAGGGTATGGGGAGAAGGCAGGGGAGTGGGGTTGATGGGAATAATTGGATCAGCCCATGATTGAATGGCAGAGCAGACTCGATGGGCTGAATGGCCTACTTCTGCTCCTCTACCTTATAGTCTTATCTTATAATAAGCAATCGTGAATCGTGAGTCATTAAATCCAGGAAATTTCCACAAATTGGGAAACCAGGTTTCAGAAAAGATTCGGTGCTCCCTGAAGAATGCAGAGACACAGACAAAGGATGAGCTAGACATATTCAGGGCTCAAGGTTAGATATTTATTACTAGATAAAAGCTTTTAAGTTACCATCGACCTTCAGTGCTGTCACAATCTTCCTCTAACAACATTTTAACAAACCAAATACTTTCACAGTGATAGTACTTGCTTTGATGAAAGCAACACTGAGTTCCACAGACGATTCAGAGGTCACAGCAGCTCAGTGGAGATACATATCCATTATTTTCAGCAGTCGGCTAACTGGCCACAATATGACAAATGCTTTTCGTATATCAGTTGTCTTAAGAAGACTGGCAATTCCACATTGGATTATGAATTGGCAGTCACAATGAACATGGCTCCTGCCCAGGTTGTAAATATCTGACCATAAGGTACAGAACAGAAGTAGGCCATTCGGCACATTGAGTCTACACAATTTCATCATGGCTGATCCATTTCCCTCTCAATACCATTCTCCTGCCTTCTCCCTAAAACCTTTCATGCACTGGCAAATCCAGAATCTATCAACCTTTGCCTTAAATATTCCGAATGACTCCACAGCCACCTGTGGCAATGAATTCCGGGGATTCACCATCCTGTGCCAAAAGAAGTTCCTCCTCTTCTCGGTTCTAAATGAATGTCTGACTTGTGTACAGCCTGTATATGAAACAAGCACTTGGGAGACCTGCTGGGATGGAGTCTGAGAAGGTCCAAAGGAGGTTCACGAGAATCGTCCCAGGAATAAAAGGGGTAACCCTTTCATTCCTGGACAAGAGAAAATCTGCCAATGCAAGAAGTACGGGCACTAGATGCAGTTCATATTCTCCTTACTCTGACTTCTCATCTCTTTTTCCCAATCCTGATGAAGCTCTTGACCTGAAATGTCGACTGTTTACTTTTTTCCATAGACACTGTCCAGCCTGCTGAATTCCTCCAGCATTCTGTGCGCATTAATCTGCAGAATCTTTTGTGTTTATCCATTATTGTAGTATTGTGATCCATAAGTATCTACAAAACAATTACAAATTTTCACTGCAACACACACAAAATGCTGGAGGAACTCAACAGGTCAGGCAGCATCTATGGAGATAAATAAACAACCAACATTTCAGGCCGAAAACCTTCTTCAGGACTAGAAAGGAAGATGGCAGAATAAAAAGGCTGGAGAGGGGAAAGAGGATAGCTGGATGGTGATAGGTGAAGCTAGATGGCTGGAGAAGAAGGAACCTGATAGGAGAGGAGAGTTGACCAAAGGAGAAAGTGAAGGAGGAGGGGACCCAGGGAGACATGATAGGCAGGTGAGAAGAAGCAAGTGGCCAGAGAGAGGAATAGATGAGGCAGGGGGAGGGAAGACATTTTTACCATAGTGAAAAATCGATATTCATGTCATTAGATCGGAGGCCACCTAGACATCTTGCAAAGTTGCTCCTCCACCCTGTGGGTGGCCTCATCTTGGCACAAGAGGACCGACATGTTGGAATGGGAATTACAAACAAGAGAAAATCTGCATGCGCTGGAAATGTTTGGCCACCAGGAAGTTCCCCTTGTGGCAGATGGAACAAAGGTGCTCGACGAAGTGGTTGCCCCAATTTATGACGGGTCTCACCCATGTAGAGGAGGCCACATCGGGAGTACCAGACCCAATAGAGGACCCCAGCTGATTCTCTGTCAGGAACGCGGCCGGATGGACCCAAACGCAGGACGCAGACTCTGAAGTACTACGGGGAGGACAGGATGGGGATGCCATGGCATTTAAGGGTAGAGCTGCGGTTCAGGTCGATACAGTGTCAGGCAGGCAGCGCGAAGCGGGCTCCCGGAGTTTGAGTTCAGGTAGACAGGCTCCCGGGGTTCAGGCAGGCAGGCAGACAGGTCCCCAGTGTTCAGTCAGGCAGATCTAGGTGGCTAGATAGGCTGGCGGAGACCCCTCCCTGGGCAGGCCACATATGTCCCAGGTAGGGCCGACTCCCAGGCGGAAACACCGGAGGCCTGGGAACGACGCGGACCCCTAGGGGGTTGCGGGGCATAATCCCAGGGTTCGGGCAGAAGAGGAGGATGGGGCAGAACCACCGCCAGGCAGCAGCGGGTCAGCCGGACCTGCCCGACGGAGGCAAGGGGTAGGAACGGGCTTAGGTCCAGGGTGACCAACACAACAGTCATGATAACAGGAAAATCGGGAAAGGCCGGCAGACAGCGCGACCACACGAACAACACAAACGAGCAGAGAAGCGGGACCAGCGCATGGGAAGAAAGGTGGGGGAGAGGACCGACCTGGCAGTACTGGTATGGGGCAGAGAAGCATGATGAGGAGTAGATCTGAGCCCGGGCAGGATAACAGAATGCAGAGAAGAATTCGGAGCCGGCGGAGAAACAGGAAACAGAACAAAACAACCACCCACCTGGTCCCAGTCCAAGCCCCTTATAAGCACCTGCAGCTCAATGAGTTACAAGTGTGTCTCCTTGAACCCGGAGGGTCCCAACTAGATCATGGGTGACAGGAGGGACAGCTGCAGGACCCGGAGTCCGGAGCCCTTGGACCGGATCGAGACCCGGAATGCAGATTCCGGACCAGACCGGACCCTGACATTCACAGGTGAGGTGTTGCCTCACCTGGAAAAACTGCTTGGGGCCCTGATGGAGGAGGTGAATGGGCAGATGTAGTGCTTTGACCACATGCTGGGAGGGTGAGTAGTGTGGAAGGATGATTGAACAAGGGACGTTTCACTTAATTGTCCCCAGGTACATTGGCTACTAATGTTCAACTGTCAACCACAGTTCAGTTGATAATACAGATACAACCAATTTCGTGATACCTGCCTTGTGTTAAAAGTGACTTACTCCCTCAAATATACTGCACCAAATCACTACATATGTACATATATTCTTGACCAATATGTAGCTTAAACTACAAGTTAAGCTTTGGGTCTGAAGGACCTGAGTTATAAAGAAAGATTGAATAGATTAGGACTTTATTCCTCGGAACATGGAAAATTGAGAGGAGATTTGGTTGTGGTATACAAAATTATGAGAGGTATGGATAGGGTAAATGCAAGAAGGCTCTTTCCACTAAAGTTAGGTGGGACTACAACCAGAGGTCATGGGTTAAGGGTGAAAGATGGAAAGCTTAAAGGAAGTGTGAGGGGAAACTTCTTCACTTGGAGGATCGTGGGACTGTGGAACGAGTTGCCAGCGCAAGTGGTGCATGCATGCTTGATTTCAATGCTTTTGAGAAGTTTGGATAGGTCCATGATGCCTGATGGTAGGGATTTGGAGGACAATAGTCCTGGTGCAGGAGTAGGCAGTTTAAGTGGTTTGGCACAGACTAGATGGGTTGAGTGGCCTGTATCTGTGTTGTACTTTTCTATGGCTCTATAACTCTTTGACTAAGTTATATTAATAGATCTTTTTTTGTATTCTGAAATACTTGCAAAAAAATGGAGGAGACTTGCAAAAAGAAAAGAGAATAGTGATGTTGGGAGATTTCTAGTCTCCACAGACACTATGATGACTAAAAACAATCTTGGCAGAAAGGTTTCAACATGCTTTCTAATTAATGAATATCAATGTCTCAGACTTCCAGTCTGCTTCCTTATGTGGCTTCATAATCAATCAGTTCCTGGAAACGTGCCAGAATCTATCCACAACTCCAGCAGAATATTCCATTTGAACATTGCCTTTAATATCGCAAAATTATGCAGTAGCAAAATTTGCCTAGTATCTTTTCTTTTGTTCCCCAAAGTGAAATTAAAAAGAAGTTCACATTATTTGGGCACTGTGCCTTTTGGAATTTCTGAAGGAAACAGAAAAGTCCTTTAAATGCGAGAGATATCCTGTAACATCTTTAATAACTATATTTCAGAACTGTGATAGTTATATACTTTACACCGGAATTGGCCTGATCACCTCCAGACAGCAGCCTTAGAATTTATGGCAAAAAATTTCCCAGTGAGTGATGTCAGACTTGATAATGTGTGAGTGTCTGGGAGACAGCTACATGCATTTAAACATCTGCTTGAATGAAATCCAGCCGAGTGACAGGAATAAGATTAAAAAATAAACTTATTCTTCATTTGGTTCTCAGCTACAACACAGAAACATTTATTTTTAAAATAAGTTCCAGATGTGAATAGAAAGTTTCTTTGATAGTACTTTCCTAATTGTATGCAATGTCCCCTTCAAGTTGCCCAAAGCGTAAAACTACAAGTGAGAGACATTAATTAAGAAAGTTGCAGACAAATCATGATAATAGAAGTTATATGATTTTTTTTTAAGGTTTACCGACTCCTTGTTGTTTTTTTTTATTTCTACAGGACAGGTTTATACTTTTCCACCCTTGCTTCCAGGTTCAAGAACAGTTACTACCCCACAACCGTGGGGCTCTTGGATACAAGGGGATAACTACACTAACGTGTCCATCCATTGAGATGTTCCCAAAACCAATTATCTCACTTGAAGAGCTCCTTTTCTCATTATTTAATCAGATTTATTTATGTTTGCATTTGCAGTGTCTGTAGTCTTCTGCACTTCTGCATAGATCCAGTTATAGTTACTAGTCTATAGATTTGCCGAGTATGCCCGCAGGAAATGGATCGCGGGTTTGTGTATAGTGACATATACAGGTATGTACTTCAATAATAAAATTTACTTTGGCTTTGATCTGTATCAATAGAGGGCCAAAGGAGGATCGAAGGAATGATCCCCAGGAATGACAGGGTTAATATGTGAGGAGCATTTGAAGGCTCTGGAGCTGTATACACTGGAGTTTAGAAAAATGAGGGAGGATTTTCACTGAAAGCTATCAAATATTGAAAGACCTAGACAGAGTGGACTTGGAGAGGATGTTTCCTGTAGTGAAGGAGTCTAGGACCAGAGACCACAACCTCGAAATACAAGGATGTCCTTTAGAACAGAGATGAGGAGGAATTTCTTTTGCCAGAAGGTGGGTAGATCTGTGGAATTCATTGCCACAGGCAGTTGTGGAGGCCAAGCCAATGGTTTTATTTAAAGTGGAGGTTAACAGGTTCACAATTAGTAAGGGTTTCAAAGGTTACTGGGAGAAGGCAAGTGAATGGGATCAAGAGGAATAATAAATCAGCCATGATGGACTGGTAGAGCAGACTCAATGGGCCAAATAGGCTAACTCTTCTCCTACATATTATGATTTTATGGTCTAATACTGCATAACTACCTTGTCTAGATCTGGAAAAGTAACAATGCCACTAAGAGCCCAGCAGTGAGACTCTCTGTGGCATGTGGATAGTTTCTGCTTGCCAACAAAAACTTTGACAAACTCCTATAGCTGCACAGCAGAGAGCATCCTAATTGGTTTAACCACGTCTTGGTATAGAACATCGAACACTACAGCACAGTACAGCTCATTCAGCCCAAGGAGTTGTGCTGACCTTTTAACCAATCATATAGAATTTATACACTTATATGTTAGAAACATATAAAATTATGAAAGGGATTGATAAGATGGAGGCAGGAAAGTTGTTTCCACTGTTAGGTGAGACTAGAACCAGGGGACATAGCCTCAAGATTTGGGGTAGTAGATTTAAGACGCAGATGAGGAGGAACTGCTTTTCCCGGAGAAAGGTCAATCTGTGGAATTCTCTGCCCAATGATGCAGTGGAGGCTACCCCAGTATATATACTTCAGAGAAGGTTGGATAGATTTTTGCATAGTAGAGGAATTAAGGGTTATAGGGAAAAGGCAGGTAGGTGGAGATGAGTCCATGGCCAGATCAGCCATGATCTTATTGAATGATGAAGCAGACTCAATGGGCCAAATGGCCCACTCCTACTCCTATTTCTTCTGTTTTTATGTTCTAAGATCAATTTAACCCTTCCCTCCTATATAGCCCTCCATTCATGAGCCTATCCAAGAATTTCTTAATTGCCCCTCATATATTTGCCTCTACTACCACTTCTTGGCTGGGTGTTCCTTGCACCCACTGGTCTCTGTGTAAAAAAGCTTGCCTTTGACATCCCCCTTATAATTTGCTCCAATTACCTTACAATTATACTGCTTCATATCAGCCATTTCTGTCCTGAGCAACTCTTTTGCTGTCCCCATGATCTATGTCTCTTATCATCTTATACATTTCTATCAAGTCGCCTCTCATCCTTGTTTTCTCCAAAAAGAAAAGCCTTAGTACACTCAACCTATCTTCATAAAACATACTCTTTAATCCAGGCCGCATCCTGGTAAATCTCCTCTGCACCCTCTCTAAAGCTTCCACATCCGTCCTATAATGAGGCATCCTGAACTGAACTCATTATTCCAAGTCTGGTCCAACCAGGGTTTCATAGAGCTGCAACATTACCTCACGGCTCGTGACCTCAATCCTCTGACTATTGAAGGCCAAAATACCATAGCCCTTCTTAATAAGTCTGTCAAGTTGTGCAGCAACTTTGAGGGATCTATGGACGTGGACCCCAAGATCCCTTGGTTCCTCCACGATGCCCAGGAGTGTAAAGGCTGCAGAAAGTGGAAGATGCAGCCCAGTCCATCACAGAGAAAGCATTCCCCATCATTCGGCACATTTACATGGAGCGCTGCCACAAGAATCCAGCATCAAGGGCCCCCACCATTCAGGCCACGCTCTCTTCTTGCTACTATCATCCAGCAGGAAGTACAGAAGCAGAGGTGCTACGCCATCAGGCTCAAGAACAGTTATTACCCTACAATAATCAGGCATGGATAAATTCACTCACCATCACTCTGAACTGATTCTACAATCTGCAACACACTCGAAATGCTGGAAGAGCTCAGCAGGCCAGGCAGTATCTATGGAAAAGAGTACAGTCAACATTTCAGGCTGATACGTTTCTAGACTTACACTCTTGACAGTTCATGTTCGCCATATTATATTTTTTCTTTTCTTTACATTGGTTGTTTGTCAGTCTTCATTTGGATTTATTATTTTTCATGAACTTTATTGTATTTATTTTCCTGTTAATGACTGCAGGAAATGAACCTCAAGGCAATATGTGGTAACATATATTTAGAAGAAGAAGAAGAAGAAAGCCCTTAACTCCAAGTGGAGTCATCGGGACGCTGTCATGATGACGTTTTTTTAGCAGACTTTCTTGTTTTTATGCCAGCTCGATGCTCAACGCAGCACGGATGGAAAGCGTGCGAGGGAGCCGGCTGGATTCAAACTCGGGAGCCTTCGCTCCGAAGTCCAGCGCTGATGCCACTACACCACCAGCCAGCCAACATATACATAATTTGATAATAAATTTTACTTTGATGTTGGCATCCAGGCCTTGCACAATCCATGAGGGAGACAGAAACATGCCCATCCCATAAGATAGCTTTGATAAAACTTTGACAGTCACTCCTAGCTTTGTCATTTGGCAAAAGCAAAACTTGCACACCTGTACTTTGATATTTATGAGATCAAACGTTTTGTACAATTATGGATCTGTTTCTCCCAAAGCATTGTAGATGGAAATATCAATGAAAAGAGACCACACTGGACCCAGATTTCACCTCGCAGCTTGTACTCCATTACCACACATCCACCTTGTTATCCCGGATCATTCCCCTTCTTTTCCAGTCCTGAATTGAGGTTTATGCTCCACATGGATGTTGCCTGACTTGCTGAGCTCGTCCAGCACTTTGAATGTGTTTTGCTCAAGACTTCCACCTCTCGTGTTTAATGTCTACACTATCCCTGAATTCTCATGCAGGGGACAGAGGCAGGATGCAGCCAGTTAATTGCTTGGCAATGTGCAGCCAAAAAATTTGGGGCTTTGACGTTTGCACAGGAGTCCACAACTTGACTACATCAAGGTGGACAATTGCAAAGAAAGGAACACTCACAAAACCTCACCAACTCATAAGCATCACAGGTCGAGCGAGCTAGGGCTTTTCTCTTTAGAGTGAAGGAGGGTGAGAGGCGACTTGATAGTGGTGTACAAGATGATAAGACGCATGAATCTAGTGGACATCAGAGGCGTTTTCCCAGGATGAAAATGGCCAATATAAGGGGACATCATTTTAAGATGACTGGAGGGAGATGTCAGAGGTGAGTTTTTGGCACAGTATGCGACAGGTGACAGGAACACCCTGTCAGAAGTGGTGGCAAAAGCGGATACATTAGGAGCATTTAAACAACTTTTAGATAGGCACATGGATGATATAAAAATGGAGGGCTGCATAGGAGGGAAGGGCTAGATTGATCTTACAGTAGGTTATAAGGTCAGCACAATATTACGCGCCAAAGAGCCTTGACTGGGTTCAAGTGTCCTAGGTTCAATGTTCTACCTATGTTCAATTTTAGAAATTAGCACAATTCCTTAATTTTTGTATTCATTATGCTTATGAAGAAACAAGTCTAAAACTGTCCAAGGAGTTTGATCTCATAAACATCAATGTTGGAGATTAGCGCAATTCAAAGATAATTTCCTTGACTTCTGCCAATTCAAGTCCTTCCCCCTCCTCTAACAGTGGCTAGATACCTACACACAAATAATTCTACATCCCAGACAAAGTTTGACAGACACAATGCATTTGTTAGTGAAAGAGCATAATATGATTGTTCCGCTTCACACAGTGACAAAAGATACCTGGCGGTACGTCATCATAAACAATATATTAAATGTATCCAGAATAATGAAAAGAAAACCCATAAAAAACAGAAATATCAATAAGAAATCTAGCAATCTGTTGCGAATTAATTCTCAAATCAGTTCCACAAATTTCAAGAGCTGCATTTTAGTAGCCATTAACAAAATTGGATTTACAGACATTTCAAGACTGTTTTGTTAATCAGTTGAATGATAGATGGGAATATTCTGCAGCAGAAAGGTAAAACGTACGTATCTACTTCTGTAACTGTTTGTAAGGCAAGTTTTTGATATTGGCAGCTTAGGAAAAGCTACAGTACAATCAATGGAAAACTATCAATGACTGTTTAGTAATGACAAGCCTAAGAAACACCTGAGCAAATACAGAGTATTGTTTTCCAAAGTCTGCCAGATGTGTACCTGTCGTTCTTGGTCAGCTTCAGATTCAGATCTAGTTATTTATCACATGTACATTGAAACATACAGTGAAATGTGCCAGCCTAAGGATGTGCTGGGGAAAGCCCGCACATGGGAAACTTAGGAAGAGAACAGTGCAAAGCATAGAAGAGGTTTGCCTGGGCAATTCATTAAAGGGAAAGCTAACTAAGGTAAGCATATTTATTCATTAACCCGATGGGCATGATTGATCATTATGAATGAAATGTGCTTGCAGTTCAACAGAAAATTAGATTTTGTTCAAATTCAGCAGGATAGTATTCATTAGATTAGCACACAATTCTCTTTACTTCTGCGACCCTATGTCAAATCCTGTATGAAAGGCCTAGGATGTGGAGAGGATGTTTCCAATAGTGGGAGAGACGAGGACTAGAGGGCATAGCCCCAGAATACAAGGACGTCCCTTTAGAACAGAGATGAAGGGGATTCATTTTAGCCAGAGTGGTGAATCTGTGGATTTCATTTCCATAGATGGTCGTGGTATATTTAAAGCAAAAGTTGATAGGCTCTGGATTAATAAGGGTGTCAAAGGTTGCAGGGAGAAGGCAGAAGACCGGAGTTGAAAATTAGCCATGATGGCATGGTGTAGCAGACTTGATGGGCTGAATAGCCTAATTCTGTTCCTATGTTTTATTGTTTTTATGGTCAACTGAACAAATGGTAGACTTCTCCCTTACAAATGATAAAATCCCCTGTTCTTGAAGAGCGTAAAATGTAGGTGTGTGAAAGAGGGTTTACACTATCAAAATCCATATTGTTCGACTGGATTTTTATAAGTATTCTTTATAAGATAACTGAAGTACATTAAACTGTTGGAATGATAAAACTTCCTTAACTCAGAAGATAGTTAAGCAGATTTCAAGATATCAGTCAAATTATAATTTCAGTGTGGCCAATCAGATTACATTACACCCTAAGTCCTATTTCAATGATGGAATCAAATCTTCATCATGTCACACCAATTCTTCATGCACCAACTGGATGCCTGGGGACAGGGAGGAACTTGAAGTTGGAAGGGGAAGATCTATTGCCATGGTTATTTGGAAACCAGTGTCAGATAGGACAAAGAAATTGAGATCCAAATTACAAAAGACAACAAGTATTTGTCTTAGGACTTCTGTCTGAACTGCATCCAAATTGGCATGGGGTCAGTAGGACCCAAAATTTGAAAACTTAGCTCAAGAACTCATATGGGAAAAAAGTTGATCAATTCATGAAGTAATTGATAACTATTTTGCACATATGAATGGGGTTGAGAGGGATAATACATCAGCTATGATGGAATGGCAGAGCAATTCAACAGGCTAAATGGCCTAATTCTGCTCCTTTGTCTTCTGCTCTTATGTGCTGGTACCAGCACCAACACAACTTGAATAGCGAAGGTTTATCTCAAAGTTTTAGACTAAAATCTGGTGAGGGAGGGGAGGACTCTGATGAGAGAAAGTTTAGGAATTAAAGGGAAAAAAGACAGTCACAGTACAGGGTAGAAAAATGGATGATTATCGGTAAGGAAAGGTGTGTGCAAACATAAACATATTCCTCAGTGAGAATAGGGATAACGTCAAAACGGTCAATCTGAAGTTCAAAGTTCAAAGTAAATTAATTATCAAAATACATATACGTCACCATATACAACCCTGCGATTCATTTTCTAATGGGCATTCACAGTAAGTCCAAGAACCACAATAGAATCAATGAAAAACCACACCTAACAGGATGGACAAACAACCAATGTACAAAAAGACAACAAACTGTGCAAGTGAATAAATGAATAAATATCGAGAACATGAGAAGAAGAGTCCCTAAAAGTGAGTTCATCGGTCATGGAACAGTTCATTGAAGGGGTGAAGTTGTCCCTTCTGGTTGAAAGTCTGATGGTTAAGGGTAGTGACTGTTCCTGAACCTGGCGGTGCAAGTCCTGAGGCTCCTGTACCTTCTACGTGATGAGAGCAGCGAGGAGAGAGCACGGCCTGGGTGGTGGAGGTCCTTGATGATGGATGCTGCTTTCCTGCAACAGCGCTCTGTATGGTGGGGAGGGATTTACCCCTGATGGACTGGGCACTATCCACTACTACTTGTAGGATTTTCCATTCAAGAGCATTGGTGTTTCCATACCAGGGCATGCAACCTCTCAGCATACTCTCCACTACAAATCTATAGAAGTTTCTCAAAGTTTTAGATGACATGCCAAATCTTTGCAAGCTTCTAGGAAAACAGAGGCACTGCTGTGCTTTCTTCAAAATGTCACTTACATACTGGGCCCAGGATAAATCGTTTGAAATGATAATGCTGAAGAATTTAAAATCGCTTACCCACTCTACCTCTGATCCCTCAATGAGGACTGGCTCATGAGCCTCCAGTTCCCTCCTCCTGAAGACAATAATCGGCTCTTTGGTCCTGCTGACAATGAGTGTCAGATTCTCAGTCTCCCTCGTCACCACCCATTGATTCGGCCAAAGACAGTGGTGTCATCAGCAAACATAAATGTAGTATTGGATCTGCACTTAGCCTTACAGTTGTAAGTGTATCATGAATAGAGCAGGGGGCTAAGCTCACAACATAGGGGTGCACCTGTGTTGACGGAGATCAAGGAGGAGACGCTGTTACCAATCTGAAATGACTGCAAGTGAGGAAATCAAGGATCTAATTGCACCAAGAGGTATTGAGGCCAAGGTATTGAAGCTTATTGAATAGTTTTGAATGTTTATTACCTGTAAGATCAGTGATTTTTTAAATATGTATAGAAATATGCTAAAAAATAAAAATAGGAAAATAGAAATAGAAATAAAATCTATTAGCCACTATACCAATAAAATGTTAAATATTAAGGCTATTACAGGCCAATAATGTTGTGCTGACTTTTAACCTAGACCAACAACAATCTAACTCTTCCCTCCCATATAGCCTTCTATTTTCCTATCATCCATGAACCTGTCTAAGAATCTCCTAAATGTCCCAAATGTATCTGCCTCTACCACCGCCCCAGCAAAATGTTCCATGCATTCGCCACTCTCTGTATAAAAAAAACTAACCCGTACCATCCTCCATATACTTTCCTACAATCAGCTTAAAATTATGTCCTCTTGTATTAGACATTTCTACAAATATGTCCTCAAATCTGTTTTCAAAAAGATTGGGGTTGGGAATTAAATTCAGATTCAGATTTATTAACCACATTCAGGTTGGAGGAGCAACACCTTATATACCGGTTGGGTAGCCTCCAACCTGATGGCATGAACATTGACTTCTCTAACTTCCATTAATGCCCCTCCTCCCCTTCTTACCCCATCCCTGACATATTTAGTATTTTGATTTTTTTTCTCTCTCTCTGCCCATCACCCTCTGCCTGTTCTCCATCTCCCTCTGGTGCTCCCCCCTCCCCCTTCTCCCGAGGTCTCCCGTCCCATGATCCTTTCCCTTCTCCAGCTCTATATCACTTTAGCCAATCACTTTTCCAGCTCTTAGCTTCATCCCACCCCCTCCGGTCTTCTCCTATCATTTTGCATTTCCCCCTCCCCTCACTACTTTCAAATCTCTTAGTATCTTTCCTTTCAGTTAGACCCTGACAAAGGTTCTCGGCCCGAAACGTCGACAGTGCTTCTTCCGATAGATGCTGCCTGGCCTGCTGTGTTCCACCAGCATTTTGTGTGTGTTGTTGTTTGAATTTCCAGCATCTGCAGATTTCCTCATGTTTGCTCAGATTTATTTATCTGAATAAAAAAAAACATACAGTGAAATGTGCCATTTTTGTTCAGAAACCAACACAACTTAGGGATGTGCTGGGGGGGCAGCCTGCAAGTGTCACCACAGTATAAACAGATCAGGTAGAGAGAAGAAGCATCAGAATACAGACAGTCTTCGGGGAACAACGCGGTCCTGTTCTTGAGAAATGCCCATCACTTGAACTGTCCCTAACTCAGCCATCAGAAATAGACAGAAGCAGCTGTGATGGGAGAGTGGGCGGGTGCAGGAAGAGCAACTCCCATCGCAGGACGTGGGGAGGAAAGGCCCGTGCAACTGACACATCCCCAACTGGCAAGCCTTTCCCCATCCATCCTGCTGGTCTCCCGACACTCAGTGAAAGCAAGCAGCAGAGACAGACTCCGCGGAGGGGAGTCCGGTTTGTACGGTGTGCTGGACTGAGCAGCTTCTTCTGGTCGTGAACAGAACAGTTGCCATACAAAGCTGATGCTTTCTATGGTGCATCTGCAATCCCCTCTTCAGGCACAAATGCAAACTTGGCTTGTTAGCCGACACTGCCGGCAGCCACAAGACTCAGCGGTGAGAAAGCCACCTTTCCTAAACAATATACGTCCCGGGTTGATATGATTTGGGATACAGCCAAACAAATATATCATGATGTTCCAATTAAAGCATCCTCAATTTGAGCAAATGCTCATACACGATTGTCGGTCGGCATGAAATAGCAGATTGTACACCGCATAAAATTATAAAGAAAGTATAGTTATAAATTTCAGCTTTATCAAACAATTTGACAGAAAAATAAAAGAGAGAAAGGGCCCATTTCAGTTAACCCAGTCCAAATGTGCACATAAAGTTGGAGCTTATCTTCAAGATGTCCTTTTTACTGAGGCACTGGACCCACGGTCTGCGTGAAAGCACACACCACATTCCGACCTTCGTTTGAAATCCATCTCAGTCAAACCAACCGGCACTCCTTGGAGCCATTCATCTGCACAAGGCAACAGGGATGCTCCGTCCCATGGTATTCTCAGCCATTTTCTCTGCTGTCCTCTCCACAGCTCCCGTGAACCACACTGTCCGCCACAAATCTTTCTCCGCTCTCGATTCCGCCATCCTGATTGGCTGACGCAACATTCCTAGTTGAACATCATAGCCCCTCACCTTTTTAGCCGAAACCAAAACATCCTAAAAGCAGAACTCACTGCTTTTACAGAACTGCTAAAATGAAATATCTCCAGCATAGCAGTGAAAATCTTAATCAAGGAATGACGACATCGATAAAAAATTGGCAGGTGTTGACAGGGGCATGTCAGCTTTTTTTAACCTCCTGAGGAAGTAGAGGTGCTGGTGTGCTCTCTTGGCCGCAGTGTCTGTGTTCACTCTTAGGAATTGAAAGCTCACAACCCTCTCAACATCAGCACTGTTGAAGTAAACAGGATCATATGCACCAATCACTTTCCTGAAGTCAACGACCAGCTCTTTTGTTTTGCTGATATTGAGGCAAAGGTCATTTTCTTGACACCTTGCTACTAAGCTGTCTCTTTTCTAGAGACCCTGATAACAATGATCAATGAGACACAGGCCAGTATGATGTAAAAACTTGCAGACAGAGTCAGAGTAGAATCAAGCCAGCCAGTCATAAATGTACAGGGGATAGAATAGGGGACTGTGGGCACAAATTGGTGGAGCACTGGTGTTTAGAATAATTCTGGCGGAGGTGTTGCTGCCTTATACTTACTGATTGCTGTTTTTTGGTCAGGAGGTCAAGGATCCACTTACCCTCGGAGGTGTTGACACCCAGGTCTTGGAACTTGGTGATGAGCTTGCTTGGAATTTTCGCATTGAAAACAGAGCTGTAGTCAATAGAAAATGTCTTTACCTTCTCAGAGGCTGAGATTACAGGATCATCCAGAGATGTGGATCCAGGCATGCGTGTGAATGTGTCAGAGTTCTCCATATCAAAGTATGCATTGAGTTCATCGAGGAACGTTGAGTCAAGAAATCCAGATTTATTTATCTCACTTACAATACATCAAAATGTATAGTGAGATGCGCCTTTTGCGTTAACAACCTAAGGATGTGCCGAGGGCACCCTTGCACAACATTGCACCGCACCAATATGTACAAGATGTCTGACTGTTAAGAAATCATGGTTCATTAAGGCCGCAAGACTTTTGCTTGGCAAATGCAAAAAGATCTGTATTTGCATCTGCGGTCAAAGTCAGTCCCAAATTAATTCCTACAGTCAGACTTTGGGTCCCAGAGACTCCACTTGCTAAACATTTGACCGGAATTTTCCAGCAAAATAATGGCGTGTTTAATGTGGACGCCATGACTAATGTGCAAGTCATTCAGGATGTTGTACCCGGGAGAAGATACTCATTGAGATGCAAATTGCCACCCGTTGCCGGATGATTTCTGCCACTTCACCACTAGCTCGCAGAACAGAATGTTCCAAGCATGACAGGTTTGATGTATGGGAAGAGAACAAATACAATGGGACAGTATTCCTTAGAGATTTGAAGACTGGAAAAGACTCTGTATCTTAGAAAATTCCAGATAGGCTAAATGCAGCAATGGTATTTCCTTGGTAGCAACCTGATGGCATAAACATCAATTTCTCTAACGTCCAGTAATTTTCATCCAGCCTCCCCCCTCCCTCTTCTTCCATTCCCCACTCTGATTCCCCCTTAACTCTTCTCATCTGCCTAACCCTCCTCCTTCCCTTTCTCCCATGACCCACTCTCCTCTCCTATCAGATTCCTTTTTCTTCAGCCCTTTCCCTCTTCCACCTATCACCTCCCAGCTTCATTTTGCCCCCCCCCCACCTGGTTTCTCCCATCACCTTCTAGCTTTTATTTCCTTTCCCCATCTTTTTATTCTGGCTCTTTACATCCGGATGAAGGGTCTCACAAGGAAATGTCAAGTCAAGTCACTTTTTATTGTCACTTCGACGATAACTGCTGGTACAGTACACAGTAAAAATGAGACATGGTTTTTCAGGACAATGGTGCTACATGAAACAGTACAAAAACTACACTGAACTACGTAAAAACAACACAGAAAAAAACTACACTAGACTACAGACCTACCCAGGACTGCAAAAAGTGCACAAAACAGTGCAGGCATTACAATAAATAATAGACAAGACAATAGGCACAGTAGAGGGCAGTAAGTTGGTGTCAGTCCAGTCTCTGGGTAATGAGGAGTCTGATAGCTTGGGGGAAGAAACTATTACATAGTCTGGTCATGACAGCCCAAAAGCTTCGGTGCCTTTTCCCAGATGGCAGGAGGGAGAAGAGTTTGTATGAGGGGTGCATGGGGTCAACTATCTATTCATTTCCAAAGATGCTGCCTGACCTGTATGCGTTACTCTAGATTTCCAGCATCTGCAGAATGTCTTGTGTTTATGATAGTTCCTATCTCCACGGAATCTAGGAACAGACCAGTAATAAAGTCATAGAGTCATAGAAAAGCACAGCACAAAACAGTCCCTTTGGATCTTTGAGTCCATGCCAAAACCATTTAAACTGCTAACTCCCAATGACCGCGCAGGACCACAGCCCTCCATAACCCTACCATCCATGTACCTGTCCAAGCTTCTCTTGAACATTGAAATCGAGCTGGTATCATAAGTTATAGATGATAACATTTTTTGACAGAGATGAGGAGAAATATCTTCACTCAAAAGTTGGGTAAGATTGCAAATTTCTAACCAGGACAGGTGTGGAAGCTCAGACATTCAAAGGGATTTGGGAATTAACAGAACAGAAGGAAATGAGGATAGAGCTGGAGAAGGCTCTCATGCAGAAGATTGGTTGTGAATGATGAACCAGCATTGAAGGGAAGCATGGCCTGTTCCAGCTCCAACTACTTGTATTCTTGTGGTTCCAGAGAGGTACACAGTAAGCTCGCAAATTTAGCCGCACTACTTAAAGAAAGGAGGAAGAACTCCAGATCTGAACTATTACTACTGACATGTGTGGTGTAGCAGTACAGTGAGTGGTGGAACGGCCTGGTGTCTCTGGTGGAACACGTTCCCAGCAATGTACCCTGAAAGCAAAAGGCCAAATTCCTGAAGGCTCAGTGGGACCACGCTCCAGTGTGTCACTACGGATAGACGATATTTATGCTGAAGCCATTCTTGACACTGGGTCACAGGTCATGTTGTTTTACTGTTCATTTTACAACTGGTATCTGAAGCTTTTACCATTGACACCATTCAGGGCACTGGAGATCTGGGGGCTTAGTGCGAGCGATTATCCACATGATGGTTATTTATCAGTGAGGCTGGAGTTCTCGGAGGCTGATGTGGGAGTGCCTGAGGTCCTGGATAAATTAGTGCTGGTTTGTCCGGACCCTGTTGAGACGGGCAGCGTTTCAATTCGGGTGGGGACCAACACCCCTCTTGTGAGGAGGCTTATGGGGGCCTGCAAGGAGAAGTCTGGCGAGAGCTTTCTGGGAACATTGTCTGTGCACCCAGTGTTTCGAGCTGCTTTTGAGGAAGTGCATGGCTGTATTAGGCCAGGATACTGAATTTAAATGAGGGACTGTGTGGTTCACACAGTCGAAGCCAATGGTAATACGGGCCGGGGAAATAGCAGGAGTAATGGAGACACCCAAATTTCCCAGAGTGCCTGAGGGTGAGGCCCTCTTAGTGGATGCTCTGGAAGACCTCGAGGGGGAGTTGGGATTTCCTGCTGGGGTACTGGTGAGGCCCAAATTGTAGAAGCCTTCAGTTGTACAGGCGAGTGGGATGTTGTTTTTTCTTGGGTGTCTGGGAGCCAAGAATTCGGGGCCTTTTGCTAGGGAAAGATGAGGAGAGAAGATGTGAATGGAGAGTTGGTAGACCGCCGGACAGAGTGGACTTGGAGTGAGGGTCCGAAAGTCAGCATCGATCGGAGGAGGTCGATGGTGAACGAACGGCTTTGTCAGTGAGCTCCAACATTGCACATTTGTCTGTTTCATGAGAATGTGCCCTTTTCCTTTTTTGTTTTCTTTACTAACCATATAGTCAAATTAAGAATTATAAAGCTCAATCGTTTAATTGCTTATTGTGTACTGTTTGTTATTTCATGGTACTGATTTGTAACAGGGGACACATCGCTCAGCATCGACCCAAACGGGATTTCTTAAGTTTGCCGGGCCAGAGTGGGCTATCATTCCTTATATTAAGCCGCTAGCTGAACTGAGAGTTACAAGTGCAATACATAGAAAAATTCTATAGGTTACGATAAGATTTAAAGATTTAAAATACTTTTATTATCAAAGTATCTATGCAATATACAGCCCTGAAATTTGTCTTCCTGCAGACAGTCATGAAACAAAGAACCATGGAACCAAACTGTCCAAAGAAAAACAGTAAACCCCCCCACCCCCACATACTAAAAAAATCATGCAAACAGCAACAAAAATGGAGTGGAAACACAGAATATAAAACACAATATCAAAAGGCATAATTCAGTACAGTCCAGCTCAGCGTTCATTACTTACAGGCTACCCCGATTCAAAAATCGCCCAAAAGTAGCAACAAAAAAGAACAACCACAACTAGCACAAGAAACTAGAACACATTATAAACCTGCATGAGTCCCGATCCACGACCCACATTTATTAAACCTTGCTCCAGTACTAACTGCCAACAACATCGAGGGAGAGAGATTTCACTTGAACACAAGGACCTTCCCTCGGGAGCAGCGAGCAAGAGAGAGTGAGAGACTCCATTGTCTTTTCCAATAGGAAATCTAAAAATAAATAAATAATGCAAACAGAGAGCAAAATACTGAGGAAGTGTTCATGTGTTCGGGGACCATTCAGAAATCTGACGGCGGAGGGGAAGACGCTGCTTTTAAAATGTAGAGCATGCGCCTTCAGGCTCATGAACTGCCTCCTCGATGCTGGTAGAAGGATCCTGATGAAGTGTCTCGGACTGAAACGCCAACTGTTCATTTCTCTTCGTTGATGAGTCCTTCCAGCATTCGGGGTGTGTTGTTACGAAAGAAAACCCTGGCACTAGAGTTAGCCTGACATCAGTAGTACAAAAAATGGTGGAATCCTACATTCATGAAGTGGTAATTGTGCATTTAGAAAACAATAATGTAATATAACCGCTCCAAGGTTGTCAAGCCGAGGAGTGGTAGTGGGGACAAGCTCCCACCATCTAAAAGTACTCCTCACGGCATGCGCCTCAAATAGCCTCTGACAACCAAGTCCAACTCCTGGCCTTCTCGTGTGGCTTAGCCTCTAAGTCCAGCGGAACTGTTTCTACTGACAGGAGAAAGGGTGAAGGCAGATCCTGGCGCCTTAAAAGCAGTGCTTCAGGTAAATGGAGCTCGTCAGCCTGGGAAGGCAGTCCATCTAAGAGAGGGAAAACTCTGATTTCAAACCTCCACTGCCTTGAGGCCATACCAACTCATGGGAAAGGCTTCGGGAGTAAACCCTGAGGACAATTCTGGAGCTGGAGTCCCTAAGGCAGTCCGATGTTGCCTTCAACCTCGCTCTGGAAACTCCTGCGACGACACTGGTGCCAAGCTGTATCGGCCCTTGCCCTTCCCTTGGACATCGGTGGTGTGGAGAGGGGAGACTCGCTGCATGGGCAACTGCTGGTCTTCCATACAACCTTGCCCAGGCCTGCGCCCTGGAGAGGACACTCCAGCGTCGCCTCATCACGACACACAGACTTCGCAGATGCAGATCCATAGTCTCCCGTGACTAATGGATACCATCAGAATATAACTGTGAGTACATATTCATGAATTGAAAGCTGTGTTTATCATATTTGTCAAGATTTTATTGATATTTCAATCATTTCTAAGTTCAAGGTTCTAAGTACAATTATTATTAAAGTATATATACAATATACAGAGTTGAAATTTATCTTCTTACAGGCAGCCACAGAAATGAAGAACCTATTAGAACCTATTTAAAAAAGACTTACAAACACCAATTTTGCGAAAAAAAGAGCAAATCGTGCAAACAATAAAAACTAAACAAATAACATTCAAAAATAAAGTGAGGCTGCAGCCACAAAGCGAGTTCATCACTACAGCTGACCAGGAGCCTGAAGTTGCAGGCCACAGCCTCAGTTCAATCCCAAGATGGACAGACCTTGCAGGGCAGCAAGCTGAATGCCAGCTTGCCCCTCGCCTCCAGCCCTGATACCCCACCTTTTCAATCTGGCCCTGTGCAAAAATCAGCAAAACATCGGCTCGTTCCTCCCTCTCGGGTCCAGGCACTGCCACTTCGATTCTGCCGAAGTCTGTTCGTGCAATGGTCAACTATTGGCTCGTTCCTCCCTCTTGAGTCTGGGTCGTGCTGCGCTGGTGCAACTGAACCGCACCTTTGTGACTCCAGTTCACCAAATTGCCCAGAACTCTGCAAAAATCATATAGGCAGTCCAAAAGCACAACTCCAAAATAACAGTTTTAAGCTATTGAGTATAGTGATCATTGTTCATAAAAAGTGTGATGAATGAAGTAGTTACTAGTTTTGTATGGTGCCAGTAAAGTGTCACTATGTCTCACCTACGCTTTCTTAAATCAGAACCAAAATCAAAAGGGCTAAACTTGTTAATGTGGTATATATTAACACTGAAAAGGCAACTTAACTTGCCGGAAAAGGGTGACAACATATAATTAGAGTGCACATTAATGTACAGGTATGAATGGACAGTAAACAGAGAACTGGAATGAGCATACATTTTTGGCATGAGGGTGCAAGTTGTGAGACGGTGTCAGGATCTGTGCTTGGGTCCAACTGCTCAAAATCTAGACACAGGAGCACAATTAGGCCATTTGGACCATTGAATCTACTCCACCATTCCATCATGGCTGATTTATAATCCCTCTCAACCCCACTCTCCTGCCTTCTCCCCATAACCGTTGAAGAACTGGTCAAACTCTGCTTTAAATGTACCAACAAATTTCAAAGGTACACTACCCTTTGGCTTAAGCAACTCCTCCTTATCTTAATAGGTTTCAATGAGATTCCCCATCATTCTTCTAAACTCCAGCAGATACAGGATCAGAGCCTTCAAATGCTCCTACATTACCCCTTTCAGTCCCAGAATCATTCTCATGAACCTCCTCTGGACCTTCTACAATTAATCTCCAACCATGATGTGGAAGCGCGCTACAGTCTATCTACAAAGCTCGGTGACTGTGTGGACAGCAAGGAGCATGCAAAGACATTTCAGAGGGTAAGAGGCAGGCAAGTAAATGGCCAGGAAACACAGCAGATGGAAAATGGCAGGAAGTGTGGGATTGTCTCCTTTGGTAGAAACACAGATTTTTTTAATGCACAGAGAGATTAAAGATATTGGAATTCAGGACCATGGTACCCATGTATGTGGATAAATTAACACTTAGGAAGGTGAAAAATATGTATGTCTTAGTTGTAAGAGGATTTGAGTGCAAGGGAGAACTTCTTCCAGTTAAATGGGGGCTTGATGGTACAGCGTCTGGAAGATTATGTGCAGGTCTGGTCTCTCCCCCAGAAAGGATACACTTTTTAGAAGAAAGTATACCAAAGGTTCAGAAAGTTAAGGTAATACACACAAAATGCTGGAGGAACTCAGCAGGCCAGGCAGCATCCATGGAAAAGAGTAAAGAGTCGACGTTTCAGGCTGAAACCTGTCATCAGGACTGGAAGAAGGGATGAGAAGCCAGAGGAAGAAGGTGGTGGGAGGGGTTGAAGCAGTACAAGGTGGTAAATGATGGGTAAAACCTGGAGAGGGGTGAAATAAAAAGCTGGGAAGTCAATTGGTGAAAGAGATAAAGGGCTGGAGAAAGGAGAATTTGATAGGTGAGGACAAAGGTAATGGAAGGCAAGGGGGAGGAGCACCAGAAAGGGGATATGGGGAAGTAGGGAGATAAAGTGAGAGAAGCAGCGGGATCTCCCGGTGGCCACCCATTTCAATTCTACTTCCCACTCCCATTCTGACATGTCAGTCCACGGCTTCCCCTGCTGCCACAATGAGGCCACATTCAGGTTGGAGGAGCAACACCTTATATTCCGTCTGGGCAGCCTCCAAACTGATAGCATGGACATCGATTTCTCGGATTTCTGGCAAAATTGCCCCCGCCCTCACCATTCACATTCCCATTTCCCTCTCTCACCTCATCTCCTTACTGGCTGCCTGGCCTGCGGTGTTCCTCCAGCATTTTGTGTATATTACTTTGATTTCCAGCATCTGCAGATTTTCTCTTGTCTGTGGTTAACCAGACTAACTCCTGGGATGGTAGATTTATCAAATGAGTGTCAGGTCTACACAGGTAGGCACCTCCCACCCTCCACCCAGCTAACAGGAGTCACGAGGCACTCATTTCCAACTCAGTCCTTGTTTACCCATCAAATCAGCCAGCCTCAACCATTCTCTCCTAGCCTTCAGTTATCTTGTTGACTTGTTATGTAAAATATTTGTTCTGTCTTGTTTTGTGACCCCTCGTGGCCTGCAATTATGCAGTTTATTATTAAGAGTGATCACCCACTGCTAAATCACTTCCACTTCTCTGCACTTGGGTCAATAATGAGGAGCAACTAGGCAGACATCACTTTATTCCCTTCACTCTTGAAGAATGGTAGACGATCCCACTGAAATATTCAAACTCATTTGGGGTTTGACACAGGGTTAGTGTTTTCAAATCAGTATAAAAACCTTAGAAAAAATTTCTTCACTCAGAGAATAATAAATTCTTGGAAATCTTATTGGACATGAGGGGCATAGTGGTTGACATAATGTATAGCAGTGCCAGTGACCCGTATTCGATTCTGCTACTGTTTATAAGAAATTTGTACGCTCCCCCGCGACCATGTGTGCTTCCTCCAGGTGCTCAAATTTCTTTCCACATTCCAAAGATATATGAACATGGATGTGGAGAGGATGTTTCCTATCGTGGGGGAGCCTAGGACCAAAGGCTACAGTCTCAAAATAGTTGGACATCCCTTTAGAGAAGAGATGAGGGATAATTTCTTTAGCCAGAGGGTGATGAATCTGTGGAATTCATTGCAGCAAATTGTTGTGCAGCCCAAGTCATTAAGTATATTTAAAGCAGAGTTTGATGGGTTCTTAATTAGAAAGGTCCTCAAAGGTTTTGGCAAGATGGCAGAAGAATGAGCTTGAGAGGAAAAATGAATCAGGCATGATGGAATGGTGGAGCAAACTCGAAGAGCTGAATGGCCTAATTCTGCTCCTATGTCTTATGGTTTTATGGGTTAGTGGGTTATTTGGTTGCGTGGGTGTAATTGAGCAGCGCACGCTCATTATGCTGGAAGGGCCTGTTACTGTGCTATAGTTCTAAATAAATAAAATGACAAAAATAAAACAAATGTGTACCCAAGAGGATCTTTGATCTTAAGTCAATTAAAATGGAGATTGACAGGGAATCAAGGGTATGGGTTTAGGGCAGTAACTGATACCAAGGAGAAAGATCAGCCATAATAACATTAGATGGCCTGCACCTCCTTCTAGTTCTTATGTTCTTTTCTTAAATGTTGAACCCAAAGTGGACTTTTGCTCAGTATTGCGACACACACGATACTGGTTCGGGGAAAAATGTCTGACTATCGCTGCCTTTGGAAAGGAAGTACAGGACATGCTCTCCGAGACCCAACAGTGTCATACTGCAGAAATCTTTTTATTTTCTATGATTACAAGATGACTTTTTTTTTACCAATTTACTCAAACTTTAACTTAAATCACAAGTTATTTTTGAAGACCCACTGGAGAATCCACCATTTTAATCATTTCACTTACACAACATGAGTATTTTTGTTAAAATTTTGAAACAATCGTAGCGCTGGCTTTTCTGACTGTCAGGACTACTTCAGCAGTTACTAAGCTGCTGTTTATATTTACTATCTCTGAAAATGATGGGTGTGCAACATATAATTTTCAGTTCATTAAAATTAATGGCTCAGATTTATTGGGTAAGTATGTACAGATGAAAGGTGCATTTACCTGTGTCAGAGTATATGAGGTGTGTTTGACTACTGTATAATTAGTGCCCCTTGAATAGAACACAGTGTCACCTGTGATAAGATAGTGACTGTGATGGAAAATCACCAGTGAGTCACTGTGATTTTTGTCACATGGTTCAGGACAAGGCGGATTGGGGGTCTTGCTTGGTGGGGGGAGGGTGCTGGTGCCTTGTTGCAGAAGGGAGTGGGGTGGGGGAGAGTCTCTGCTGCTTGTGTGTGGGAGGGGAAGAGTGGGGTGGAATTTGTGGTTCTAATGTATTTACTGCCACTCATTCTTTGAGGCACGCTTCTGTTTTCATGGATGTGTGGTAAGAAAAAGAGTTTCAGGTTGTGTACTGTATACATTTCTCTGATAATTACATGGAACTATTGATTGTACTGGGCAGGGTCAGCCTCAGACCCTACAACTAGACTGCAAACTTCTGCCTCTCTGCACCCTGAAGCTGACGCCTGATGTCAGCAACATGTTCTGGATGGTAAATATCTGGTGGGACCTTGTCCCAAAAGAGTATTTGACAGCCTTCAGAGCTAGAGATAAGGCTTTTCAGTCTGTTAAAATTATCACTGAAGTTATTGTTTTTTTTTTATTTTAATATCACTTACATTCACTACCCTTTAAATAAAATTGAATTAAAGAATTAATCTGATTCAAATGAATAAATCCTTTGTTGAAGTTAAAACATGGATTGCAAACATAAATAAGCATTTCAGATATGATTGCAGCAATTGTACCAAAACATTTTTTTAAAATATGGAGGACCCGGAGATTGCATAGGACATACAACATTATATCACAGCATCGGCCATTCAGCCCACAAAGTTGTGCCGACCTTTTAACCTACTCTACCATCAATCTAACCCTTCCCTCCTATATAACCATCCATTTTTCTCTCTTAAATGCCCCTGATGTATCTCCCTCTACCACCACCCCTGATAATGCATTCCATGACCCTCCACTCTCTGGGTAAAGAAGCTAACTCTGACATGCCCTCTATACTTTCCTCCAATCACATTAAAATTATGCCCCCTCATATTAGTACTTTCTGGGAAATAGGACTCTGACTGTCCACTTGATCTATCTGCAGACAGTGTAAAACTGCAGCAAAACAAAAAAAATCTGGAGGTACTCAGCAGGCCAGGCAACATCTGTCGAGACCCTTCACCAGGACTGAAAAGAAAGGTGGGGGGAGGGGGGGAGATAGCCAGTAAAAATATCAACAGAAAAGATTCTGCAGATGCAGGGAATCTTGGACAACACGTAGAAAATGCTGGAGGAGCTCAGCAAGACTGGCAACATCTAGGGAGGGAAATTAGCCAATATAAGTGGCTAATATTGGCAACTTAAATCTTTCCTTTTGTCTCCGAACATCTTAACCAGAAATAGATTCAGATTCAGATTTATTTATCACATGTACATCAAAACATACAGTGAAGTGTGTTATTTGCATCAACAAACAACATACCCTGGGATATGCTGGGGAAAATCCACGTGTTGCACTCTGGGGGCAACAGTATTACACAGAATAACAAAAGCATCAAAAATGAAGCAAGATTCCAAACCGCCAACACCAGCTGCAGAGAGGATGAGCAGTTTCAAGCTCCTGGGTGTCAACATCTCTGAAGGCCTGTCCTTGGTCCAACATATTGTTGCAATTACACCACTGGCAATATTTCATTCAGAGTTCGAGGAGAATTGGTATGTCAGCAAAGACACTATCAAATTTCAATGCATGTACCATGGAGAGCATTCTAACTGGTTGCATCTCCCTCTGTTGGGGGCGGGGGGGCGAGGAACTGCACAGGATCAGACAAAGCCACAGAGGGTTGTAAGCTCAACCTGTTCCAATATAGGCACCAAACTCACCACTATCGAGGACGTTTTCAAAAAGTGATGCCATCCATCATTAAGGACCCCATAGCCCAGGAGATGTCCTCTTCTCATTGCTACTGTCAGAAAAGTACAAGAGCCTGAAGACACACACTCAATGTTCTATGAAAGGCTTCTTCTCCTCTGCCATCAGACTTCTGTAAAGACAATGAACCCACGAACTCTCACTATTTTGCTCTCTATTTACACTACTTTTTTTATTTATCTATATACACTTAGTGTCCACTTCATTAGAAACAGTCGGACACCTGCTCACTAATGCAAATATCTGATCAGCCTATCATGTGGCAGCAACTCAAAGCATAAAAGCATGCAGGCATGGTCAAGGGGTTCAGTTGTTGTTCAGACCAAACACCAAAATGGGGGAGAAATGTAATCTAAGTGACATTGACCATGGAATGATTGTTGGTGCCAGACGGGGTGGTTTGAGTATCTCAGAAACTGCTGATCTCCTGGGATTTTCACACACAACAGTCTCTAGAGTTTATAGAGAATGGTGCGAGAAATAAAAACTATCCAGTGAGCAGCAGTTCTATGGGTGAAAGTGTCTTGTTGATAGGAGAGGTTAGACTTGTTCAAGCTGACGGGAGGCCAACAGTAACCAAAATAACCATGTATTACAACAGTGGTGTACAAAAGAGTCTCTCTAAACACTCAACATGTCAAACCTTGAAGTGGATGGGCTACAGCAGCAGAGGCCGTAGATATATACTCAGTAGCCACTTGATTAGGTACAGGAGGTAATAGAGTAATTTATTTATGTATTGCCCACTATTTCTGCCATAAACAACAACGTTCAAGCCATATGTCAGTGATAATAAACCTGATTCTGATTCGGATTCACCCTGAATGAAATCCGTAGGGTCATGAACTGTCACTACTCTTGCCAAGATCCAAATGGGCAATTTGGCACAGTAGGGTTGGAAACCATCCCCCCCCCCCAAAAAAAAAGGGCATGCTGTTGGACTCCATGGGTGGCAGGTCCAGTCAGGCCCGTTGTCTTTACAAGTGCATTTAAGACTTGAATGTCACAATTGGTTGAAATGTTCCGGAGGCAAGGGAGGAATACCCGTTCCCCTCCCTTTGACTATCTCACTAGAAAGGCACATATTTGCATAATGGTTCAGCACAGGTATTCAAAACAATTATGATATGAGAGCTGTTTATTGTCATGATCAAAGCAAGAAGCTGGACTGCCCTGAAAGTCCACCAGATGTGGCAAACATGAAAAAAAGCATTCCTTCTATATGAGAAAAGATTATATATGGTTTATGAGACTCACGAGGTTCTGCAGATGCTGGAAATCATGATCAGATATCCAAAATTCTGAAGGAACTCTGCAGATCAGGCATCATCTAAAGATGATGAATAAACAGTCAATGCTTTGGGCTGAGACCCCTCATCGGTACTGTAGAGGAAGGGGTAAGAAGTCAGAATAAGGAGGTGGGAGAAAGGGTGGCAGGTGAGACCAGGTAAGAGGGGAAGGTGGGTGGCTAGCAGAGGGCTGGAATGTTGTATGATGCTGGAAGGTGAACGATGAGACAGGTGTGGGGGAAAGTGGGTGTATGAGGGAGGGGGAATGAAGTAAGAAGCTAGGAGAAGAAGTAAAGGGGTGAAAAAGAAGGATAAGACGGTGGACTGTGGAATGAAAGGAAGAGGTTAGGGAACCAGAGGGAGGTGATGGGCAGCTGAGGAGAAGAGCAGTAGAGGGTGACCAGAATGGGGAAACGGGGGAAACAGACAAAAGAAGGGGTGGGGGAACAGAGGGGAGTGATTACCAGAAGCTGAAGAAATCAATGCTCATGCCACCAGGTCAGAGATTACTCAGACAGAATATGAGGTGTTGCTCCTCCAACCTTTTGTATGATTTTATGAGAATGATATTTAGCAGATAAAGTAAAAATGAAAGGAGTACTTGGATTACACTACTCAGAAAAATGTTGAGGCCTAGTCATTGGGTGTATTTAAGGCATAGGTTGATAGACAGGGTATGAAGGGTTACATTGCAGAAGGCAGGAAATTGGGGCTGAGAGGGAAAATGGATCAGCCATGATGAAATGATGGAGCCGACTTGATCCAATTGGCCCAATTCTGCTTCTATATCTTGCGCCCTTATAGTCTTAAATGAAGACAGGCTGTAGGGGATTGAAATGCATAACCTAAAGGACAGTTGGTGGATGGAAAAGAGCACAGGAGATCCAATAACTCCTTGATAATCATTGCAAATGTTGCATGTTCACAACACATGCCCGTGATAATAAACCTGATTCTGATTCTGAAATTCTTCAGTGCCATTAATATTGCATTTCAATCACACAAGAAATCACCACCCATCGAGAGCTGAGAATGGAGGAGAGTTCATCAAGAATGAAGAACTCAGATTTGAGCCTGTCTTGTGTTGAATGCTATCAACATTTTCTGCATTCTCCCCTGGACCATACACATTCCAATACTGGATACTGCCTCTGTGACCATATGACCAAAATGCATACGAGTAGAGTTGGGCCATTGGGGCTGCTCTGCTATTCCATCATGGCTGGTATAATGTAAGTGGGTGTTCAGTGGTCAGCATAGATGTGATGGACTGAAGGGCCTCATTTTCACGCAATATATCTTGTGGCAAAGTAAGAAGGAGGTGGTTGGGGAAGGAGTATAAGCTAGAAGGTGATAGGTGAAGCTAGGTGGATGGAGAAAGGGGGCGGATGAAGTAGGAAGTTGGGAAATGATAGGTGGAAATGGCAAAGGGCTGGAGAAGAAGGAAACTGACAGAAGCAGTGAATGGACCATGAGAGAAAGGGAAGAAGGAACACCAAGGGGAAGAGATAGGCAAGCAAGGAGAAAAGGTAAGAAGGCAGAGTGGGGAATTGAAGAAGAGAGAAGAGGGAGGGTGGAAAAATTACCAGAAGATAAAGAAATTGATTTTCTTGCCATCAGGGTTGGAGGCCATCTAGATAGAATATGAGGTGTTACTCCTGCAGTCTGAGAGTGGCCTCATCATGACAGAAGAGGAAGCGATGGACTGACTTGTCGGAGTCGGAATGGGAATGGGGATTGGAATTTAAACTCATCTCATTTTGACGTTCGTGTGATAAGTAGAGGAATCTGATTCTGAATCCCTAACCCATAACCATTCAAATCGAAGGAGAAACACTTGTGCGGCTCAGAGAACCTTAAATCCTTTCAGCAGGAGCATGGAGTAACCCGGTGGAAATGGTGTCACACGTCAGGCCAGAAACCACCTACCCAGCCAGGTAAAATCAGAAAAGACCTATTTATCTCAGGTAAAGTCAGAAAATGTTAGAAAAAACACGACCGGTCAGGCAGCATCTAAGGACAGATAAAGCATTAACGTTTCAGGCGGAAGAGTTTCAGCAATGGAGGAGTCATCGCCATGGAAAGTAAATGAGAACTCTGTGTGAGTCCGGCGTTTGAAACCTGGAGTTCACAGCACCGTGATCAGTGAGTCCTGGGGTTGATACGGAAGGTCAAAGACTGAAGTTGGCAAGCCTGAACATCAAGGGCCAGTGTTGACATGTCTGGAAGTGGGGACCCTGATTCTGTGAGTCCAGGCCAGTGTTGACACCCCTGCTTGCCGGGTCCTGGGGTTGGAGGCCCGTACGCATCCTCTCCCGGGCATTGGAGATGGGTCTGTGTGTGTCGGTGGGCGGGTGAGTGATAGGGAGAAAATATACTTAGTTCATTGTTGATTTCTTTTTCTGTTTCTTGTTGGTGCTGCTTGTGTTGTTCTGCCGAACATTGTGGGCTTCAGAATTTGTGGCCGCCCTTGCAGACCGCACCCCCTCCCCCCCGGCGCACCCTCAGGCTGTGTTGTTTGTTAATGCGAGCGATGCATTTCACGGTATGTTTTGATGGACTTGCGATAAGCAAAGATGATCTTTAATTAAATTGAATTGTTAGATCTTTGTTTTGTTTCTATTGTTGCTGAATATTGTGGGCATGATATGTTAACATCAGAATGTGACAGATGCGGACAACCCCCAGCAAATTCTTTGGCTGTGTTGGTTGTTAAGCAAACAATGCATTTCATGGCATGTTTCAATGTACATAAGTGAATCCAAAAAACAGATCTGATGAGAGTAGAATCCTCCTTAAAGAGATGTGAAATTTTACTCACTGCCTTTGGCAATCAATTATATTGCATCCACCCTGAAAAAGCTTAGTTGCCTTTCATTAAATGAGTTTTAAGTATGAACTGCTTGAACCAGATTTTCTATTTTGGGGTGGGGTCAGTTATAGGTGCAACATGTGAGGATTTTTAGGTAGTGCAAACATACTTGAACAATATTATATCAGAGTTGGTTTCAGAATCAGAATCGAAGTTCGAACCGTGTTCTTTACCACTGACACATGGTAATGTAGCAGTCATTGTGATGCTACTACAATTTGGGGCGTCAGAGTTCAGACTTCCAGCATCCTCTCTAAGAAAATAAGTACGTTCTTCCCGTGAGCACATGGGTTTCCTCCAGGTGCTCCAGTTTCCTCCCACAGTCCAAAGACGTACTAGTTAGTACAAAATTCAAAGTAAAGTTTATTATCAGGGTATATGCATGTAGGTTAATGGGTCATTCTATGTTGCCCTGTGACTAAGCTTGGGTTAAATAGGTAGGTTGCTGGGTGCTGTGGTTTATTGGGCTGGAATCTCAAAAATAAAAATGAAAACATATGTCATAAAATTTTGTGGCAGCAGTACAGAGCAATATATAAAAATAACTATACATTAAAATAAGAAATATATTTGTAAAATAATTCATGCAAAAAGAGAGCAAAATAGTGAGATAGTGTTCATGCGTTCATGGACTATTCAGAGATCTGATGGCAGAGGGAAAGAAGTTGTTCCTAAAACATTGAGTGGGTGTCTTCTGGTTCTTGTACCTCCCGATGATAGTAATGAAAAAAGGGGATGTCTGCATATTGATTGCTTGTGAGTCTTTGTGTGTAGTTCTTCATTGATTCTATTCTATTTCTCTGTTCTACTACAAACGCCTGCAAGAAAATGAATCTCAATATAGGGTACGGAGACATTGATGTACTCTGATGACAAATGTACCTTGAACTTTGAACTTCAAGATGGATGTCACCTTCTTGAAGCAACACCTTTTGAAGATGTCCTCAATGGTGGGAGGCCAGTGCTCATGGTGCATTGTGCTTTTGAAGTTACATCAGAATTAGCAAAGTGTTACCCCACAACTAGAACACTGCTAGCTTTACTTGTATGTGGTTCTTTCCCTTTTAATGAGGCTTTTACCATGGTCCGTCATTTATGGATTGAACTACTGAACTTTCTAAGACATGATTTTTATGTCTTGTCTTTTTTTGCCCATTTTTTTCTGCTTTGTTGTGCGGGGGGGGGGGTTTGGCGGTTGTTGTTCTTGTTCCGTTTTGTGCGGGGGGGAAACAGGTTTAGGGTCGATGTTCTGGTTCCATTTTGTACGGGAGAGGGGGATTTGGGGGTTGATGATCGGGATGCTGTTCTTTTCTGTGGGGGGGTCGGTCTGATGTTCCTCTCTGAATGACTTTCATGTTCTTTCTTTACTCCATGGCCATCTGGAGAAGAAGGATTTCAGAGTTGCATATGGATACATACTATGATAATAAATGAACATTTGATCTTTTGAATTTCTTGTTCCTGATCCAGAAATCTGCGCTCCAGCAAACTGAGCACAAAGTTGGTAGTACATAACAGTTTTTAGATGGAGAGCCAGACTTGACAATCCAAATAACTTTTGAGAGCTGCTGATACAAATATAAAATTCCTAATTTTTTGCAGACAGTCTTCCTGCTTTAATATTGTCTGTGTTGCAAAATGGAAGGTCAGCGACACAGTGCCAGATACCAGCCATTTCACAGTAGTTACAATGGGAAATCTGTGAACTGGACTGATGCAAGTTCCACAAATCAAAGTTCAAAGTAAATCTATTATTAAAGTACATATATCCACCATATACTACCCAGAGATTAACTTCCTTGTGGGCATTAACAGTAAAGAAACACAGCAGAATTAATGAAAAACTGTACACAGTAAAGACGGATGAGCAACCAGTGTGACAAACTGTACAAATACAAAAAGAGAAAAATAAACAAAATAATAATCATAAATAAACAAGCAATAGATATATCAAGCGAACTGGTTCATTTCATTGGTCAGTAAAATTTTGCAAGAGTTAGCAAGGGTTCAAATAATTCAATTTTTTTGAATGAATTGAATTCATTTTTAACATACATTCAAAGTTCAAAGTAAGTATTATTGTCAAAGTACATATATGTCACCATATAAAACCCTGAAATTCTTTATCTTGTAGACATACACAGCCAATCTATAGAACAATAACTATAACAGAATCAATGAAAGACCACCCAACTAGGGTACTCAACCACAGTGCACAAGACAACAATCTGTGCAAATACAAATAATAATAATAAATTAATAAGCAATAAGTATCGAGAACATAAGATGAAGAGTCCTTGAAAGTGAGTCCATTGGTTGTGGGAATATTTCAATGATGGCTCAAGTGAAGTTGAGTGAAGTTATCCCCTTTGGTTCAAGAGCCTGATGGTTGATGGGTAGTAACCGTGCCTGAACCTGGTGGTATGAGTCCTGAGGCTCTTGGTGTCACAGCCACAGATTCGGCAGCACAGCAGTTACGACAATTGCGCTCGCGAATATGCACGTTCATCATTAACACAAACAGCGCATTTCAGTGTATACTTCAATGTTTCGATGTACATGTGACATATGATGCTAATCTTTAATCTAATCTAAGATGTGTATCAATCATGGAGTGGACAGCAAAGGCATCTTATTGCTTCCTGAGTTGGGCTATACTGTTTGCATGCAAGCTCGATTTCAACATTTAGGAGAAGTTTGAATAGGCATGTGGATTGTAGGGGTATGGAGGGGTACGGACAATGGGAGTAGGCAGTTTAAGTGGACTAGATGGGCTGAAGGGACTATTTCTGTGCTGTATTTCCCCACATCTCTACGACTTGATCATTGATCAAGCCTGATTTCTAATACTCAGGGGAGCTGCACTAGTCGAGGTACAGTCTTTAGAACTCGGCCTTGAAGCAAAATTCTAAATCCACACTGACTCACAGTCAACATTTCTAAAACCATATTATCAAACCATTATTACATCTGCATTTGTGTGAACTTGCTATACATAGTTATTATCTGTATTACAATGGTGATTGGGTGTGGGATGCTCTGAAAGGAGTAATAAAGGTATTAGTAAACGCAAATTCTTTCCAGCTTTACTAAGTAACTCTAGTTAACTTCCCAATTACCTTTGGGTCCCAACAAAAATATAAGTGGAAGAGCTGTCCAGATTCATTCAATGTTAAGAATGTAGTCAGGTGGAATTGTGACTTACAGAAAGAAAGAGATTTTTGTCTGCCCAGCACCCCTTTTTTAACAAAAATAGGATAAGAACTAGTCAATAAAAGTTTTAAACGCGTACTCCACTCATCCAGTGAGACAGTTTGATCCTGACCTCTAGTACTCTCACAGTGGATTTTGCTCATTCTCCTTAGAGTTATAGTCATAGAACACTACAGCAAAATAAAACAGACCATTTGGCCCATTTAGATGACAATGAACTTTTACTCTGCCTGGTCCCATTGACCTGTACCTGGACCATAGTCCTTCATATCCCTCCCATCCATGTACCTAACCAAACTGCTCTTAAATTCTGAAATGGAGCATGTGTCCACCACTTCTGCTGGCAGCTCATTTCACACTTTTACGCCAGAAGTGTGCAGATGCTGGAAATTCAAAGCAGCATACACAAAATGTCAGAAAGAACTCCAGACGTTAGGCAGCACCCAGGGAAACGAGCAAACTGTTGAAGCTTTGGGACAAGACCCTTCTTCAGGACTAGAAAAGAAGGGAGAAGATTTTGATGAAGAACCAAAAGTTCTCTTTATGATCTTAGCTACTTGGGACTGTGTGAATTTGCCTGGATGGTTCCGATTTCCTCCCACATCCCAAAGAGTTCCTGAAGGATTAATTGACTACAGTGCTCTGCAGAGTGTGTAGGTGGGAAGAATCAATATGCAATGATGGGCTTGTGAGAAAGAATAGATCACAGGGAGCTAAGTGGGACAATGGTTAGGGGAGGTGTGAGGAATTGGATGTTTATTTAAAATGCCATTATGGAGCTATAGGCCTAATGACCCGCTATGTCACCTCAGAGTTTTCTTGTACATGTTTCAATTTAGATTCAAACGGTGGTCCATGGCCTCCTCTTCTGCCACAATGCCTCAGTGTGGAGAGGCAACAACTTATATTTGGGCTGCGTAGCCTCAAACTGATGGCAGGAATGTCAATTTCTTCCAGTAAAAGAAGTTTCCCTCCACTTCCTCTCTTCTTCTATTCCCCATACTGGCCTCTTACCTCTTCTCACCTGCCTATCACTTCCCCCTGGATCTCTTCCTCCTTCGCTTTCTCCTATGGTCCACTCTCCCCCTCATATCAAATTCCTTCCTCTTCAGCCCTTTATCTTACCCACTCACCTGGCCTCACTGATCACCTCCCTTCCCCCACATTTTAAACTCTGGCATCTTCCCCCTTCCTCTCCAGTCCTGATGAAGGATCTCAGCCCGAATTATCGACAGTTTACTCGTTTCCATAGATGCTGCCTGACCTGCTGAGTTCCTCCGGCATTTTGTGTGTACATTGTTTTGAATTTCGATGCCCAGATTTCCTACCGAAAAAAAGTGGAAGCCTCATGTTGCAATTGAAATCAGGATCTAATGATAGGATGAAGTTAGAACATAGAACATAGAAATCTACAGCACATTACAGGCCCTTCGGCCCACAATGTAGTGCTGACCATATAACCTACTCTAGAAACTGCCTAGAATTTCCCTACCACATAGTTAAGCTCTAAGAGACTCTTAAAAGACTCTATTGTATCCAGTGAAGTTGTCCACGGAACCATGCTGAGTTGCAAAGCCAGTAGTCTTTAAAGGGGTTGTTGCTGACACCTCCAATAAAGGGAAGTTATGGCTTCTTCAATTTTACTCTGGGGCCAGGAGGAGAAAAACAAAGACCTCTTATACCCATCTCCTTCCTGTTCCACAAGCCTCTCCTTGTTCTTCCCCCTCCAGGAATACTTAAAGATAAAGATTAGCTTTACTTGTCACGTCTACATCGAAACATACAGTGAAATGCATCATTTGCGTCAAATCAAGACAGCGAGGATTGTGCTGGGCAAGTGTTGTCACTCTTCTAGTGCCAACATAGCATGCCCACAACTTACTAACCATACATCCTTGGAATATTGGAGGAAACCAGAACACCCAGATGAAACCCACATGGTGATAGGGAGAACGTACAAACTCCTTACAGGAATCAAACCCTGGTTGCTGGTGCTCTAATTTTATTTAGAGATATGACATGGTAACAAGGCATTCTGGCCCAACAAACCTGTGCTGCCCAATTACATCCATGCAACTAATTAATCTACATCGTCACGGGAGAGTACACAAACTCACAAAGCACACAAACAGGCAGTGGCGGGCGTCAAAGCCCAATCTTACTTCCAGCTTGACCCAAAGCAACTGGTCTCCATCCACTGCACAGTAAGCTCCCCACCCCTCCTTGCCCACTCGCACCAACTTCCCCCAACTCCTCTAATCAGCAGTCACCAGTAATGTGTTTTCTAATAATCTGCTGTGCATTTAAAATAGGGCATGAAGATGAGTCAGAACACACACCAACACCACAAGGTTAATGGGAAGGGCCATCCCAAGGTATCCAGTCATTAAAGGACATCTCCAGAGCATCAGTACCCATTGTAACTCCATAGGGCCACTGGAACACTGCTAAGCAGTGACAATTTTTGCCCAGTACACCACTGCAGACAACCCAGAAGTGACGGGAGCTATGGTGACTCCCATACCAAGCATTTGCATTAAGTTTAATCCCTCTGGTGCCCATCCTCCTTCCCTTTCACCCATGGACAACTTTCCTCACCAATCAGAGTCCTTCTTCTTCAGCCTTTTCGCTCTTCACCTCATAGCATCTCACTTCATTCCCCTTCCCCACATACCTATCGTCCCCCTCACCTATCACCTGCCAGCTTGTACTCCATCCCCTCCCCCTTTGTATTCTGGCTTCTGACACCTTCCTTTCCAGTCCTGATGAAGGCTCTCAACCTGAAACGTTGACAATTCATTCCTCTCCATAGATGCTGCCTGACCATCTGTTGTAATGTTAGTGCTCCTCCAGCATTTTGTGTTTGATCCTTGGGATTTTCCACATCTGCAGAATCAGTTGTTGATGGTCCATCCATTCTATAATGTGGATTTTAAGGAACACTACGTCTTGTTGCTCCATATGGGCTTTACTTATATGCTAACCTTAATGGGGTCAGTAGCACATCAATATCTTCTATTCGAAGAATGAGGAGGATCTCATTGAAACCTAACAAATATTGAAAGGCTTAGATACAGTGGACATGGATTGGATGTTTCTTTAGTGGGACCAGAGGCACAATCTCAGAATAGGAGGACATCCCTTTAGAGCAGAGATGAGGAAGAATTTATTTAGGCACAAGCTGGTGAATAGGGAATTCATTACCATAGATGGCTGTGGAAGCCAAGTCATTGGTTATGTTTAAAGCAGAGGTTGATAGGTTCTCGATAAGTAAGACTGTCAAAGGTTATTGGGAGAAAGCAGGAACATAAGGATGGGAGGGATAATAGCATGATGAATGGCAGAATAGGTATGATGGGCCCAATGGTTTAATTCTGCTCCTGTCTCTTATTGCCTTATGACCCATTAGATTCTAAGACACAAATTGAGCACTAAGGTGTTGGATCATTGCAAATCCACAAATCCCACTTTCCTTGTGTCTTAGATTTTCAGAGAAATTCATCAAATGTGACAATGGCTTTGGCAGAATTGCGATAAGGCCTTGACACAGAGTGTCACACAATAACATCTCAGCAACAATTTTGTTTCTCACAAGAAGATAACATTTCAAACATTTGGTAATTCTGTTTGTGTATAGATGTAAATTGAGAGGATATAAATTAAAATGATCTGCTGAGTAGTATTCCGAACCACTAACCTCAAACACAATCCAAAGAATAATATAAATATTTGATCTTTGGGTGGATCTCAAACACCAGCATCAGTAAAGATATGAACAGTGCGAATATATTCCTGGCTTTGTGATTCGAAACAAGTTTAGCTCCCTCTCATGGTTCAGTCAGCAACAGAGATTTCTGGCCACCAGCAGGCAGGCGACTAAAATGGCTGCAGTGCCAAGACCATGAATTTTCACAACTAATGACCACCGAAGATAAGAACCATCATTATCATCATCATTAAGTGCTGTGTCCACGTAGGTGATCATTGCCTTCCATTTGTCTGTCATCTGCAAATAATCACCGCCTGTGGGGAAGATGCCCTCGCGCTGTCATTCCCAATCCTTTCTCTATCCATGACCATGACGATTTTTGGCCTTTGGCTCAAGATATTGTGCCAATCTTTTAACCTACTCAAAGATCAATCTAACCCTTCCTTTTCTCATAGTCATCCATTTTTCTATCATCTATGTGCCTACCTAAGAGCATCTTGTATGCTCCTAGTATATCTGCCTCTACCCCCCACCCATTGGCTGGACATTCCACACACACATTCAAAAGATTCAAAATTTATTGTCATTCTAACCGTACATCAGCTCTGCAGGGCAGATTGAGACAGCGTTTCCCAGGAGCAGTGCAATCATAACATAACAAACGCAACACTAAATAATAAACATAACAATAAGTAGTAAAACACAACAGCCACAGGTCAGTTAAAAAACAAGTTATAAGTGTCCGGTGCAAGTTAAAGGTGTCTAAAGCAGAGTCAAGTAGAGCAGCTATATAGCGGTCTGACTGCCTGTGAGAGGAAGCTGTTTAGTAGCCTTGTGGTTTTTGTTTTGATGCTCCTGTACAGTTTACCTGAAGGCAGAAGAACAAACAGTTCATGGAGAGGGCGTGAGGGGTCTTTAATGATGTACCATGTCTTCTGGAGGCATCGACTCTGAAAGAGGTCTTGGACAGAAGGTAGGGAGACCCCAATAACCTTCTCTGCTCCCCTAACCACCCTCTGCAAGGCTTTTTTGTCAGCAGGACTGCAGCTGGAGTTCCAGGTTGTGATGCAAAAGGTCAGCACACTCTCAACCACTCCTCTGTAGAATGTAGTTAAGATGTTAGTGGGGAGTGATGCTTGTTTAAGCTTCCTCAGAAAGTGCAATCTCTGCTGGGCTCATTTCACAATCCCAGTGGTTTTCCTGGACCAGGTGAGATTGTCCGAGATCTACATCACTCTCTGCGTAAAAAAACTTATCTCTGACATCCCTTCTATACTTTCCTCCAATCATCTTAAAATTATCATCATCATCATCTTATGTGCCATATCCTTTGACATAGGCAGTCATGGTCCCATTACCATGATTGTTCTTGGCAAATTTTTCTACTGTATTGGTGTGCCATTTCCTCCTTCTGGGTAGTGTCCTTAGAAGATGGGTGACCTCCAAACCATTATCAATACTCTTCAGAGATTGTCTGCCTGGTGTCAGTGGTCGCATAATCAGGACTTGTGATATGCTCCGGCTGCTCATCCAACCAAACTGCTCCAATGGCTTCACGTGACCCTGATCGGGATGGGGAGGGAGGGTGCTAACCAGGTACTACACATTACCTAAGGGTGACCAGCAGGCTAGCGGAGGAAGGAGCACCTTACACTTCATTTGGTAGAGTCGTAGCTCCACCCTGCCACCCGGAAGGGAGGAAGGCAGCAGAATAAGAGCAATAATTTATTTATCTGTCTACCTATCTATCTATTTATTTATCTATAGGGATAGAGTGCAGAATATGCCCTTTGAACTGTGCCACCCAGCAACACCAAATTTAATCCGAGCCTAATCGTGGGACGATTTACAATCACTAATTAACCTACCAACCGGTATGCGTTTGGGATATGGGAGGAACCAGACCACTCAGAGTCCTTGGGAAGGACATATAGATTCATTACAGATGACATTAGAAATGAACTCCGAACTCCGACACCCCGAGCTGTAAGAGCATCACTCTAACCACTACTCTTCACTACCCTATTGCGCATAGATTCAGGGTGAGTGGGGAGGACTGAAAACAGACCTCCAGAAAAGGTTTTTCACACAGAGGACGGCTGGTATGTGAATGACCTGCCAAAGGAAGTGCTAGATGTGGGTAAAATTACAATGACTTTTCAACATTCGGACAGGTACGTGGATAACAACTGTTTAGAGAGATATTGCAGGGAGATGGGTCAGCAGCTCATCTGGGAGATCTGAAAACTCTGCTACCTTCCTGCTATAACCACTCAGGGGAAAGCTTCAGGAATAAACCCCGAGGAAAAAGCCCAGAGCTGGATTCCCTGAGGAAGTTCCATGTTGAGTTCAATGCTGACTGGCAACTCCAGTGACACAGTTGGTGCCAAAACATTAGTTGCATTGATAGAGGGAGCCTGCTGCATGGGCAACAAGTTTCTCTCCCTATCATATTGCCCTAGCTAGCATATAGGTGTGCATATCATGTAGACAGCTAGGGCACAATATCTACGGTCAACCATGACCAATAGACAGCCTCGGAGGGATATGAACTAATCACAGGGAACTGGGACCAACTTGAACAGCTTGGATAAGATGGGCTGAATGGCCTGTTCCCATGCTGTGTGGATCTGACTAAGACTCTTATTCGCTGGATGACCAAAAATGTGGAGTAAGCTGGAACAAAAAAAAACGGGGTCAACACAGAAATTTCAGAGAGTATTGCATATAAGAGACACTGAGCACATGAGTAAGACAGTCCTATGCATGTTTATATTGGTTCATTCACAAGGAGTACAAAGTCCACTTCTGAGAAGCAACACACACAAAATGCTGGAGAAACTCAGCAGGCCAGGCTGCATTTATAGAAAAGAGTAAACAGTTGACATTTCAGGCCTTCTTCAAGACCAAACACTTCTGAGAAACATGGTTCAACGAAGATGTGAAGGCTTTGGAGAGGGTTGTTGAATTAAAGTGCAGAATTATTTTTCTTCCTGTTTAACTTTCCTATGCTTGCTTACAATATTTATGTACTGAACTATGCTAATGTCTTAGGCACATACAGTATACGTATATAGTTATGGTGCCTAGGCCTTTGCACAGTACTATATTTGTCAACGTGGAGCAACGAGATAGTTTGTAAATGTGGGGGGGAAAAAAATGGCAAGGATGGAGCACCAGGAGGAGGAGTGTGGGACCGGTATTTAAAATAGATAGAGTTGACGTGGATAGGCTTTTTCTATTGAGAGTAGGGGAGATTCAAACAAGAGGACATGAGTTGAGAGTTAGGGGGCAAAAGTTTAGGGGTAACACAAGGGGGAACTTCTTTACTCAGAGAATGGTAGCTGTGTAGAAGGAGCTTCCAGTAAAAGTGGTAGAGGCAGGTTCGATATTGTCAGTTAAAGTAAAATTGGATAGGTATATGGACAGGAAAGGAATGGAGGGACACGGGCTGAGTGCAGGTCAGTGGGACTAGGTGAGAGTAAGCGTTCGGCACGGACTAGAAGGGCTGAGATGGCCTGTTTCCGTGTTGTAATTGTTATATGGTTATAGGTGGCAGAGAAAGAGTGCCAGGGATACGGGTGGCACGAGTACAGACCCACCCAGCCCAGAGACACTTGCTTCCAAACAATTGGATTATTGATCATAACAGAATGTCTGTCTGATACTTCCTGACCCTCCTTCCCCCTTTCCCAACCACAATTCCCATTCTCAGTCCACAATAGGGGCCGAGATCAGAATCAGATTTATCATCGCTCACATATGTCATGAAGCTCATTTTTTATTCTGGCAGAACCGCAGTGAAATATATAAAATCACTACAGTACTGCGCCGAAGTAGCCAAGTATGTAGCCTAAGACTTCTGCACAGTATTGTAATTACCTGCATGTTTGCAATTATTTAGGGAACTTTCAGTAATTGTGGTATTTTTCTAGAAGTTTCTCTGCACCCTGTGTTACACAACTGAACCCGATCGCTTCATAGATAATTTCTTATCACTGGCCTGTTTAGTTATCTCTCTTGCCTGAGCTAGTGTTCAGTATTAGATGACCACAACTTCTTGGTTTTACTTTTTCCTTTCTTTGTTCTTGTAACACCAAATACATGCCATGACCAACACATTTTAAACCCCATTCTTGATTTCTGATGAACCTCTGAATCACAATATCACCAGGTCCAACAGGGTGCAGGTAAAATGTATCAAAGTGTAGACGGGCTGAAGGAATGGATGGATTCTCCTTGGAACAATAAACATTAAAAGGAGATATGACAGAGGCACTTAAAAACATGAATGATACAGGTACATGTGTATGTATATAAATCTATACACGCACTGAATATACTGTGTTTTATATTTTCTGTGTGTGTGTATATATATATATATATATATATACATGGAACATAGAACATAGAATAGTACAGGTATTACAAGCCCTTTGGCCCACAATGTTGTGACGACCCTCAAACCCTGCCTGCCATATAACCCCCCCCCCACCTTAAATTCCTCCATATACCTTTCTAGTAGTCTCTTAAACTAGTGCATCTGCCTCCACCACTGACTCAGGCAGTGCATTCCACACACCAACCACACTCTGAGTGAAAAACCTTCCTCTAATATCCCCCTTGAACTTCCCTCCCCTTGCCTTAAAGCCATGTCCTCTTGTACTGAGCAGTGGTGCCCTGGGGAAGAGGCGCTGGCTGTCCACTCTGTCTATTCCTCTTAATAACTTGTACACCTCTATCATGTCTCCTCTCATCCTCCTTCTCTCTAAAGAGTAAAGCCCTAGCTTCCTTAATCTCTGATCATAATCCATACACTCTAAACCAGGCAGCATCCTGGTAAATCTCCTCTGTACCCTTTCCAATGCTTCCACATCCTTCCTATACTGAGGCAACCAGAACTGGACACAGTACTCCAAGTGTGGCCTAACTACAGTTTTACAGAGCTGCATCATTACATCGCGTCTCTTAGCTTTCATAAGTCGAAGGATGAAATTTAAGACCTCATAAGCTTTCTTAACTACCCTATCTACCTGTGAGGCAACTTTCAGGGATCTGTGGACATGTACCCCCAGATCTCTCTGCTCCTCCACACTACCAAGTATCCTGCCACTTACTTTGTACTCTGCCTTGGAGTTTGTCCTTCCAAAGTGTACGACCTCACACTTCTCCGGGTTGAACTCCATCTGCCACTTCTCAGCCCACTTCTGCATCCTATCAATGTCTCTCTGCAATCTTTGACAATCCTCTACACTATCTACCACACCACCAACCTTTTTGTCATCTGCAAACTTGCCAACCCACCCTTCTACCCTCACATCCAGGTCGTTAATAAAAATCACAAAAAGTAGAGGTCCCAGAACAGATCCTTGTGGGACACCACTAGTCACAACCCTCCAATCTGAATGTACTCCCTCCACCACAACCCTCTGCCTTCTGCAGGCAAGCCAATTCTGAATCCACCTGGCCAAACTTCCCTGGATCCCATGCCTTCCGACTTTCTGAGTAAGCCTACTGTGTAGAACCTTGTCAAATGCCTTACTAACATCCATGTAGATCACATCCACTTCACTACCCTCATTTATATCCCTGGTCACCTCCTCAAAGAACTCTATCAGGCTTGTTAGGCATGATCTGCCCTTCACAAAGCCATGCTGACTGTCTCTGATCAGACCACGATTTTCTAAATGCCCATTGATCCTATCTCTAAGAATCTTTTCCAACAGCTTTCCCACCACAGCCGTAAGGCTCACTGGTCTATAATTACCTGGACTATCCCTACTACCTTTTTTGAACAAGGGGACAACATTTGCCTCCCTCCAATCCTCCGGTACCATTCCCGTGGACAACAAGGACATAAAGATCCTAGCCAGAGATTCAGCAATCTCTTCCCTTGCCTCGTTGAGCAGCCTGGGGATTATTCCGTCAGGCCCCGGGGACTTATCCGTCCTAATGTATTTTAACAACTCCAACACCTCCTCTCCCTTAATATCAACATGCTTCAGAGCATCAAACTCACACATACTGTCCTCACCGTCATCAAGTTCCCTCTCAGTGGTGAATACCGAAGAGAAGTATTCATTGAGGACCTCGCTCACTTCCACAGCCTCCAGGCACATCTTCCCACTTTTATCTCTAATCGGTCCTACCTTCACTCTTGTCATCCTTTTGTTCTTCACATAATTGAAGAATGCCTTGGGGTTTTCCTTTACCCTACTCGCCAAGCCCTTCTCATGCCCCCTTCTTGCTCTTTTCAGCCCCTTCTTAAGCTCCTTTCTTGCTACACTATATTTTTCAATAGACACATCTGATCCTTGCTTCCTAAACTTCATGTATGCTGCCTTCTTCCACCTGACTAGATTTTCCACTTCACTTGTCACCCATGGTTCCTTCACCCTACCATTCATTAACTTCCTCACCGGGACAAATTTATCCCTAACATCCTGCAAGAGATCCCTAAACGTTGACCACATGTCCATAGTATATTTCCCTGCAAAAACATCATCCCAATTCACACACGCAAGTTCTAGCCTTATAGCCTCATAATTTGCCCTTCCCCAATTAAAAATTTTCCTGTCCTCTCTGATTCTATCCTTTTCCATGATAATGCTAAAGGTCAGGGAGCGGTGATCACTGTCCCCCAGATGCTCACCCACTGACAGATATATATATGCATTCTGCTTCCTCAAATATTCCAAAGGTGTACAGTACTGAGCAAAAGTCCTAGGCATATAAGACCTTTGCACTGTACTGCAGTAATTTTATGTGTTGCACTGTACTGCTCTCACAAAAAAACGAATTTCATGACATATGTGAGTGATGATAAACCTGATTCTGATATGGGTCTCCATTGTGGATTGAGAGTGGGAAGGTGGCAGGAAGAGGGAATTATAGTTCGGAAAGGGGGAAGGGTGAAGGGAGGGAGCAGGAAGCACTCTGTAATGATCACTATCCAAATGAGCTTGCCTGGTGTCTCAGGGCTGGTTGTGTCTGCACCTGTGCTACCCCCACCCCTGCCCCTGGCACTCCTTCTCTGCCACCTGTCCCACAGCCCTTCCGTGGCACTCAATCCTCATCATTCCCAACATCCTTTGCTCCTGACAGATTTACAACTTCGTTCTCTGATCCACATTAACAAATACAGTAGTATGCAAAAGTCTTAGGTGCCCCAGCTCTATAAATGTGCCTGAGACTTTCGCACAGTACTGTTCCCAATGACAGTGATCGAAGTTCTCAGATGAAGGTGGTGGGAAAAAAAGAACAAAAAGAAGAAATCTTTACAAGAGGGTGGTTAACATCTGGATTGTACTGCCAATTGTCACAGTGGATGCAGATTCAATGGTCAAAGTAAATTTATTATCCAAGTATGTATCTGTCCCCATATACTATATTGAGAATCGTTTTCTTGCAGGCATTCACAGTCGAGCAGAGGAATGCAACAGAATCAATGAAAAACTACACACAAAGGAAGACTGGTAAACAACCAATGAGTAAGAGAAGACAAACTGCACAAATAATTAATCAATTAATAGCTAAATAAATAAAAATCAATCAATAGATAGATTAATTAACTATATATTAAAGGCATTCACAATATAAACAAACGAACAACACAAGCAATATAAGCAATATGTTCAAATGACGACAAACTGTAAATACAAAAAAGAAATGAACAATAAATAAATAAATACTGAGAACATGATTTGTAGAGTCAGTTCAGTGTTGAGGTGAGTGAAGTTATTCACTCAGGAGCAGCAGCATTCAGCAAGGAAAAATTTGCAAGGTTAAAGGGAGTGTAGGAAAGTAGGATTAGCTGCTTGCTACAACATAGAGCTGGTACCAATTTGATGGGTGGAGTGGTCTCCATGTATGCTATATTTCATGATTCTTATTTGAGAAGTCAGCTGTTTAAAAAGTGAACTTTCTCCATCGATGCTTCCCAATCTTTTGTGTAATTCCAGCTCTTTCTGATCCTAGAAACATAGAAAACCTACAGCACAATACAGGCCCTTCGGCCCACAAAGTTGTGCTGAATATGTCCCTACCTTAGAAATTACTAGGGTTACCCACATCCCTCCATTTTTCTAAGCTTCATGTACCTATCCAAAAATCTCTTAAAAGACCCTATCATTTCCACCTCCACCACCATTGCCAGCAGCCCATTCTACACACTCACCACTCTCTGTGTAAAAAAGTTACCCCTGACATCTCCTCTGTAGCTACTCCCAAGCACCTTAAACCTGTGTCCTCTTGTGGCAGCCATTTCAGCCCTGGGAAAAAGCCTCTGACTATCCATGCCTCTCATCATCTTATACACCTCTATCAGGTCACATCTCATCTTCTGTCGCTCCAAGGAGAAAAGGCCGAGTTCACTCAACCTGTTTTCGTAAGGCATGCTCCCCAATCCAGGCAACATCCTTGTAAATTTCCTCTGCACCCTTTCTATGGCTTCCACATCCTTCCTGTAGTGAGGCAACCAGAACTGAGCACAGTACTCCAATTGGAGTCTGACCAGGGTCCTATATAGCAGCAACATCACCTCTTGGCTCCTCAGTTCAATTCCACGATTGATGAAGGCCAATACACCGTATGCCTTCTTAACCACAGAGTCAACCTGCGCAGCTGCTTTGAGTGTCCTATAGACTCAAACCGCAAGATCCCTCTGATCTTCCACACTGCCAAGTCTTACCATTAATACTATATTCTGCCATCATATTTGATCTACCAAAGTGAACCACTTCACGCTTATCTGGGTTGAACTCCATCTGCCACTTCTCAGCCCAGTTTTGCATCCTATCATTGTCCAGCTGTAACCTCTGACAGCCCTCCACACTGTCCACAAGACCCCTATTTAGTTAGATTCTATTTAGTTATTCAGTGATTGATGTTAAAACGTAAAAGAATCATATTCAGAAAGATTCTAGACGTATCCAAACACCCCCCACCCCCATGACAAACAGAATGGCGACTCTGTGCTGCCAATGTAACTGAGAGCACATTGAAGGAAACCAAGCTCAAAATGCAGACACAAAATATTCTGCAGAGCAACACACACAAAATGCTGGAGGAACTTACCAGGTCAGCCGGCATCTATGGAGGGGAAGAAACAGTTGATGCTTCGAGCCAAGGACTGGAAAAGGGAGGGAAAGAAGCCAGAACAAGAAGGTGCAGGGAGGGGAAGGAATGCAACCTAGAAGGTGATAGGTAAAGCCCGATAAGAGGGAAGGTGGTTGGGAGGAGGGAGGATGAAGTAAGAACCTCGGGGTTGATAGGTGGAAAAGGCTGAAGAAGAAGGAATTTGATAGGAGTGAAGAGTGGACCATGAAAAAAAAGGAAGAAGGAACATAAGAACTTAAGAAATAGGAGCAGGAGGAGGCCATCTGACCCATCGAGCCTGCCCCACCATTCAATAAGATCATGGCTGATCTGTCTGTAATCTCAGCTCCATCTACCCGCCTTTGCCCCATAACCCTTAATTCCCCTACTATGCAAACATCTATCTGACTATACCTTAAATATATTTAGTGAAGAAGCCTCAGCTGCTTCCCTGGGCAGAGAATTCCACAGATTCACCACTCTCTGGGAAAAACAGTTTCTCCTCATCTCTGTCCTAAATCTTCTCCCCTGAATCTTGTCCTCTAGTTCTAGTCTCATCTACCAATGGGAACAACTTTATTGCTTCTATTTTATCTACCCCTTTCAAAATTTTGTATGTTTCTATAAGATCCCCTCTCATTCTTCTGAATTCCAGAGAGTATAGTCCCAGGAGGCTCAATCTCGCCTCATAGGTTAACCCCTTCATCTCTGGAATCAACCTGGTGAACCTCCTCTGAACTGCCTCCAAAGCTAGTATGGTCTTCCTCAAGTATGGAGACCAGAACTGCATGTAGTACTCTAGGTGCGGCCTCACCAATATCCTGTATATTTGCAGCATGACCTCCCTGCTCTTGAATTCAAGCCTTCTAGCAATGAAGGCCAACATTCCGTTTGCCTTCTTAATAACCTGTTGTACCTGCAAGCCAACTTTTTGTGATTCATGAATAAGCAATCCCAAGTCCCTCTGCACAACAGCATGCTGCAATCTTTCACCATTTAAATAACAATCAGCTTTGTTATTATTCCTTCCAAAGTGGACAATCTCGTATTACCAATGTTTCATTCCATCTGCCAGACCTTGGCCCACTCACTTAACTTATCTATATTCCCTCTGAAGACTCTCCACATCATCTATACAATTTGTATTTCCACTCAGTTTAGTGTCATCAGCAAATTTTGCCACGCTACACTCAGTCCCCTCTTCCAAATCAGCAATGTAAATGGTAAACAGCTGTGGGCCCAGCACACCCCTGCGGCACCCCACTCACCACCGACTGCCAACCGGAGAAACACACATTTATACCAACTCTCTGCCTTCTATCGGTTAACCAATCCACTATCCATGCCAATACACTTCCTCCGACTCCATGCATCTGTATCTTATTTATAAGTCTCTGGTGCAGTACCTTAATGAATGCTTTCTGAAAATCCAAGTATATGACATCCACCTGTTCCCCTCCATCCATTGCACTCATTATGTCCTCAAAGAACTCCAGTAAGTTTGTCAAACAGGACCTGCCCTTTCTGAATCCATGCTGCGTCTGTCTATTGGAACCACTCCTTTCTAAATATTTCGCTATTTCTTCCTTAATGACAATTTCAAACATTTTCCTGACTACAGACACTAAGCTAACTGGCCTATAGTTACCAGTATTTTGCCTACATCCTCTTTTAAAAAGTGGTGTGACATTTGCTGTCTTCCAATCTGCCAGAACCTGCCCAGAGTCTAGACAGTTTTGATAAATGATTACCAACACGTCTACTATAACCTTCGCCAATTCCTTCAGCACCCTGAGATGCATCCCATTAGGACCAGAGGAATTATCTACCTTCAGGTCCTCTAGTTTCCTCATTACTATTTCTTTAATGACAGTGATTTTATCGAGGTCCTCACCTCCCTTTTCATCCATAACATCATTCTTTGGCATATTAGACGTGTCCTCCACCATGAAGACCAACACAAAACAGTCGTTCAATGTATCAACCATTTCCTTATCACCCAGTATCAATTTCCCCTTCTCATCTTCCAGGGGACCTACATTGACTTTAGCCGCACTCTTCTGCTTTATATATTTGTAAAATCTTTTGCTATCTGTTTTTATATTTAATGCTAATTTACTTTCATACTCTATCTTCCATTCCTTATTTCTTATTTAGTTGTTCTTTGTTGCTTTTTAAAGTTTCCCACTACTCTTTGCAACTTTGTACAGATGAACTTCTAATTCGATACTATCTTTTATTTCCTTAGTTATTCAAGGCTGCTCTCCCCACACTTACTGTCCTTACTTTCGACTGGAATACACTTCTGTTGAGCATTGTGAAAAATCTCTTTGAAAGCATTCCACTGTTCCTCAATTGTCCTACCAAATAGCCTGTGCTCCCAATCCACATTAGCCAGCTCCTCCCTCATCCCGTTGTAGTCTCCCTTGTTCAAGCATAATACACTAGTTTTAGATCGAACTATTTCATCCTCCATCTGAATGCGAAATTCAATCGTACTATGATTACCCTTTCCAAGAGGATCCCTGACTACAAGATCATTAATCTTACCTGTCTCATTGCACAGGACCAGATCTAAGATAATATTTTCCCTTGTAGGTTCACAAACATGCTGCTCAAGAAAACCACCAAGGATGCATTCTATGAAGTCCTCCTCAAGACTTCCTTGACCAACCTGATTCACCCAATCTATGTGGAAGTTAAAATCCCCCATGACAACTGCCGTTCTGTTCTTACAGCCTCAGTTATTTCTTGGTTAATCACCTCGGCCACTGCAATATTTTTATTAGGTGGCCTATAGACAACTCTCACCAGTGATTTTTTCTCTTTACTATTCTTAATCTCTACTCAGATGGACTCAACATTCTGCTCCATAGATCTTATATTGTCTTTCACAATCTCCCTGATCTCATCCCTAATCAAGAGTGCCACCCAACCTCCTTTGCCTTCCTGTCTATCTTTCCGTATTACCTGATACCCTTGGATATTTAATTCCCAGTCATCTCCACCTTGCAACCAGGTTTCTGTAATGGCCACTAAATCATATGCCTTGGTACTGATCTGTGCCACAAGTTCACTAACCTTACTTCTAATACTACAGGCAAATGACCTATGCGATTTTTGCTTTTTACTTTTATGCACTCTACTCTTACTTTTTTCTTCACTAACTCTAGCTTTGGTCTCTGCATCACTTCCCTCTTCCTTTCTGTGTGGGTTTCCATTCCCCTGCCATATTAGTTTAAAGCCTCCCCAACAGCACTAACAAACAATCTCCCTAGGACATTGATCCCAGCCCTGCCCAGATGTAGACCGTCCGGACGGTACCAGTCCCACCTCCTCCAGAAGCGGTTCTAATGCCCCAAGAATCTGAAACCCTCACTCCTGCACCATCACTCAAGCCACATATTCATTCTAGCTATCCTGCTATTCCAACTTTGGCTAGAACGTGGCATTGGTAATAATCCTGAGATTATTACCTTTGAGGTCCTACTCTCTAATTTCTCTCTGAGCTCCCTAAATTCAGCTTGTAGGACCTCATCCCGCTTTCTTCCTATATCATTAGTACCTACATGCACCAGAACAGCTGGCTGCTCACCCTTACCTTTCAGAAAGCCCTGCAGCATTTCCGAGACACCGCTTACCCTTGCACCCGGAAGGGAATGAGAGAGAGTGATTGGCACGTGAGAAAAGAGAACGGATAAAGAGGGGGGCAGAATGGGAAAAGAAAAAAGTGAGCAGGGGTAGGGGAGAGATACAAGATTAATGTCCATGCTGTCAGGCAGGAGGCTACCCAGATGGAATATGAGGTGTCGCTCCAGCAACTTGAGAGTGACTTCATCATGATGGTAAAGGAGGCCATGGACCAACGTACAAGAATGGGAATGAGAAGTGGAATTTAAATGGGTGATCACAGTGAAAGCCTGCCAGTTGTGGTGCTCGAGTTGTAGAGTGGTCTTAAGAATATTATGGTTACTATACTGTGTGTTGTCACTTACTGCCGAGAAGAATTTCATTGTGGAATTGATCTAGGGAGCAGCCATACAGCTTATCCCAAGTAGCAGAGGATCAAATTACACAGAATGATAGATGAGACTGGGCTTACTTAAACAGGCAACAAGGTAAAGCAGAATATAGGATAATAAAAGTATAGGATATATTCAGAACTCTAAAGCGATTAAAGAAAGATTAGCTTTATTTGCCACATGTACATTGAAACATGCAGTGAAGTGTGTTGTTTGCAGCAACAACCAACACAGTCTAAGGACAGTGCTGGGGGCAGCCTGCAAGTGTCGCCACAAATTCCAGTACCGACCTTGTATGTTCTCAACATTTGTATTTGTCGACACGGAGCAGAGAGCAAGATGGTACATCCTGTCGGAGTGAAGGATGTTGGGAATGGCGAGAGTGGAGGCGTGTGGAGAGGTGGAAGAGAGTGAGTGCCTGAAGCAGAGGTGGGGTGGGTGCAGACATGGCCAGCCCTGAGACACCAGGCAAGGTCATTTGAGTCCAAACAATTGTTTTATTAATCACTACAGAATGTCTCTCTGGTGCTTCCTGCTCCCTCCCCTCTCCCTTTCCCCTTTTCCCAATCATGATTCCCCTCTCCCTGCCCCCTTCCCACTCTCAGTCCACAATAGAGACCCAAATCAGAATCAGGTTTATCGTCACTCACGTATGTCATGAAATTTGTTTTTTTTTGTGACACCAGTACAGTGCAATATTTAAAATTACTACAGTACTGTGCAATGATCTTGGACACCCTAGTTATAAATGTGTGTCTAAGACTTTTGCATAGTACTTTACATCTTTGGAATATTTGAGGAAACAGAAGCACCCAAAGGAAAGACACATGGTCATGGGAAGAACGTACTAACTCCTTACGGACAGCAATGGAAATTGAAACACGATTTCTGATCACCGGCACTGCAAAGCATTGTGCTATCCACTTCGCTAGTGGCGCTGTGCATGTCAAGTTAAATAAGACACAAGTTTAGAGCAGTGAACAGGAAATTTAAGACTAATAGCAAGTTCTTCTTAAACAATAATGGCTATTGGATTTCAAAAGAGCCGAACTGAGGCTGATTTTATAAGAGATTAATGCTGTGAGATTTCTCAACGTTGCTCAGGATGGATAAACTTGGAAGGCAAAATCACCCAACGCATCTTACAAATACCTGGTGACAGAATCAGATATAAACTTTACTCATAATAAAAAAATAGTTACAATTTTAAATTGTGCAGTGATCTTTCATTCTTACATTCATAGCCAAAGCTTTCAGTTCTGTTTTGTTTCAGTCCTTAAAATCAGTTGGACATTTGCTACTCACTGGAGAGGTACACAAGGGACAAGAAAGCTTTTGCTTCCTGAATACTTTTGGGTGTATGTTACGGATTTTGGGGTGCTGATTGTGAAAATCACCATGAAATTTCCCTATCACCCACCTTTTATTTGAAATTGCCAATGTTTGTTATTTCAATTCATAATTCAAGTCAGAATAGCTGATGCCAAGATAAAGGAAACATTTTTGTTAGTTCACAAATCAAGCTAGTCATCAATGACAGGCAATTCGAAGAACTTCTAGTGGGACCGGAGAAAATCACATGGAAGGCATTCGAGGATGTTGTTGAAAATTTCCTTGGCAACTACAGAGCACCAAAGTACATGCAGCCGGTTGACAACCTGCTTCAAGCATACAAAACCATGAAGTGCAACACATCATTAAAGACTAACTTTCTGCATTCCCATTTAGACTTCTTCCCTGCAAATCCTGGTGCTGTCAGTGATATGCATGGTGAAAGTATTCACCAGGACATTGCAGTCATGGAGAAACAGTATCAGGGAAACTGGAATCCATCAATGCTGGCTGATTATTGTTGAACACTTAAGCAAGAAGTCCGAGGTACTGAGTACAATTGAAAATCATCAGCAAAACACCTTTAGCTTAGTTGAACTATTGCAAAGCATTGGCACTGTTACGCAATTAAACACATCATTTTCAGCAAAAGTTAATTTTCTTGTTTCTCCAAATTCCTACCTGATACAAGTAGTCTGAAATTATATTTGTGTGTTCAGTTTCAATTAGTCTGTCATAAACAAAAACAATTTCTGAGGAAACAATACTTCCGAAAAGAAATATTGTTGTCCAGTACAATTGAAGGTCTTCCTCACCCAACCCAACCCCTCCCTGCCCAGCAGCAGAAGAAATTTATACTGTGGTCCTTGCCTGCCAAGCCCTTGCAGTGGGTGTACAAAGCTTCAGTGCATCCTGGGCACATACAGTATTCCTGCAGCCTGGAATGTGCCTGTCGGAAGCATTCCTCCACAGACATCTTGATGTGCTGCTGGCAGACCGACAAGTTCTGGGCAGACCAAAGAACGTCTTTTACTGAGTTGATTATCTGCCAGCACTGTTTAACGTCCGTCCCCATGTGTGCTGTTGGATGAGTTGGGGAGTCACCCCAGATGCCTTAGGAGATACAATCTAAATTTAGGGTGCTGAAACTGCCTCAGCAGCATCACTTCAAGACAGAGCGAAGAATGTGCCATGGGACGCCAGCAGGTTATTTCCATTCCCAAACTGTTTGGCGTAAGTCGGTGCCAGTTTGCAATGTTGAAAGGCAGTTTGTATTGCTGACTCACATCCACTGGAACCTGGGTGAGACTGACCACAATCGTTCATTAATTTTCATACTGCATCACTAATCCTAGTCAAAAAATAGTTTGCAGACTGATCAGAAACACAGCTGGTTTTATGTTAGCTCCAATGAGCTAACCTCTAGAAAATGTACCCTGGAAGATCTGAATGACTGTCTTCACCCAGTACAAATTTGAATCCGAATCCAAATTCTTCAGGAACGGGAACATTCACCGCACAGACTCGGCTACGATGCCCAGATCCAGTCTTCAGTAATCCAAACCACATTAAGACTTGAGGGATATACTGACTTTTTAAGTGGTTGATGGGCAGACCAATGTACGTTATTATTTACCAAGCACTGAAAACTGTAGAAAGCAATAAAGGAATCCATTTCCGCTGGGTTTTTTTTAACATGACTCACAAATGAAAGGAATTTTCCACATGCTTTAGTGCAATAATGGCCATTCCACCACACTACAACGGTGCCAACAGAGCAGTAGACTGGGAGACTCATGACACATGAATAGTAAATTTGTGGGTAACGCAAAAATTGGTGAAGCCGTGAACAGTGAAGGTGATTGTCCAAGGCTACAACAGCATCTCGATCAACTGAGTAAGCAACTCTATAAAACCCTGGTTAGACTATTGCAGAACCAGACCATACACTTCCACTTGTAATTCACCTTAGTGTAGCTTACGTTATTTTGGTGTTATTGAAGCTCAGAATGATACCATCAAAATGTAAACTTGTAAATTATGCCCCTTAATATGAGGGGTATAATTTAAGGTCATTGGAGGAGTGCATTGGGGGGGGATGTCTGTCATTGTTTTTCTACACAGAAAGTGGTGGATACGTGCAACCCCTTCCCAAGGGTGGTGGTAGACTAGATGTATAAGGGGCAAACTCTTAGATAGGCATATGGATGATAGAGAAATGGAGGGCTCTGTAGAAAAAGGTTAGATTGATCTTAGAGTAGGTTAGAAGTTGGCACTACAACGTGGGATGAAGTTCTATGTTCTGAACTCCGCTGGAGGAAGATGATGACACATCACGTTGGCAGTGACGGTGGAGGAAGGCTTATGGGGTTCACAGATCGGCCTCGACAGCCACCTGAGGACCCACCAATAGACAATAGCTTTGGAGAACTCAAGTGATCACACTACTGTGTTCTAAATTTCTGTCGGCAGCAACAATAGGCACGGTGTAGTCTCATTTATGACTTCAGCAAAATGAGCAGGGTTGTCAAGGAGATGTGAATTAGAGTGTCCCAGCTAAGACATTAATAGTTTACTGCTTGACTCTGCTACGTGAGATTGTAAATGCACTCCGTATTTCACATTTCATTGTGGGGCCCTGCAGTTATGATATAAACAAGAGAGAAATATTGTGTGCTCTCTGCTGAATCCATCAACACCTGGTATGGAAACACCAATGTCCTTGAAGGGAAAATCCTACAAAATATAGTGAATACGACCCAGTCCATCCCCACCATTGAGAACATCTACTCAGAGCGCTGTCGCAGGAAAACAGAATACACTAACAAGGACCCCCATCATCCAGGCCATGCTCTCTTCTTGCTGCTGCCATCAGGAAGAAGGCATAGGATCCTTAAGGCCCACAATTCCAAGTTTAGGAACAGTTGTTACCCCTCAACCATCAGGCTCTTGAACCAGACAGCATAACTTCACTTAACTTCACTCAACCCTTCACTGAACTGTTCCCACAACCTATGGACCTACTTTCAAGGACTCTTCATCTCACTTTCTTGATATTTATTACTTATTTATTTATTTATTATTTTTTTCTCTCATTTTGTATTTACGTTTTTTATCCTTTGCACATTGGTTGTCTGTTGGATGTGGTCTTTCATTGATTCTATTGGGTTTCTTGTTCATAGTCAGTTTGGATAGTCTACAACCCAGAAGACCAAGGTGCAAAATTAGGCTATTCAGTCCATTGAGTCTTCTCCACCATTCCATCATGGTTGACTTATTAACCCTCTCAACCCCACTCTCCCGATAACCTTTGACACCCTGCCTAATCAAGTCTCTATCAACCTCCGCTTTAAATATACCCAGTGACCTGGCCTCCACAAACGTCTGTGACAATGAATTCCATGGATTCACTACCCTATGGTCAAAGAAATTCCTCCTCATCTCTTTCCTTTTATTATGAGCCCATGTCCTCTGGCCCTAGACCACCCCCCCCCCCCCACCACCACTATAGGAGACATGCTCTCCACATAAGCCTTTCATTATTCGGTAGGTTTCAATGAGATCCCTCCTCATCCTTCTAAATTCCAGTGAGTACAGGCCCAATATCATAAACATTGAATTCTCCACTTTCAGGTCACCTGTTCTCCCTCTGCCCCTTTCCTTCACCTTTTGAACTATCCAGGTGCTCTCACAAATGTCCAAGTTGCCATCATTAAGCCAACCACCTGCATCCTTCCACTACCTCCCACCTCCATTTACATTTGTCCCTCATCACACACTCTTTCCGCTGGGTCCAATCCCCCTCCCTTTTTGATCCCAATCTTCACCTTAATTTGTTATCCAATTCCATCACCTGCATTCTTCTGTTGTCTCCCCATCTCCTTCCAGCTTCTGTCACAGTCTCCAGTCTTCCCTCCCCCACCTGACTCCATCACTTCCTGTTGCTTGCCCCTTCCCTCATCCTCACCTCTTTATCCAGGCTAACTCCCCTTTACTCTTTCGGTCCAGATGAAGATCCTTGACCCAAAGTGTCAACTGCTTCTTTCCTTCCGTCACTTTATTTTTACTAGCTCCAGAACTCAGAGGCAATCTCTTCTTCTTCAAGGGAGTTTGGACATTTAGGATAGTATCCTATTTATTTATATTTATTGTGCAGAATCTTATGAATTTGTGTTTTTTTTTGTTCTATCTTATGTATTTATATTTGTTGTTATTTTATTATTGTTTCTCTAATTTATTTATTGTTTTTTGGAGTAATAACCATTTTGTTCTACTTTACACTTGTGTACTAGAAATGTCATTAAACAATCTTGAATCTTGAAGCTTTGTTGCATCTTTTTCGTCAAAGTGTGGGGTAGTAAAGTAGTGGTTAGCTTAATGCTAGTACAGTGCCAGTGATCCAGGTTCATTTCCACCGCTGCCTGTAAGGAGTTTGTATATTCTCCCCGTGACAGCATAGATTTTGTCCAGTGCTCCAGTTTCCTCCGGCATTCTAAAGTTGTATGGGTCAGTAGGTTAATCCACAAACCTGACTGCCCGGGGTGGTCCCATTGTTTCTACCTACTCCTGCCCCACTGAACTCAAATCCATTGCTCACCTAGTTTGGCTTTGCTTACACTGCTGGAATTCGGTAGAACAGGGATCTAGAGCAGTGTGGCCAATGGCTACAATAGGGTCATAGGTTCACAGAGTATGACAGAATAGAAGGAGGGCCTTCAGCTCATCTAGTCTATGCTGAACTAATATCTGCCTAATCCCATTGACCCACACCTACACCATAGCCCTCTATACCCACGAATCCATATACTGTACTTACCACAACATCCAAGTAAACTGCAGCAGGATTCTCCACTTTAAGACAGAGAATGTGGGTGTTCTGAACAGATATTGGCACAGCCTCAGAATACAACCACATCCCTTTAGAACAAATATGAGGAGGAATTTTGTTTGTCAGAGGGTGGTGAATCTGTGAAATTCATGGCTGTGAAGGCTGACACACCGGATGTATTTAAAGCGGAGGTTGATAGGTTCTTCATTAGGAAGGGCATCAAAGGTTATGGGGCAAAGGCAGCACAATGGGATTGAGACAAAAAATAAATCAGACATGATTGAATGGCAAAGCAGGCCCAATGGGCTGAATTGCCTATTTCTGCCCCAAAGACTTATAATCTTACTGTCTTGGTGGTGGTTTTCCATTGTGTCACTGGAGAGTTTTTAAAGTGAAAAGGCTTTTGCACTGGGACATTTCCACTCTCTCAACCTCAGAAGTCCAAGGTCCAGTGGTACGAGCAAGTGTCCCAACCCGGGGTCTGCAGTGGATGACCATGACGTCTCTTGTGCCTTGTCGTGTTCTTCACTCTCCACTAAATATTGCAGCACCACCTTCCTAGTCATTGGATCTCACTGTAGATCTCATCCACTCAGTCCACCAGAGATAACTTTGCGTGCTGGGACAGCCATGTTCCTCTCGCTCTGGGGTACGAGACCTGCCGGCTACCCTCATTTGATTTAGCCCACCTGTCGAAATGGTGTACCGGGTCGTGGCTGCTGTCATATGCCAACAGCTACTTAGAGCCACAGGTGAGAGCCGGGTGGCTGGTGGGGACCAAAGGTGAATGTGCTGCACAAGAATGGACACAACAAGTCCCTTCACCAGAGGTGCTACCCCTCCCTGGTCACCCCATATACTCTTCTACCTTTATTATTTTCAGATGCACTGAGATACCGTGAAAAGTTTGTCTTGCATACTGTTCATACAGATCAGATCATTACACAGTGCACTGAGGTAGAACATGTAAAACAGTAACAATTCAGAACAAACAGAGAGAGTGTGGTGCAGGCACACAATAAAGTGCAAGATCATAACAAAGTAGATTGTGAGACCAAGCGCCCATCTTATTCTCTAAGAGATCCCTTCAAGAGTCTGATATCAGTGGGATAGAAGCTGTCCTTGAATCTGTTGGTACGTACTCTCAGGCTTTCATATCTTCTCACCAATGAGAGAAGAGAGAATGTCCAGATGAAAAGGAGCATCTCTCCATAGATGCTCCCTGACCTGCTGAGTTTACCAGGCATTTTGAGTTTTTAACTAAGAACGTCCAGGGTAAATTAGGTTCTTTGATTATGCTGGCTGCTTTACTGAGGCAGCAAGAAATAAAGACAGAATATCTGGAACATAGAATACAGAATAATACAGCACAATACAGCCCACAATGTGCTGACCTTTTAACCTACTCAAGATCAATCTATGATCAATAAACTGGGAGCTAAGCAATAAGATAGATGAGAAGTGACGCAGCAGAATATTTACTAAAATATCAGGGTGAGGACAAAGTATCATTCCTTGTTTTGTACTTGTGCCAATGTTTTCCCCAAAGCTGCCAACAGCAATGACTTCACTCCCTTGGTGACATCTACTATATGTATCCTTCATATAGTCTTGGAGAAATTCAGCACAGTACAAGCCCTTTGCCCCAACTAGTCCATGCCAACCACATTGTCCACTTACATAAAACAGAGAACATTATAGCACAGATAAAGGGCTTTTAGCTCAACAAGTCCTTGGCAACCATGTTGTCCAACTACATGGGACATAATTACATAGTACAGGGTGTTGTGTTGGCACGTGGCCTAGTGGATAAGGCATCGGTCTAGTGACCTTCACTGGTCACTGAGCAAGGCACTTAACAACACAATGCTCTGCGACGACACCGGTTCTAGTGCCCTTCCCTTGGACAATATTGGTGGTGTGGAGAGGGGAAGGCTTGCAGCTTGAGCCACTGCTGGTCTCCCATACAACCCTGCCCTTCCAAGGTGCAAATCCATGGTCTCACGAGACTAACGGATACCTATATATAAAAAAATATAAGTACAGGGTGTTCAGCCTATGATATTGTGCTGACCTTATAACCAACTCTAAGATTTATCTAACCCTTCCCTCCCTCTGTTTTTCTATTATCCATGTGCTTATCTAAGAGTTTTTAACTACCCCTAATGTATCTGCCTATCACCACCCCCAGCAGCACCTTCCATGCACTCTGTGTGAAAAAAACCTCTGTTATCCCCCCTATACTTTCCTCTGATGACCTTAAAATTATGCACGGTTAAGGAGTAGGCCAAGTTTCACTGCCCTGTTATTTGCACTTTTCAACATGCAAGATGATTTGTTATTTTCTGTCTCCCAACACAGTGCAAATCAATTTATGCACCCTCAGCAACACATTTAGCTCACAGGCTAACTACCACCTCTTCCAACGTATTTAGAAATACTCTCCATGCAAACTGTAGGAAGGACCACATTGCTGTCTAGGAAGAGCATGGGAAAAACAGTGAAAAGACCACTTCTTACTAACTCCACTCACTGCCCAATGAATAACATCAAAGTCAAATTCAATTTATTATCAAAATACATCTATGTCACTATATACTACCCTGAGATTCATTTTGTACAGTCATTTACAGAAAATAAAGAATACAGTAAAATTTATGAAAACCTATACTGAACATAGAAACATACAAACAACCAATGTGGAAAAGAGGAAAACTTGTAGAAATAAAAATATAAATAATACTGAGAACATAAGTTGTAGAGTGAGCCTATAAGTTGTGGAATCCATTTAGGGTTGAGCTGAGTGAAGTTATCCACACTGATCCATGCCTGATGATTGTAGGTAATAACTATTCCTGTCCTGCAAACTTTCTTTCTTTTTTAATTAATTTTTTATGTGTTTCTACAAAACAACTACAAAAAAATCAACAAAATGAAGATTAATACAGTGCAAAACAAATGTATCTAATATATAATTCATAACAATAAGGAAAAAGCACCCAAAATAAAATCATATAAAGTTAGAATCCTCCCCACCCTCCCACTATGAAACTCCAGGCCAACCATAGTCAGAGCGTTCGACCCCACAGAACTATAAATATATATATTAAAAAAGTATAATGCCTACTACCAAAACTATAATGTAATTCCCATCAAAAAGAAACTGTAAAACTTACAGAAAAAAAAAGCTGAAAGTAAGGGATTATGGTACAGAAAAGAAGAATAAACTTAATCTAAAGAGGAGTTATGAAAGTTTTCAAGAAAAGGTCCCCACACCTTATGAAACTTTATGTCCGAATTGAGAAGTGAATAATGAATTTTTTCAAGGTCTAATCAGGACATAAGCCATTGACTAAGCCATTGAGCATGAGTGGGTGGGGGCAACATCTCTCCACCTGAGAAGAACTAAGTGTCTGACCAAAAGAGAGGCAAAAGATAGTTCAACGTTTCGTCGGATTCGAATGCATGTCTGCCTCACCCAAGGTACCAAAAAGGGCACTCAGAGGGTTCAGTTCTCAGTGGCAATTTAGAATATGTCATAAAGATAGAAAGACTTCTCTCCTAAATTTCTCTAGACTAGGACAAGCCCAGCACATATGAATAAGAGAAGCCTCACCCCCTTTACACTTGTCACAAGCAGGACTAATGTCAGAATAAAACTGCAACAATTTAGTTTACCTTCAAAAATCTAAAAAGGAAGGTACAGACACGCTGGAGGAACTCAGCAGGTCGGGCAGCATCCGTTGAAATGAGCAGTCTACATTTCGGGCCGAGACCCTTCGTCAGGACTGAAGAAGGAGGGGGCAGGGACCCTATAAAAAAGGTGGGGGGAGGGAGAAAGTGAAAAATCAATCAGAGGAAAGATCAAGGGGTGGGGGAGTGGAAGCAGGGAGGAGGTAGGAAGGAGAGGTGAAGAAGGAATGTAAGGGGAAAGCACTATGGGTAGCAGAAGAAGGCAGAATCATGAGAGAGGTGATTGGCAGCTGGAGGAGGAGGCAGAGTGAAACTGGGATGGGGGAAGGGAGAGGGAGGGAATTACCGGAAGCTAGAGAATTCGATGTTCATACCAAGGGGCTGGAGACTACCCAGACAGTATATGAGGTGTTGTTCATACCAAGAGGCTGGAGACTTTTTCATACCAACACCTCATATACCGTACACCTCAATGACTGATTAGACATACTCTGAGAATATAGGTTCAGTTTAGAAAATATAATGGTCTTCATGGTTTCTCTCCTTCTCTCTTGTCCTATTTTACACAATCATCTTTTCCTACCTTCTATGTAAGACTCAACGTTTCATGATTGGTATAGAGAGGGCATTTAGGTGCTTTGAAGATCTTTTCATAGATAATCGTTTTGCAATTTTTCAACAAATATCTGTAAAGTTTAACCTACCTAATACTAATTTCTTTAGATACCTTCAAATTAGACATTTCATTAACCCTTTATTATCCAATTTTCCTGAGATGCCCGAGAAAAACCTTGTGGACCTGTTTCTTTGTATTAGTCCATTGGGTAAAGGCTTAATATCTTCTATTCATGATAAGTTAGTGACCTTGAGGCATGCCCCCTTTGATAGAACTGCTTGGAAGCATGATCTATATATGTCTTTATCTGATGCAGTTCGGGATTTAATTCTTAACTCAGTTAATTCAACCTCTTTATGTGCTCGCCACTGTCTTTTTACAGTTTAAGGTTGTACATAGGGCTCATATGTCTAAAGCTTTCTTGAATTAAGTAACTTAACCTGTGATGTCTGGTTTGATAAAGGTCCAATTAACTCAACTCCCAATGTGTTATATTGTATCTCAAGCAATCAGCTCCAAGTTGATGCTCTTTAGACAGTGCTGTTTGTTTGCAAAGCTCTCCTTTTAACATCAGACTGATTATTTCTTGCCACTTACACAAAAACTGAATACTGGCTCCCATTTACAACAAGAAGCAGAACAAAGAACATAATTTGGAAATTCAATTTATTCAAAAACAGCTCTTTGATCTCCACAAATATCAGCTGCTATGTGAAAAAGCTGAACTTGGTAAAAGAAAAAAAGACCCTCAGCCCTGGACAGTGAAGATTCATCAGAGTAATAAATCGATCATGATAGAATGGCAGAGCAGACTCAATAGGTCAAATGGCCAGCTTCTGCTCCAATGTCCTATGGTGTAAAAGCACAGAAAATTTGTTGGGTGGTGTGCTTAAGTGTGAGCAGTTGAGATTTATTTTTTACTGCACATCACTGCAGAATGCATTTCACCCACAGCATATTCAAGCAGCCCACTCACAATCCCTTCTTTTGGATTTGGCAATGGGAAAAGATTATCTTCCCTCCTCTGCTATTTATATGAGTTTTCTTCATGCTTTAAGGTCAACACAACACATTCACAAATGTGTCACGAAGCAGAGCGGTGTACCTAATCCACTCTCCCACATACACCCAGTGGCCACCTGATTAGGCACACCAGCTCATTAATGCAAATATCTAATCAGTCAACGTGTGGCAGCATCTCAATGCATAAGAGCCTGCAGACATGTTCAAGGGGTTCAGCTGATGTTCAGACCGAAACTTCAGAATGGCAAAGAGATGTGGTCTAAGAGACCTCAGCAGTAGAGTGATGGTTGGTGCCAGACAGGGTGGTTCGAGTATCTCAGAATCTGCTGATCTCCTGGGATTTTCACACAGAAGTCTCTAGAGTTTACAGTGAATGGTGTGTAAAACAAAAAAAAAACAGCAAATGAGTGGCAGCTCTGTGGGTGAGAACGCCTTGTTAATGAGTGAGGTCAGGAGAATGGCCGGGCTGGTTCAAACTGACAGGAGGGAGGCAATAACTCAAATAACCACTTGTTAAAACAGTTAAATGCAGACGAGCATCACTGAACTCACAACCTGCCAAACCTTGAAATAGATCGGCTACAGAAGCAGAAGACCATGAACTTACACAGCGGCCATTTTATAAGGTACAGGAGGTAACATAGTTTTCTTTTATGGATTGCACACTACTTTGGCTACAAAACAACAGATTACATGCCATATATCAGTGACAATAAACCTGATTCAAAGTCAGGAGGTACCTAATAAAGTGGCCATTGAGTTCACTCCTCCAACTCACAATCTCAGGCTCAGTGCCAATCAAGTGTTTGCAGTCTTGGCAGTACATTCAGGGCACATGTGTAAGATATCAATGCATAAAATGCCATGCAATCACAATGTAAACTGACAGGACTTGACATCTAAATGTGTGTTAAAGTGATTTTTTTTTCACTCTCCTGCCCAGAAGTAAGGAACACAAATAGAAAATGTCAGGAAGGAAATTGGTTTGCTTGATGCAGCCCAGATGCTGCAGACGTTTTGACAGAAGTTCAAGTTTTTCTTTAATATCATGGTAAACTAGGTATCCAAGAAGGAGAAGCACGTGGCATCACAGTAGCATAGTGGCCCATACAACGCTTTACAGCATCAACAATCCCCGCCACTGGCTGTAAGGACTTGGCCTGTTCTCCCTGTGACCATGTAGGTTTCCTACGAGTACTCCAGTTTCCTCCCACATCCTAACAATATTCGGATTGCTGGGTTAACTGGTCACATGGGTGGAATTGGGCTCATTGGGCCAGAGGGCTTATTTCTGTACAGCATTTCTAAATAAATAAATTGTTTAATGTACCACCAGTACTCCAGAGCTGTAGGAACACAGCAGCCAAAGTTATGTCAAGATGTCAAAGTCAAAGCAAAATTATTATTGAAATATGTATATTCCACCATGTACTAACTTGAGGTTCATTGTATCACATGTGTATACAGGAAAATAAAGAAATTCAGTAGAAGTTTTGTAGAACTATGCATAAGTAAAGACAAGAGATTTACAGATGTTGGAAATCCAGAATAAAACACATAAAAAGCTGGAGGAATTCTCCACTCCTCCTATTCTCCGTTTTCATTCTCCATTCTGGCTCTCCTATTACCCATTCTCTTCTTCTCACCTGCCTATCATCTCCCCCAGATGCCCTTCCTCCCTCCTTTTCTCCCATGGTTCACTACTCTCTCCTATCAGATTCCTTCTTCTTCAGAACTTTACCTTTTCCACTATCAGCTCCTAGCTTCTTACTTCACCCACCTACCTACCTCTCGCCTGGCTTCACCCATCAACTTCTAGCTTGAACTCCGTCCCTTCCCCCCATCCCACCATCTTTTTATCCAGGCTTCTTCCCCATTCCTTTCCTGTCCTGATGAAGGGTCTTGCCCCAAAACATTGACTCCTTATTCCTCTGCGTAGATGTTGCCTGACCTGCTGAGTTCCTCCCACGTGTTATGTGTGATTCTATACATAAATAAAGGCTGACAAATCGGCAAAAGAAGACAAATAGTGCAAATAAAAATATATAAAAATAATACTGAGAAGCTGAGTTGTCGATTCCTTGAAAGTCAGTCAGTAGGTTATGCAATCAGTTCACAGTTAAGGTGGTGGCTATTCCAAACCCAAATGCTATGCTTCAGTGAAGCCTTTGCTATACAAAGTCAAGACACTGGCCTTGTCAGCTCACGAGCAGAATCAGGATTAATTTTTTTGGTGGTGGAGTCTTAGACCAGAGGACACAGCCTCAGAATAGATGAACGACCATTTAGAATGGATGAAGATGGATTTCTTTAGTCAGAGAGAGGTGAATCTGTGTAATCGGTTGCCACAAGTGGCAACGAGTGGCAACACATATTTAAGGCAGAGGTTGAAAGATTCTTGATTAGTCACAGCATGAAGCAATATGGGGAGAAGGCAGGAGATTGGGGATGAGAGGAAAATGGCCTAATCCTGCTTCTAAATCTTATAGCACTGGCATACTGTATGTCATGAAATTTGTTGTTTTGCAGCAGCGGTACAGGGTAATATATAATTAACACCCCAGGAAAGGTTTCACTGCTAACGTAATGGTCTTTCTGTAGAATCACTGCTACCGTAATGGTCTTTCCGTACAAGCAGAGTTTGGGCTATGGTTGCTTTGGAATGTGAGCCGTCCAATGAGGGGAGTGTATTTTCATGCTGTGTGCCTGACACTGTGGTGATCTGGGTCTTTTGTTTGGCGGGAGATGAAGAGAGATGACGCCGGAGCGCAGCCATGACCCGACAGAGACCAGATCAAAGGAGGATCAGCGAAGGGGAAACCTGTGAACGTTAGACTGTTTCATTAAAATGGCTCTTTTCTTTTTGTTTTTCTTTACTCACCCTTTAGTCAAATTAAGAATTATAAAGCTAAATCGTTTAATTGCTTATAAAACCATAAGATATAGAAGCAAAGTAGGCCATTTGGCCCATCGAGTTTGCTCCACCATTTCATCATGGGCTGATCCAATTCCTCCAGTCAACCCCACTCCCCTGCTTTCACCCTGTACCCTTTGATGCCCTGGCTAATCAAGAACCTATCTATCTCTGCCTTAAATGCACCCAGTGACTTGGCCTCCATGGCTGCTCGTGTCAACAAATTCCACAGATTTACCAGCCTCTGACTAACGTAATTTCTCCACACTGCTGTTCTAAATGAACGTCCTTCAATTCCGAAGTCGTGCCCTCTTGTCCTGGACTCCCCTACCATGGGAAATAACTTTACCATATCTAATGTGTTCAAGCCTTTTAACATTCGGAATGTTCATATGAGATCCCCTCTCATTCCCCTGAACTCCAGGGAATACAGCCAAAGAGCTGCCAGACATTCCTCAGGTATGGTGTACTGTCTGTTATTTCATGGTACTGATTTGTCACAGGGTGACACATCACACAGCGTCCACACAAACAGGAGGCTGTGCACCTCAATTCCACACATTTTGTGGGGCCAGAGACTGTCTTCCATAGACTTACACAGCCAACAGAACCTGGGGGGGGGGGGGGGTTTAATTAATTTAAGTTTGTAGTATAAAAATAAAGCTGAAGAATAGTGAGATAGTGTTCATGGGTTGGCTTGTTGTCCATTTAGAAATCTGATGGCAGAGGGATGGTCCTGAAATGTTGAGTGGGTATCTTCAAGCTCCTGTTCCTCCTTTCTGATTGCAGCAATGAGAAGAGGGAATGTTCTGGGTGATGGAGCTGCCTTTTTTGAAGCATCGCCTTTTGAGACTTACAACCTGGCAAATGAAGGAAGCAGGTTTTATATGAAATCATTTGCATTCTAACATAATGAACTTTCAGGTAATTTTAAGAGGTTGGAAGTGTTCCATTCCAAATAGGCGATGAGTCATTGTGTAAAAGTGCTGTGACAACTTTCGACTACTGTATTTTACATAGTGCTGTGGTGGCTTGGGAAAGTGGATGTAGGATGGGTAGGGTAAGGTGTGGCACACACACAGTACTGGAGAGTTTGCATGCAAGTTGCTCTTCCTTGTAAATTCTGCTGACAGATCACTTCAGCCAAAGCCAAAGGGAAATTACAAATGTGATTCATCAGTGCTCGGGAAGACATTGGCTTGCTGCCAGAACACTTAAAGGAGCATCCTATTTCCAAGGAAAGGCACCAGCCTGACTCACCCAGTCCATCTCGTGGTGGGGTAGGCCGGAACAGCAGGGCAGAGTTTCGTAGATTCTTGCCACACACACAAAATGCTGGAGGAACTCAGCGGGCCAGGCAGCATCTTTGGGAAAGAGTAAACAGTCGAATTTTTGGGCCGAGACTCTTCATCAGGACATGTTAACCCTTTTCCATGGATGCTGCCTGGCCTGTTGAATTCCTGCAGCATTTTGTGTGTGTTGCTTTGGATTTCCAGCATCTGGAGATTTCCTTGCATTTTTTGGTAGCTTCTTGATTAGTAAGGCTGTCAGAGGTTATGGGGAAAAGGCAAGAAAATGGGGCTGAGAGGGATAACGGCTCAGCCATGATGGAATGGGAGAGCAGACTCGATGGGCTGAATGGCCTAATTCTGCTCCTATGGTTTATGGCTATGACTTACTAGTTTTCATCTCACATCTTGGATGATAATCATCTGTCTTTAGAGGAAGAATAACTCATGGTAAGGGGAACTCCCTTAATCACCTATCCCATTTCACTACTGCGTACCTGCAGTGCAGGTTTACCCTGAGTTGCTTTGGGAGAGAATCAGAGAAAATATAAATTGAGCACTGGGATTAAACAGGGTTATATACGACACAGCCTTCCCTCCTTGAAGTGCTTCCCTCTCCATTTTACAGCTGTGTTCTGGCACCAAATGGCCAAAGAAAGTCCATTTATAGCCAGTGGGTGCGAGAAAAGAGAATGCATGCCTGATTGTCCAAGCCTATTGCGAGATAGGGCATTGAAAAAAACTCAAGAGAAATGAGAAAGATCAAAGGCCTGGAAATAGCAATGTGAAACATGATGTATTCAGTGCTTTGTGCCCGAAAATCGTTTTTTTTTGCTTGTGGCATGTGATTACTAACATTTGTGAAGCTTAGAGAACTTTCCATTGAACAGTGTCCAGAATATTAGGTCACACTGCCCCAAGGTGTGCCTGTAAACAGGCACTTCAGATTAAACATGATTTATTGTTCTATTTGCAGGGCATATAATAAACTGATCATAGCTTTAGGATAATGTAAGGCAAACATTTTAAACTTGCTCTCATCTGATCCCAACCTCAGTGCTGATCTGAGGCCCTCCATTGGTTGGGGTCAGTAATGGATTTGGTGTTCCAACTGTCTACATGATATGCAGACCAATACGTCAGTGAGGACAGTACGATATGGAGAGCAAGCAATCCCCTGCTGACCCTACTCCTCCACGATTTCCTGACAAACTTGCCGGTCCTCCCCAACACCCACCTATCACCTGTCAACTTGTACCCCCTGGCTTCCTTTACACTCCTAATGAAGGGTCTCAGCACAAAAAGTCAGCTGTTTATTCCTCTCCATTGATGCGGCCAGACCTGCTGAGTTTCTCCAGCAATTTTAATGTGTTGCATCCACTTTGGTTTATCCAAAGTTCCAAGTTTCAAAAAAAAAACTCAATGTATTATAAAAGTTCATATATAACTCTGAGATTCATTTTCTTATGGGCATACTCAATAACTCCATAATAGAATAATAACCATGATAGAATCAATGAAAGACTGCACCAACTTCTTCATTCAACCAGTGTGTAAAAGACAATAAACAGCAAATAAAAAAAGAAAAAGAAATAATAATAATAAATAAATAAGCAATAAATATTGAGAACGTGAGATGAAGAGTCCTTGAAAGTGAGTACAAAGTTTGCGGCAAGTGAAGTTGAGTAAAGTTACCCCCTTTGGTTCAGGAGCCTGATGACTGATGGGTAGTAACCTGGTGGTGTGAGAGTTGAGGCCCCTGTACCTTCTTCCTGATGGCAGCCATGAGGAGAGAGGTGGTGAGGGTCCCTGATGATGGATGATGCTTCCTGTGGCAGCCTATCAATTGTATTATGGACAAATTAGTGCAGAACAAAGTGTGGGGATGTGCTCCCTTTGGCCTCCTGCCCATGATGCAAGACAAAGACTATGAGAACACAAACGGGTACACCAACAATTTGATGCCTGCTGTATTCACGCTGTTGAGGAAAACCAACTAATTCAGAGGTTTTTGTTCACCCCTACATCATGAGTGATCAAAGCATCTGCAATCGAATTTCTGAACAGCCCATGAAACCATGAACACTGCCCCACAGTCTTGCTCTGGTTTTTGCACTATTTATTTATTTTTTATATATTCTTATTGTAATTTATATACTGTCATGTCCTTTTGCCGCAAAACTACAGATTTCATGACCTACACTCAGTGGCCACTTTATCAGCCAATCACGTGGCAGCAACTCAATGCATAAAATCATGCAGACATGGTCAAGAGGTTCAGCTGTTTGCCTTCTGCCTCCATCAGCAAGCTGAGTGGGACTACTTCATTATTTAATGTTACGTGCCTCATACCATTGGGTGTGCACCGGAACTAGAGTGGGGGGTCATCATATATTCTGGAATCTTTTAAAACCTCAAAGGAAAACCACCAATACAGATTATGGAACTGCTCATCAAACTTCGAGTTGTAAAAATCATATCAGTGCTAAATTAAGTTAACAAAGTCAATCACAATTTTTAAAACTTCACTGGGAATCCAAGAGTGAATCATTTCAGGACACTTAGCTAGTATCATAGTCTTAGAAAACGTACAGCACAGAAATGATGGCCCATCTAGTCCATGCCGAAACCATTTAAACTGCCTACTCCCATTGACATGCAGCAGGACTATAGCCCTCCATTTCCCTGGTGTCCATGTACGTATCCAAACATTGCTTAAACATTGAAATCGAACTCACATGCACCACTTGTGCTGGAAGTTCATTCCACACTCGCGACCCTCCTAGAGAAGAAATTTCCCTCATGTTCCCCTTAAATTTTTCATCTTTCACCCTTAACCCATGACCTCTGGTTGTAGTCCCACCCAACCTCAGTGGAAAAAGTCTTCTTGATTTACCCCTCATAATTTTGTACACATTCATCAGATCTCCTCTCAATCTTCTACATTCTAAGGAATAAAGTCCTAACCTATTCAACCTTCCCTTATAGCTCAGGTCATCCAATCCAGGGAACATCCTTGTGAAGTTTCTCTGTACCTTTCAACCCTATTTACATCTTTTAAACTGAATGAATCACTTCAGGACACTAAGCAATTTTAAACTGAATTTAAACACTGTAAATGGATTCTAAATGCTGCAAAGTTCCTACTCACCACTATTCACCGAGTTAAATGCTTCAGTCACACGAGCTGTCAAGCCCGCACATAACTACAGCATACATCTTTATCAGGCAGCCTTGGAGCATAAACCCTTCAATCATTCCTTACTTCAAAGATATCAAAGCTGCCAGATAGATACCTAACATCAAACATTCTCTGCAGCTCCAGGACAAAGAACACTGTCTCAATAGACAAGAGCCTGTCATCAGGACATTCGCTGAAATTATGATCAGTGACTGAGAATTATTTGTATGTCAAACACAGTTGTCTGACACAGGAAAATCAAGCTGCCTTGTCCTGACAGGGATGGTCTACAAGCAATTAACGTATTCAGAAGCAAGCTCCCCTCTTCAAAGTCACATTCTGGTTTGGACTTGCGTCCTCTGGCCCTCACTGAGACAGAAAGGCAAAATGTACAGAGTGCAGGCGACCAAGAGCCAGGTTCAGAGTTGCCCTAGTCAACTGTCATGTCCTTGGCTCAGTGGCAGAGTACTCATGCTGAGTGACAAGGCAATGGGTTTAAGGAACAGTCCACAGAAATGAGCACTTAACCCTGCCACTTAGCATTGCACTGGGCCCCTACATGTTGTCAGGTGCCGTCTAACAGGTAAGATGGGGAATTTTCTGCCCTCTCCACTCAATGTAAATATTTTCGAGAAAAGAATAAAGGCCACATCTTTTCCTCCTGCTGAGTCCTCTCCCTTCCCTCTTCTTCTATTCCCCACTACGGCCTGTTAACTCTTCTCCTCACCTGCTTATCACCTCCCACCTTCTTCCCTTTCTCCTGTGGTCTGCTCCCCTCTCCAATCAGATTAATTCTTCTCCAGCCCCTTACCTTTCCTACCCACCCGGCTTCACCTGTCACCTTTCTAGCTAGTCCTCCTTCTCCTCCCCCCACCTTTTAAATTCCAGCATCTTCTCCCTTCCTTTCCAGTTCTAAAGAATGGTCCTCACACAAAACATGGCCCATTTATTCATTTCCATAGATGCAGCCTGACCTGCTGAGTTTCTCTAGCAGTTTGTGCGTGTTACTCTGGATTTCCAGCATCTGCAGAATAGCTTGTGTTTATGGTGGGCATGCTACGTTAGGGCCAGCATGTGGGGCAACATTTGCAGGCTGCCCCAGCACATTTTTGTGTATGGTGTTTGTTAAAGCAAACAGCGAATATCACTGTAAATATCACAGTGCACATGGATAAATAATGACAAAGTTGTTCCAATATCCTAAACACTGATATTTCAACATATTATTTTTAAAAACTGTTTTGTGTTCCCAAATGGAACATCAAGCAATTCTTTTTTTTAAAAGAAGTAGCGCAGCTTTACAACAGCAGCGAACATCGATCAGGGTTTAATTCTTGACGGAGTCTGTAAGGAGTTTGTACGTCTTCCCAGTGATTTCATGGGTTTCCTCTGAGGGTTTTCCCACAGTTCAAAGTTGTACGGTGAGGCCTAGTAAATTGTGGGCATGTGCTAAGTTGGCACGTGCTGCCCAGCACAATCTTCACTGGCTTGATGAGACGCAAACAACACACTTCACTGCATCTTTCAATGCACTTGTGACAAATAAAGCTAATCTTTAACATCGGAGGACATGGTATCAGGGTGCAGTTTTGGCTGTTGGTTCTCAGTTGAAAACTACAGTTTCCACCTGACTTTGGACTTGATGAAATCTAATATTGTGAACCTAACAAAGAACATACAGGCTGTTACAAGCATCTACCCTTTAGCGATAATGATCAAACAATCTGTAACTGGGAACAAGTATCTTTATTGTTTCAATGGAAAACACTTGAACTTACTCAGCTGCAAAAGAGATTTACAAGGATGTTGCCCGGATTGGAGGGTGTGCCTTATGAGAATAGGTTGAGTGAACTCAACCATTTCTCCTTGGAGCAACGGAGGATGAGAGGTGACCTGATAGAGGTCGTTGACCTGATATTTCTTCAGCAGTTTAAACGGGGCACGACTGCACGAGCACGTGGAGGTGGGCCAGTGCGAACAGCGGGAAGCATTTAAAAAGAAGACAGCTTTACAGAGTGGGCGACAGAGTAAAGGGAGACAGAGTAGAGGGTGACAGAGTAGAAAGGCTTTGGCTCAACCGGGCTTTGGCGATAACGGGTCGAGGTGAGGTAGGTTACCTGCTTAGAATACAGATAGAAAGAATGTGTGTGAGGCCAGTTTTCTGTGCTCGGTGTCAGATGTGGGAGATCCTGGAGACTCCCAGCCTCCCGGCGGCCACATCTGCACCCGGCGTGTCAAGCTGCAGCCCCTAAGGGACCACGTTAGGGAACTGGAGATGCAGCTCGATGAACTTCATCTGGTCAGGGAGAGTGAGGAGATGACAGAGAGGAGTTATAGCCAGCTAGTCACACTGGGGCCTCGGGTGACAGATAAGTGGATAACAGTCAGGAGAGGGAAGGGCAAGAGGCAGATGCTAGAGAGTACCCCAGTGGCTGTCCCCCTTAACAATAAGTACTCCTGTTTGAGTATGTTGTGGGGGGATGGCCTACCTGGGGGAAGCAACAGTGACCATTCCTCTGGCACAGAGTCCGGCCCTGTGGCTCAGAAGGGTAGGGAAAGGAAGAGGACGGTGGCAGTGATAGGGGACTCTATAGTTAGGGGGTCAGACAGGGAATTCTGTGGACGCAGAAAATAAATGCAGATGGTATTTGCCTCCCAGGTGCCAGGGTCCGGGACGTTTCTGATTGTGTTCACGATATCCAGAAGTGGGAAGGTGAGGAGCCAGAGGTCGTGGTACATTTTGGTACCAACGACATAGGTAGGAAAAGGGAAGGGGTCCTGAAAGCAGACTACAGGGAGTTAGGAAGGAAGTTGAGAAGCAGGACCTCAAAGGTAGTAATCTCGCGACTACTGCTTGTGCCACGTGACAGTGAGTATAGGAATAGAATGAGGTGGAGGATAAATACGTGGCTGAGGGATTGGAGCAGGGGGCAGGGATTCAGATTTCTGGATCATTGGGACCTCTTCTGGGGCAGGTTTGACCTGTACAAAAATGACGGGTTGCACTTGAATCTGAGGGGGACCAATAACCTGGTGGGGAGGTTTGCAAAGGCTATTGGGGAGAGTTTAAACCAGAATTGCTGGGGTGTGGGAACCGAACTGAAGTGACAGAGGAAAGAGAGGTTGGCTCATAAATAGAGAAAGCTTGGAACAGTGCGAAAGAGAGGATAGGCAGGTGATAGAGAAGGGTGATGGTTTGATAGTGTCTATTTAAATGCGAGGAGTATTATGAATAAAGCGATGAGCTTAGAGCGTGGATCAGCACTTGGAGTTATGATGTTGTGGCCATTAGAGACTTGGATGGTGCAGGGACAGGAATGGTTACTTCAAGCGCCAGGCTTTAGATGTTTCAGAAAGGACAGGGAGGGAGGCAAAAGAAGTGGGCGTGGCACTGTTGATCAGAGATAGCGTCATGGCTGCAGAAAAGGAGGAAGTCATGGAGGTTTGTCTATGGAGTCTCTGTGGGTGAAAGTTAGGAATAGGAAGGGGTCAATAACTCTACTGGGTGATTTTATAGGCCACCCAATATTAACAGGGATATCGAGGAGTAGATAGGGAGACAGATTCTGGAAAGGAGTAATAATAACAGGGTTGTTGTGGTGAGAGATTTTAATTTCACAAATATAGATTGGTATCTCCTTCAAGCAAGGGGTTTAGATGGGGTAGAGTTTGTTAGGTTTCTTGACACAATATGTAGATATGTAGATAAGCCTACAAGAAGAGAAGCTGTACTTGATTTGGTATTGGAAAATGAACCTGGTCAGGTGTCAGATCTCTCAATGGGAGATCATTTTGGAGATAGTGATCACAATTCTATCTCCTTTACCGTACCATTGGAAAGGGATAGGAACAGAGAAGTTAGGGAAATGTTTAATTGGAATAAGGGGGAATATGAGGCTATCGGGCAGGAACTTGGAAGCATAAACTAGAAACAAATGTTCTCAGGGAAACATAGGGAAAAAATGTGGAATCAGGGGATATTTGCATAGGGTTCTGCATGGGTACATTCCAATGAGGCAGGGGAAGGATGGTAGGGTACTGAAACCGTGGTGGACCAAAGCTGTTGTAAATCTAGTCAAGAAGACAGGAAGAGCCCCTCCATTTCTTTTTCATCTGCCTCAGGAATTGCTGCTGCAGTTCTACACTGCAGTCATTGAGTCTGTCCTGTGCACCTCCATCACTGTGTGGTTTGCAGCCGCCACCAAGCAGGATAGAACCAGACTACAGCGCACAGTGAGGACTGCCGAGCGCATCATTGGAGCCTCCCTGCCCTCTATTGTGGACCTGTACTCTTCCAGGTTGAAGAAGAGGGCGGGGAACAACATAAAGGACTCCTTCCATCCTGCGCACGGACTGTTTGAACTGCTTCTGTCTGGTAGGCGCTTCAGATCCCTCCAGACTAAGACTAATAGGCACTGGAGAAGTTTTTTCCCTACTGCTGTCACTTTGCTGAACAGTTAACTGCCGGTTAACTGTCGACTAACTATTACTTGGATTGCACTACTTGTATGCATAATCTATATTTTCATTTATATTTATCGTTATTATTGTTATGAGCAGAGAGACAACATCTGCCGGAAGTAAATTCCTTGTATGTGTACAGGTACTTGGCGATTAAAGTCTGATTCTGATTCTGATCTTATGTGCCTATTTAGGAGCTTCTTCAATGTCCCTAATGTATCTGCCTCTACCACCACCCCTGGCAATGTGTTCCGTGCACCTACCACACTTTCCCCTACACTTTCTGCAAATCACATGAAAATTATGCCCTCTCAAATTAACCATTTCTGCCCTGGTAAAAGGCACTGGCTGTCCACTCTATCTATGCTTCTTATCGTCTTGCACACCTCAGTGAAGTTTCCCCTTATCCTCCTTTGCTGCAAAGAAAAAAGCCCCAGTTCACTCAACCTGTCCTCATAAGATGTGGTCTCTAATCTCGGCAGCATCCTTGTGGATCTCTAATGCATGATTTCTAACACTTCCACATCTTTCCAAAATGAGGCCAGCAGAACTGAACACAACCCGGGTGATATCTGAGTTTCCCAGGCTGAAATCTTATCTTCACCAATTACATCCGTGCTCTCCAATAACTCTCACTGCCCTGCTCATTCACATAGTTCTGCAACATTTTACTTTAACCAGAATACATTTAGCTCTTTGTGAGACTCAATACCGTCAAGCAGTTCATCCCAGATCACAGCTCTTTAAAAAAATTCTATTTTACTCCCCTTGTGTTAACTTAGGTCAATCATCTTAAACCCATTTGGCCCGAGCACCACTTCTTAATTTTGGGATTTGCTCTTATATCTGACACAATTAAAATCGGCCAAATGCTGTTCTCTTGGGGTTAGTCAAATCTATCATGCAGAAATATGGCCACCATATGATAAATCTCCAAGGAAGATAACTGGCCAGGTAACTGCTTGCATATCTGCAAAATCTACAATTAAAGTTGCCTGGAATGGAGAGCAAGTCATAAACACAAGAGCTTCTGCAGATGCTGGAGATCCAGAGTAACACGCAAAAAAGTACTGGAGGAACACAGCAAGTCAGGCAGCATTTATGGAAAGTTCAAAGTAAGTTTATTTTCAAAGTAGATACATACTTTGTACAGTACAATGTACAGTACAAACACCATGTACAGAACAAACCTGAGATTTGTTTTCTTGCGGGCATACTCAATAAATTCAATAACTGTAATAGAATCACTGAAAGACTGCATCCTGTAGGGTGAACAACAGTGTGCAAAAGTCAACAAACTATGCAATAATAATGAGACGAAGAGCCCTTGAAAATGAGTCCATAAGTTGTGGGAACAGTTCAGGGGTGGGATAAGTGAAGCTGAATGAAGATATCCCCTTTGGTTCAAGAGCCCAATGGGTGAGCGGTAATAAACAGTCGACATTTCAGGCTGAAACCCTTCATTGGGACTACAGACAAAAGGTTTTGGCACAAAGCATTGAAAGTTTTCTCCTCCCCCATAGATGCTGCCTGACCTGCTGAGTTCATTCATCAGTTTTTGTGTGTGGTGATGGAGAATGCAGTCAAGAGTGGCTGTGTGAACGAAGGACACTTAAGGCAATGGACAGCAGATGAATCTAGGTATGCTATTGTTTTAGCATTTTCAATTATTTAGAATTTTATTTAGGAGTTCTACGGGATTTTATTGGAATTAAAAAATTAACTTATAAAGTGTTCCTAATTAATTGAATTTTAATAGGTTTTGAATAATTAGGAACATCAAGAAAATTCAGCATAATTAAATGCTCGACAGCTAACAACGCTGAGGTCAGGGCTTGTAGGTTGTCATTGCTTTTTCAACTATTTTATGGGCAGGGCTTGTTAATTTTCAGGCAGGATGCCACAATATCATGAAAGTCTTTGCCAATATACAAGCCCTTGCCATTTAACTTCTAGGCTTTGTTTTCCCAGCTTGTCAATATCAACACATTAAAAAAATACAGGATATTTCTACACGTTAGCAAGAGCAGCTTGCTGTTGATGTCACGTTTTTGCCCCATCGACTGTGTTTTTGTTTATCTGCAAATGATGCCGATATAGGGATTTCTAACATTTTTCAGTCTTGGTTTCATTTGTCGATCATATGCAGTATTTTGCCTCGGCATTTTACCTATGGTGACCACACCAGAGATAAATTTCCTTCTAATAATTCTAAACAGAAATATTTAATGGTGACCATTGTGGGGAGGGAATAGTGAGAAAGAGTAACAAGTAAATAGGAATATGGATTGTGCTAATGCGATAACATGAAACCACAGACAAAAGTGGAGGCGTAGAATGCAGCAGCGATGACACCCAGGTTTCAGGAGCTGCTTCCCTAATTATGTTATAGCATGCACTCATTATTATAAAAATTTCAAATTATTGTTAGATCTGTGGATAATCATTTTATTCTGTAATCAGGACCTAGTCTGTTACTTAATTAAGTCTTCCTGCAGTCACCATTCTGTTATCTAAATGCAGTTTTACTGGTAATCTCTTCAAACGAGAATGTAAAATTTACAAAGATGTTGCCAGGACTTGAGCACCTGAGTTATAGGGAAAGGCTGAATAGGTCAGGACATTATTCCCCACAGTGTAGGAGAATGAGGGGAGAGTTGGTAGAAGTGTATAAAATTATGATGTGTAAATGCAAGCAGAGCTTTTCAACTGAGGATGGGTGAGACCAGAACTAGAGGTCATGGGTTAAGGGTGAATGTTTAAAGGGAACATGAGAGCAAGGTAGCGTAGAAGGTTGAGGGGGGACTTGATAGAGGTATTTAAAACTATGAGGGGGATAGATAGAGTTGACGTGGATAGGCTTTTTCCATTGAGAGTCGGGGAGATTCAAACAAGAGGACATGAGTTGAGAGTTAGGGGGCAAAAGCTTAAGGGTAACACGAGGGGGAATTTCTTTACTCAGAGAGTAGTAGCTGTGTGGAACGAGCTTCCAGTAGAAGTGGTGGAGGCAGGTTCGGTATTGCCATTTAAAGTAAAATTGGAAAGGTATAAAGACAGGAAAAGAATGGAGGGTTATGGGCTGAGTGAGGGTCAGTGGGATTAGGTGAGAGTAAGCATTTGGCATGGACTAGAAGGGCCGAGATGGCCTGTTTCTGTGCTGTCATTGTTATATGGTTATAAGGTACAGAAGCCTGAAGGCCCACACTCGGCAATTCAGGAACAGCTTCTTCCCCTCTGCCATCTAATTTCTAAATGGACATTGAACCTATGAACACCACTTCCCTATTTTATTTATTTCTGTTTTGTGCACTACCTTTTTTTTAAACTTGACTATTTAGTATTCTTACTGTGATTCAGTTTTCTTTCTCTATATTTATTTATTATGTATTACATTGTACTGCCACCACAAAGTTAACAAATTTCACGATATATGCCAGTGATATTAATCCTGTTTCTGATTCTGATCTTGTTCATTCAATGGGTGACGGGAATGTTGAAAGAGCTGTCATCAGAAATGGTAAGTGTGTGTTCGACTTCAACATTTATGAGAAATTTGGATAGGTACATGGATAGTAGGGATATGGAGATCTATGGTCACACTGCAAGTCAATGGGAACAGGCAATTTAAAAGGTTTTGGCATGGGCTAGATGGGTCGAAGGGTCAATTTCTGAGCTGTCGCCCAAGGGTCTGTTTCTGTGCTGTAGCTCTCTATGCCTCTAAGAGATGTACCAAATTCACACTCAGTTTTGACTGATCTCCCGTTGCGCACCAGTTTTTAATAAATCACCCATTATTTCGAACACCAACTCTAGCTGATCCCTACTATCATTATACCGTACAAAAGAACTAAACAATAAACAATAATTCTGAACTGTAATAGATTACAATTAATCCTCTGAAAAAATTCTTCTGATCAACAGAAATGTTTCTGTTGATAAACAGCTTTCCAGCAAACGCCATCTTTGCCACCGGTGTCACATAGTTCAGCCACACTTCCTCTGTGGTAATGCTCTCCTGCACAAACTGGTGTGTCTGGAGAGGAGGGCATAAATGGTGAAAAGTTAAATGGAAATGCAATCTTATTGAGTAGTTCACTGAAGACAGTGTATATGAGGAATCCGTCCCAAAGAAAGGACTCGGCTCGAAACGTTGACTTGTTTATTCATTTCCATAGATGCTGCCTGACCTGCTGAGCAACTCCAGCCTGATGCGTGTTTTGCTATACGAGAAGTTAGCTCCATCTCAAACCACAGAAGTTGCAGCTCCTTTAGATTCTTCATAACTAAGTGACAAGAACATAAATGGCTGGCATTTAAATGATCAAGTCATACCATCTGTTCTTGTGCAAGGTTAACAATCTCATCATTAAGAAGTATTTGTATATAAAACTCACACCAAGAGCATTTGAATATCACACCTTTGAATCCTTTTATAAACCTTCCCTTCATAAATATGTCATATCTCAAAACATAATGGTTGGCAATCTGAAAATCACTATCACCCAGATCAGGTGAAACAAACCTTTCTGAGAACGTGCCCTCAAGTTGGCAATAATCTTCCAAAATGTTTTCCCATGTGCCATAGTAATTTTAAGCAGAGATTATTATTAGTCAAGTCTAGTCAAGTTTATTGTCATTTAACTATAGTCGACATTTCTCCACACCAGGGTGTAAAGCACAGTAGTACACATATAACGTGCAGTAACTTGAGAAAGTAAGAATTAATTCTACAAATGAATTACACATAAGTAAACAGACTAAAGTACATAAATTAAATATTGTAGGGTACAGTACAAATTATCTGGTGACACTTTGAATGCGATGTGGCAGGGAGTTCAGAAGCTTAATGGTCATTCTGACTGTTATGCAGCAGAATCTCCTGCCTGATGGTAGAAAGTCAAAGAAGATGCTGGATGGACGGGTGGGACCCTATATTATAATACTAATAGCCCTGTGTACACAGCTCTCCTGATAAATTCTCGCAGTTCTTTGTAGGGACTTCCAATCAGATGCTCAGCTGTTCCCATACTAGATGGTGATACAGATGAATTAGTAATAATAATACTAAAATTACATTTTAGTAATAATTAGTAATAGCAGTTAGTAACAATAATTATTAACACTAATTGTTGACTTTTTTAAGGAAGAATATTGAGCCTTGTGGCTTTTTACATGTATTCATTGTTTAACTATTGAATAAAGTTTAACAGAAATGAATGAAGCTCTTTAGAAAAACTGTTCAAAAATATTAACATTAATTTTTTGGAAAAAAAACAATTGCAGAATGACATAATTTCTAAATAGTATTGCTATTGAAACTGTTTACTATCCAAATACTGATGTGTACACCAGGTCTGCAAGGATTTCATAGGAATTATCCAATGTCTCATGTTCTTGCAACTGTCTCCTTGGCACCTAGTGAGCGTGAAATGTTTCCTATGAAAACATCTCACTGTTCTTGGGTTGTAGAAAAACATTCACTGCTTCAATTGGCAGTAAAGATAATCATTATGTATTCTTTTGTCTTCCAGTAAAACGGCGGTGCGCTTGGTTGTAGCGGCTTTCCTGCCTCCAAGAAAACATGCAACTGTTTGTCTTAAATGTTTTCTTGTGATTTACAAGACCCTGTTGGACTTTGGTAATACGAAATACAGCAAGTCCAGTTCATTGCTTCATTAGCGACACCGACAGTGGGGAGCTGCATGGCCTTGGTTGTTCCGCAGACCAGCCCCTCATGCCGCTGCATTGCCACCCAGAGGAGGTGCGGGAGAGAAACGGGAGTGTGGCAGGCACACTGGAATCCATGCTGGATTGAGGGCTGGCGCTTGAGGGTGCTGCTCTCCAGTGTTCGCTCACCAGAAGGCAAGCTGGCTTGCTTTCTTCTGCGGCTTACCCAGAGCGCAATGAGCAACTTCGGCATGCTTAATCTTGCAGAAATGTGGCAACATCGCATGCACCATCAAGCTTCAGGCTATGCCACGCAGGAACTTGGATTAATATTATTTTGTGACTTTATGTGCTATTGTAAATTATATATGTTGTGTGCAACTGTATGTACTATATTTTGTACCTTAGCCCTAGGGGAACGCTGTTTCATTAAGCTGTATGCATGTGTGTGGTTGAATGACAATTAAACTTGAAATTAAACTTTTCATGATGGGTGGGGTTTAAAGAATCAAGGGGCAGCACCACACGAGACAGCCCTCAAAAATTTTGCATGTGCCATCTTGGGCACGTGTGCCATAGGTTCGCCACACCTGCAGTAAAGCATTTATCTCCCTGCTTTAACATTGAATTAGATACCAGAGGAAATAAAATGACAAACCTGCTTTATAATGGAACAACAAACCATGAACACAAAAAATTCTGCAAATGCTGGAAATGCAGAGCAACATATTCAAAATATTGGTGGTCAGTCCAGCCTGTACTCCTTTCCTTCCCCTCACCTTTTTTTATTCTGGCTTCTTCCATTTCCTTACCAGTCCTGATGAAGAGTCTCGGCCCAAAATGTTGACTCTTTATTCTTTTCCATAGACACTGCCTGACCTGCTGAGTTCCTCCAGCATTTTGTATGTGTTACTCTGGATTTCCAGTATCTGCAGAATGTCTTGTGTTTATGATAGCTCCTATCTCCATGGAATCTAGGGCCAGCCACAGTTTTAGAGGATAGATAATATCTTATGGTGGAGATGAAGAGAAACATCTTCACTCAGAGAGTGAGCTCCTCCAGTATGTGTTGCTGTGTAATTACATTTTATAATAGACTAGCTTAAACCGCCGTGAGACTTTTTGAAAGCAGGAGGAAGCCTCATTTTTATTTGGGTAGATCAAATTAACAATAGAGAAATGAGGACCTTACCAGATGAAATACAGTATTTTATTTATAGAAAGTAATTTATCAAAATCTCTGAATAGATAAAATAAGCATTGAAATCCAATGCTAAGTTATGCTTTTAAGGAAAATTTAACAAGCCGACATTTTTCTCTTAATCTTAGCTGGTAACATATGTTAGCTCACCAGCCTGATCTCTTCCTTTGAAGATTCCATTTGCTTTCATTTCCTTCTGATAGCTCAGCTCAGCTCAGTGTTCAGTTCAAACCATTTAAATGCTTGGCTGTTCTGGATTATTCATAACAGAGTGTCAAGTACAAAATGATTAGCATTTAACTTTTTTTTTAAAAAAAGCCATAGCATCTGCGTTTGTTCTAGGTTTGTTGAGTCCACTGGATTCAAGCATATAGTTCAACTTGCAATATGCACTCCATGGCCGCTTTATTAGATACACCTGTATGCCATTTATGTGAATATTTAATCTGCCAATCACGTGACAGCAACTCAGAGAATAAAAGCATGCCAACGTGGTCAAGAGGTTGTTGTTAGACAAAGCCTCAGAATGGGGAAGAAATGTGATCTTAGTGACTTTGACTGTAATGCTATCTCAGAAGCTGCTGATCTCCTGGGATTTTCACACACACTGGCTCTAGAGCTGATGAGGATGGAGTGAAAAGCTAAAAGCATCTGGGGGGTGGTAGTTTATCACCTGTATATTGAAACATAGAGTGAAACATAGTCTGCATTAACAACCAACACATTCTAGCAGGCCAGCTAGAATGCCTTGTAAAAGAGTTAAAATGTCTTGTTAATGAGAGAGGTCAGAGGAGAATGGCCAGATTGGTTCAAGCTGGCAGGAAGGTGACAATAACTCAAATAACCACATGTGACAACAGCAGTCTGCAGAAGAACACGTCTGAATGCACCAGATGTTGAACCTTGAAGTGGATGTGCTACAGAAGCAGAAGACCACAAACATGCTGTCATCTGGTTCAGACGTGGCCCAAGTGCGGAGTGAGAGACACTGACACTGCTTGATAGCTCACAGACTTTCATGCAAACAGTGTTAAAGGGAAAGAAAACAATAAACGCTAGGCCAAGCAGGGCCATTAACTAAACCTCTCAAACGGGAAACAGAGCCAACACTGTGGCTGTAAAGGAAAACTATACATAACAGGAACAGAGCTAGTCTTCAGAGTCCATTGACTCGACAGTCTGATTTCTCAGGCAAGGCAGAATGCGAACAGGCAGCGAAGTGTTACCGTGTCCAAGCCTCAACAAGCACTTGACACAAAAGGAGTTAACTACTATCACAGTGAAATAATAATTAGCTGACACGTGCATCTTCACAAGCGCAGTTGCCGTATCTACTGCACTGCTGAATCCATGATTGTGGCACATACGTTCGTTAGCAACTGTATTAGGTACAGGAGTACATCATAAATTAGCCACTGAGTGTATGTCCCTGGTCGGTAACAGCAAATGGAGTTAGAGTCCAAAGGAGCCAGGTACTCCCATCACCGCCACCCTTGGGTGCAGTCACCAGCTTGCCTCAGCACAGTGAGAGCTGACCCAGTGCCTTCAAATGAGTAGCATGGGGTGGTGCCTCCATGCCTCACTACAGTCAAAGTTTCAGACCTTCATAAAACCACTCTAATTCAAAGAAACTAAAAAAAGTATTTAGGGGAAGGAACATGAATTATTGATACTGAATTCACCACCGTGGTGATGGCTCTCCAACAGAACATGAAGCACATCTTTTCTTAAATGAGGAGCCCAAAACTGTTCATAATACTCAAGGTGAAGGCACCAGTGACCCCTGTTTCCATCCAAGGGATCAGTGTGGGCTTGGTGGAGGATTACAAATACCTGGGATATGAATTGACAATAAACTGGACTTGTCAAGGAACACTGAGGCTGTCTACAAGAAGGGTCAAAGGGTCGACCTCCACCATCTCTAGCCTGGCACCAGACTGGAATGGGTTTAGCTGGGCACTAACTCTCACCAGCAGCAAACCATCAACACCAATCACCACATTCACCATCCAGAGACACCAGCTAACTGGGCAAAGGTGGGAGAATTTATTCAACTCCATTCCCCTCTGTGATCAATCCTGACAGCTGTGGAGGCCAAGACCATGGGTACATTTAAAGCGAAAATTGATCAGATGACCAATGGTTATAGACAATAGACAATAGGTGCAGAAGTAGACCATTCGGCCCCTCGAGTCTGCACCGCCATTCTGAGATCATGGCTGATCATTCACTAGCAATACCCAGTCCCTGCCTTGTCCCCATATCCCTTGATTCCCCATCCATCAGATATTTATCTAGCTCCTTCTTGAAAGTATCCAGAGAATTGGCCTCCACCGTCTTCCGAGGCAGTGCATTCTACACCTCCACAACTCTCTGGGAGAAGAAGCTCTGCCTCAACTCTGTTTTAAATAACTGACCTCTTATTCTCAATCCATGCCCTCTGGTACTGGACTCTCCCAACATCTGGAACATATTTCCTGCCTCAATCCTATCAAATCCTTTAATTAACAAACGTTTCAATCAGATCCCCTCTCAATCTCCTCAATTCCAGTGTGTACAAGCCCAATCTCTCCAATCTCTTTGCGTAAGGCAGCCCTGCCATCCCAGGAATCAACCTAGTGAATCTACGCTGCAGTTCCTCAATTGCCAGAATGTCCTTCCTTAAACCTGGAGACCAAAACTGTACACAATATTCCAGGTGTGGTCTCACCAGGGCCCTGTACAAATGCAAAAGGACATCCTTGCTCTTGTACTCAATTCCCCTTGTAATAAAGGCCAACATTCCATTTGCCCTCTTCACTGCCTGTTGCACTTGCTCATTCACCTTCATTGACTGATGAACTAGGACTCCTAGGTCTCTTTGCATTTCTCCCTTACCTAACTCTACACCGTTCAGACAATACTCTGCCCTCTTGTTCCTGCTTCCAAAGTGGATAACTTCACATTTATTCACATTGAATGACATCTGCCAAGTATCTGCCCACTCACCCAGCCTATCCAAGTCTCCCTGTATTCTCCTAACGTCCTCTTCGCATGTCACACTGCCACCCAGTTTAGTATCGTCAGCAAACTTGCTGATATAGTTTTCAATGCCCTCATCTAAATCGTTGACATAAATCGTAAAGAGCTGTGGTCCCAATACAGAGCCCTGTGGTACCCCACTAGTCACCTCCAGCCAGTCCGAGAAACACCCATTCACTGCTACCCTTTGCTTTCTATCTGCCAACCATTTTTCTATCCATGTTTAAACCCTGCCCCCAATGCCATGAGCTCTGATTTTACTCACCAATCTCCTATGTGGCACCTTATCGAATACCTTCTGAAAATCTAGGTACACTACATCCACTGGCTTACCCTCGTCTAACATCCTTGTTACACTCTCAAAAAACTCCAACAGATTAGTCAAGCATGATTTGCCCTTGGTAAATCCATGCTGGCTCAGCCTAATCCTATTACTGCCATCAAGATAGGCCACTATTTCATCCTTAATAATGGACTCAAGCATCTTCCCCACGACTGACGTTATGGTGAGAAGGCAGGTGTATGAGGTTGAGTGGGATCTGGAATCAGCCATGAATGAATGGCAGAGCAGACTCGATGGGCTGAATGGCCTAATTCTGCTCCTGCGAGCTGTGGTTGGTCATGGTCTAAGGTAGAAGGAGTCAATTTTAGAAAATCTAGCGCATTTATTTTTCAACATAGTCCCCTCTTACATTTATACACTTAGTCCAGCGGTTGTGGGGCGTACAGATCTTGGACCTCCAGAAAGTGTCCACAGCAGGGGTGATTGATAAGTTCGTGGCCTAAGGTAGAAGGAGATGAGTTATACAGCTCTTGTTACGTGCACATGCAGGTCAACTCTGAGTGATTATGAAGAAAGTTTGAAGTTAATAACATCTCCTTCTACCTTAGGCCACAAATTTATCAATCACCCCGATGAGTTACTAACTTCAAACTTTCTCCATAATCACTCAAAGAGTTGAACTGCATGTGCATGTAACGAGAGCTGTATAACTCATCTCCTTCTACCTTAGGCCATGACTTATCAGTCACCCATCTGTGATCTGTATGCCCCACGACTGCTGGACTAAGTGTGTAAATGTAAGAGGGGACTATGTTGAAAAATAAATGTGCTAGGTTTTCTAAAATTGACTCCTTCTACCTTGGGCCACGAACTTATTAATCAGCCCATTGTATGTCTTATGCTCTTATGGCTTGCCCAGAGGAGATTGGTTCATACCTCTACCAATCATGTAACTATCTAAACTTCTCTTAAATGTTACAATTGAACACACATCCACTGCCTCTGCTAGCATACTCACTCGCCCACCCTCTGAAATATTTAATTGGAGGCCCCAGCATTGAATTAGGAATCGAAATGCTGCAAGCTTTACAGAGGTCTGGAAATCTTGCCACTAACATATCAAGTAATGGAAAGAATCGGCTATGAGTCCTCCCAAGCCTGCCCCGCCATTTAGTAAGGATCATGACTGATCCATCCCAGTTCTCGACTCTTCTTCTGTGCCAATCCCAGCAGCCCACCCACAATTCACCAATCTTTCAAATATGCATTTCAAACACTTTTAATGATCAAACTCTCGGGGATAAAGCATTCTGAAGAGTCACTACCCTCCGCAGCAAAGGTTATGGACCCTTGAACGCTACCTCATTATTTGAGTGGTCCATGAACCCACGAAGATCATCTCATTATCTGTATTTCACACAAGTTATTTTTGTAACTATTGTTGATCTTTATGTCTTACACTGTACTGCCTCTGCAAAAATAAAAATTTTCACAAGATATGTCAGTAATAATAAACCCAATTCTAATTCTGATTTGGAAGGGGATGACCAGAGACAGCAGTTTCAATTTCCATTAAAACAAAGTTCAAAGTACACTTATTATCAAAGCTTGTACGCATTATACAACCCTGAGAGTCGTCTCCTGACATACAGCCACAAAACAAAGAAGCCTCAAAAGAGCCCAGTTAAAAAAACAAGACACACAAACACCCAATGCACAGAGACAGGAAGACAAATAGCTTCAGAGTTGAAATTTTATTAAAGACACAAAGCCAGGCATCACCACAGCTAGAGTAGGCCACAGCCTCAAGTTCATGGCAAAGCCGAGTAAACATTGCGAGACCACAGACTGGAAGGGCAGCACCTTTTCCAGTATTTCTCATGTTCCAGGGGCATTCCCAATCCTCAATCTCAAATTTCCAATAGAACACCAGTAACTGTTCTTCCAAAAGAGTGCTACATTAGCCAAAGAAATTTCCTTGGGCTCTCCGTGGCTATAAGTTGCTCTATGTGAATGCACACAAGTTTTCTTATAAAAAAACTTTTTAGCTTCTGAATGTTAAGACATTCAGCCATTAAGGATAATGGTTAGGAGAAACTTTGTGGTAAATCTTGGAGGGCCATGGAGGCTCTGTAACTGATCACATTCAGAAACCCAAAAATTAAATTGGTTCCCGATTAGGGAGTTTGTACAGAAAAGTATCAATTAGGTAAGTGATGATGTTATTCAGTGAGTGAGCTAGCACACGGAACCAAGTGGCTTAATTTAGGTTTTACATCTTATGTTCTTGTTAATACTGTCCTCTTAATACTGTTAACACTGTCCTCTCTCATCTGTCCCAATGTCCAATCTCCAATTCCATCTCCATCCAATCTCTTAGCCAACCCACCAAGATCTCCTACTTTTCTTCCACCTGCCCCCCCCCCTTTGGGAAGAGAGACTTAGCAGCCTGTTTCTGTGGCTCATTAAGAGTTAATGAACTCATAGCACAGTTCTAAAAATTATTTCAGTTAATTAATTAACAACACAAATTAGCTGGACACTCCTTGTGTAGTGTATTTAATACTTCAGAAGTATTTGAGTAATATTGTAAATTATTTCATTAAACATTCTTTGTTGGTTTACAAAATTCAATACGTCATAGAGACAGAGAAAAGCATGATACAGTAACAGGCCTTTCTGCCCATCTAGTCTGTGCTGAACCATTTAACCTGTCTAGTCCCATTGACCTGCTCGTGGACCAACACCCTCCATATTCCTATTATCCATGTACGTACCTATCTAAAATTCTCTTAAAAAAAATTTTAAACTCCTTAGATTCTGGATTAGTTCCTGAGGATTGGAGGGTGGCTAATGTAACCCCACTTTTTAAAAAAGGAGGGAGAGAGAAACTGGGGAATTATAGACCGGTTAGTCTGACATCGGTGGTGGGGAAAATGCTAGAGTCGGTTATCAAAGATGTGATAACAGCACTTTTGGAAAGAGGTGAAATCATTGGACAAAGTCAGCATGGATTTGTGAAAGGAAAATCATGTCTGACGAATCTTATAGAATTTTTTGAAGATGTAACTAGTAGAGTGGATAGAGGAGAGCCAGTGGATGTGGTTTATTTAGATTTTCAAAAGGCTTTTGACAAGGTCCCACACAGGAGATTAGTGTGCAAACTTAAAGCACACGGTATTGGGGGTATGGTATTGATGTAGATAGAGAACTGGTTGGCAGACAGGAAGCAAAGAGTGGGAGTAAACAGGACCTTTTCAGAATGGCAGGCAGTGACTAGTGGGGTACCGCAAGGCTCAGTGCTGGGACCCCAGTTGTTTACAATATATATTAATGATTTAGACGAGGGAATTAAATGCAGCATCTCCAAGTTTGCGGATGACACGAAGCTGGACGGCGGTGTTAGCTGTGAGGAAGATGCTAAGAGGATGCAGGGTGACTTGGATAGGTTAGGTGAGTGGGCAAATTCATGGCAGATGCAATTTAATGTGGATAAATGTGAGGTTATCCACTTTGGTTGCAAGAACAGGAAAACAGATTATCATCTGAACAGTGGCCGATTAGGAAAAGGGGAGATGCAACGAGACCTGGGTGTCATTGTACACCCGTCATTGAAGGTGGGCATGCAGGTACAGCAGGCGGTGAAAAAGGCAAATGGTATGTTGGCATTCATAGCAAAAGGATTTGAGTACAGGAGCAGGGAGGTTCTAATGCAGTTGTACAAGGCCTTGGTGAGACCGCACCTAGAATATTGTGTGCAGTTTTGGTCCCCTAATCTGAGGGAAGACATTCTTGCCATAGAGCGAGTACAGAGAAGGTTCACCAGATTGATTCCTGGGATGGCAGGACTTTCATATGAAGAAAGACTAGGCTTATACTCACTGGAATTTAGAAGATTGAGGGGGGATTGTGCTGGCAGCATGTCCCACACTCTCAAGACCCTCATGTTCCAGTCTCCAGTGATACACGAAAATGCACAAACTTTCGTGCATTCACGTAGAGCAACTTAAAGCCACGGAGAGCACAAGGAATTTTCTTCAGTTAAATGTGCCAGTGAGTGCAAGAATACCATGATCAGTCATATCAATGTGTGGCTGTGAGACTGGTGTAGGGGGCAGGGCTTCGGGTTCCTGGATCACTGGGATCTCTTCTGGAGGAAGTACGACCTGTACTAAAAGGACGGGTTACACCTGAACCCAAAGGGGTCCAATATCCTAGCGCAGGCAGGTTTAATAGAGCTGTTAGGGAGGGTTTAAACTAATTTGGCAGGGGGATGGGAACCGGAGTGATAGGGTTGAGGAAGGGGAAAACAGAAATAATTCAAAGATAGCGTGCAACAGAGATATTAGAAAGGACAGGCAGGAGATGAGGCTTAATCACACCCAGTAGTATGAGTTACAGGGCAATAGAGGTGTGGTGCAGTTAAAACAGAAAGCAACAAATTCTGGACTGAGAGTGTCGTATTTGAACGCACACAGCATAAGGAATAAAATGGACGATCTTGAAATTCAGCTACAGATTGGTAAATATTACATTGTGGCCATCTCTGAAACTTGGCTAAAGGATGGCTGCCATTGGGAGCTGACTATCCAAGGATATACGATGTATTGGAAAGATAGGTTAGTAGGCAGATGGGGTGGTGTGGCTCTGTGTATAAGAAATAATATTAAATCAGTAGAAAGAGATAACATAGGATTGAAAGGTGTAGAATCTCCAGGGCTTGAGTTAAGAAATGGCAAGTGTAAAAGGACCCTAATGGCAGTTGTATACAGGCCTCCAAACAGCAGCCAGGATGTGGATTACAAATTACAGCAGGAGATAGAAAAAGCATATCAGAAGGGCAATGTCATGATAATCGTTGAGGTTTTTAACATGAAAGTGGATTGGGAAATCCAGGTCGGTACTGGATCTCAAGAGAGAATTTGTAGAATGTCTATGGGACGGCTATTTAGAACAGCTTGTTGTTGAGCCCATTAGGGGATCGGCTGTGCGTGATTGGGTGCTGTGCAATGATCCAGAGGTGATACAGAGCTTAAGGTTAAGGAACCCTTGGGAAACAGTGATCACAATATGATCGAGTTCACTTTGAAATTTGAGAAGGAAAAAGTAAAATCCAGTGTGTTGGTATTTCAGTGGAATAAAGGAAATTACAATGGCATGAGAGGGGAACTGGCCGAAATTGACAGGAAAGGGACATTTGCAGGAAGGACAGCAGAGCAGCAATGGCTGGAGTTTCTGCAAAAATTGAGGGAAGTGCAAGACAGATATATTCCAAATAAGAAATTTTCCAAGGGAAGAAGGACACTACCGTGGCTGACAAGTGAAGTCAGAGCCAAAGTAAAAATTGAGGGAAGTGCAAGACACATATATTACGGATAAGAAGACATTTTCAAAGGGAGGAAGGACAGTAACATGGCTGACAAGTGAAGTCAGAGCCAAAGTAAAAACAAAAGAGAGTGCATACAAGGAAGCCAGAGCTGGTGGGAAGATAGAGGATTGGGAAGCTTTTAAAAACTTGCAGAAGGAAACTAAGAAGGTCATTAGGAAGGAAAAGATGAATTATGAAAGGAAGCTGATGACTATAGACAATAGACAGTAGGTGCAGGAGTAGGCCATTCGGCCCTTCTAGCCAGTACCACCATTCACTGTGATCATGGCTGATCATACACAATCAGTACCCCGTTCCTGCCCTCTCCCCATATCCCTTGACCCCACTATCTATAAGAGCTCTATCTAACTCTCTCTTGAATGCATCCAGAGACTTGGCCTCCACTGCCTTCTGGGGCAGAGTATTCCACATACCCACCACTCTGTGGGTGAAAAAGTTTTTCTGCATCTCTGTTCTAAATGGCCTACCCCTTATTCTTAAACTGTGGCCTCTAGTTCTGGACTCACCCATCAGCGGGAACATGCTTCCTGCCTCCAGTGTGTCCAATCCCTTAATAATCTTATATGTTTCAATCAGATCCCCTCTCATCCTTCTAAATTCCAGTGTATACAAGCCCAGTCACTCCAATCTTTCAACATATGACAGTCCCGCCATTCCGGGAATTAACCTTGTGAACCTACACTGCACTCCCTCAATAGCAAGAATGTGCTTCCTCAAATTTGGAGACCAAAACTGCACACAATACTCCAGGTGGGGTCTCACCAGGGCCCTGTACAGCTGCAGAAGGACCTCTTTACTCCTATACTCAATTCGTCTTGTTATAAAAGCCAGCATGCCATTAACTTTCTTCACTGCCTGCTGTACCTGCATGCTTGCTTTCATTGACTGATGTACAAGAACACTAGATCTCATTGTACTTCCCCTTTTCCTAACTTGACTCCATTTAGATAGTAATCTGCCTTCCTGTTCTTGCCACCAAAGTGGATAACCTCACATTTATCTACATTAAACTGCATCTGCCATACATTTGCCCACTCACCCAACCTGTCCAAGTCACACTGCATTCTCATAACATCCTCCTGACATTTCACACCGCCACCCAGCTTTGTGTCATCAGCAAATTTGCTAATGTTACTTCTAATCCCTTCATCTAAATCATTAATGCATATTGTAAACAGCTGCGGTCCCAGCACCGAACCTTGCGGTACCCCATTGGTCACAGCCTGCCATTCCGAAAGGGACCCGTTAGTCGCTAGTCTTTGTTTCCTGTCAGCCAGCCAATTTTCAATCCATGTCAGTACTCTGCCCCCAATACCATGTGCCCTAAATTTGCCCACTAATCTCCTATGTGGGACTTTATCAAAAGGTTTCTGGAAGTCCAGGTACACTACATCCACTGGCTCTCCCTTGTCCATTTTCATAGTTACATCCTCAAAAAACTCCAGAAGACTAATATCAAAGAAAATACTAAAAGCTTTTTTAAGCATATAAAAGTTAAAAGAGAGTCAAGGGTAGATACAAGACCAATACAAAATGACGCTGAAGACTTCCGGTAAGATGGCGATTGCTTAGCTGCTCCGAACTTTTGTTCCGTTACTGTCGCTATCTTTGCACTAAATGTCTCCATTTTTTAAACCTTAGTCGGGAACTTTTTCGGTATCTCTTACTTGCCTGTGAACACATCTAACTTACAATGTCTAGCAAGAGCTCTAAATCCAGGAGAAAGGAAGCTACTGCTCTCTCAGACAAGACCCTGGCTGCACTCGGTCAGCTCCAAGACTAAATCTTAAAGGAATTCAAAACCGCTTTCAAACAGTTGGAGGTCAAGATTGATCAGATTAATGACAAGGTGGGCAAGCATGCCCAACACTTATCTCGCATCGATTCGACTTCTGAAGATTTAGAAAGTCGTGTTCGATACTTGGAGACTCTCTGTTCCAGCTTGGAGGAAAAGTGTAACAAACTCCTTTTCAAAACGGTGGATCTCGAAAATCGCAGCAGACGCTGCAATCTTAGAATCCTTGGATTGCCAGAGGCCACCGAACAGGGATCAACAGTGAAGTTTTTCGCTGAGTTTCTCTGTGAGATATTCGGGAAAGATTTGCTTCCGAACCCGCCTGAGCTCGAACGGGCACACCGGGTCCATGTTCCCGCCGGAATTCTGGGCAACCGCCCGCGACCAGTAATCTTGTGCTTCCATCAATACCAGGTAAAACACAGTCTGATCATGGAGGCACGTCGCAGAGGTTCTTTTAGTTTCCAGGATACAACCATTCACTTTGTGGAAGATTTTGCACCCCAGACCTTAAAGATGCACACTGAGTTTAAAGGCGCAATGAAAGTGCTTTTTGATCGTGGTTTTAAACCCTCTCTTCGTTCCCCTGCTGATCTATGAATCAAGCTTAACACTGGGAAATACAAATGGTTGAAGTCAGACAAGGAAGCTGAAGCATTTGTGGCAAGTCTTCCGGCTATCCACCCATCTTCGGAACCCAATCAGACCTCCTAAAATGGTGGATAAGTACTTCTCGTAGGAAAATTACTTTTTCTGGACTCAGACTTTACTTGAATCATTCAGACATTTTTCACTGAAACTCTAAGGGCTGTTGACAATCTCTCCCTGGATTTGGTGTGTGTGTAATATATTTTTTATTGTTGTACAACTTTATCTACAGAGTTCTACAACTGACTTTAACTTGTTTTGGGGGATTGAAGTCTTCAGTGAAGGCCTTCCTGTTTGTTGGTTCACAGTTTAATTGCCGATCTATTTTTCCTTCTTTTTATATTTATTTATTTTATTATACCTTTTACTTTTCTTCACCCCTTTTTTTCTAATTTCTGAATTTTTTTCTCTCTTCTCTGTAAATGGTTGACAAAATGACGCTGAAGATATTCTAATGAGTGATGCAGAGATGGCACAGGATCTGAATGCGAATTTGCATCAGTATTCACAGTGTACGTGAAGATGTCTGCTGTATACCAGACATTCAGGAGTGTTAGGGAAGTGAAGTTTGTGTAGTGAAGATTACAACTGAGAAAGTGCTCAGGAAGCTTAATGATCTGAGGGTGGATAAAACTCCTGGACCTGATGGAAAGCACCCTCCAGTTCTGAAGGAAGTAGCTGGAGAGATTGAGGAGGCATTAATGATGGTCTTTCAAGAATCAGTAGATTTTGGCATTGTACCGGATGACTGGAAAATTGCAAATGTTACTCCAGAATTTAAGAAAGATAGGAGGCAGCAGAAAGGAAACCATAGACCTGTTAGCCTGACATCAGTGGTTGGGAATTTGTTGGAATCGATTGTTAGGGATGAGATTATGGAGTACCTGGAGGCACATGACAAGATAGGCCAAAGCCAGCATGGTTTCCTAAAAGGAAAATCCTGCCTGACTAAACTACTGCAATTCTTTTGAGGAACTTACAAGCAGGGTGGATAAAGGAGATGCGGTAGATGTAGTGTACTTGGATTTTCAGAAGGCCTTTGACAAGGTGCCGCACATGAGGCTGCTTAGCAAGGTAAGGGCCCATAGAATTACCGGGAAGTTACTCACATGGGTGGAGCATCAGCTGATCAGCAGAAAACAGAGATTGGGAATAAAGGGATCCTATTCTGGCTGGCTGCTGGTTACCAGTGGAGTGCCACAGGGGTCAGCGTTGGGACTGCTGCTTTTTAAATGTATGTCAATGATTTGGACTATGGGATTAATGGACTTGTGGCTAAATTTGCCGATGATACAAAGATAAGTGGAGGAGCAGGTAGTGTTGAGGAAACAGAGAGCCTTCAGAGAGAGTTAGATAGTTTAGAGGAATGGTCAAAGAAGTGGCAAATGAAATACGATGTTGGAAAGTGCATGGTCATGCACTTTGGTGGGAGAAATGAACAGGCAGAGTATTACTTAGATGGGAGAGAATTCAAAATGCAGAGATGCAAAGGGACTTGGGAGTCCTTGTGCAAGATACCCTAAAGGTTAACCTCCAGGTTAAGTCAGTTGTGAAGAAGGTGAATGCAATGTTGGCATTCATTTCTAGAGGTATAGAATATAAGAGCAGGGATGTGTTGTTGAGACTCTATAAGGCACTCGTGAGACCACAGTTGGAGCATTGTGTGCAATTTTGTGCTCCTTATTTTAGAAAGGATATACTGAAATTAGAGAGGGTTCAGAGAAGATTCACAAGAATGATTCCAGGAATGAAAGGATTACCATATGAGGAACATCTGGCAGCTCTTGGACTGTATTCCCTGGAGTTCAGGAGAATGAGGGGGGATCTTATAGAAACATTCTGAGTGTTAAAAGGCCTGAAGAGATAAGATATGGCAGTTATTTCCCATGTTAGGGGATTTTAGGACAAGAGAGCATGACTTCAGGAATAAAGGACATCCATTTAGAACTGAGGTGCGGAGAAATCACTTTAGTCAAAGGGTGGCAAATCTGTGGAATTTGTTGCCACAAGCGGCTGAGGAGGCCAAGTCATTGGGTGTATTTAAGACAGAGATAGATAGGTTCTTGATTATCCAGGGCATCAAAGGGTACGGAGAGAAGGCAGGGGAGTGGGGATGACTGGAAGAATTGGGTCAGTCCATAATTGAATGGTGGAGCAGACTCAATAGGTCAAATGGCCTACTTCTGCTCCTATATCTCATGGTCTTATGGTCTTATTTCAAGCAATAAAGTCTAACCTATTCAATCTTATAATTCGGGTCCTCCAGACCTTTCAGCACCCTTGTAAGAAGTGAAATGTGAGAAGTAAGTGAATGGCACATGTCATCATGCCACCATGCCATATGTGTGCACCTCGCTAAATAAAAACTAAGTAGACACATTTCCCAGCTCCTGTGTTTTCCATTCAGTTAGTTTCTGGAGGTACAAAATATACACCTTGAATTATTACTGTTTTTGCACCTTTAACGATGAGTAAAATTGTCTGCTGTATTTTCCCACAAAGACAATTCTTTAGGTACTTTGGACGGATAAGAAAAAGTGCATTTTCCCCGGATCATACAATCCATAAAGCAGAGGTTTGGCCCTAGACAACGAAGGTTTTGTTAAAATCAATCAGCAGTATGCCGGATATATAAAAAAATTTCCTAGACATGGCTCCTAGACCTTTTTCTTGGATGAAACAGGTAACAAAACAAACAAGCCTTCCGATCAATTTCAATGAAAATTTAAAATCACCGCTGTCTGCAAACTGTTAGTTAAAAAAATCATGTTTATATTTAGATGTACTAAAACACTACTAGCATTGCACCCATGCCAGTGCCAATCACAATCAGCAAACTTACAGCTAAGTTTAGAAGGGCATTTATTCATTTCAGTAAAAGCTTCTTCAAATCGACATCATCTTAAAACTTTCTTTCCCAGACAGTTAACCTGATCAGGCATTCTCGTCGGTCCCCCTCATCCCATGCCCCTCTATTAACCCTGTCATTGCTCTGCACTGTAAACACTTCAAAACACTTTTTATAATGCTGTTTACATTGTAAATACATGCTGGTATTTATCCATATTTTATTCCGCATCTACATTTTTAACTTCATTTTTATACAACTCTTTATTCTTTATAATTCCTTATAATTGTTGAATTATTGTTTTTTGTTGCATGTTGTGCCCCAACCAACGTACTACAGCAAATTCTTAATACAGATGAATGTATACGGTGTATAAAGTTGATCCTTGATCGTTGATCAACCAGTATACATATTTCAGTTATCTGTTCAATAAATCGAGATTTTGACTCAATAACATCAGGGATTTTCTTCTATCCCTGGGGAGCCAGAATCTGTAGCAAAATATAACAAATTGCTGCGTGTCCAATCATCCCAAATAACTCAGACGTTAGAAATGAGTCAACCAGCCATTGAAGCAAGATTACAGACAGGGAAATCCCTTCAAATGGTTTGGAGGAAATGTGATCGAAGCTTGGCATTTGATGAATGAGAGACAGAGACGTCATTTCACACTGGAAAATATAATTTCACTCTTCGTCACTGCTTGGCCAGTACAGAACTGCTTGCCAATACCATGGTTTGAAACAAAAACTGCATTTTATAAAAGCTCTCTCTAATGTCACTGAGGGACCTACACTCATTGTTCACTTTATTAGTTACGCCTGAACACCTGCTCATGAATGAAAATATCTGATCAGCCGGTCATATGGCAGCAATTCAGTGCATAAAAGCATGCAGACATGGTCAAGAGGTTCAGTTGTTGTTCAGACCAAACAAAAGAGATTAGGAGGAATTTCTTTAGCCAGTAGGTGATCCATGGAATTAATCACCAAAGATGCTGTGGAGGCCACGTCATTGAGTATATTTAAAGCAGAGATTAATAGGTTCTGGATTAGTAAGGGTGTTAAAGGTTACAGAGAGAAAATGAGGCTGGGACAGGAAGTACACTCAGTTGTCACTTTAATTGGTACACCTACTCATTAATGCAAATATCTAATCAGCCACTCAATGTGGCAGCAACTCAATGCATAAAAGCATGCAGACATGGTCAAGAGGATCAGTGTTTAGAACAAACATCAGAATGGGGAAGAAATGTGATCTAAGTGAATTTGACCGTGGAATGATTGTTGGTGCCAGACAGGGTGGTTTGAGTATCTCAGAAATTGCTGATCTTCTGGGATTTTCACCCACACAAACTCCAGAGTTTACAGAAATGAAAAACAAACAAAAAAAAGCATCCAGTGAGTGGCAGCTCTGTGGGCAAAAGTGCCTTGTTAATGAGAGAGGTCAGAGAAGAATGGCCGGACTGGTTCAAGCTGACAGGAAGGTGACGAACTCAAATAACCACGTGTTACAACAGTAGTCTGCGTCTCTGAATGCACAACATGTCCAGCAGCAGAAGACCACACCAGTTCCTTTATCTGTCACTAATGAGGTGGTCACTGAGCATAATTTCATTCTCAGTCTCTGCTTGGCCAATACAGAACCTTTTGCCAATATCACTGGCTGAAACAAAAAGTGACTGCTTCTGTGATATTTAAGGTCACTGAAGGATATAGTGTTCTGCCCATTCTCTACACGACATGAAAGTGTTAATGTTGTCACTGCACGCATCGGTGAAAAGGAAAAGCCATCTCCAATTGGTTGCTGATGCATGTTCTAGCCTTGGCCTGTTGCTTATGACAGGAATAACAGTGCAATCTTTACTCTCACTTTTATACACTGAATTGTACACTGTGCACAATGAATTGAATACCAGTCTGGGCTGATCACATATGCCACGTGAACACAGACTCTTGGAAAGTTTTGCTTCACTTCATCTTAATTGAGAAATCTGGCACAAAGAGTAAAGCAGCTATCCACCACTTGCTACCAAGCAGGCATTAAAATGCTTTTAATTGATTATTTTATTTAGAGATACAGCCCGGTTACAGGACCATCCAGCCCAAAGAGCCCTGCTATCCAGTTGCAACTATATTAGCAATTAGCCTACTAGCCAGTGCGTCTTTGCAGCGTGGGAGGAAACTGGAGCACCTGGAGGAAACCCACGCGGTCACGGGGAGAACGTAAAAACTTCGTACAGACAGCGATGAGAATTGAACCCAGGTCACTGGCGCTTTGCTAACTGGTACACTACCTGCCACCCTACTTGCCCACTCAGAATCTAAGGCATTTTTAGCCATGTGAACATTCTTAATTACCAGGTTGGAATGTTTGTCTTCGTCCAAAGCAATCTTTGAGGCTTAATTATTGAGGATAAATTAAACCATAAAAACAAATTCTCTGCTTCTACCTCTTAGTCTTATTTTCCCCTCTTTTGTGTTCTGTGCATGAACTGATATTGAATTATCATATTCCAAATGATATTGAATGTTTTAGTCTCTGCATAACTGAGTGAGATTCTTTGGTTACTTGAGATGCAATTGGTTTGCCCTGTTCGTTCAGGATCCATGTACCCTGCAGACAGCTCCATGCTAGAGTGGGTCTCGTATAATCGTAGGTTACTGATTGAAAGTTGAGAAGGAATCAATGAATAGTTGGAAGCAAAAACAAACAGTTACAGTTGAATTATTTACTTACTCTCTGCCTGTTGTGCCACTGGCATTTAGGGCAGCAATGAAGGTCGTCCATCTCCACGGGTGATCAGGGCTTCCTCCATCGTGTCAGCAGCTTCTTCCTGGATTTCACCACTGTCAGTCCTGCAGGTCCTGGACTCAGGAATATTGTCGCGCCCAGACGTAGAAGGATTAATCATTGCTGTTTCTGTAACAATTTTGTTTTACCAGTCAGGGTTGTTAGCCCTGTACAGAACGACCAAACTTGGAGGACTGGTGAACCACTCTTAGTCTGGCCTCTGCCCCTTTGACCTGTTTGGCATGGGTGACCCTACTGAGAACCAAAGCACAATGCCCTGAGTCCAGCCAACATAGCTCTGGATCATTGGGTCATGCTAGCCTCCGAACCCTTTAACAAGGATGAGGCCCTCTTGGAAGTATAGTTCAATAACAACCACAAAAGTCTGACCTAATCCGTGTTACTTACTGGCGCAAGCATTGATCAATGATCTCCCTCTGGTACGGATCTGTGCTGATCTCAGTTGATAGTGCATTTATTTCTAATTGTAGTGTATGTCTGGCTGCACTCAATCAATTATTCAGCAACAGTTACAAGACTTCCACTTGAGGAAACTACGCCGGTGCACAATATTGGTGGAGAAATATCACAATGTCTTTACTTGCAAGGTGATATTGCAGCTCTGTAAAACCCTGGTTAGACTACACCTGGTGTATAGTGTTCAGTCCATGTTCCTTCATTATGGGAAGGATGTGGAAGCTTTAGAGACTGTGCAGAGGAGACTTGCCAGGATGCTGGAATAATTGAATAGGTTATGACTTTATTCTTTGGAATGTAGAAGATTGAGAGAAGATTTGATAGTGGCATGCAAAATGATGAGGGGTTTTAATAGGGTAATAGCAGGAAGGCTTTATCCACTGAGGATGGGAGGGACTACAACCAGAGGTCATGGGTTAGGGGTAAAAGGTGAAAAGTTTAAGGGGAACATGGGAAGAAACCTCTTAACTCAGAGGGCCGTGAGAGTGTGGAATGAGCTGCCAGTCCAGTTGGTGCATGCGAGCTTGACTTCAACATTTAAGAGAAGTTTGGATAGGTATAGGTAGGAGTATTGAAGGCTATGGTCCCGGTGCAGGTTGAGGGAGTGGGCAGTTTAAAATGGCTCAGCAGTCTAGATGGGCCAAAGGGCCCGTTCTGTGCTGTACTTCCCTATGAATCTATCAGAGAGCATGTCTTATGAGAATAGGTCGAACCAGCTAGAGTTTTTCTCTGTGGAGAGAAGGCAAATAAGAGTTGACATGACAGAGATGTACAAGTTGATAGGAAGCATAGATTAAGCCAGACGCATTTTCCCAGGGCAGAAATGGCTAATATGAGGTGGCATAATTTTAAGGTGTTCAGAGGGAAGTATAGGGCAGATGTCAGAGGGAGGTTTTATTTACACAAAGAATGGTGAGTACGTGGATGGGGTGCAGAAGAGGTTAGCGGGATGGACAAACTTGGGTTGTTTTCTCTGGGGCGTCAGAGGCCGAGGGGAGACCTGACAGAGGTTCATAAGATTACAAGAAGCATCGATAGAGTAGACAGGGAGTATCTTCCTCCCAGGGCAGAAATCTCTAATAGCAGAGGGCATGCACTGACAGTGGGAGGAGGTAGATTCAAAAGGCATGTGATGGATAAGTTTTTTTTAAACTCCGTAGTGGATGCCTGAAATGCACTGCCTGGTATGGTGGTAGAGGCAGATATATTAGTGGCTATTAAGAGGCATTTAGATAGGCACGTGAATATGAGGAAGATGGGGGGATATGGACTTTGTGTTGGTAGGTGGGATTCGTTTTGTTTTTATTAAATGTACTTTTTAGCTGGCTCAGCACAACATTGTGGGCGGAATGGCCTGTTCCTGAGCTGTACTATATGTTCTCTATAAAGTCACATGACTAACAGCTCTTCAGCAAATCTTTGCTCCCACTTCTGTAATTTAATCACGAGGTAGGAACGTTTGACAAGAAAGTGATTCTATTTTTCTTATAGTTTAGTTCATTCAAATTTCATTCATTCAAATTTCCCAATCGCTATTCTTCCAAATTTGCTTCTGAAATGGTTTGGGTCATTCACAGGAGAAGCCAAAGGCAATGCCTTTCATCCCTTCCTGTTCTGTGCAGTGCCTAGCAGTGTCGGTCTCTCCTTTGCTCCCTTCGCAATGGCACTTTTGAGACCTACAGCTCTACAAGTTGTTACATTCAGCTGGATTCACACATCAGCTTACTTGATTAGCATTGATCATTCTGTCTTGTATGGCAAGCACTCTGCGCGAGGCCGCAAGAAACTGCAAAGGGTTGTGGACATGGATCAAAAGTTCATTTTAGTATTTACGCAGAATACAACTCTGAGATTCATCTTCTCCAGGTAGTCATGAAATACGGAAAACTACAGAGGTCATTGAAAGACATCAACGCCCCTGCACCCCCCCCCCCCACACACGCACACGAAAACAGCAACTCACAAACCACAAAACCCTCCCATGTACAAAACCTAACAGATCATCCAGCCAGAAAACTGCAGCTAGAACATCGAAGCCCCCAAACACCCAACCCCATCCTTCACAGCAACAATAACATCAAACAGCAACCCCTTTTTTCACACCCAAAAGCCTAACAGATCCCCCACACAGAAAAAGACCAACAAGAACTTTAGACCCCAAATCACCAACCCCTCCGTCGCACAAAAACTAATGTATCACCAACAAGGACATCAAAACCCCAATCAGCACCAAGAAAGAAAACACAGAAGACTGAAGGAGACTAATAAATATAAACTACAGTCCACACTAATAATGACATATGTCTCAAAATCTCAGAATTTCAAAAACACTCTGTCAGCATCAAGGAGAGCAACTACTCAAATTCCGTCCTTCTGTGGAGAGTGGCCGCTGATCCGCAGCCTCCCAAACGCCGACCCATGGCCTCCGTGGAAAGCGACTGTCTCAGCCTCCTCTGCATTCTCCTCGATGTTTCAATCTTCCTCAAAGCCTTGATCAGCGAGAGAAAAAAGTCGATCAGGTCCCAAAGCCCCAACTCTGCTCTTCTCCTGGAGGCGGCTCATACTTGCAGCCCTCTCCTGGAATTTTGTTGGGGACAGTAGAGCACAAGATCAAACTCCAAAATTCCAAACCGTAAGCCACAGGCACCAACACTTTCCAAAACACAACTAAGCAAAAAAAAAGAATAAGTAGGGGACGTAGAAAAAGTGAAATAATTGACTATCTGGAAGATGTCACCCGAGATTTTGCTTTTGTTGCCGCCATCTTGACCAGAAGTTCAGCATATCACAAAAAGCTACCTCTCCTGCTTGGGATTTATCTATACTTCTTGGTGCCTAAGTGAAGCAGCCAACTTAAAGACTTCATCCACCCTAGACATCTCGTCTCCTCTCTCCCATTGTGCAGAAAATACAAAAGCCTGAAAGCACAAACTGCCAAGCTCAAGGACAGCCTCTATCCCACTTCATCATACACTTGAATGGACCTGTTGTACGATAAGATGGTCTCACAGTCATTTGTTTACCTACATTGCACTCTTGTTAGCTGTTACACTTTATTTTGCATTGTTACTGTTTTACCTTGTTCTAGATCAATGCACTGTGTAATGTTTTGATTTGTATAAACAGTCTGCAAGACTAAGCTTTCACTGTATCTTGGTACATGTTACGACCCCTCAACCATCAGTGTCTTGAACAAGGGGATAACTACACTGTCCATCCATTGAGATGTTCCCACAACTAATGATCTCACTTTAAGGACTCTTCACCTCATCTTCTCATTATTTATCTATATTTGTACTGATGCACCATCAATAACTCACACTGAGACTTAGGCGAGATATCGGCTTTTATTGACTGGAAGAAGGAACCAGGAGTGAGTGTCTATCATACAAGGTCTTGGAGACTGAGGCCGAGCGTCAGGCTGCAGGTCTCCTTTATACAGGGGCCTGTGGGAGGAGCCACAGGAGCAGTCAGCAGGGGCGTGTCCCGACAGGCACATAGTTCACCACATGTACTTGCACAGTTTGCTGTCTTCTGCACTCTGGTTGATTCTGTTATAGTTACTATTCTGTAGATTTGCCAGGATGCCCACAGGAAAATGAATCTCAGGATTGTATGTGGTGACATACGTGTACTCTGATAATAAAGTTTACTTTGACATGTGACAATAATAAACCAATACCATTAAGAATTTTTATCAGGGACGTAGAGGCTCCTCACAGAAGGACAATTTCAGCAATATGCCAGAGTGAACAAATATACTTTTCTCTCTCTCTGTATCACACACACACACAAACTAATCCAGTATCATTTTGCCAGACCAGAGTTGCTTTTGCAAAGTTGTCCTTAAGTGGAGAAGTTTGCTCTAACTTCCTTGTTCCTTGCACCTTACAGTCTGGCCAGAATCCTTGGGTTTTGCGGCAGGAAATGTCTCAATATTTCAGAACACAGTTTATGTCACCTCAGAATATCCTATTAAAACTGATGACGGAGCAGTCACTGAGCTGAAGAGGGCTTGCTCACCGTGCCAAGTCTATGCATCACATGCCCAAGTGTGCCAAAACCAGTAGGAAGCAAAGGGAAAAGAAAGCAGCGGTTTGTTCAGTGTGGACGTACGGACTGAGAAACCCAAAGTCACCCGGGCTGGTCTCTGTCCCAGCACTGGCACAGACACAGTTAAACACATGTCGGAGATAAACAACGCTGCTTGGTCTAGACAAGGTTCTGGAATCCATTACGACCAACGTTCCGAGGGTTCATCCGGCCTCATTTCAGGAAGGTGCATAAACTGACTGGCAGTGACCTGTCACAGATGGATCCAACTGCCCTACCACTCAGCCAATTAAAAAAAGAAACAGCACCAAATGTTACTCGGGCTTGTGAGCAGGGCTGAGGGACCACACACCACATGTTGTGAATGTTTTATTGTGCCCCTCTCCCCTAATTGAACGAATTACTTCAGAATTAGGAAAACAAGTTCAGATTTTGTTAAATCAATCTGTAATTACCTTGTGAATAGGATCTGATTGGGGGCAAAGGGTGATGGTGTTTCAGTTCTCCCCAGAGAATTCACCCACATCGGAAAGAGAGAGAGCAATATCTTACATGCTGCGTGGATTTGGTTAGTCATGTGTAGCTGATGAGAGAATGCAAGGTTTGTTCTTCCCCCGACAGCAATTACAACTTCAACATTACCGCTCTGTCTCACTGCTCTGAGTTTCGTTGGTTCCAAATTCACCTGCAACCAAATTTCTTTATAAGAAGAGAAAGGGTGAAAGGAAAAAAAAACTTTCAAAATCCTCTTCAGAAATTCTGACTGGTACTCCATTTTATTGTTATGAATTGCAGTGTTATTTTTGAATATAAAAGGAGTTTACTTAGATGATTTACTTGTAGCTTGCGGTGTAGTCTTTTAGTAGTGTAGTAGGTAGTGTGATGCTATTATCAGAATTCAGAGCTCAGTTCGGGCGTCCTCTGTAAGAAAGTTTGCGCGTTCTTCCTGTGAGTGCATGGATTCTCTCCTGGTGCTCCATGTTTCTACCACAGAACAAAGACGTAGCAGTTAGTCAGTCAATTGGTCGTTGTAAATTGTCCTGTGATAATTTACTTATTACTGCCTGTTACACCGCTGGCATTTAGGGCAGCAATGAAGGTCCTCCATCTCCTTTCTCCTTGGCCATCTTCTCTGTTGTGCCTCAGGTGTGGTTCAGGGTCCTCATTTCTGTCTCTACGGTACGCCACCAAGTTCCCTTTGGTCTCCCGCGTTTCTTCTGCCCTTCAGGGGTCCAGTGAAGTGCTGCCCAGTGAAGTTGACCCCTCTTCTCATCACGTGCCCAATCCATCCTGTGATCAGGCGAAGGTTAAACAGGTGGGTTACCTGTTCTGCACAGTATCTCTAAAATGAAATAAAAGCCAAGGTTATATAAAATAATCAGAATTAGGTTTATTTTCTTTGGCATGCATCGTAATATTTGTTAATTTGGCGGCAGCAGTACAATATAATACATGGTAATAGAGAGAAAAAATTGAATTATAGTCAGTATGTGTGTGTGTGTATGTGTGTATATATACATACACACACAGAGTATATTAAATAGTTAAATTAATAAGTAGTGTAAAAAGAGGGGAAAAAAGGAGTGAGGTAGTGTTCGTGGTTTCTGATGTCCATTCAGAAATCAGATTGCAGAGGGGAATTGAGTGTGTGTCTTCAGACTTCTGTACCTCCTTCCTGATGGCAGCGAGGAGGACGAGGCATGAGCTGGGTGATGGGGGTCCTTAATGAAGGACACTGCCTTTCTGAGGCATCGCTCCTTGAAGATGTCCTAGGTACTATAGAGGCTGGTGCCCATGATGGAGCTGACTACGGTTACAACTTGCTGCAGTTTACTTTGATCCTGTGCAGTAGCTAACTACCCCCCCCCCCCCCTCCCACCACCTCCATACCAAGCAGTGATGCAGTCTGTTAGAATGCCCTCCATGGTACATCTGTAGAACCCAAGAGATTTGCAATACGTAATGGAGAAAAAACTGAATTACAGCAAGTTAAATTGTTAAATAGTGCAAATATAAAGATTAAAAATGCATTGAAGTACTGTTTGTGAGTTCAATGCCCACTCAGAAATCAGGTGGCAGAGGGGAAGAATCTGTTCCTGAATCTTAAGCATGTGTCCTCAGGCTTCTCTACCTCCTTCCTGATGGTAGCAATATAACTTCAACTAGGGTAGCGGAATTAGTTATAGACTAACTTTCCTGCCTATTAATCGTCAATGACACAGTATAGATATTGTGAAAGTCTTTGGGGACAGCATGTAAGCATCATGAAGAATAATGATTTAAAGAAAATGCCCAAACATGAGGTGAGGAAAGCCAGTGTATTTGCTATGAGTCCATTTGAAACACTGCAGCATACCAGTCATCTCAGACAATTACAAAAAATTAGATCATCTTGTCAGGATGGTTGAGAATAATTAAGACTTAAAGCAACAAATGTCCTTCCTGCTCACAATACCCCCACCCCCTCCCCAAGATCACCTGATAGAGATATGTTCACAATCAGCTCTTTAAGCACTGAATTCCCTCTGCAGCATTTAAAATGGACACCTGTTTTCAATTAGATAACATCTGGAAGAATAATTTCTCCTCAATTTTGATACCAAATAATTTCAGGAAAAAATAATAGCTGGGGCTGGGAACCTTAGAACTTATTCATTCTGAGGCTTTACTTACAAGCTGAGAAAAATGCCTGAAACATTTCAAAAGGGTTTTTCCACCCAAAGAATTTATCTTGACTTTTTTTTAGCGAAGTGTATTCTCTTGATATTAGAAACAGATCTTATACTGAGTGGTTGCTCCACACAGTCAAAGTCATTTCCCCAATTTGCTAGTTTGTCTATAAAATTGGAAAACCCTTGTAACTGCCGGATTGAATCATCCTTTGTATGAAACAGGGGCCAAGAAAGGCTTTAGCTTCGCTAGAGTAAACTATTGCAAAACTGTTCACTAAACAAGAGATTAGAAACAAGACCTTAGGATTATAGGAGCATAATGAGGTCATTCAGCCCATCCAGTCTGTTCTGCCATTCATCATGTCTGACATCACCCCCCTCAACCACATTCTCCTGCCTTTTCCCCATAACATTTGACACCCTTACTAATCAGGAACCTTCATTTTAAATATACCCAGTGACTGGGCTTCCAAAGCCTTCTGTAACAAAAAATTCCACAGGTTCATCATCCTCTGGCTAAAGAAATTGCTCCTCATTTCTGTTCTAGAGGGCAACCTTGTATTCTGAGGCTGTGACCTCTAGTCGAAGATTCCCTCCACTATTGGAAACACCCTCTCTATGTCCACTCCATCTATACCTTTCAATATTCGATAGATTTCAATGAGGTACTCCTTCATCTAAACTTCCAGTGAGTACAGGACCAGAGCTATCAAATGCTTCTCATACATTAACACTTTCATCCCCTGGATCATTCTCATGGACATGTCTGACCCTCTCCAATGGTAACACACTTTCTGAAAACAACCTACAGTACTGTGCGGAAGTCTTAGGCACACAAACATGAGAAATTCTGCACGTGCTGGAAATCCAAAACAACACGCACAAAATGCTGGAGGTACTCAGCAGGTCAGGCAGCATCTATGGAGATGAATAAGCAGTCAACATTTTGGGCAAGGCCTTCTTCAGGGTTCAAAGATTCAAAACTACATTTTTTTTATCCAAGTATGTATGCAGTATACAGCCCTGAGATTTTGTCTTTCCCCCTAGACAATCAAAGAAACACCGTGGAACCCATTCAAAGAAAGCATCAAACACCTAACATGCAAAAAAAGAGCAAATCACATAAATGGTAAAACAATTAACAAAAAACACAATATGAAAAATGTGAACCACAGAGTCATTGAAACAGTCCAGGAATGTTTAGTTCAGTTCAGTTCATTTTAGCACTGTGGCATTCATTGACTGCACCTTATCAAACGTTCTCTGAAAATCCAAGTAAATGTCATCCACTTCCCCTCCTTTGTTCTCGCTGCTTGTTTCTTCCTCGAAGAACTTGAACAGATTTCTCAGGCAAGATTTCCCTTCACAGAAACCATGCTGACTTTGACTTATTTTATCATTAGTCTCCAAGTACCCCAAAACCTCTTCCTTAATAACAGACTCCAACACTTTCCCAACCACTGAGGTTAGACTAACTGGCCAGTGATTTCCTTTTGTTTGTCTTTCTCCCTTCTTAAAGAGTGGAGTGACATGGTCCTCCAGGACCATGCCAGAATCAAGTGATTCTTGAAAGATCATAACCAATGCATCCATTGTCTCTTCAGCATCCTCTCTCAAGACTCTGAGATATAGTCCTTAAGACCTTTGAGTTTGCCTAGCACTTTTTGCTTTGTAATAGCAATGACGCTCACTCCTGTTCCCTGATGCTCACGGACAGGTGGCATGCTGCTGGTGTCTTCCACAGTGAAAACAGATGCAAAGTGCTCATAAAGTGCATCTGCCATTTCTTTGTCCCCCATTACTACCTTACCAGTATCATTTTCCAGTGGTCCAATATCAACACTCACTTCCCTTTTATTCTTTACTTAAGGGGAAATAAGTTTAGTATCCTATTGGCTAGCTTGCCAGAATGAAAAGGAGTGGAAGGGTGCAGTACTGGATATTGGTTAAAATTGGAAGGTGGCTGAGAACCAGAAATAAGAGTTGTGACAAGAGTCCTTGATGGGGATGGCTTGGACCCCAAAAAAATGCTGGTATCCAAGGCACAGAATCAAACTGGATTGAAAACTGAGCTCAACTCAAACACTAGACAATATCGCTAGTTGGCTTACAATTAGCACCAAACCTCACTTCAGGTGATCTTTGAATACTCAATTCATGATTGCCAATTAGCAGGACCATCCTGAATCATTAAAGGGGCCATGCCAGCATACATCGGAGAGTTAGAGCATCTAATTTCCGGTAGCTGGCATAGTTGGGAGCACCTTGTAACAAGAGTACTTTCAGTAGCTTTGTATTAGCACAGTAGTATTAAGTGTTCATTTAGTAACTGGAAAGACATAATATACAGTACTGTGCAAAAAATCTCAGGCACCCTAGTTATATATATACATACACACATACATATATGTGTGCCTAAGATTTTTGCACAATACTGTATCTCATTCAAGAAAAACAACCTACAGATGTGAAATAGTGTGGAATTTTTTGAGTTTTTCTGATTAGAAACTTAAGCATTGAAATATCTGTATTTTATGATAGCTTGCTTGTAAACCAGGTAAGTATATATCGTATCCAACTTCTTGTACAAAGAGATAGAGTTTTGGCTCACAATCTACCTCTCTATGATCTTGTACTTACTGTTCACCGTTCTCACTTTTTGGGTAGAATCATACTTTATTCTGCATTCTTATTGTTTTACCTTGTTCTAGCACAATGCAAGACAAGCTTTTCACTGACAATAATAAACCAATTCCAATTGACAGGGCATCTTCAGAGAGAGAAAGAGAGAGAATAAAAACTTCATTATCCTGTTCTGTTGGTATTTGTTGCTTCTGAGCAATGCAAGTTGATATAGAGTTCTCCGTAGTGGGTATGGAGCAGTCCGTCACAGGTGAAGCCCTTCCGACCATTGAACACATCCACACAAAGCATTTTCACAGGAAATCAGCTTCCAACATCAGATCATGCTCTCTTCTCATTGCTGCCATCAGGAGACGCAGGACTCACACCACCAGGTTCAGGAACAGAACAGTTATCACCCCTCAGTCATCAGGCTCTTGAACCAAAGGGAATATTTTCACTTGCCCCATCACTGAAATGTTCCCTCAGCCTGTGGACTCACTTTCAAGGACACTTCATCTCATGTTCTCGATATTTATTGCTTATTTATTTATTATTTATTTATTTTTGTATTTGCTCAGTTTGTTGTCTTTTGCACGCTGGTTGAACACCCAGGTTTATGCAATCTTCACTAATTCTATTGTGAATATTATTCTATTATGGATTTATTGAGTATGCCTGCAAGAAAATGCATCTCAAGATTATATATGGTGATATATATGTACATTGATAATAAATTTACTTTGAACTTTTAAACTTTGATGAAAAGCACAATGCACAGCTACGGAGTTGGTTAAGCAGAGTGGAGTTTATTACATACTTTATGAAACTTGCTGTTTTATGGCAGTAGTGCAGGACAACATTTTTAAAAATTAATATAAGGTCCAATTACAAAACAAAGAGGTAAATTGTGCAAAAGAGGTAGTGTTCATGGGTTCATGGACCATTCAAAAGTCTGACGGCAGCGGGGTGGAAGCTGTTCCTAAAACATTGTGTGTGGGTCTTCAGGTTCCTGTACCTCCTCTCTGATGGCAGCAGTGAGGAGAGGGTCTTTAATGATGGATACCACCTTCTTGAGATACTGCCTTTTGAGGATATCCTCAGTGTCATAGAGCCTACCTCCTCTTGCTCTGTATTCACTAACACCATGATATCAAACTTTCACCTTTAACCTCACACATCTCTGCTCCTACCTTCACTCTTTTGCTGCTAAACTCATTAGATATGCATTTATTAATACCACAAGTTAATTATTCTGTTTCACTAGCAGTAAACAGTTGTTAGGTTGTCGTGGTGAGCGCAGTTGTATTACAGCTCCAGAAATCACAGATCAATTTCCATCACTGTCCATAGGGCGTCTCCTCATGACCACATGGGTTTCCTCTGGGTGCCCTGGTTTCCTCCCACGGTTAAGGTTATTGAGCTGTGGCCTCACTATGTTGGTGCTGGATGTGTGGCGACACCTGCAGGCTGCCCTCAGCACATCACAAATGATGGCACGGAGCTGATGATACAGATTAACACAAACAAAATCCTGGAGGGGCTCAGCAAGTCAGGCAGTACCTATGGAAAGGAATAGACCATAAGACCATAAGATATAGGAGAAGAATTAGGCCATTTGGCCCATCGAGTCTGCTCTGCCATTTTATCATGGCTGATACATGTTCCCTCTCAGCCCCAATCTCCCGTCATCTCCCCATATCTCTTCATGCCCTGACCAATCAAGGATCTATCATACTTTGCCTCAAATATACCCAAAGACATAGCCTTCATAACTGCCTGTGGCAACAAATTCCACGTATTCACCACCCTCTGGCAAAATAAATTCCTCTTCACCTCTGTTGTAAAAGGATGTCCCTCTATTCTGAGGCTGTGTCCTTTGCTCTCAGACTTCCCCACCATAGGGAACAGCCTCTCCACGTCCACTCTCTCAAGGCCTTTCACTATTCAAAAGGTCTCAGTGAAGCCACCCTTCATTCTTCTGAATTCCAGTGAGTAGAGGCCCAGAGCCATCAAAACCTCCTCATGTGATGAACCTAAGTTGGCAGTACAACCTGAAACCCTTCATCAGGACTGGAAAGTATAATATATGAGTCTATTTCTTTTAGCACAATGACTACCCCCACACCACCCCTTCTTAACACTACCCCCCCTCTCTCTCACTGCAATGTGAATAGTCTATTTAAAGCTTTCTCTTATGTGCGTGCTTTTATTTAATCAATATGTAGTTGTGCACAGACACAACAAATTGGCGACAAGTACAAAGCTGAATGTCAGAAAATATCACGGACTGCACCAACAATTACAGGACAGAACAGTGGAGTTAAACAGTATGAGAAAGCCATCACAGACACTAACAAACATGTGAGTACAATGTAGTAACATTGAAGGATGCGCTGAATTTAAAGTGAAAATAAAGTGGCAATGGCTTCAGTCAGGCATTTAATGAGTTTGATAGCGCTAACAAAGGCAGGGAGTCATACATTGAGAGGGTTGAACTGCATTGTATCACAAACAACGTGGAGGAGCAAAAGAAAGCCCCTGAACTTCTTAGCTTAATAGACCCAAGAATATACAGTCTCTTTTGCAACTTAGTAAACCTTGAAAAGCCAGCAACCAAGACATTTCACAAAATTGTTACAAATTTACAAAATCATTTGAGCCCTGCTGGCAGTAGCTGAGAGATTTAGATTTACAAATGGAACCTGTCAAAAGATGAAAGCATTTCTGAATACATTGCAGAACTGTGCAAAATTTCCCAGTACTGCAATTTTAGAGATGGACTTTCTGATGCATTAAGGGACAGGCTTGTATGTGGCAAGCACTCAAGTGAGGCTACTATCTGAAAGAAAGTAACCTTAAAATAGGCATAGTGCATTGCAGTATCATTAAAGACTGCAGCAAAGGATGCATCAGAACTACAGAAGAGGAGGTTAGAATGTGAAATGCACAAAATGTCCCTGAATGGTACAAAAAAGCCAAAGATGTTATTGATGTGGCAAATCCTCCCATGATGCAAATCACTTGTTGGTTCACAGAAAAAGTGTGCAGAAAGTGACAGAGACATAGAGAGAAAGTGCAAGACATTCGAAAGTCACAACCAAGTGAAAAGTCTCAAACACAAAACTAAGCAAATTCATTAAGTTACTGAATGGAAAGCAGAATCAGACAACACAGAGTCTGACAAAGCTGAACTGTCATGCCTAGGACTACATAGTATAACTGAAGCAGATCACAAAATCATCTGGATCACAATAGATGTGTTCAGTGTAAAACTGAAAATGGAGCTGGATACAGGGTCAGCTTTGTCTATAATTTCAGAGGCTGACTACAACAGACTAGTTTCTAAGATCCATTAGAGAAGACGTCAGTGAGGCGAAAGACTCATAGTAGAGTGTCTCCCAAAGGCAAACTGAGAGTAAATGTGACATATGGAAGCCAAACACAACAGTTAGAACTTTTTGTATTGAAAAGTGGAGGGCCAGCACTTTTCGGATGTGAATGGTTGAGAAAAATCCAACTAGATTGGCACTCAATAAAATGTGACATGGACAGGCAATGTCAGCCTAATGGTAGCACTATCTAGAGACTGGAACAGCTGCTTAATGCTAATGAGAAGGTGTTTGAGAAGGGGATTGGCAATCTCAAAGGAATGAAGGCCAGAATTGAACTGGATGAAACAGCAAGACCAAGATGCTACAAAGTGTGCCCGATGCCTTACGCACTGCATCCGAGACTGGATGCTGAACTGCAGAGCTTGGAGATGTCTGGAATTCTTTCCAAGGCTGAGGAGCAATTAGGCCATGCACATTATCCCGGTGATCAAGAAAGGGAAGGCTGGAGCCAGTTGCATATGTGGGGATTTCAAGGTGGGCATCAACGCACTGTTGTGTACCGTGCAGTGTCTCCTGCTGCGAATAGAAGACATTTTTGCATCTTTGACAGGTGGGGAGAGGCTTTCAAAGACTGACTTGTCACAAGCCTATCTGCAAATGGAGATTGAGGAGTCAAGCAGGAAGTTCCTCACAATCAGCACTCACAAGGGTCTGTTCCAGTATAATCGTCTCATCTTTGGCATTGCACCAGTTCCAGCAATTTGGCAAAGAGCAAAGGACCAAATGCTCCAAGATATCTCAGGAACTCAATGTAACTTTGATGACATCATTGCGACTGACAAAAATGATGAAGAACACCTCCAGAGCTTTGGTAAAGTGCTTACCAGACTGAGTGAGCATGGTCTGTGTGCAAAAAGAGAGAGATGTGAGTTTTCCAAGAATGAAATCTCATATTGTGGGCATATCATTGACAAGCAAGGCTTACATCAGTCACATGAGAATACTGAAGCAGGGCTACAGGCACCCAAACCAGAAAATATGTCGCAACTCAGGTCATACTTGGGCCTTGTAAACTAATATCACCAGTTTCTCTCAAACATTGCTACAGTGCTGCATCTATCACACTGTTACAGACAGGAGCAAAGTAGGAATGGTCAGAGAGATGTGAAAGAGTATGTAAGGAAACAGAGACTAATTACATATCCCATGAACTGCTCACCCACTATGACCCATCCCTGCCCATCGGACTGGCGTGCGATATGAACTGCTAACCCACTATGACCCATCCCTGCCCATCGGACTGGCATGAGATATGTTCCCTTATGGCATTGGAGCTGTTTTGTCACACATCATGAAAGACAGTTCGGAACATCTGATTGCGTTTGCTTCAAGATCACCGATGAGCGCAGATCACACCTATGCAGAGATTGACTGAGCTGTCCTTAGTCTAGTATGACAATAAAGAAATTCCACCACAAACTCTTCAGACAGAATTTTACTCTAGTAACAGATCACCAGCCCCTTTTGTCCATTTTCGATCCCACGGAGGGAATTCCAGTGATGACTGCGACCCAGTTACAACGTTGAGCACTATTCCGAGAAGCCCACTCTTATGACATAGAGTTCAAGGGTACCAAACAACACTGCAACACTGATGGCTTGTCACACCTTCCACTACTGGCAACTGAAGAAGAAAAGTCTTCATACTGAGACCCAGTGGGAGTGTGGAACAGATACTGGTAACAAATTCCAAAATACAAAGAGAAACAAGGAATGACCCAACGTTTTCCGAAGTCTATGCAGTCACCATGAAAAGATGGTCAACTCATGGTAACCCTATGTTTCCAAAGTTCTCAGCAAGACGCGACCAACTGTTAGTATGTCAAAGAACGCTGATGTGTGGATCTCATGTTGTGGTTCCCTCTAAACCGCACACTAGAATTTTGGAAAATCTTTATGAAAGACACCTAGGTACAATCAAAATGAAGGGTCTTGCCCAGAGCTACGTGTGTGGTTAGGAACAGATAAGCAGATTGAAGACTTGGCCAAAAGTTGTTTTAGATGCCAAAAAGTTCAAAATGCACCCAACCGGCACCATTACACCTGTGGGAATGGCCATCTTCACCATTGACTTCGCTGGCCCATTCATGGACTCCCTGTTTCTGATTGCTGTGGATTCTCATTCAAAGTGGCCAGAGGTTATCCCAATAAAGTCAACCACCTCAGCAAAGACTGTCTCCACCCTGAGGACTATCTTCAACAGAAGCAGTTTACTAGAACAAATTGCAAGTGACATTGGGCTACAATGCTCATCAGAAGAATTCCGAATGTTCATGAAGAAAAATGGCATCAGACATTTCCTCACTACCCAACAATGAATGAGTTAGCTGAAAGGTTTATCCAAACATAGAACATAGAATAGTACAGCACATTACAGGCCCTTTGGCCCACAGTGTTGTACCGACCCTCAAACCCTGCCTCCCATACAAACCCCCACCTTAAGTTCCTCCATATACCTGTCTAGTAGTCTCTTAAACTTCGCTAGTGTATCTGCCTCCACCACTGACTCAGGCAGTGCATTCCACGCACCAACCACTCTCTGAGTGAAAAACCTTCCTCTAATATCCCCCTTGAACTTCCCTCCCCTTGCCTTAAAGCCATGTCCTCTTGTACTGAGCAGTAGTGCCCTGGGGAAGAGGCGCTGGCTGTCCGCTCTGTCTATTCCTCTTAATATCTTGTACACCTCTATCATGTCTCCTCTCATCCTCCTTCTCTCCAAAGAGTAAAGCTCTAGCTCACTTAATCTCTGATCATAATCCATACTCTCTAAACCAGACAGCATCCTGATAAATCTCCTCTGTACCCTTTCCAATGCTTCCACATCCTTCCTATAGTGAGGCAACCAGAACTGGACACAGTACTCCAAGCGTGGCCTAACCAGAGTTTTATAGAGCTGCATCATTACATCGCGTCTCTTAAACTCTATCCCTCGACTTATGAAAGCTAGCACCCCATAAGCTTTCTTAACTACCCTATCTACCTGTGAAGCAACTTTCAGAGATCTGTGGACATGTACCCCCAGATCCCTCTGCTCCTCCACACTACCAAGTATCCTGCCACTTACTTTGTACTCTGTCTTGGAGTTTGTCCTTCCAAAGTTTACCACCTCACACTTCTCCGGGTTGAACTCCATCTGCCACTTCTCAGCCCACTTCTGCATCCTATCAATGTCTCTCTGCAATCTTTGACAATCCTCTACACCATCTACAACACCACTGTAACGATGTACTACATACAGAGCTAGAGACAACACGATAAGTCGTTTCAAGACTAGTTTATTCAAACTTTGCGGCGCTGGCATTTAATCCCTAGCGCCCGCCCTTTCTGGGCAGAAAATGACGTCAGAGGTGCATTACCAAAGTCTCTCCCCGCGCGCTGGCTATTTGTGAGCCGGTTCACCTGCGCAGAAAGTGGGTCGCCACATAACCCCCCACAGAACCGGCGATACACCCCCCCCCCCCCAATGTCCACCGTCTGGATCAGCCTCTGTTTGGGAGGTCTGCCTCTGCGCCGCGGTGCCTGAACCTCAACCGGCTGCGCCAAGTCCACATGGGCTGGTTTGAGTCAGTCCACCGTGAAAACCTCCTCTTGCCCCCCAACGTCCAGAACGTACGTGGACTCGTTGTTTCTGATCACCTTGAATGGCCCCTCGTACGGCCGCTGTAGCAGTGCCTGGTGTCCACCCCTTTGTACAAACACAAACTTACAGTTCTGCAGGCCTTTGGGTACATGGGTCGGGGTCCGTCCGTGCTGTGAAGTGGGTATGGGGGCCAGGTTGCCGAGCCTTTCGCATAGTCTGTCCAGGACTGCTGTGGGTTCTTCCTCTTGCCCCCTTGGGGCTGGTATGAACTCTTCTGGAACGGCCAGGGGTGTGCCGTACACCAACTCAGCTGACGAGGCGTACAGTTGTTCTTTGGGCGCTGTGCAAATTCCAAACAGGACCCAGGGAAGCTCGTCCACCCAGTTAGGTCCTCTCAGGCGGGCCATGAGAGCCGACTTCAAGTGACGGTGGAAGCGTTCCACTAGTCCGTCCGACTGTGGGTGGTAGGCAGTTGTGTGGTGTAGCTGCGTTCCCAACAGGCTGCCCTTCCCCAATTAAAAATTTTCCTGGCCTCTCTGATTCTATCCTTTTCCATGATAATGCTAAAGGTCAGGGAGCGGTGATCACTGTCCCCCAGGTTCTCACCCACTGACAGATCTGTGACCTGACCCAGTTTGTTACCTAATACTAGATCTAGTATGGCATTCCCCCAGTCAGCCTGTCAACATACTGTGACAGGAATCCATCCTGGACACACTTAACAAACTCTGCCCCATCTAAACCCTTGGAACTAATCAAGTGCCAATCAATATTAGGGAAGTTAAAGTCACCCATGATAACAACCCTGTTATTTTTGCACCTTTCCAAAATCTGCCTCCCAATCTGCTCCTCGGTATCTCTGCTGCTACCAGGGGGCCTATAGAATACCCCCAGCGGAGTAACTGCTCCCTTCCTGTTCCTGACTTCCATCCATACTGACTCAAAAGAGGATCCTGTTACATTACCTACCCTTTCTGTAGCTGTAATAGTATCCCTGACCAGTAATGCCACCCCTCCTCCCCTTTTCCCCCCTCTCTATCCCTTTTAAAGCACTGAAATCCTTCAGTAAAACAATGGACTTAATTGAGCACTAAAGCGGTGGACAAGTAGAGCATTTCTCTACAGCACAATTTCCTTTTTGAATATCAGAACTCTGTTCAAGTAAGGACAAATCGAATACCTGCAGTACTGTTCAAGAGCGGAAATCTGTCATCTCACTTAGACCTCCTGAAACCAGATCTACAGAGGGAAGTACAGAGTAAACAGTTCAGCCAGTTGCCAACTGAAGCATCAAGGAGTTTTGAGATTAGACAGGAAGTCCTAGTGTGTGATTACCAAGAAGAGAAGTAGACATCAGGTAGGATAGCTACAAGAACTGGACCACTGATGTACACAGTGGATGTTGGAGATCAGACATGGAGACATCATGTACCAGATACTGGATGATAATTCCAACAAGACAGACACATTCCACAGTCACTGGACTTACCTCTCAGTGATGATATCACTGACAGCAACATGATACCAGAAACCAAGATTGTCGTCTTAGACAAGACACCAACCAAACCTGGTACCACTCCACAGGTCCAGAGACAAGACAAGAGTTTATTGTTGACAAGACACTGGCCAAATCTGGTGCCACTCCACAGGTCCAGAGGCACCATCCTGAAAGAAGCAGAGCACCACCCAAAAGACTGAATCTTTCGAACAGTGAGGTTAGTTATGGACTGTTACTGTGACAGCATGTTTATTTGGAATATGCGTTTATGAAAGAAAAATTGAATGTTTTGTACATATACAGTTTTATGTTTCATTAATGGAAAGTGGGAGGAAGTGTAATGTATGCAACTATTTCTTTTAGAGCAATGACCGCCCCTCCCTTAACACTACTTATTGATCTTTTGTCTGCACTTGTGCTGTCGTCCACGCATGCACCTCTCTCTCTCTCTCTCTCTCTCTCTCTCTCTCTCACACACACACCAGTTAAAGCCATCTCCTCTGTGGGTGCTTTTATTTAAATCAATTTGTAGTTGTGCACAGACACAACAGAAAGGAAGTGAAACGAAGCCAGAATCCAGACGTGAGGAGGAGTGGAAGGAGTACAAGCTAAAAGGTGAAAGATGAAGGTAGGTGGGGAATGAGGTGTGAAGCTAGGAGGTGATAGGTGGAAAAAGTAAAGGGTTGAGTAAGAAGGACTCTGATAGGAGAGGAAAGTGGACCATGTGAGAAAGGGAAGGAGGAGGGGAACCATGGGGAGGTGATGTTCAGGTGAGGAGAAGAGAAGAGCTAAGAGAGGAGCCAGCGTGGGGAATGGAAGTAGAGGGGAGCGTGAGGGGAAAAAATTACCGAATATTAAATAAATTTATATTCGTACCATCAGGTTGGAGGTTACCCAGGTGGAATATAAGGTGTTGCTCATCCAACCTAAGAGTGGCTAGACCATGGCAGTAGAGAAGGCCAAGGACACAAATGTTGGAATAGGAATGGGAATTGGAATTTAAAAAGTTGGCCACTGAGAAATCCTGGTTGTTGCAGATGGAGCGTTAAGTGCTCCACGATACAGATTGTGACATTTCATCAGAACTGAAGTTAGAAACCAAGTATAAAATGAAGAGAACATGGGGAACATCTCTGGTAGGGTGAAGACTGAGAGAGACTGAATGGCACAAAAGGTGAGACTGTGTAGGTGAGGAGAGTGGTGAAGACTCTTTAGCTGAGGTAGGGTCACCTTGAAGAGATGCAACTTGAAAGAGGTGGACATAGACAGAGGAAAGAGAGAACAAAAAGCCAATGTTGACAATATTAGATGTTGTTTTTTCTGCAAACATGAGAATGCCAGAAATATCTGGCAAACAGGAAAGTAGAGTTAAAATGACAAATTGATGATCTTGGATATAGATTTTGATTTATTCATCACATGACATTGAAACATAAAATGAACTATCTCCTTTTCTTTAACAACCAACGATATGCTGGAGTGGGCCACAGGTAACACACATATTCTGGCATCAACATGGCATGTCCATAATGTTTAGCAGAACAACAATAGAATGCAGCAAGCAACAAACTAACCCACATTCTCCCCTTGAAACTTTGGCCTTCGTCCCAATGCTCCGGTTTCCTCCCACAGTCCAAAGACATGTCGATTAGTAAGTTAATTGGTCACTGTAAATAGCCTGTGATTAGGCTAGGGTAAGTAAGTGTTGCTGGGTGGCACAGCTCGTTGGGCTTGAAGGACCAGTTCCACACTGCATCTCTAACTAAATAACTAGGGAAAGTTACGTTAAGTTGCACAGAGAAGGAACTGTGGAGACAGCAGTCCGTGATAAGTGGAGATGAAGAGGGATGAAATGATTAATGGTGGGGAAGGCTTACTCATCAAAACTACTCTGTCTAGAGACGATCATCCATCCTTTTCCATCTCTGATTTCTCCAGAACCGGGTAGTTCTGATGAAGTGGTTGGGTGGGGTGGATGGTAGGGAGGAACAGGCCTTGTTACAAACTCCTTACAGACGGCATCAGAACTGAACTGCAAACTCTGACGCCCCAAGCTGCAAGCGTCCTGCTAACCTCTATGCTACTGTGGTGTCCCGTATGTTACGATATTTATTCTATTTATTTATTGAGATAGAAATGTAGAGAAACATAGAAAACCTACAGCACAATACAGGCCCTTCAGCCCACAAAGTTGTGCCGAACATGTCCCTACTTTAGAAATTACTAGCCTTACCTATAGCCCTCTATTTTACTAAGTTCCATGTACCTATCTAAAAGTCTCTTAAAAGACCCTATCATATCCACCTCCACCATCATTGCCAGCAGCCCACTCCACGCACTCACCACTCTCTGAGTAAAAAACTTATCCCTGACCTCTCCTCTGTACCTACTCCCCAGCCGCTTAAACCTGTGTCCTCTTGTGGCAGCTATTTCAGCCCTGGGAAAAAGCCTCTGATTATCCACGCAATCAATGCCTCTCATCATCTTGTACACCTCTATCAGGTCACCTCTCATCCTCCTTCGCTTCAAGGAGAAAAGGCTGAATTCACTCAACCTGTTCTCATAAGGCATGCTCCCAATCTAGGTAACATCCTTGTAAATCTCCTCTGCACCCTTTCTATGGCTTCCACATCCTTCCTGTAGTGAGGCGACCAGAACTGATCACAATATTCCAAGTGGGGTCTGACCAGGGTCCTATATAGCTGCAACATTACCTCTCAGCTTCTAAATTCAATCCCACGATTGATGAAGGCCAATACACCATATGCCTTCTTAACCACAGAGTCAACCTGCACAGCTGCTTTGAGCGTCCTATGGACTCGGACCCCAAGATCCCTCTGATCCTCCACACTGCCAAGAGTCTTACTATTAATACTATATTCAGCCATCATATTTGACCTACCAAATTGTACCACTTCACACTTATCTGGGTTGAACTCCATCTGTCACTTCTCAGCCCAGTTTTGCATCCTATCAATGTCCCACTGTAACCTCTGACAGCCCTCCACACTATCCACAACACCTCCAACCTTTGTGTCATCAGCAAACTTACTAACCCATCCCTCCACTTCCTCATCCAGGTCATTTATAAAAATCACGAAGAGTAAGGGTTCCAGAACAGATCCCTGAGGCACCCCACTGGTCACTGACCTCCATGTAGAATATGACCCGTCTACAACCACTCTTTGCCTTCTGTGGACAAGCCAGTTCTGGATCCACAAAGCAATGTCCCCTTGGATCCCATGCCTCCTTACTTTCTCAATAAGCCTTGCATGGGGTACCTTGACAAATGCCTTGCTGAAATCCATATACACGACATCTACTACTCTTCCTTCATCAATGTGTTTAGTCACTTCATCGAAAAAATTCAATCAGGCTCTTAAGGAATGACCTGCCCTTGACAAAGCCGTGCTGACTACTCCTAATCATATTATATCTCTCCAAATGTTCAAAAATCCTGCCTCTCAGGATCTTCGCCATCAACTTACCAACCACTGAGGTAAGACTCACTGGTCTATAATTTCCTGGGCTATCTCTACTCCCTTTCTTGAATAAAGGAACAACATCTGCAACCCTCCAATCCTCTGGAACCTCTCCCGTCCCCATTGATGATGCAAAGATCATCGCCAGAGGCTCAGCAATCTCCTGCCTCACCTCCCACAGTAGCCTGGAGTACATTTTGTCCGGTCACAGTGAATTATCCAACTTGATGCTTTCCAAAACCTCCAGCACATCCTCTTTCTTAATATCTACATGCTCAAGATTTTCAGTCCACTGCAAGTCATTCCTACAATCGCCAAGATCCTTTCCCACAGTGAATACCGAAGTAAAGTATTCATTAAGTACCTCTGCTATTTCCTCCAGTTTCATACACACTATCCCACTGTCACACTTGATAGGTTCTATTCTTTCACATCTTATCCTCTTGCTCTTCACAAACTTGTAGAATGCCTTGGGGTTTTCTTTAATTCTGCCCATCAAGGCCTTTTCATGGCCCCTTCTGGCTCTCCTAATTTCCTTCTTAAGCTCCTTCCTAGTAGCTGTATAATCTTCCAGATCTCTAACATTACCTAGCTCTCTGAATCTTTTATAAGCTTTTCTTTTCTTCTTGACGAGATTTATTACCGCCTTTGTACACCACTGTTCCTGTACCCTACCAAAACTTCCCTGTCCCATTGGAATGTACCTGTGAAAAACTCTACACAAATATCCCTTGAACATTTGCCACATTTCTTCCGTGCTTTTCCCTGAGAACATCTGTTTCCAATTTAAGCCTCCAATTTCCTGCCTGATAGCCTCATAATTTCCCTTACTCCAAATAAACGCTTTTCTAACTTGTCTGTTCCTATCTCTCTCCAATGCTTATTGTAAAGGAGATAGAATTATGATCATTATCTCCAAAGTAATCTCCCACTGAGAAATCTGACACCTGACCAGGTTCATTTCCCAATACCAGATCAACTACAGCCTCTCCTCTGGTAGGCTTATCTACATATTGTGTCAAGAAACCTTCCTGAACACACCTAACAAACTCCACCCCATCTAAACCCCTTGCTCTAGGGAGATGCCAATCGATATTTGGGAAATTAAAATCTCCCATCACAACAACTGTGTTATGATTACACTTTTCCAGGATCTGTTTCCCTATCTGCTCCTCGATATCCCTGTTACTATCGGGCGGCCTATAAAAAACACCCAGTAAAGTTATTGACCCCTTCCTGTTCCTAACCTCCACCCACAGAGACTTCATAGACAATTCCTCCATGGCGTCCACCTTTTCTGCAGCCATGACACTATCCCTGATCAGCAGTGCCACACCCCCACCTCTTTTGCCTCCCTGCCTGTCCTTTCTGAAACATCTAAAAACCAGCACTTGAAGTATAGGCTCTTCTGGCCCTTTGAGCAATGCTGCCCCCAGTAATCCCCTGATTTAACTCTAACCTTGATCATGCAACACTTTACAATGACCAATTAACCGAGTAACCATTCTGTCTTTGGACTGTGGACGAAACCAGAACACCGGGAGAAAACCCATGCATTCCACGGGGAGGACATATAGACTCCTTACAGATGGCATCGGAATTGAGCTCCAATTCTGAAGAAGAACCCTTCCTTCAGATGTTAATTGCTGGAGACTTGATTAAGTATTTTAAATAACGTTTGCTTTGTTTTTGTGCTTCCCAATTCAATCATTATATCATTCTACTTTTCGTTCTGTGCACGGATTGGCATCAGATTAGGTATGCCGACTCTCATTCAGATTTAACAGTGCATAGTTGGGATTCCTAAATCAAATTGTTTAAGGTAATGCATGATTGTTCATCTGAGTGAAATAGGCCTCAGATCCCTTTCAGAGGGAGTGTGCTAAATAACACAATTAAAGGCAGAATGGCTATCAACAGTAATACAAAGATGACTCCAAAATCTGGCCTGATATTAAATATTATTACCTGCCTGTTACTTCCCCCTGGGTCCCCTTCTCCTCCCCTTTTTCCTACGATCCACTCTCCTCTCCTATCAGATTCTTTCTTCTCCAGCCCTTGATCTTTCCCACCTTCCTGGCTTCACCTAGCACCCTCCAGCTAGCCTCCTTCTCCTACCCCCCCCCCCCCGACTCCCATCTTTTTATTCTGGCATCTTCACCTTTCCATTTCAGTCCTGAAGAAGGGTTTTGGCCTGAGCCATCCACTGTTTAATCTTTTCCAAACCCTGCCGAGTTCCTCCAGTATTTTGTATGTGATTTCCAACATCTTCAGACATTCTCATGTTTATAATATTAAATATTGTTTTTCTCTTTTAACGTTACACACACATACATAACGTGGACGCTTGACCTCACAATCTACCTCATTATGATCTTGTACTTACCCTCCCCCTTCTCCTTATTCTGGCTTCTTCCCCCTTTCCAGTCCTGATAAAGGGTCTCGGCCTGAAACATCAACTGTTTATCCCTCTCCACTGACGCTATCTGACCTGCTGAGTTCCTCCATCATTTTGTGTGTTTTGCTCTGGACTTCCAGCATCTGCAGAATCTCTTGTGTTTGTGACCTTGCATCTTGTTGTTTATGCAGGGTGACACAGCAGAGTAGTAGCTGTCATAATGCTTTACAGCATCAGTAGTATCATCCAATGGAAACTATATTTAAAAAAAACCCTCAGGCCCATAGGTTGATAGGAGGATTTAGATGGGGGCTATAAAATAAATTAATGACTAGTGGTTTTGATTAGTTGGAATTTTTCTGCCCCAAATCAGAAATCCTCAGTATTGAATATTTTTGCTATCTACAGTATAGCAATGGCCGTAGTTCTAGTCTCACCCAACCTCAGTGGAAAAAGCCTGCTTGCATTTACCCCTCATAATTTTGTACACCTCTATCAAATCTCCTCTCAATCTTTCAAGCTCTAGGGAATAAAGTCCCAACGTATTCAACCTTTCCTTATAACTCAGGTCGTCAGGTCCCAGCAACATCCTTGTAAATTCTTCCCTGCACTCTTTCTATCTTATTTGCATTGCTTCTGTAGGTACTTACATCTGTAGGTAAGTCTTGTATGTTTGAGACCAAAGTCAGCAAGTTCGGAGGTAGAGGGCGAGTCCAGCACAGAGGTGGAGGTTGGAGGTCCAATGTTTGCAAGTCTGGGAGTCCACACCAGAGACTACAGTCAGAAATCCAATGTCAGTGATTTTGAGAGTCCGGGGCTGAGGACTGGAGGCCCTGAGGTAGTCTGTCCTGGGGTTGGAAGTTTGAGTGTGTGAGTGAAAGGGGCTTGTTTTGTTGTTGTCTTGTTTTGTCCTGGCATTACCAGTTTGTGTTGTCTATTGTGTTATTGTTGTTTTGAGGATGGTAGGCATGCCATGTTGGCACCGGAATGTGCAGCCACACCTGCACATCCTTGGGAGTGTTGATTGTTAACACAGCAACACACTTCACTGTACATGCGATAAATAATTCTGAATTTAAATCCAAATGCAGCCCACAATATCGCCAAACATTCCTGTGCCAACCTAGCATGCCCACAACACAGGGCAGAACAACACAACATGCAACAAATCAATTCGGATGTGGACACAGGCATCCGGACTACCCCAGCGGATGCAGAAATTAAGACACCCAAGCAGGCCCCTTTGCAACCTGAAAGCACCAATTCAGTTTAGCTCCTGCTTCCTCTCCTGTAACCAGTAACTTAGGTATCAACCTCAATATTACACCCACCTAAACTGGCCAATTTTCTTGAATGAGATTGAGAAGATAGGGTCAGGTGCCCACTTGACTTCCAGTGCCTCCTGAGCCATATTTAATTCTGTTCTTCACTTGATATCTGTGTATGTGCTCTTTTCTGCAGGCCGGGGAACTGATCAGAAACAGGAGTTTCTGATCTATTCCCCGAAACAGGAAACTCCCCTAGATTGGGAGTGAAAAGGCCAGTTATCATTCCCTGCCCACCAAGCTGGCTGAGACCAGAAACTCAGCAAAGAGCAAAATTTCAGTCATATTAATTTCAACAAATTGCCATATCTTGTTAAAGCCATCGTAAATAAATCATTACTTTTCCATGATATGTCTTACAATCTATCTTAATGAACTCTCTGGACAGATTTTCTACTGGCAAAGGTGAATAGGGAGAAAATTGATTTCACAATTACTGAAATTACCACTGTTAGCTGTCTGCTGATTTTGATGATGACGATAGGAACCCGTGTAAGAAAGCTTTTAAAGTGAAAAAGCTTGTGCACTGGGACAGTTCCACTCTCTCAGCCTCAGAAGCCCAATTCCAGTGGTGCAAGGGACGATCACAGCTGGAGACCTCCTTGGCCGTATCGGATGATCATGATGTCTCCTGTGCCTCACCATGCCCTTCCGTCTCCTGGAGCACCGCAGGGCCGCCTTTCTGGCTGTTGGACCTCACTGCTCATCCCATCTGCCCAGTCTACTGAGACTGACTTTGCGTGCTTGGATAGGTGTATCCCTATCTCACAGGTGTTTGAGGCAAACGAACTAGCCTCGCCCGGTTTAATCCACCTGTCAAAGCAGTGTACCAGGGTGTGACTGCTGTCACGTACAATCAGCTACTTGGAGCCACAGGTGAGAGCTGAGTGTCCGGTGAGGAGCAAAGATGGATGAGCTGTCCCGAGGAGGGACCTTTCTCCAGAGGTGCTATCCCTTCCTGAACACCCTGTACAGCCCTATCGCAGATTACAATGTGAATTGTAAACAGCACCTCTACTTCTTTAGGAGTCTGCAGAGATTCAGCAAGACATCAAAAACTTTGACAAAGTTCTATAGAAATGCAGTGGACAGTGTATTGACTGGCTACATCACAGCCTGGTATGGGAACACCAAAGCCTTTGAACAGAAAATCCTACAAAAAGTAGTGGATTTAGCCCAGTACATCATGAGTAAAGCCCTCCCAGCCATTGAACACATATACATGAAACATTGTCTTATGAAAGCAGCATCCATCATCAAAGATCTTCACCAGCCAGGTCATGCTCTTTTCTCGCTGCTGCCATCAGGTAGAAGGTACAAGAGCCTCAGGAGTCGCACCACCAGGTTCAAGGACAGCTACTATCCCTCAACCATCAGGCTTTTGAACAAAAGAGGATAACTACAGTTATCTATTGAGAGGTTCCCACTACCAATGCTCTCAATTTAAGGACATTTTATCTTGTTATTTCATGCTATCATTATTTATTGCAACTCACACACAAAATGACGAAGGGTCTCGGCCCGAAACGTCGACAGTGCTTCTCCTTATAGATGCTGCCTGGCCTGCTGTGTTCCACCAGCATTTTGTGTGTGTTGTTTGAATTTCCAGCATCTGCAGATTTTCTCGTGTTTATTATTTATTGCTATTTATTTATATTTGTATTTGCACAGTTTGTTGTCTTCTACGCTCTACTTGATCTTTCACTGATCCCATTATAGTTACTATTCTATAGATTTGCTGAGAATGCCCACAGGATAAAGAATCTCAGGGTTGTATATGGTGACATATATGTACTCTGGTATTAAAATTTATTTTGAACTTTCAACTTTGCATTATACATGCTTTTTCTATTGTGTTTATTAAACAAATGAGCAAATTGAAGATAGCTCATCAATATCATGATACAATTATTGCAGGGAATAATTGTGTGATTCATATTTAGTTACCATTTTAATATGGGAATGAAGTACCCTGAACAAAAATAGATGTAACAAAGTCACTATAAGTCAAACCAATTTAAATTCAAGCAAAGATGTAGTGCTGAGGCTCTATAAGCCATTGGTCAGGCTGAACTTGAAGTATCGTGAGCAGTGTTATTTGAGAAAGGATGTGCAGGCATTGGAGGTGGTCTAGAGGAGGTTCACAAGAGTGATCGCAGGAATGAATGGGTTAATGTATGAGGAGCATTTGGTGCCTCTGGACGGGCTCATTAGAATTTAGAAAATTGATGGAGGATCTCATTGAAATATATCATTTATTGAAAGGTCTAGATAGGGTAGAGGTGGAGAGGATGTTTCCCATAGTGGAGAGTCTAGGACTGTAGGACACAGCCTCAGAATAGATGATGTCCATGAGGCGGAATCTCTTTCACCAGAGGGTGGAGAATCTGGGGAGATGGCTGTGGAGGCCAAGTCATTGGATATACTTTGTTACATACCCCGTAACTGGGTCACTTACCAGCAAAGATAGAGAGGTCCGTTGAAGTCTGATGATACTATTTTTAACAGTATTTATTGATAAAAATACACAAAAATAATATCAATGCAAACATATAGATAATATACGTCATCAATACTAAATCTAAAAGCGCGGGTATAATAATAATCAATAAGAAATTGCTCTATTGTTGTCTAGGGAGTAATGTATTGTCCGATGGAAATATAAAAGTCACTCGTTCATTCAAGCTGCAGCTTTTTGGTTGGAGAGAAAGACGGAGGTTTAACTTGCCCATTCCTTTTATGATGTCAATCCGTTGAGAGTCGTTGGGGGCTGATTTCCCCTTTGTTGTTAGCTAAAGCCGTGCTTCCATGGTAAAGGCCCACCAATTCTGAGGCAAATGGAAAAGGACGCACGTGGGCTTTTCCACCGGCTTTCGCTATTACGCTGTTACAGGAGTTCTAGCATTTCTTCTGGTGCGTCTGAAAGGGCTGTTCCCCAGACCCTCTTTTATCCTGACTCACAGGGTCTCAGATGTCAATCAGGTTGGGATAATGCAGTCCCTCCACCAACCCCCCTCTGTTCATTGCCTGGGGGTTTTGATGAATCGTATAGTATTCAATACACAATTCCGTCTCCAAGAGACAATAGCTATTATCAATGGTTCCGCCTTTCGGAGGCCAAGACACATTCCAAACTCTTTGTGGATTCTGCATGTCTTTCTCTCATTTCCTGGGTCTCCTGACCTGACTTAATAGTGATCTTGCGATTCTCAAAAAGGAGGGGGCCACGGGCGTAACAACTTAAAGCAGAGGTTAATCAGTTCTTTATTATTAATGGTGGCAAGGTTATAGGAAGAAGGCAAAAGAAGGCAGAGGTTGAGGGGTAAATCAGCCATGATGTAAAATCTTATAATCTGGAAGTGTAGTGGTGAGAACAATGCTTTACAGTGCCGGCTGTAAAATCATTCACTCTGTTGTCTATAACAAAGTTCTCCCCATAACTTTGTGGGTTTCCTCCCCTCTTCCAAAGATGTATGGTTAGGGTTAGTCAGTTGTGGGCATGCTATGCTGGCACCCTGGACAAGGCGACCCTTGTGGGCTGCCCAGAACAATCCTCGCTGATTTGATTTGAAAGCAAAGCTAAACATTTTACAGTGTGTTTTGATGTACATGTGACAAGCAAAGCTAATCCATTATTGTGCATCCTTTGAATACACAATGTTATTCCTGATGGATTAGCTGACAGCAAGAGTGTTCACTCTTCAAATATCTATAATGCAAATACCTGATACATACGTGTGGCTCGTTCCATTGATTATCCATCAGTTGGCCATTACAAATTAAATTTTACCTTCAGTTCCAGTCAGTCTACCTTACTCCCACACTTGAAGTGCTGCATCACATACACAAGTAGCTAAACTCTTAGATTATTGGAAGTTCAAATTTCAAAGTAAATTTTATTATCAAAATGCATATGTGTCACCATAAACAACTGTGAGATTCATTTTCCTGCAGGCATAGTTAGCAACTCTATAGAATAGAAACTACAAACTTTGCAATAGGTTGTCAAAACTAACCAGCATGTCACCAGCAGCAGTCTTCCAGCCATCAAGGACCTGTATATAGAAAGGTGCCTGAAAAAGCCAGCAATATCATGAAGGATTCCACGCACTCTGCTCATGGACTGTTTGTCCCACTCCCATCAGGGAGGAGGCTACATAGCATCCATGCCAGGACCACCAGACTCAAAAACAGTTACTTCCCCCAAGTAGCAAGGCTAATCAACACCTCCACCCACTAGCCCAGCCCACCACGCCCCACACCATCATTACTTCATCATTTCCTGTCGGTCACTTTATGTAATCAGTTACGGGCTGGTGGTGTACTGGCATCGGCACCGGACTTCAAGGCAAATGGCCTAGTATTGAGCTAGCAACTGGTAAAAACTGACAACTGCTAAAGAAACAGCAAGGTTGCTGCCCGATGCGCCACAAGGCAAGGACTGGAACAACAGCAACAGCCTTCTGTTCAGACATCCTTGTGCCGTGTCACTTTATACACATACAACCAATCCATATAAAAGCTATCTTATTATGTATTTATATTTATCATGGATGTTTTATATTATTGTGTTCTTTATCTCATTGTGTTTTCTTCGGTTCTGTATTGGATCCAGAGTAACAATTATTTCATTCCCTTTTACACTAGTGTACAGGAAATGACATCAAATAATCTTGAATCTTTGAGTCATAAAGTCATGGAAAAGTAAAGCATGGAAACAGGCCCTTCAGCCCATCTAGCCATGCTGAACCATTTAAACAGCCTACTCCCATCAACTTCAGCAAGAACACAACCCTCCATACCCCTACCATCTATGTACCTATCCAAACTTCTCTTAAATGTTGAAATCCAGCTTGCATGCACCACTTTAGTTGGCAACTCATTCCATACTCTCATGACCCTCTTGAAATACAACCTTCATCAAATTCACTGAACCTTTCTTGTGTTCCATTTTCCAGGAGAAATCCTACTTCAATGGACATTTATACAACCTTTAGAAAGAAAGCATCATAGTTAGCAAATAATTATCTCATAGATTTCTCATTTAATTCCGTCTAGGCCTTCAGCATTCATAATGTTTCTAAATCTATTTTTCTGTAATTCAGTACTTCACCACACAGCTTCCCTACGTGAACTTTCTTTGGATTAATTCATTCACAAAGAGTAGCAGAAATCTAAATTTTAATCCACCTTGCCTGCAGAAGGCAGAGGGTCGTGGTGGAGGGAATACATTCAGATTGGAGGGTTGTGACTAGTGGTGTCCCACAAGGATCTGTTCTGGGACCTCTACTTTTTGTGATTTTTATTAACGACCTGGATGTGGGGGTAGAAGGGTGGGTTGGCAAGTTTACAGACGACACAAAGGTTGTAGATAGTGTAGAGGATAGTCAAAGATTGCAGACAGACATTGATAGGATGCAGAAGTGGGCTGAGAAGTGGCAGATGGAGTTCAACCCGGAGAAGTGTGAGGTCGTACACTTTGGAAGGACAAACTCCAAGGCAGAGTACAAAGTAAATGGCAGGATACTTGGTAGTGTGGAGGAGCAGAGGGATCTGGGGGTACATGTCCACAGATCCCTGAAAGTTGCCTCACAGGCAGATAGGGTAGTTAAGAAAGCTTATGGGGTGTTAGCTTTCATAAGTCGAGGGATAGAGTTTAAGAGACGCGATGTAATGATGCAGCTCATTAAACTCTATTTAGGCCACACTTGGAGTACTGTGTCCGGTTCTGGTCGCGTCACTATAGGAAGGATCTGGAAGCATTGGAAAGGGTACAGAGGTGATTTACCAGGATGCTGCCTGTTTTAGAGAGTATGGATTATGATCAGAGATTAAGGGAGCTAGGGCTTTACTCTTTGGAGAGAAGGAAGATGAGAGGAGACATGATAGTGTACAAGATATTAAGAGGAATAGACAGAGTGGACAGCCAGTGCCTCTTCCCCAGGGCACCACTGCTCAGTACAAGAGGACGTGGCTTTAGGGTAAGGGGAGGGAAGTTCAAGGGGGATATTAGAGGAAGGCTTTTCAGAGAGTGGTTGGTGCATGGAATGCACTGCCTGAGTCAGTGGTGGAGGCAGGTACACTAGTGAAGTTTAAGAGACTACTAGACGGTTATATGGAAGAATTTAAGGTGGGGGTTATATGTGAGGCAGGGTTTGAGGATTGGCACAACATTGTGGGCCAAAAGGCCTGTAATGTGCTGTACTATTCTATGTTCTATATTATAACCTGTTCAGGAGCAATGGGATCCAGAGGGACTTGGCTTCATGGATTCAGAATTGACTTGCCCACCAACGGAATTAAGGAAATATTGCACAGGACATCATAAGGATTCCATGCTTATCTTAGAATGCAGCTATGGCTTGTTAATAACTCCTGTGTAACTCCTTCCCTGAAGAACATTGTCTTATTCGGCTGTCCCTTGGCATCAAGAATGAAGTGGCAGAACACATTGATGAAGGTATAGTGGTAAACGTGGTGTACGTGGATTTTGGTAATGCATCCACAAGGTTCCCCATTGTAGTCTCTTTCAGAAAGTCAGGAGGCATTGGATCCAGGGAAACTTGGCTGTGTAGGTTTGGAATTGGCTTGTCCACAGAAGTCAGAGGGTGGTAGTAGTTGGACTGTATTCTGCCTGGAGTTTGGTGACCAGTGGAGTCCAGCAAGGATCACTGCTCTTGGTTATTTTTATGTGACTTGGATAAGGAAGTGCAAGGGTGGGTTAATAAGTTTACAGATGTCACTAAGGTTGATGGAGCTGAATCTGCAGAAGAATAAAGTGAAGCACTTTGGAAGGTCAAAACGGAAAGTAGAGTACAAGGTTAATGGTAGGATTCTCAGCAGAGTGGAGGAACAGAGGGATCTTGGGGCTTACGTCCATAGATCATCAAAGCCACTACTCAAGTTGAAAGCGCACAGCGCATTGGTTTTCATTAGTTAGGGGACTGAGTTCAAGATCCAAGAGGTAATGTTGCAGCTCTATAAAACTATGGTTAGACCACACTTGAAATACAGTGTTCAGTTCTGGTCACCTCATTATAGGAAGAATGTGGAAGTTTAAAGAGGGCGCAGAGGAGATTTACCAGCATGCTGCCTGGATTGGTGAGCATGTTTTTTGAAGAAAGGTTGAGCGAGCTAGAGCTTGTCTCTTTGGAGCAAAGGAGGATGACAGGTGATTTGATAGAGGTGAATAAAATGATAAGAGGCATTGAAAGAGTGAAAAGCCAGGGCAGGTAGAAATAGCTTATGCAAGAAGGCATTATTTTCAGGCATAGGGAAGAAGTGTGGTGGGCAGGATGATGTCAAAAGTAGGCTTTTTTACACAGAGGATGGTGAGTGCATGAAATGCACCTCCGGGGAGGTGGGAGAGTCAGGGACATTTAAGAAACTCTTAGATAGGCACAAAATTAAAAGAATGCTATGTGGGATGGAAGTGTCAAATTGATTTTGGAGTAGGTTAAAAGGTCAACACCAAATCCAGCTCCTTCAGTTTCCCTGCCAACAAGCAACTTGCTGATGCAGTTGACCTGCAGTATTTTAAGTCTTTAATGCCCAACGTGGTCTTATGAGCGTAAAAAAAATGTTTAAGAAGGACAATTATGGTGTTTCGTTTGTCTGTATTCATGGGTATTCGTGTATGGTTGAATGACAATTAAACTAACTTTAAACTTCAAAAGGTCGGCAAGGCATTGTGTGTCAAAGGGCCTATACTGTGCTGAGTCATACTGCTCCGTGTTCTACAGCATACTGAACTATTTGACAGTGCGATTGATTGGTTTCTGTTATATTAGAGAACAAGGAATGCTGGGACCAAGGCCAGAAGAAAAAATGAAAGTGCAAACCAGCCGCAGTCTAATTCAATAGAATAATAGGCTGAAGGAGCAAAATGACTTGCCTACGAATTTCATATTCCTATTGCTATGTTCATTATTTTCTCGTCATCCAGTATATTTGCTCCAGGATATTAATCTGGGTAGGACATTTTTGGAAATGAGCAACATTTTCCGATGGAAGTTCAAGGAGCTGGGTTAGGTACAATAGACAGTGTTTTAAGCAAAGAGAGGAGGAATGGGCTAAGAATTCTATACTTGAATGCGCGTAGTGTCAGAAATAAGACAGATGAGCTTGAAGCTCAGATGAAAATGGGGAACTACGATATTGTTGGGATAACAGAGACATGGCTGCAAGGGGATCAGGCCTGGGAATTGAGTGTACCAGGGTATACGTGCTATCGTAGAGACAGAAATATGGGAAGAGGGGGTGGGGTGGCCCTGTTGGTGAGGAATGAAATTCAGTCCTTAGCAAGAGGTGACTTGGGAACAGGGGAAGTAGAGTCTGTGTGGATTGAGCTGAGGAACAGTAAGGGTAAAAAGACCCTAATGGGTGTTGTGTACAGGCCCCCAAACAGTAGCATGGATATTGGGTACAAGTTGATTAGGGAGTTAACATTGGCATGTGCTAAAGGTAATGCAGTCGTTATGGGAGATTTGAACTTGCAGGTGAACTGGGAGAATCAGGTAGGTGCTGGACCCCAGGATAAGGAGTTTGTGGAGTGTCTAAGGGATGTATTTTTGGAACAGCTTGTGCTTGAGCCAACCAGGAACTAGGCTATTTTGGACTTGGTGATGTGTAATGAACAGGAATTGATAAGTGATCTTGAAGTAAAGGAGCCATTAGGAAGTAGTGATCATAACATGATAAGTTTTTATCTACAATTTGAGAGGGATAAGGGCAGATCAGAGGTGTCAGTGTTGCAATTAAATAAAGGAGACTATGGAGCCATGAGGGAAGAGCTGGCCAAAGTTAAATGGGCGGATGCCCTGGCAGGAAAGACAGTGGATCAGCAGTGGCAGATATTCTTGGGCATAATACAAAAGATGCAAAAGCAGTTCATTCCAATGAGAAGGAAGGATTCAAAGAGGGGGAAGGGGCCACAGTGGTTGACAAAGGAAGTCAGAGATTGTATAGCATTAAAGAAAAAGAAGTATGACAGGGCTAAGATGAGTTGGAATACAGATGATTGGGGAAGTTTTAAGGAACAGCAGATCTTAACTAAAAAAGCAATACGGAGAGAAAAAATCAGGTATGAGCTCAGTCTTGCCAGGAATATAAAAGGGGATAGCAAAAGCATTTTTTAGCTATGTGAAGAGAAAGAAGATAGTTAAGAACAATGTTGGCCCCTTGAAGAATGAATTGGGAGAAATTGTTATGGGAAACAGGGAAATGGCAACAGAATTTAATGCGTACTTTAGATCTGTCTTCACCAGGGAGGACACAAGCAATCTCCCAGATGTATGGATGGGCCAGGGTCATAAGATATCAGAGGAATTGAGACAGATTGACATTAGGAAAGAAACTGTGATGAGTAGACTGGTAGGACTGAAGGCCAATAAATCCCCGGGTCCAGATGGTCTGCATCCGAGGGTTCTAAAAGAGGTGGCTCAGGAAATTGCGGATGCATTGATAATCATTTTCCAATGTTCCTTAGATTCAGGATCAGTTCCTGAAGATTGGAGAGTGGCTAATGTTATCCCACTTTTCAAGGAGAGAAGGAGAAAACGGAGAACTATCGCCCTGTTAGCCTAACGTCAGTCGTGGGGAAGATGCTTGAGTCCATTATTAAGGACGAAATAGTGGCACATCTTGATGGCAGAAATAGGATTAGGCCGAGCCAGCATGGATTTACCAAGGACAAATCATGCTTGACTAATCTGTTGGAGTTTTTTGAGGGTGTAACAAGGATGTTAGACGAGGGTAAGCCAGTGGATGTTGTGTACCTAGATTTTCAGAAGGCATTCGATAAGGTGCCACATAGGAGATTGGTGAGTAAAATCAGAGCTCATGGCATTGGGGGCAGGGTTTCAGCATGGATAGAAAACTGGTTGGCAGATAGAAAGCAAAGGGTAGCAGTGAATGGGTGTTTCTCGGACTGGCTGGAGGTGACTAGTGGGGTACCACAGGGCTCTGTATTGGGACCACAGCTCTTTACGATTTATGTCAATGATTTAGACGAGGGCATTGAAAACTATATCAGCAAGTTTGCTGACGATACTAAACTGGGTGGCAGTGTGACATGCGAAGAAGACGTTAGGAGATTACAGGGAGACTTGGATAGGCTGAGTGAGTGGGCAGATACTTGGCAGATGTCATTCAATGTGAATAAATGTGAAGTTGTCCACTTTGGAAGCAGGAACAAGAGGGCAGAGTATTGTCTGAACGGTGTAGAATTAGGTAAGGGAGAAATGCAAAGAGACCTAGGAGTCCTAGTTCACCAGTCAATGAAGGTGAATGAGCAAGTGCAACAGGCAGTGAAGAGGGCAAATGGAATGTTGGCCTTTGTTACAAGGGGAATTGAGTACAAGAGCAAGGATGTCCTTTTGCATTTGTACAGGGCCCTGGTGAGACCACACCTGGAATATTGTGTACAGTTTTGGTCTCCAGGTTTAAGGAAGGACATTCTGGCAATTGAGGAACTGCAGCGTAGATTCACTAAGTTGATTTCTGGGATGGCAGTGCTGTCTTACGCAGAGAGATTGGAGAGATTGGACTTGTACACGCTGGAATTGAGGAGATTGAGAGGGGATCTGATTGAAACGTTTAAGGTAATTAAAGGATTTGATAGGATTGAGGCAGGAAATATGTTCCAGATGTTGGGAGAGCCCAGTACCAGAGGACATGGATTGAGAATAAGAGGTCAGTTATTTAAAACAGAGTTGAGGAAGAGCTTCTTCTCCCAGAGAGTTGTGGAGGTGTGGAATGCACTGCCTCGGAAGACGGTGGAGGCTAATTCTCTGGATGCTTTCAAGAAGGAGCTAGATAGATATCTGATGGATAGGGGAATCAAGGGATATGGGGACAAGGCAGGGACTGGGTATTGATAGTGAATGATCAGCAATGATCTCAGAATGGCGGTGCAGACTCGAGGGGCCGAATGGTCTACTTCTGCACCTATTGTCTATTGTCTATTTCTAAAAACATAACATTCTCGACGGCAAAGTGAAAAATGGCATGAACATATCAGAGCCAATCCTGTTGGTACCAGAGAGCAAGATTTGAGGCAGTCTGGCAGCTGGGAAGCTCAGACAATTTTCTTTCATATCCTGTTGAATGTTTCAGTGGGGCCTGGATGATATTTGCCCTCACAGTTTCCTAATCACAGCCAGCCACCCGAGTAGTCACTTGTCTGTTAGGTAAGAAGGCTGGCGGAATACTGAGGGAGGGGTTGGGAGCGGCTGATGAGGGAGAGGATGAGTCACATTGAAGGCATCGGGAGATGGCCAAGGGCCAGGGCAGGGTAGAGATCAAAGACAAATGAGAAGAGCTGCCAGAAAGAGATTTGCAAAGTGACAGGAGTGAGGCATCCAAACATAGGAGGTGCCAATTAGATATGCTGGTTCAAGCCACTGGAAAGGAAGTAATCTCTGGGTTCCAGGAGACCACAGGTTCCCAGGACCTGGTTAAATTGATGCTTAGATACAAGGCATTGTGACAGTTCAGAAAGTTGTATAGCAGCAGAGTTATTCCTTTCCATAGACACTGCCTGACTTGCTGAGTTCCTCCAGCATTTTGTATACCACCTGAGCCAACCTTAGTTGTCTGGCGAATTACATTTTATCCTAGAATACCCAGATAAGCATGTTCCAGTAGATTATTTCCAGATCTGAGAGATAAAGCAAGAAATAATAAAGTATGAGGTAATTATAATGATCTTTATTATCTACAGAATAATGGATTGAAGAGACTCTTTCTTGGACATTAGGTAATTACTGCAGGAGAAAACTAATATGTTGAGATGATTTTTATTTGATATTTGACTATAAGACCATGAAATATAGGAGCAGTCATTTGGCCCATCAAATCCGCTCTGCCATTTCATCATGGCTGTTCCATTTCCCTCTCAACCCCTTTCTCCTCACTTCTCCCCATAACCTTTCAAAGGCATTTGATTATATTCAGAATCAAGAACTTATCAACATCCATCTTAAAAGCACCCAATAGCTTGGCCTCCACAATGGCCTCCACAATTGTCCTGCAGCAATGAATTCCACAGATTCACCAACCCCCGGCTCAAGAAATTCCTCCTCATCGCCATTCTAAATGCCCTCTATTCTGAGGCTGTGCACTCTGTTCCTAGACTTCCCACCATAGGAAACATCCTCTCCACATCCACTCTTTCTCTGCTTTTCAACATTCAATAGGTTTCAAAGACATTCCCCCTCATTCTCCTAATTTCAATCGAGTACAGGCCCAAGGCCATCAATCGCTCCTCATGTGAGAAGCCTTTCATTCCCAGAATCATTCTCATGAACCTCTTCTGAACCCTCCCCAATGTCTGCACATCATTTCTTAAATAAGGGGCCTAAAACTGCTCATAATACTCCAAGAGAGGTCTCAGCATTGCATCCTTGCTTTTATATTCTAGTCGTCTCAAAATAAATGCAAACATTCACTTGTCATCCTTACCACCAACTCAAGATGCAATTTAACCTTTAGGGAGTGCTGCATAAGGTCTCCCAAGTTCCTTTGCACCTCATATTTTTGAATGCTCTCCCTATTTAGAAAATACTCTATGCTTTTATTCTTCCCACTAAAGCGTATGGCCATACATTTCCCGGCACTGTTTTCCATTAGTCACTTCTTTACCCATTCTCTTCATCTGTCTAAGTCCTTCTGCAGCCTCCCTACTTCTTCAAACCTACCTGCCCCTCCACCTACCTTCACATTAGCCACAAACCTGGCCACAAAGGCATCAACTCCATCATGCAAGCCACTGATATATAATATAAAAAGGAGTGGTCCCAACACAGACCCCTGTGGAATACCTCTAGTCACCAGCAGTCAACCAGAAAAGGCTCCCTTTATTTCCACTCTTTGCCTCCTACTAATCAGCCGCTGCTTTATCGATACGAGTAACTTTCCTATGATGTCATGGGCTCTGAACATTTTAAAGCAGACCTATGTGTGGCACCTTGTCAAAGGCCTCCTGAAAATCCAAGTATTGAAAATCCTAGGTAGAGGAGATGTGGAAATGAGTCTAGGGCCTGTACTCACTGGAATTCGGAAGGATGAGGGGTGACTTTATTTAACCTATTGAATGGGGAAAGGTCTTGATAGAGCGGATGTGAAAAGAATGTTTTCTATGGTGAGAGAGTCTAGGACCAAAGGGCACAACCTCAGAATAGAGGGACATCCATTTAGAACAGAGATAAGGAGGAATTTCTTTAACCAGAGTGTTGTGAATCTGTGGAATTCATTGCCACAGCAGAGGTTAATAGGTTCTTGATTAGTTAGGGTGCCAAAGGTTATGGGGAGAAGGCAGGAGAATGGGATTGAGAAGAATAATGTATCAGCCATGATGGAATGGCGGAGTACATTCAATGGGTCAAGTGGCTTAGTTCTGCTCCTAGTTTGGTCTTAACTGTGAATGGAGGTTAGTAAGACAGAGTTAAGCTTAAAAAGCTTTGTTTGTCTGCTTTTGAAGCAAGTGTATTTTACTCGTAGGAGAACAAATTACATGGCTCAGGTTTTATTGAGGTAGTAATGACTGGTGGAAAACCAGATGCTTGTGTTTCAAGGTGGTTTCCAGATGTCTGGGCAGCAGTCAGCAAAGGGACTATTGAGCTGGATGAGGTTATGAAGATACCGGGAAGTGATACAAGTCGACTAATCTTACCCACTTTGTCTTGTCAAGGTTCTCAAATGGAATCTTGGATTTAAAGGGTTGAAGTGAACAGAGAGGGTTATGGAATGCATCTGTTTCTCTCAAAGGTTCTGCTTGTTGTCATGGTTCATCCCTGTCCTTTAATGGTTGCCAGAACGTGAACTGTGAACATGCAGAAAGGTAAGCAGCTTACGTTTCAAATAGACAATTACGTTTGCTCGCCGATGGTAATGATTAGACTGATGAGCAAATAGTTTATAGAATCTGGTGGAAATGAAAAATTACATAATGATAGAAATAAATTCATATAAACACAATTTGAAAAGAAAATTTTCATTATGGTAAAATTTTTCACATTAAAAGTATATAAATGCTTTAAATATAATGTGTATTAAGGGCAGCATGATAGCATAGTGCTTAGAGTAATGCTTTATAGCACCAATGACCACAGATCAAGGTTCAATTCCCGCTGCTGCCTACAAGGAGTTTGTGTGTTCTCTCAGTGACCTCATGGGTTTCCTCCAGGTGATCTGGTTTCCTCTTACGTTCTAAAGACACACAGGTTAGGACATTGTAGGCATGCTACGTTGATATGGAACTATGGCGACACTCACGGCTGCGCACCGCAATCCTCACTGATTTCAATTTGACGTAAGCAATGCGTTTCACTGAATGTTTCAATGTTCATGTGGCAAATAAACCAAATCATAAATCTTCAACTCTTTGCAAATTTTATGGGAAAAAATGTAAACCACCACTCTTTACACTTTTTACATATGGAAAAGAAAACAAAATAAAACTGCAGACGGTGGAAATCGAAACGCAGCAGGTCAGGCAGCATCTGTGGAAAGAGGAGCACTTCAGGCCAGAGATCGTTTGTTAACCCTTTCCCCAGTTCTAATGAAGCATCTGACACTTGAAACATCCACTCTGTTTTTCCCTTACCGCACACAATGGCCATTTATTAGTGTTTTTTTCAATAATGGTGTTTATAAATGAACATAGAATATAGATCACTGCAGCTCAGTTACAGTTCTTTGTTCTACAGTATATCTCTCCATGACTTCCAAAGAGGCCTAGTGAAGTTTCAAGAAGATCAGCAAACTGCTTTCTCTTGTTATCTCAGTTCTGCTGTGGGATATCCATCTGTCATATTTACTCGGCTTTCCCCTCTCCTCTGACACTGTCTGGTCCTCTCAGCATTTCCATTATTCAAGAAGGGAACCAGGGATAATTAGAAACATAGAAAACCTACAGCACACTGCAGGCCCTTCGGCCCACAAAGCTATCCTTACCTGAGAAATTATGTAGGGTTACCCATAGCCCTCTATTTTTCTGAGCTCCATATACCTGTCTCTTAAAAGACCCTATCATATCTGTCTCTACCACCATCACCGGCATCCCATTCCACGCACTCACCAGTCTCTGCGTAAAAAACTTACCCCTGACATCTCCTCTGTACCTACTTCCAAACACCCTAAAACTGTGCCCTCTCATGCTAGCCATTTCAGCCCTGGGTAAAAGCCTCTGACTATCCACACAGTAAATGCCTCTCATCATCTTTTACACCTCTATCAGGTCACCTCTCATCCTCCGTCACTCCAAGGAAAAAAGGCCGAGTTCACTCAACCTATTCTCATAGGGCATGCTCCCCAGTCCAGGCAACATCCTTGTAAATCATTCTTGTAATTCTGGAATTAAAGACTGGTAAGTGTCACATCAGTGATAGGGAAATTATTGGAGAGAATTCTTAGGAACAGGGTTTAAGAGCATTTGGAAAACCATGGCCTAACTAGGGTGAGCCTGCATGGCTTTGTGCGAGCCAAGTCATATCTTACTAACTTGATTGAGCTTTTTGATGAGGTGATGAGGATAATTAATGAAGGTAGAGCAGTGAATGATTTCTGCATATAATAAGGCATTTGACAAGGTCCATCATGGAAGGCTCATCTATAAGATTAAGATGCATGGTATCCATGGTACGTTGGCCATTTGGATTCAGAACTGGCTTGTCCATGGCAGACAGAGGGCAGTAGGCCAAGGGACTTATTCTAGCTGGAGGTCTGTGATTAGTGGTGTTCCCCATGGATCTGTACTGGGACCTTTGCTGTTTGTGGTGTATGTAACTGACCCGAATGAAGATGCAGATGGGTGGGTTCATAAGCTTACAGAATATGTTAGTGTTCTGGGTAGCCTAGAAGACTGGCAAAGAATACAATGGGATATAGATCATTTGCAGATATGGGTGGAAACATGGCAGATGGAGTTTAACCCAGACAAATGAGAAGTATGAGAAGGTCAAGTGTAAAGAGAAAGTACCCTGCTAAGAGTGGCTAAGAAGGCATATGGCCTACTGCCTCTATTAGTTGAGGCACTGAGTTCAAAAGTCAGGAAGATATGTTGCAGCTTTATAAAACTCTAGTTCAGCCGCATCTGGAGCATTACATACAGTACTGGTCGCCCCATTATAGGAAGCATTTTGAGGTTTTGGAGAGGGTGCAGAAGAGGCTCTCCCGGATGCAGCCTGGATTAGAGGGCCTGCACTAGGTTTATAAAATTATGAGAGGCATAGGTAGAGTAGACAGTGTCTTTTTTCCAAGTTTGAAATGTCTAACCCTGGTTAGCATACATTTAAGGGAGAGGGGTAAGTTCAAAGGAGATATGAGGGGGAAGTTTTCTGCAGGCAGAACAGTGGGTGCCTGAAATGGGCTGCCTGAGGTGGGCAGAAACATTAGGTATTTTAAGAGATGTTTAGGTAGGTAGACAGGAACATGAATGTAAGGAAAATGGAAGGCTAGGGACATTGTGTAGGCAGAAGAGATTAGTTTAGTTGGCCATTTGATTACTAGTTTAACTGGATCAGCACCAGGTCAAAGGTTGGAGGACCTGTTCCTGTGTTATACTGCTCTATGTTCTATTTCCAATATTTCTGACATGCATTTCACAAGGTCTGCATGGTTTTTTTTTGTTTTCCTTAATCTAACAATCAGATGGTTTCAGTTGCAACTTATGTTCAGGCAATCCTGCATCCCATATCCCCAAACATACCAGAGTTCCTCCCCCTTACCTTTTACCTCATCAATTCCTCACTCAGTGCATTTTAAAACTGATAGGTCTTCTCTCTTTTTCAGTTCTGACGAGGGCGCCACGATAGTGTGACGCTGTTACATCTCGGAGCGTTCCGCGGTTCGGAGGTCAATTCCAGCAGCATCTGTAAGGAGTTTGGATGTTCTTCACGTGTGTGGGTTTCCTGCAGTTGCTCTGGTTTCCTCCCACAGTACAAAGATGTACAGACTAGTAGTTTAACTGGTTAACTCGTCATTGTAAGTTATCCTGTGATTGAGGTTAGTATTAAATAGGCGGGTTGCTGAGTGGTGCCAGGTTGGACCAGAGGGGCCTGTTCTGCGCTGTATCTTTAAATTAACAAATAAGTAAGTAAAAACATTAACTTCCATTTCCCACTCCACAGATCCTGCCTGATCTGCTAAGTATTTTCAAATTTTGTGCCTTCATTTCAGAATTCTTATTTTTTTGGATTTTTACTTTTATTTAGTTCTCTTAATTGAGGCTTTGGGTCTTGGATCACTCATCCAGAGATTTAAGCAGAAGAGTCTAGTCTAACTCTCAACTTATTTGCTCAATCAAGTGGGCATAAAGATCCCAGAGGCTTACTTAGAGAAAGAATAAGTGAGTCAATTCCATGACCAATGTTTATCACCTGAGCAACAGTTAACCAAACAGATTATAGAAAAATACATATCTGCAGATAATTGTTGTCACATTTCTTTCATGATATCCACCACCCTTCTCATTGTGCAAGAGTTGCTGCCCTTTTATTTATTTTAGTATTGTATTTTCATTAAAGATATCAGCATACAGGATTTCTTGGCAACCTAGAAACATTCTTTAAAGTTCTCTGCATTAATCAATGACATTTACGTTTTGTCAATATCAATCTGGTTTAGAAAGATGCTTCTGTCAGACTCCCTACAAGGGAGCTCAAACTCTGTATTATTTTTCTTTGCCCTTTAATGGACTTTTGCCTCCTACCAATTAGCCACTGCTTTATCCACACTAGAATTTTTCCTCCAATACCATAGGCTTGTAACTTGTTACACAGCCTCACCTTGCCAAGAGCCTTCAGAAGGTCCAAGTACACATCAACCGATTCTCCTTTGTCTATCCTGCTCGTTATTTCTTCAAAGAATTCCAACAGATTTGTTGGTCAGGATTTTCCCTTGAGAAAACCATACTAATTACAGCCTATTTTATCAAGTGCCACTAAGTGCCTGAAACCACATCCTTATCAATCAACTGCAACATCTTCCCAGCCACTGAGGTCAGACTAACTGGCCCATATTTTCCTTTCTTCTGCCTCTCTCCCTTCTTGAAGAGTGGAGTGACATTTGAATTTATCAACTATTGCTGCACCTTCATCAAAGTTTTTTTTTTGCATCCTGAAAGAATTTGATCAGGCTTGTGATTCATGACCTATGCCTAACAAAGCCTTGCAGAATATTCATAAATATTGATTACCTTTGCCACCTCCTATCATCTGGGGCTAATGAGACCACAAAGGTCAGTAATCTCTTCCCTCGCTTCCCTTAATAACCTGGAGTATATCCCATCCAGGCCCAGAGACTTATCAGAAATTCCAGCACATTCTGTTTCTGAAGGATAACATAATCTAGTATAATGCATTTTTCTGTATGTCTTGATGTACTCATGATAAATAAATGAATCTGAATTGGATCCAAATCTAAAAAGATTTTTTTTTCCAATGTTGTATTTCATTAATTGGTGCATGCGAACTTGATTTCAATGTTTAAGAGAGGTTTGGAAAGGTACCTGGATGGTAGGACTATGGTCTGGGTGCAGGTCGATGGGAGTATGCAGTTTAAATGGTTTGGCACAGACTTGATGGGCCAAAGGGCCATCTCCACAGCACAGCAGAGATCACCCTCATGTAGCACAGCTCTACCTTGAGCAGATTTCCTTTTGGTTTATCTGTTGAGCTCAATGCCTTGCCAGTTTTTCAATGTAATATTGAATTTCTTCAGGCTGATGTTGATGTTATCTTTGAAGCATTTATTTTGCCCACCAGTGGCTTGCTGATCTTCCGTGCTGTACTGTTCTATAATTCTATGATATTTAAATTCTCCAGTTGCCCTAACGAGTTTTGAATTAAACTGTTCCATTAACTAAATCACTCCTCCAATGTACAGGATATCAGGTGGAAAACTAGTGGAAGTGTCTCTCTTTATAAAAATTGATTTAAGAATGTTTCATTATTGTAGTTCAGATAATGGTGGCTGCTGCCACAAGATTGATTACAGCTTTGAAGAGATATATATTTTCAAGTGCTTTTTCCTTTCTTACAGCTTGCTCCACACCCATCAACCCACCTTCAATCATAATTAACTCATCCTTTCCTGCAGGTGTGGATTCTGGCAGAGGTACAAGATCACTGTTGTCAGCCATCTTACTACTGTGCCCACAGGGCATGTGCAAGCTTGGGCAGAGAGTCTGGAATATTCCACCTGTACTCACCGAACCACAGGTTTTGATCAGTGAAGGAACTGGGTAGAAGCCATGTACAATTAGCAAGGTGTGGGAGGTTATCAAGGATGAACTATTGCGATCACTCGATGCCCACCTGAAGGGCTGTCTATTGGTGGGTCGACGGCTGGCTGTGCAGGTGCAGTGCGGCCAGGAGAAGTGATGGTTATGATTAGTAGTTGGGTCTTTTTCCTTTCACAACTGCCCTTTGCTCTCCACGGCACAGCAGAGATCACCCTCATAGCATAGCTCTACCTTGAGCAGATTTCCTCTTGGTTTATCTGTTGAGCTCAATGCCTTGCCAGTTTTTCAATGTAATATTGAATTTCTTCAGGCTGATGTTGATGTTAGCTTTGAAGCATTTATTTTGCCCACCAGTGGCTTGCTGATCTTCCGTCAACTGGGGCTGAAGGACCTGTCTGGGGAAACGTAAGTTCAGCATCCGGATGACAGGACCCATCCATTGGAGAAGATGTTGCTTTATCAAGGGTGATGCACTCTAACATATACTAGTACTTAATAACTGCTACGCCTGACTTATCATTTCTCTGGGCTCCTTTCAACCCAGGGAGCTTTCGTAGTTGCGCTTCTACCATTGTCACTAAATGGTTTTTGGTTGGTCTTTTTAGGGCAGTAAGGCAGTTAGCAGATTCCCTTTACAGTGATTAACGATCAGAATTTGATTCCCACCGCTGCCTGCAAGAACTATGTGCATTCCACCCGTGATTGTTTGGGTTTCCTCCCACACAGGTTAGGGTTAGTGAGTTGTGGGCGTGCTGCGTTACCTGGGGAATTGATTGTCATGAATGGCAGTGGAGGCTAAGTTACTGGGTATATTTAAAGTGGGGGTTGTAGGTTCTTGATTTGTAAAGGTGTCAAAGGTTACAGGGAGCAGGCAGGAGGATGGGGTTGCAACCTGTCACTGCTATGGGCTGATGTTCCCACTTGCTTCAAAAAGGCAACAATTATACCAGTGCCTAAGAAGAATAATGTGAGCTGCCTTAATAATCATCGCCCGGCAGCACTCACATCGACAGTGATGAAATGCTTTGAGAGGTTGGTCATGACTAGACTGAACTCCTGCCTCAGCAAGGACCTGGACCCACTGAAGTTTGCCTATCGCCACAATAGATTGCAGACGCAATCTCAATGGCTCTTCACATGGCTTTAGACCACCTAGACAATACAAGCACCTACGTCAGGGTGTTGTTCATCGACTATAGCTCAACATTTAATACCATCATTCCCACAATCCTGGTTGAGTAGTGGAAGAACCTGGGCCCCTGTACCTCCCTCTGTAATTGGATCCTCGACTTCCTAATCAGAAGACCACAATCTGTGCGGATTGGTGATAACATATCCTCTTCGCTGTCGATCAGTACTGGCACACCTCAGGGGTGTGTGCTTAGCCCACTGCTCTGTTTTCTGAAAACACATGACTGTGTGGCCAGGCACAGCTCAAATACCATCTATAAATTTGCTGATGGTACAACCATTGTTGGTAGAATCTCAGGTGGTGATGAGAGGGTGTACAGGAGTGAGATATGCCAACTAGTGGAGTGGTGTCACAGCAACAATCTGGCACTCAATGTCAGTAAGATGAAAGAGCTGATTGTGGACTTCAGAAAGGATAAGATGAAGGAACACATTCCAATCCTCATAGAGGGATTGCAGAGGAATGCAGAGGGACAGAGAGATCTAGGAATAACTGTGCATAGTTCCCTGAAAGTGGAGTCTCATGTAGATAGGGTGGTGAAGAGGGCTTTTGGAACGCTGGCCTTTATAAATCAAAGCATTGAGTACAGAAGTTGGGATGTAATGCTAAAGTTGTACAAGGCATTGGTAAGGCCAAATTTGGAATATTGTGTGCAGTTCTGGTCACCGAATTATAGGAAAGATATCAATAAATTAGAGAGAGTGCAGAGACGATTTACTAGGATGTTACCTGGGTTTCAGCAATTAAGTTACAGAGAAAGGTTGAACAAGTTAGGTCTCTATTCATTGGAGCGTAGAAGGTTGAGGGGGGATTTTGATCGAGGTATTTAAAATTTTGAGAGGGATAGATAGAGTTGACGTGAACAGGCTGTTTCCATTGAGAGTAGGGGGAGATTCAAACTAGAGGATATGATTTGAGAGTTAGGGGGCAGAAGTTTAAGGGAAACACGAGGGGGTATTTCTTTACTCAAAGAGTGATAGCTGTGTGGAATGAGCTTCCTGTAGAAGTAGTAGAGGCCAGTTCAGTTGTGTCATTTAAGGTAAAATTGGATAGGTATATGTACAGGAAAGGAGTGGAGGGTTATGGGCTGAGTGCGGGTAGGTGGGACTAGGTGAGATTAAGGGTTCGGCACGGACTAGGAGGGCCAAGATGGCCTGTTTCCGTGCTGTGATTGTTATATGGTTATATGGTTATATAGGGATCAGAAGGGGAGAGAGTGAGCAGCTTCAACTTCCTGGGTGTCAAGATCTCTGAGGATCTAACCTGGTCCCAACATATTGATGCAGTTATAAAGAAGGCAAGACAGTGGCTATACTTTATTAGGAATTTGAAGAGATTTGACATGTCAACAAATACACTCCAAAACTTCTATAGTTGTACCATGGAGAGCATTCTAACAGGCTGCATCACTGTCTGGTATGGAGGGGCTACTGCACAGGACCGAAAGAAGCTGTAGAAGGTTGTAAATCTAGTCAGCTCCACCTTGGGTACCAGCCTACAAAGTATCCAGGACATCTTCAGGGAGCAGTGTCTCAGAAAGGCAGCGTCCATTATTAAGGTCCTCCAGCATCCAGGACATGCCCTCTTCACACTGGTACCATCAGGAAGGAGATACAGAAGCCTGAAGGCTCACACTCAGCGATTCAGGAACAGCTTCTTCCCCTCTGCCATCTGATTCCTAAATGGACATTGAACCCTTGAACACTACCTCACATATTTTTAATATACAGTATTCCTGTTTTTGCACATTTTCTTTAATATATTCAATATACGTAATTGATTTTCTTGTTTGTTTATTATTATTTTTATTTTATTTATTTTTTTGTTCTCTAAACTAGATGATGTATTGCTTTGAACTGCTGCTGCTAAGTTAACAAATTTCACATCACATGCCGGTGATAATAAACCTGATTCTGATTCTGATCATCAGTAATGATGAAATGGCGGGCAAGACTCAGTGGGCCGCTTGGCTTAACTCCGCTCCTATGTCTGATGATTTAATGGTTTTTATGACTGAGGAGATTGATAAAATATTTGTAAATTTCGCTAAGATCATTGCAAGCAGACACTGGCCTCATAGAGCACTACAACACAGAAACAGGCCCCTCAGCTGGTCGATTAACCTTCCTAGTCCCATTGACCTGCACCCGGACCATAGCCCTCCATATCCCTCCCTTCCATCTTAAATGTTGAAATCGAACCTGTATCCATCACTTCCCCGGCAGCTCGTTCCATACTCATATCACCTTCTGAGTGAAGAAGTTCCAACTCATGTTCCACTTAAATATTTCACTTTTCACCCTTAATCCGTGACCTCTAGTTCTAGTCTCACCCAACCTCAGTAGAAAAGCCTTCTTCCGTTTATCCTATCTCTGCTCCTCATGATCTTGTTCTCCAGACGCTCTCGCAGGCGGGCAGCTGAAAGAAGACAGCAATCACACATGTGAAAGTGTACACATTCAAGCCAATTAGGATTTTTTTGTATTTAACTCTCCTCTCTTTAGTTCAGTCTTGTCCAGTCTTGATCAAAACACAACAAAGACAGCATTCCCTGCTTACCTAGCCCACATTCTGGGAAAGAAGATCCATGGTTTTGATAGACACTGTCAAAGGAGCTTTATTAATTTAGTTCTTGGCTAATGCTTATGGTTGCAGTGATGGTGTTAGTTTTTAGTTAATTTGAGAGCTTTTAGTAGTGGCTCTGTTGGCCAAGTGTTTACTACATTCAGTACAGTTCTTTTTAAAGCCCACTGAACTGTTCGTTGCATGTCTGTCTCTCTCCGTCTGCACTTGGACCGTCACTGAACGCCTGTTAGCAAGAGTTGGCAAACAAAGTGGAACCAGTGGGGAGACAATGGCTGAAACTGACCCTGGATTTCGTCGGTCAGGTGGGGGGAGAAGTTAAAGTCAGTGGAGGCTGGCTTAGCGGAAGTGGCTCACACAGTGCAGTGGCTACGTGTAGAGCCGCAAGCCCAGTGTAAGCTGGAGAAGCAGGTGTCAGCCCTCGCAACGATGGTTTAGCAACTCGCAATGGGCAGCCAGAATCAGCTGATGGCTATTACTACTCTCGCAGCAGCTCTCCGCCATGACAGCCACACGTCTAGCACTGGCCCCTCCTGATCCTCCTCCATCGCAGTCTGATTAGTCTCAGCCACTCTTGCCTACTTCCGGACCTGAACCAAGCACTCCTCCACCAGGCAGATGACCCGGCCACCCCAACGGTGGCAGGTAGTTTTTTTTTACCCAGTGTGAGCTGACTTTACTAGCCCAGCCAGGTCTGTTCCGTGATGGTGCGTGTAAACTGGCTTCCACGGTAAATCTTTTAGACAGACCCCCACTCAGCCCGTTCAACGCCCAGCGAGAACAAGGTTCTCCTGCAGCCCAGTCTTTCCGGCAATTTACGGTGGGGATCAAGGGAGTGTCTAACCTTCCAGTACGGGATCACAAGGCTGCCCACTGACTCCCGGACCTACAGGAAGGGAAAGAGGGGAGGGGAGAAACTGCACAGTAAAGTTCTGCACTTGGGCCATCACTGAACTAAATGTGGGGTTCTCTGCTGTCTCGGTAATTGAATATGAACTTGGCCAAGTACGTTCAGCTGGCAAAGCTCTGTGTAAGAGACTGGGTAAGCGTAATGGAACTTCTGTTTGTTTGGACTCCTGTCATGTCCAGACCCTAATCACTAACTCACTATAGCTCTAAGTTCACCCTCAAGGGGTATTAGGTTCAGGAACACACAATCATAGTCAGTTAGAGGCATAGTTAACTCCCCCTGGACTCCTGTGACAAACAATATTTATGAAGTAAATAATAAGGTCAAAATGTTTCCAACAGTTTGTTACTCGCCGGAGTCGTCAAAGGGCAGTGATAGAAAGTTCTTTTGATGGTAAACTATCTACAATTGAATGTGCAAGATCACAACGTGTTCCAGCTGTAAAAGTCAGGGATTTGAATGCACAGATGTTACTGAATTACATATTCAACACTAGCTACTGAGCATAAATTTCTGCTTGATTTATTAATAATTTGTTAATAATCTATGCCCCACCATTAGCAACTGATTAGTACCGTATTAGGGTATCGATGGATAAATGGGGTGTAATATAGTTAAATGCACGCTGCCATTTTCCACTGAGGTTGAATGAGGCTAGAACTAGAGACCACAAGACCATAAGACATTGGAGCAGAATTAGGCCTTTCGGCCCATCGAGTCTGCTCTGCCATCCCATCATGGCTGATTTATTATCCCTCTCAAACCCATTCTCTGACTAATCAAGAATCTATCAATCCCCGTTTTAAATATACCAGCGACTTGGCCTCCACTGCCGAGGAGGCCAGGTCATCAGATATATTCATCTGTGACAATGAACTCCACAGATCCACAATCCTCTGGCTGAACATATCCCTCCTCATCACTGTTCTAAAGGAATGTCCCTCTAAAGCTGTGCTCTCTGGCCCTAGACTCCCCCACTATCGGAAACAGCCTCCCCACATCCACTCTATATTGGTCTTTCAAATTCAATTGGCTTGAATGAGATCCCCTTCATTCTTCTAAACTCCAGCAAGTACAGGCCCAGAGCCACCACATGCTCCTCGCACACTAACCCTTTCATTCCCTGAATCATTCTTGTGAACCTCCTCTGAACCCTCTTCAATGCCAGCACATCTCTGCTTAGATAATGGACCCCAAACTGCTCACACTACTCCAAGTGCAGTCTGACCAGTGCCTTAAGTCTCATAGATTAAGGGTGAAAGGTGAAGTATTTAAAAAGAACCTGAGGGAGAACTTCTTTCACTCAGAAGGTGGCGCAAGTGTGGAACAAGCTGTCAGCGGAAGTGCTGGATGTGGGTTCCATGACAACATTGAAGAGAAATTTGGATAACTACGTGGATGGGAGTCAGTGGGATAAGGCAGCAGAGTTCAGCCCAGACTAGATGGGCCAAAGGGCCTGTTTCCCTGTTGTAGTGCTCTAAGACTCCAACTCTATCCACAGAAACTGATTTGTCAAATGTCCACTTCTTATGATCATTGACCAATGGTTTAGATAGTATTTGTATATACTGTAAGTAGGGAGTAGTGGGGTGGAGATACCTCTCTACTAAAGGAGGTGTAAGGTGCTCCTTCCCTCTGCTAGCCTGCAGGTTACCTTTGGGCAAGATGTAGCACCTGGTTAGACCCCCATCAGGGTCACATGAAGCCATGGGAGCAGGTGGTGCATATTTCAAGCCTTGTAAGTGACCACTGACACCAGGTAGACAATCTCTGAGGAGTATTAATAATGGTTGTGGTCACCCATCACCCATCTTGTAAAGACTCTGCCCAGAAGAAGGCAATGGGAAACCACTTCTATAGAAAAAATTGCCAAGAATAATCATAGTCATGGAAGAACCACGATCAGCTACATCATACGACACAATACATAACGAATGAACGATGTAAGTAGGTGTTGAAATATAACATCAAATTAAATATCACACCCAAAATGTTTTAATTTATTGTTATAAGGAATGAGAGGATCAAAAATAACTTTCATTCTCTTCTAGGAATGCAATTGAGCAATGGAGAAGAGACAAAAACATGTAAAAATAAACAAACTTAATAATAAAATAATCACAGAATACCAGCACCATCCACACCAGGCCCCATCATTATGTGGCTGAGGTATCAGTCTACACGGTACGGTCCCACCTAATAATGGAACTCAAATTTAAATTACAGTGAAATTAAATGAACCGACGACAGCATTGTATAATGTAGGGGAAGGAGAAAAGCCACAGTGAAAAGATCCGGCTACCACATCACACAGAGAGCTGGGAACCATGTGTAAAATAAAAACCTCAGATTGTTTTCTCAAGGAAAGCACGAGCAAGAAAAATCAGTGTCAATCAATGTAAGATCGAACCAGAAGTAAATACTATTTGCAGAGCAGAGAGTATTGAAATGAACCTTTTGGCTTATCACTTGCATGCCAACCATTAAGAATTTACATTAATCCTATTTTATTCTGTCGGATTAAGGTGTAGATTTGTTAATTTCCTTGTAGTTTTGAATATCGATTAATTGTTATCACTGGGATTCTGCTTATCTCTAGTCTGAGTCAGAGATGACCATGATTTCTTCTTTGACCTTTCTTTATTCTCTCAGTTCTTTGTTTGTTCATTCTTGTAAAACTTAATAAAGCAGCCATAAAGAACGTGTTTTATGCCTCATTTTTTGACTTCTGAAGAATCTTTATATTACAAAATGTCCATGTGGGATACAGTATAGACATTGTGTAGTTAGGTAAGATTAGTGTCTTTTTGCTTTGCTTTTCAGCTTATTTAGCACAATATTGTGGGCTGAATGGCCTCTTCCTGTACTGTACTCTTCTATATTCCTATGTTCTTTATTGCCTTTCCAACATCCTATTTAGTAGAGCGCGGTTTCAGTGCAATCACCCAACTTCTTCTTTCAAAAACACTAGGATCCAACACAATCCACATTCCCATTAACTGGCCCAGAATCCACTGGAGATACAATTTACCCAGGGTGATTAACTGCACCCCTACCAACCTGCACATCTGGGGGAAACTCTTGTGGTTGCAGGAAGAAATTTCCATATATACAGCCCGTGAGGTTAGGACTGAACCTGATCAGCTGGAGTTGAGAGGCAGCACTGAAAAGGATTTTAGAGCACTATATTAGAGAGGTAAATCTCTCTTGTGCTCTAAAAGACCATGAGAGCATAAGACATACAGTTGGAGCAGAATTAGGCCATTCACCATTCACCATTCACCATCCATCATTCCATCATGGCTGAATTATTAGCCCTCCCAACTTCATTCTCCTTTGATCCCCTTACTAAGGAAGAACCTATCAACCTCCATTTTAAATATACTTAATAACTTGGCCTCCACAGCCATTTGCAGCAATCAGTTCCACAATTTCACCACCTTTTGGTGATAGAAATTCTTCCTCATCTCTGTTTTAAAGGGACGTCCTTGTATTCGGAGTTGTGCGTCTGCTCCTAGACTTCTCCCACTATTGGAATCATCATCGTCACGTCCGTTCTACCTTGGCCTTTGAATATTACAGACAGTGCTACTTCCCAGGAACTTGGCACACAAGTCCTTGTTGGGTCAATGTGGTGCAAGGCTGCCTGTAAAGGGTGGTGTTGGTGGGAGGAGGTGTTAACAGAGAGAGCGATGCCTCTGTCCGGTACAGTACAGAGAACTTACCTGTTACTGGGGACTGGCAGCACAGCCCAGATCCTACAGTCACTCTCACCATCTCTTGTCAGATGTGAAGGAAGCTTCCCGCCATTACATTTGTCATGGAGAAACATTGGGAAGGACAGTGAAGCCATTTCAAGAGAAAGGGAGACAGCAGATTGCATGCTGAACCTCACATGTTAGCGACAAGCTGTCACACTGTTGGTCCCAGGCCAAACAGCATGGAACAATGTTAGCAATGCAATTCTGAAAGGATTTTGGACCTGAAATGTTAACTAGGTGCTGCCCAAACCTCTGAGTGCTTACAGTATTCTCTGTAATGAGCCATCCAGTCCCTGAAGTCTGCTCTGCCACTCCATCATATCGCATATGTATACGTAAGACATACAGGAGCAAGATATATCAGCTAAGCCATACAGGGGCGAGATATATCAGCTAGTTCAGTGGTGCCACAGGAACAACCTTGCACTCAATGTCTATAAGACCAAAAAGCTGATTGTGGACTTCAGAAGGGGTAAGACGAGGGTACACACACCAGTCTTCATAGAGGGATCAGAAGCAGAAAGAGAGAGCATTTTCGATTTCCTGGGTGTCAACATCTCTGAGAATCTATCTTGGGCCCAGCATAGCAATGCATTTACAAAGAAGACAGGACAGTGGCTATACTTCACTCAGACTTTGGGGAGATTTGGTATGACACCAAAATCATTTGCGAATTTCTATAGGTGTACCGTGGAGAGCATTCTAACTGGCTACATCCATCTGGTATGGCGGGCGGGGGAACCACTGCAGAAGATCAGTAAGAACTTCAGGAAGTTATAAACTCGCACACTGGCCTCCCAGCATTCAGGATATCTTCAAGAAGCAATGCATCAAAAAGGTAGCGTCCATCATTAGGGACCACCATCACCCAGGACATGCCCTCTTCTCATTGCTACCATCAGGGAGGAGAAACAGAAGCCTGAACTTGAATCATACCAAGTGATTCTGATCCTTCACTTAATTTGCCTCTTGCCATCTCCACAAATTGATGCTCCTTCATGATAAAAAAAAATTTGCAAGTCAGTCTTGAAAGCTGAAATTTCCCTCATAGCCACAAGCTTCTTAAATAAGCATTGATTTTATTAAAGTGTTATATCCTCAGTGAAACCAGCCTTGGGGAAGGCCCAGAGCAATTTGCAGCCAGAGGTACAATTGGAATCCAGTCAATGCTGTAATGTAAACCTGACAGCCCATTTGCACACAGTAATATGATATCGACTGCATACATCATTATCATTATGCGCCGCGTCGTATGGCAGGGCCGATCATGGTCTTCCATCTGTCTTTAATCTGACGAGTTCTAATTCTCTATCCATGACAGTGACCGTTCTTGGCAAATGTTTCTGCTGAAGTGGTTTGCCATTGCCTTCTTCTAAGCAATGTCTTTACAAGATGGCTGACCCCAGCCATCATCAGAGATTGTCTGCCTGATGCCAGTGGTCACATAACCAGGACTTGTGATATGTACCAGTGGCTCATACGACCGTCCGCCACCCACTCCCATGGCTTCACGTGACCCTGATAGGGGAAGGATGGTGCTAAGCAGGTGTTACCCACTGCCCAAGGGTGTCAGAGGGAAGAAGCACTTTACACCTCCTTTGGTAGCGATGTATCTCCACCCCGCCACCCTATAGTATATATATGCATACTAGAAAAAAAATCTGAAAATACATAGTATAGCACGTATGTACAACACAAAACTCTGAAGCACATAGCACAAAGCTCAAGAACAGTTTCTGCCCTACTATTATATAACTATAGTACAGTTCCCTAATATGACAACATGAACCCTTGAGCTCACAATCATTATGACTATGCACCGTATCGACTGCCTGCACTGCACTTTCTCTGTAACATAGAAAATAGAACGTACAACATAGAACAGTACGCTCCTTGTGTCCACAACATTGCTACCTCCTCCAAGTTCAATCAGACTCTTTCCTCCCACATAGCCTTTCAATCCTCTGCCTATCTAAGTCACTTAAATGTCCCTAACTTACCATTTTTCAAGGCCAACTCTGGTTGTGGGTTTCTTTTATCTACCACTTTCTATGTAGAAAACCTGCCTCTGCTCTGTCTATTCTTTCCTTTAATCACCTTAAAATTAGGCCCTCTCGTATTAACTGTTTCCATCCTGGGACAAAAGCATGGCTGTGCACTCTACCTATACCTCTTATCACCTTGTACAATACCATGCAAAAGTCTTGGGTATATATATACAACAGCTAGGGTGCCTAAGACTTTTTCACAGTACTGTATTTGTCAACATGAAGTGGCAAACGAGTTTGTAAATTTGGCCAGAGCAAAGGATGTTGGGAATGGTGAGGGGAACGACCGCTGGAGGGTTGTGGGACAGGTGGCAGGGAAGGAGAGCCAGGGGCAGGGAGGGGTGGCACAGGCGCAGACATACCCAGCCCTGAGACATCAAACAAGGTCATTTGAAGCAATTGGTTTATTGATCATCACAATATGTCTCCCTGGTGCTTCAACTCTTGGAGACTGGAAGTGAACGATAGGCTTTTATTAGCAGCAAAAAGGGAGCACGACATCTCGGAGACTGAGGGAGGAGCAGTGCTTCCAATCGCCTTTATACAGGGGTCTGTGGGAGGAGCCACGGGAGCAGTCAGCAGAGGGGCGTGTCCAGACAGGTATACGTAGTTTACCACACTCTCCCTTCCCCTTTTCCCAACCATGATTCCCCTCTCTCTGCCCCCTTTTCACTCTCAGTTCACAATAGAGACCCATATCAGCATTAGGTTTGTCATCACTCAAATATGTCATGAAATTTGTTTTTGTTTTGCTGCAGCAGTACAGTGCAATGTTTAAAATCACTGCAGTCCTGTGCATAAGTCTTAGGCACCCTGCTATATGTGCCTAAGGCTTTTGCACAGTACTGTATATCTTTACCTAGCCATCTCTGAGTTACACTTTATTCTGCATTCTGTTGTTGTTTTACCTTGTACTATCAATGTACTGTGTAATGAACTGATCTTCTATAAACAGCATTCAAGTTAAGTGTTTATTGTACCTCAGTACATATAACAATAATAAACCAATTTACCAGTTTAGACACGACACTTGCTATGTACAGTGTGGGACTTGTAAGCACTACAAATTACACTATTACACAAAATTACACCATTTGTAAGCTGCAACATACGAATTCTCAACTGAAATCAGGGGAGTTAATAGCAGAACATTTATCAAACTGATTAAAAGCAAGGATGTACTGCCGAGGCTTTAAAAGACATAGGTCAGAAAACATTTGGAATATTGCGAGCCCCATATCTAATGAAATATGTACTGTCCAGCGCAGTGTCACAAGAACGATCCTGGGAATGAAGACCTTAACGTATGAGGAGCGTGTGATGGCTCCACACCTGTACTCACTGGAATTCAGAAAGATGAAGGGGTTATCCTTGAAAACTACCAATACTACAAGGCCTGAAAAGCGTGGACATGGAGCAGACACTCCCATTAGTAGGAGAGTCTAAGATCTGAGAGCACAATCTCAGCATAAAAGGATGTCACTTTAAAACTGAGATGAGGAAGAATTTCTTCAGCCAGAAGGTACAGAATCTGTGGAACTCATTGCCACGGGTGGCTATGGAGGCCAAGTCACTGGGGGTATTTTAAAACAGAGATTGATAGGTTCTTGATTAGCAAGATTAATGGCTACATGAAGAAGGCAGGAGAATGGAGCTGAGAAAAAACTCAAGCCATGATTGAACAGTAGAGTAAATTTGTTAAGTCAAAGGCCTAGTTCTGCCCTTATGTCCTATTGTCTAAAACAGGAGAAAGGATAGCAGTTAGTTACTCTGAGAAATGGGAGGTAATGGTTTAGAGAGATCACTGTTCGGGCCATTGTTGATCACAACATACATAAATTGTGATTATTATTTAATATTGCACTGATGACTTAATTTATATTAAATAAATGCAAGTATGAAAGTCCATGGTTGACACGAGAGATTCTGCAGATGCTGGAAATCCAAAGCAACACACAAAAAGTGCTGGAGGAGCTCAGAAGGTCAGACAGCATCAATGGAAACTAATAACAGTTGACGTTTTAGGCTGAGACCTTCTTCAGGTCTGGGAAGAAAGGGAGTTGGCACCAATACAAGAAGGTGAGGGGAAGGGAAGGAGGATAGCTGGAAAGTGATGGGTGAAGCCAGGTGGGTGGGAAAGGTCAATGGCTGGAGAGGGAAGTTGCCATAGCAGTAAGGGAAGGAGGAGAGGACCCGGGGGAAGGGACAGACAGGTGAGAAGAGGTAAGAGGCCAGAGTGGGGAAAGAAGAAGAGGGAAGGAGGGGAACTTTTTTACCAGAAGGGGAAACAGATATCCATGCCATCAAATAGGAGGCTACCCAGATGGAATATATCTTCGTGGCACAAGGGGATGCCACAGGCCGACATGTCAGAACAGAAATGGAAACCAAAATTAAAATGTCTGACCACCAGGAAGCTCTGCTTTTGGCAGATGGAGCGGAGGTGCTCAATGAAGCGCTCCCCCAATTTACAACAGATCCCGACAATGTAGAGGAGGCCGCTCCATGAGCACCAGACACAATAATTGACCCCAGCAGACTCTCAGGTGAAGTGTGGCTCTGAATAGAGGTGAGGGAGGAGGTGATCAGGTCTGTTACAGCAATAAGTGCCGGGAGGGAGGGTGAATGGATAAGGAATCACAGAGGGAGCAATCCCTGCGGAATATGGGGGTGGGCCGGGTAAATATATGTTTAGTGGAGGATCAGGTGAGTAAAAAGGGCCCAAATGATCACTGGAGTCTCGAATCACCCCAACCACGATCTATTCCAGCTCCAGCTATTCAGGAGGGTGCTGAGTAGGCTACGGTCAATCATGGAAAACCCTGAACATCCTCTGCACAGCACCATCCAGAGACAGAGAAGCAGCTTCAGCGGCAGGTTGCTGTCAATGCAATGCTCCTCAGACAGGATGAAGAGATCATTACTCCCCAACGCCATTCAGCTCTACAATTCAGCCACCAGGGGCAAGACATGTTAAAGTGCCTGGGTTTGGACTGGGCTTAAGTTACCACTCAATGCACTTTAGTAAACTATTTAAGAACTTTTTAAAAGCTATTTATTAATGCTTTTTGGGAGGGTGATTTTAGATGCATATCATATTTATACTGTTAAGTACTGTATGTAATTAGTTTTGCTACAATAAGTGTATGGGACACTGGAAAAATGTTGGATTTCCCCTTGGGGATGAATAAAGTATCTATCTATCTATCTATCTATCTATCTACAACCTGGGAAACGGTACTGCAGCATAAAAGCCAGAAGCAACAGGCTCCAGGACAGCTTCTTCCAGCAGGCCATCAGACTGATTAACTCATGCTGATACAATTGCATTTCTATGCTATATTGACCATCCTGTTGTAGTGATATTTATTACAAATTACTATGATTGCACATTGCACATTCAGACGGAGACGTAACATGAAGATTTTTACTCCTCGTGTATGTGAAGGATGTAACAAATAAAGTCAATTCAATTCAATTCACTTTGGAGATGGCGAAGGTTGCGGAGGATGGTGTGTTGAACGCAGAGTCTCATGGGGTGGTAGATAAGGACAAGAGGAACTCTATCACTGTTCAGGTGGTGGGCAGATTTGGGTGAGTTTGGGAAATGGAGAAGATGCGGGTGAGGGCAGCATCAATGATGGAGGAAGGGAAACCACGTTCTTTAAAGGAGGACATCTCTGATATCCTGGAAAGGAAAACCTCATCCTGGGAACAGATGCGGTAGAAACGAGGGAACTGAGAAAAAAGGGAATAGCACTTTTACAGGAGACAGGTTGGGAAGAGGTATAATCAAGATAACTGTGGAAATCGATAGATTTATAAAAGATATCAGTTGACAGTTTGCCTCCAGAGATGGAGAGACGGAGAGCAAGAAGCAGGAGTTAAGTGTCAGAAGTGGACCAAAACTGATCTTAAGAGCAAAGTGGAAGTTGGAGGCAATGTTGATGAAAGTGATGAGCTCAATGTTGGTGCATGAAGCAGTGCTGGTGCATTTGTCAACAGTTAACACAAATTATTTGGAAAGCGGGGTAAAGGGTGATCTTTAATAGCTAATACTAAGAAGGATTGGAAATGTCAATAATGCACATACATTCACAAAATTAGCATATAAAGGCTAAGTGAATTTGATGTGGTCTATATTCTGGGAGAAGGATTAATGTATTGGGAAAATAAGATCCTAAATGGTGAAGGTGCAAAGGAATTTGTGAATCTGTGTTGTATGAATCAAGGGGAAATATTTACAACACAGCAAAGAGTTAACAAAATTCTTACTAGTGTAATGGAGTTCATTTACATTGAATTTATATAGAAGTGTCAAGTACAATACAATCATGGGTTCAATAATTACCTTACTCTACTTTTCAATCAGTCAGAAATCCGAATGGTTCAGTATGTGGCTAACGACTTGGGTGGGTGGGAGGGAGCTGTTGCTATTTTGCCACTTGTTGTGTTCTGCTGGACATGATGAGCCATGCCATACTGGCACCGGAATGTGTGGCGATATTTGTGGGCTGCCCCTAGCACATCCTTAGTTTGTGGTGGTTGTTAACATCGATGATACATTTCACTGTATGTTTCAATGTACATGTGATATATAAATGAATCTGATCTGAATACTGGAGTTCAGTTGCAATGCATTTAGATAGAAAAGCCAAGTAGAATATAGTTTTGGCTACTATAATTACAGTAAAACTACAATAATCCTCTTTCCATTTATTCAAAAATCAAAATCGTTCAGCATTTTTCAAGCTCCCTGTTCAATCACCAGGGCTCTCACCAGTTCCTGGGCTCCCTGTCACACACTGGAGCCCAGGTCCCTGTCACACACTGGAACCCAGGTCCCTGTCACACACTGGAGCCCTGGTCCCTGTCACACACTGGAACCCAGGTCCCTGTCACACACTGGAGCCCTGGTCCCTGTCACACACTGGAGCCCTGGTCCCTGTCACACACTGGAACCCAGGTCCCTGTCACACACTGGAGCCCTGGACCCAGTCACACACTGGAGCCCTGGTCCCTGTCACACACTGGAGCCCTGATCCCTGTCACACACTGGAACCCAGGTCCCTGTCACACACTGGAGCCCTGGACCCTGTCACGCACTGGAACCCAGGTCCCTGTCACACACTGGAGCCCTGGTCCCTGTCACACACTGGAGCCCAGGTCCCTGTCACACACTGGAGCCCTGGACCCAGTCACACACTGGAGCCCTGGTCCCTGTCACACACTGGAGCCCTGATCCCTGTCACACACTGGAACCCAGGTCCCTGTCACACACTGGAGCCCTGGACCCTGTCACGCACTGGAGCCCTGGTCCCTGTCACGCACTGGAACCCAGGTCCCTGTCACACACTGGAGCCCTGGTCCCTGTCACACACTGGAGCCCTGATCCCTGTCACACACTGGAACCCAGGTCCCTGTCACACACTGGAACCCAGGTCCCTGTCACACACTGGAACCCAGGTCCCTGTCACACACTGGAGCCCTGGTCCCTGTCACACACTGGAGCCCTGATCCCTGTCACACACTGGAACCCAGGTCCCTGTCACACACTGGAGCCCTGGTCCTTGTCACACACTGGAGCCCACGTCCCTGTCACACACTGGAGCCCTGATCCCTGTCACACACTGGAACCCAGGTCTCTGTCACACACTGGAGCCCTGGTCCCTGTCACACACTGGGCTCTGTTTAAGATATCCAGGCTCATGATTTCTTGAAATTACTCAGTTCTGTTTCCCATGTTCCTTATAAACTTTCTGGTGCCTTGTTAAACTTACTGGGTTCAACGGCAAAGTCCTTATTCCACAGTGCAACAACTAAAGAAAAAGTGACATTAAAGTATGTTGGAGCTGTAATAACAGAGACAGAATCAGGTTTAATATCACCGGCATATGTCATGAAATTTGTTGTTATGCAGCAGTAATACATTGATAATAAAAACTGTAAATACAGTAAATAAGGAGTAAATATATATTATTTATGAAATGAAATTCAGAGATTTAGTAAATTTTAAAATAATACAAATGATGTATAAAGTAAAAAATGGAGAGTTACCACAAAGTATCCAAAGGTTGTTTAAAATGAGAGAAAGTCAACATGATTTCAGAGGAACAAGTATATTTCAAAGCAAAGGATAAGAACAAATGTAAAAAATCATTGTATTTCAGTCAGAGGGGTGAAGCTATGGAACAGTTGTAGTAAGAATTTAAAAACATGCATCACACTTAACAAGTTTAAAAAATTATTTAAAAATTATTTAATGAATAAATATAAAACACTTGATTTAAAATGAATGGGAGTAATGTAAATAAATTATATTTGGAATTGGATTTTGTGTTAAAGGATTATGAAATGTTTTCTTTTTGGTGTGATGATTGACGCCAAATATGTTGTTGTTTAAGTAAGAGGGGTAGGCGTAATGATCTGTAGCTTCAGCCTACACCCATTCGGTCTGTTTTAAAGAATATCTATGTTTTTTGTTGTAATTTTGTCCTATGAAATCATCGTTGTAAATGATGCTTTTTGTTATGTTTGTACTGACTGAAATAAATTAATTTCATTTCATTTAACTTCATATCTTTAACTGACAATTCCTTCGGAATAACAGATTGAAGAAGCGTTTTTTGCATTAGAAAACTAAATACTGTACCAGGAGCTGGTAAAGCAGTGTCAGAGAGAGGGTGGAGGGTACAACGCAAGCCTATAGAAGTGTAGAGGGTTTGCAGACTGCTTGCTGTGCGGAACCTACTCTCTCCTTGGCATTATGGGGCTGCAGAGAAAAGATCATCAAAATTGCCAGAGAGGCTGCTGAGCAAGCCTCCAGATGGCCACTGATCAAGGAGTGTGACCCATGGACCAACGCTGCTGGCTGGGTCACCTGGGTGAAGGTGTCTGATGTTGAAAGACCCGAAACAGACAGACAGACAGAAGATACATACTTTATTGATCCCGAGGGAAACTGGGTTTCGTTACAGTCGCACCAACCAAGAATAGTGTAGAAATATAGCAATATAAAACCATAAATAATTAAATAAAAATAAGTTAATCATGCCAAGTGGAAATAAGTCCAGGACCAGCCAGTGTGCATCTTCAGACTTCTGTACCTCTTCCCTGATGGTAGCAATGAGAAAAGGGCATGACCTTTCTGAGGCATCACTCCTTGATGATGCTCTGGTAACCATGGAGATTAGTGCCCATGATGGAGCTGACTGAGTTGACAATTTTCTGCAGCTTATTTCGATCTTGTGCAGCCAATGATCTATACCAGCCAATGATGCAGCCAATTCCAATGCTCTGTAGAAAGTTGTGAGTGTCTTTGGAGATGTATCAAATTTCCTCAAACTCCTAATGAAATATAGCTGTTGTTGTGATCTGATAATCTCGCCTACCACCAGCCAGCCTGTACTCATCCACCTCCTCCTGACCTGACCTCTGCCTCTTTCCTTTCCAGTCCTGAAGAAGAGATAGAAACATCGAATGTTTATTCCTCTCAATAGATTTTGCCTGATTTGTTGAGTTCCTCCAGCATTTTGTATCTGTTATCCAAAAGAGTAAAACCATGTGGGAAGATTGCATAGAATAAAATCGTCACTGAGATGGGTTACCACGTCTTTCTTAAGCACCAGGTAACTGAAGCCTGCTTGAAGTCGGTGGGTACCTCAGACAACTGAAATGAGAGGTTTAAAATTTCAGTGAACAGTCCAGCCAGTCGATCAGCACAGGTCTTTAGTAGTTGGCCAGTTACCCTGTCTGGGCTGGATGCTTTTCACAGGTTCACTTTCCCGAAGGCTGCTTGAACCTCGGCCGCAAAGACTGAAGTCACTGGATCATCAGAGACTGTGGGAGTTTGTGATACTCCCTCTATGTTTGACGGACAAAGTGAGCGTAGAAGGCATTGAACTCATCCAGAAGCAAAGCACTGCGGTCTCCTGTGTCACTCGATTTGACTTTATAGGAGGCAGTCGTATTCAAGCCCTGCCACAGCTGTAGAACATCTTTTGTTGTTTCAGTTTTAGTCTGGAATTTCCACTTTGCCTGTGAGATGGCTTTCTGGAGATCATACCTGGACCTCCTGTAACTTTCTTGATCGCCAGACTTGAATGCCTTTGATCTGGCTCTCAGCAGAATATGTATATCATGGTTCATCCAGGTCTTCTGACCGGGGAACACTGAATGGTTTTCTGGGGACACACTCATCTACAAATTTTTTATAAAGTCGGTGACAATGATGGTGTACTCATTCAGATTCACAGATGAGTCTTTGAACACAGCCCAGTCCGCCAACTCGAAACCGTCCTGTAGCTACTCCTCTACCTCCTGCGAAGTCCTCTTTGTTGTCCTAATCTCTAGAGCCTCTGTCTGCATCTGGGTGGGAAAAGGACAGTAAAGTGATCAGATTGACCAAACTGTAGTCTGGGCATGGAAAATACGCATTTCTTATCTTAGTGTAACAGTGACCTATTGTATTGAAGTGCTACAGGTTAAATGCTGATGGTAAATGGGCAGGGTTTTCTTCAAACAAGCCTGGATGGAGTCCCCAATTATGATTGGAAATGCATCGAAATGGACTGTTTCTTGTTTGGAGATGTCATCATGCAGTATCTCAAGTATTTGATAACAGTTGGCCACTGGTGGTATGTAAACTGCAGTCAGGAACATAGATGAAAATTCCCTAGATAAATGATATGGACGGCATTTGACCATTAGGTGTTCAAGGCCAGGGGAATACGAGTTCGATAAAACCACCAGACTGGAGTACCACCAAGAGTTTATCACAAAATACACATCTCCACCTTTTGCCTTTTCTGAATGAGCAGTTTGGTCCATTCTATGATTTTTGAAAGATCATTGCTACCTCTTTCAGATTCCTAGGGTGCAGTTCATCTGGTCCGGGTGAATTACATACCCTTTGGTCTTTCAGCTTTCTGAGCAGCTTCTCCCTTGCAATTGTAACTGCACTCACTTCTCTTCTCTCACACACTACAACATCTGACACACTGCTAGCATCTTCCACAGTGAAGACTGATGCAAAATACTCATTTAGTTCATCTGCCATCTCCTTGGCCCCTATTGTTATTTCTCCGGCCTTATTTTCTAAGGGTCCTATATCCATTCTCATCTCTCTTTTATTTTTTACACACTTGAAAAAGCTTTTACTATCCACTTTGATATTGTTAGCTAGCTTGCTTTCATATTTCATCTTTTCTCTTCTAATGATTCTTTTAGCTGCTCTCTGTAGGTTTTTGAAAGCTTCCCAATACTCTCTCTTTCCACTAATTTTTGCTTTGTTGTATGCTCTCTCTTTTCTTTTTACATTAACTTTGACTTCCCTTGTCAGGCACAGTTGTATTATTTTGCCATTTGAGTATTTAGAACCATAGAATATTACAGCACAGAAACAGGCCTTTTGGCCCTTCTTAGCTGTGTTGAACCATTTTTCTGCCTAGTCCCACTGACCTGCACTTGGCCCATATCCCTCCATACACCTCTCATCCATGTACCTGTCCAAGTTTTTCTTAAAGTCATTTCTTCATTTCTGGAACACATCTATCCTACATCTTCCTCATTTCTCCCAGAAATGCATGCCAGTGCTGCTCTGCTGTCATCCCTGCCAGCAGCTCCTTCCAATTTGCTTTGGCCAACTCCTCTCTCATACCACTGTAATTTCCTTTACTCCACTGAAATACTGCTATGTCAGTCTTTACCTTCTCCCTATCAAGTTTCAAGTTGAACTCAATCATATTGTGATCACTGGCTCCTAAGGGCTCTTTTACCTTAAGCTCCCTGATCACCTCCGCTTCATTACATTACACACAATCGAGTATAGCTGATCCCCTAGTAGGCTCAACAAGAAACTGATCTAAAAAAGCCATCTCTTAGCCATTCAACAAACTTACTCTCTTGAGCTCGAATACCAACCTGATTTTCCCAGTCAATCTGCATGTTAAAATCTCCCATGACTATCATAACATTGTCCTTTTCTATTTCCTGTTATATTCTGTGGTCCACCTCCCAGCTACTGTTGGGATCCTGTATATAACTGCCATTAGGATCCTTTTACCCCAGTAGTTTCTTAACCCAACCCACAAGGATTCACATCTTCTGATCCTATGTCACACCTGATTTGATGCTATTCTTTACCAGCAGAGCCACGCCACCCCCTCTGCCCTCCTTCCTATCCCTCGGATACAACATGTAACCCTGGACCTTCAACTCCCAACTACAACCATCCTCAGCCACAATTCAGGGATGGCCACAAAATCATAGCCAACAATCTGTAATAATACAAGATCATCCACCTCATTTCTTATACTTTGAGATATCACACTTTGAGTGCTGTATTTGCTACCCTTTTTGATTTTGCATCCTTACTCCAGTGATATTCACCCTGCTGGCCGCAATTTTGACCAATCGTCTGCCTGCCTTTCCTGACAGTCTGACTGCACGCCATTTTTGTTTTTTTTACCATCTGTCCTATCCTGAGACCCTTCATTCTGGTTCCCACCTCCTTGCCAAATTAGTTTAAATGCTCCCCAACAGCTCTAACAAACCTGCCCACAAGAATATTCTTCCCCCTCTGGTTCAGGTGCAACCCATCACATTGAACAGGTCATACCTCCCCCAGAAGAGATCCCAATGATCCAAGAACCTGAAGCCCTGCCCCCTGCACCAGATTCTCAGCCACGCATTTACCTGCCAAATCATCCTGTTTCTACCCTCAGTGGCACGTGGCACAGGCAGCAATCCAGAAATTACTACCCGAGAAGTCCTGCTTCTCAGCTTTCTGCCCAGCTCTCTAAACTCTCTCTTCAGGACCTCATTGCTTTTCCTTGCTAGGTCATTGTACCAATATGTACCAAGACATCTGGCTGCTCTCCCTCTCCCTCTAAAATCTGTGGATGCCATCCAAAATGTCCCTGACCCTGGCACCTGGGAGGCAACCAGGTGTCCCGTCACATCCACAGAATCTCCTGTCAGTTCCTCTATCACTACCACCCCTCTTCTCCCTCTTTACCTTCTGCGCCAAGGACCCACGCTCAGTGCTAGTAACCTGGTCTCCAGTAACCTACTCCCACCACTAGCCTACTCCCAACAATGGCTGCCCCACTTGTCCCTTCTGTGCTTTTATTTAATTTGCTGTGTTCTGCCCCCGCTGCTGATCGGAATACAAGCTACACTTCCAAGTTATATGCTATGTTTCGAGCTCCAGGTCTGCCTTGTGTTTTTTCAGAAATGTCTTGAGAGTATCAGAGTTGTTCCAGATTTCCCAGTATTGCTTCGAGCTCCAGGTCTTCCACGTCTTTTTTTTTCAGACCTGCCTTGAGAGCAAAATAAAACAAAATCAACTGAATATAACTTTCCTCCCTTTTGTATTCCACCCTACTTGAGAAAGTGGCTAACATACAGAGTCTTTTATCAATCATTCACAGCAGGTGGACCTGCTGGTTATAATACATATGTATTGTCTGTTGATTATTTTTAAAGCTTGATTCCAAAATCACTTTGGTCCACAAAAGTTGCCAGTTCTTTCTTATTTAGAAGATATTGAAATTTATCTTCCTTGGGCCTCTAGTTGATGACCTAATATTTTCCACAATGAGCTCACAAACTTAATGTATCATGTTATCTGGAATCTCCATATAACCATATAACATATAACAATTACAGCATGGAAACAGGCCATCTCGGCCCTTCTAGTCCACGCCGAACGCTTACTCTCACCTAGTCCCACTGACCTGCACTCAGCCCATAACCTTCCATTCCTTTCCTGTCCACATACCAATCCAATTTTACTTTAAATGACAATACCGAACCTGCCTCTACCACTTATACTGGAAGCTCATTCCAGACAGCTACCACTCTCTGAGTAAAGAAATTCCCCCTCGTGTTACTCTTAAACTTTTGCCCCTTAACTCTCAACTCGTGTCCTCTTGTTTGAATCTCCCCTACTCTCAATGGATAAAACCTATCCACATCAACTCTATCTATACCCCACATAATTTTAAATACCTCTATCAAGTCCCCCCTCAACCTTCTACACTCCAAAGAATAAAGACATAACTTGTTCAATCTTTCCCTGTAACTTAAATGCTGAAACCCAGGTAACATTCTAGTAAATCTTCTCCGTACTCTCTCTAGTTTGTTGACATCTTTCCTGTAATTCGGTGACCAGAACTGTACACAATACTCCAAATTCGGCCTTATCAATGCCTTGTACAATTTTAGCATTACATCCCAACCCCTATACTTAATGTTCTGATTTATAAAGGCCAACATACCAAAAGCTTTCTTCACCACCCTATCCACATGAGATTCCACCTTCAGGGAACTATGCACCATTATTCCTAGATCACTCTGTTCTACTGCATTCTTCAATGCCCTACCATTTACCATGTATGTCCTATTTGGATTATTCCTACCAAAATGTGGCACCTCACACTTATCAGCATTAAACTCCATCTGCCATCGTTCAGCCCACTCTTCTAACTGGCCTAAATCTCTCTGCAAACTTTGAAAAGCTACTTCATTATCCACAACACCACCTACCTTAGTATCATCTGCATACTTACTAATCCAATTTACCACCCCATCATCCAGATCATTAATGTATATGACAAACAACATTGGACCCAGTACAGATCCCTGAGGCACACCACTAGTCACCAGCCTCCAACCTGACAAACAGTTATCCACCACTACTCTCTGGCATCTCCCATCCAGCCACTGTTGAATCCATTTTACTGCTTCAATATTAATACCTAACGATTGAACCTTCCTAACTAACCTTCTGTGCGGAACTTTGTCAAAGACCTTACTGAAGTCCATATAGACTGCTTTACCCTCGTCAACTTTCCTCGTAACCTATTCAAAAAATTCAATAAGATTTGTCAAACATGACCTTCCACACACAAATCCATGTTGACTGTTCCTAATCAGACCCTATCCAGATAATTATATATACCATCTATAAGAATACTTTCCATTAATTTACCCAGCACTGACGTCAAACTGACAGGCCTATAATTGCTAGGTTTACTTTTAGAACCCTTTTTAAACAATGGAACCACATGAGCAATACGCTAATCCTCCGGTACCATCCCTGTTTCTAATGACAATCTCCATTCCTTAATGTCACAATTTAGTATTTTCAGGAAAAGCCATGGAATCTCAGAAACTCCATGGCAAAGAAACATGCAAAGAAACTTCCACAGAAAGTGATAGATACAGCCTAGTCCATCGCAGGCAAAGTCCTCCCCACACATTTACAAAGAGCACTGCCACAAGAAGGCAGCATCCATTATCAAGGACCCCACCGTCCAAGCCGTGCTCTCTTCTCACTACTACAATCAGGCAGGAGATACTGGAGCCTTAAGTTCCACATCACCAGGTTCAGGAACAGTTATTACATTTCAGCCTTTAGGTTCCTGAACCAGTGTGGGTAACTTGACTCACCTCATCTCTGAGCAGATTCCACAATTTACAGACACATTTTCCATGGACTCGGCAACTCACGTTCAAAGTTCAAAGTAGATTTCAAATTAAATTTATTATAATAGTACATATATGTCACCATATATGACCCTGATATTCATTTTCTTGTGGGCATACTCAGAGTATTAACCAGAACAGAATCAGTGAAAGACCACCCAACTTGTGTGCTCAATCAGAACACAAAATGAAAGAAATAATAATAATAAATAAGTAAGCAGTAAATATCAAGAACATGAGATGAAGAGTCCTTGAAAGTCAATCCACCGGTTGTAGCAACATTTCAATGATGAAGTGAAGTTACCCACTCTGGTTCAAGAGCCTGATGGTTGAGGGGTAATAACTGTTACTGAACTTGGTAGTGTCAGCCCTGAGGCTCCTGTCCTTTATTCCTGATGGCAGCATTGAGAAGAGAGCATGACCTAGGTCGGGGGTCGGCAACCCGCAGCTCCGGAGCCACATGTGGCTCTTTTACATCTGTGCTGTGGCTCCCTGTTGCTTTGGGAAATAATTGGTCAGTATTTAATTAAAATGTATTTTATGTTAGTTTGTTAGTTTTTGAAATGTAATTCTAAATTTGAAGATTATGGTGATCTTGTACAATCTAATTAAGACGTTGTGGCGACCCATTTCCTGGCACATTGGAACCGGCTCACAATTAGCCAGCGTTCAGGCTAAGGGAGATAGCCTACGGGGGTTTGTGAGTACGTGTCTTTTGCAGCATCCGCGCCCATGGGGGGCGGGTTGAGGGAGGCTTAAAAGCAAGGCTGTTTAGTTCGAATAAAGCTATCTTTGACTGCAGTTTACTGACTGCGTGTAGCACACCGCTACAACGTGTTTTTATCGCTGGCTATCCAGAGGGAAGGTGCTGAAACGCTTTGTCGCGTGTCTGGAAGAAGTGAAAACTTTCCTGGGCAGCAAAGGGCCCACCTTTCCTGAGCTGGAACAGCCAGAGCGGCTGGAAAAGCTACACTTCATGGTAGACATGACAGCGCACCTGAACACAGCTCTTCAGGGGTATTGACATGTTGGAGGATATTTTGGCATTCGAGCGCAAGTTGACAGTGCTTGCCAGAGATTTACAGAAAGGCACATTGTCTCTCTTCCCCAATTTGAGAGAGTTCAAACAAGGTCACGACATGATAAATTCGGAGTATTTACATTCTGCAATCATTTGGGAAACGCTTCTGTGAGTTCAGAGAGGAAAAAAACACATTATCCTTCCTGGTCACTCCCCTAAGCATCGATCCATCCCTACTGAATACGACTGCATTGTCAGGTGTGAGTCAACCTGACCAAGTATGATAAATATTTTAATTGCCTATTATTTTACATATATTCATATGTTTTCATTGTTCAGTGAAATAGTCCTTTTATTTTTCAGGTTGACAGCTGGCTGACGTTATTTTTGGTTTGCTGCTGGCGGCAAATTTAAGTTTGGCGTTTTTCATAAATACAAGAAGGACTCAAATAGACATTGAGTATTTTACTTAAAAGTAACCTTCAACCCAACGTCTTTTTTTCGGAGGTCAAAATGTTTTTGTTGCATGCAAAAATGTAATTTCATTTTCTCTGCAGGAGTTCATCAATTTCATAAATGCAACACATTATAGTTTGTTTATACATAGCATAAAGGCAAAACAAAACATTGTATGCAGTGTTATTTCATTTTAAATGTCAAACGGGTTTTGCGGCTCCCAGTGTTTTCTTTTCTGTGGGAAACGGGTCCAAGTGGCTCTTTCAGTGGTAAAGGTTGCTGACCCCTGACCTAGGTGGTGAGGGCTTTCCTCCAACAATATTTCATGTAGATGTGTTCTTTTATTTTTTATTTGATCAATTTGTCTTCATTTGCAAACTATGTGTTCATCAGTCTTTGTTTATGTATAGTTCTTCATAAATTCCAATGAATTTCTTTATTTTCCTGCAAATGCCTGCAAGAAAAAGAATGTCAGGATTGTATATAGTGACATAAATGTACTTGGATGATAATAATAAACTTACTTTGACTTTGAAGAGGAGGCAATCCATGTCTATACGCGCTTCTGTCAGATTACTATCTTTCTCTTTCCCCTCCTGTCTGCAAATTATTCCCTCTCATATTCCTTTCTAGTTTTTTTTGAAAGACCTGACTCTGTTTCCAACCCCTTTGGAGCTCAGTTTCTACAATATAACCAATCCCTGCACAAAACCTTCCTCTCACGTCCACTATGTCTGTAGTCCATCACTTCAATTTTAGATTTGTGATCCTTTAATCATCTGCTGATGGGAATATTGTTTTTCTATGCACCCAACTTGAGCCAGTAGCCATCTTGTACACCTTCGTGGTAGAGTTTTATGAAGCACTGGAATGTTGGAGTGGCATGGTAACATAAGCACAATGCTTTACAGTACTGGCGACCAGGGTTCGATTCCGGCTGCTGTCTGTAAGTAGTTGTACGTTCTCCCCACGACTGCATGGGTTTCCTCTGACAGTACAATGGTTGGTAGGTTAATTGGTCATTGTAAATAATCCTGTGATAAAGCTAAGATTAAATCGGAGGATTGATTGCAGGGAAGTGCAGCTCAAAGGGCCAGAAGGGCCTATTCCACGCTGCATCTCAATAAATAAATGCTTGTTGCTGTACTATAGGAAGGATGTAACTGCACTGGAGAGACCCTATAAGATCATAAGACATAGGAGCAATATTAGGCCATTCAGCCCATTGAGTCTGCTCTGCCATTCCGTCGTGGCTGATTTATTTCAGTGGAGGAAAGGAAATTACAGTGGTATGAGAGAGGAGTTGGCTGAAGTATATTGGAAGGAGATGCTGGCAGGGAAGCCAGCAGAGCAGTAACCGCATGAGTTTCTAGGAAAAATGAGGAAGGTGCATGCTAGATGTATTCCAAAATCAAATAAGTCAAGTCAAGTCACTTTTATTGTCATTTCGACCAAAACTGCTGGTACAGTACATAGTAAAAATGAGACAATGTTTTTCAGAACCATGGTGTTACATGACACAGTACAAAAACTAGACTGAACTACGTAAAAAAAACAACACGGAGAAAGCTACACTAGTCTACAGACCTACACTGGACTACATAAAGTGCACAAAAACAGTGCAGGCATTTACAATAAATAATAAATGTCAGTCCAGGCTTCGGGTATTGAGGAGTCTGATAGCTTGGGGGATGAAACTGTTACATAGTCTGGCTAATATTATAAATATATAAATATTCAAAAGGCAAAATAGTGCAACTGTGGCTGACAAGGGAAGTCAAAACTAATGTAAAAGCAAAAGAAAGAAAAAATTAGAGAGAAGGCAAAGGATTGGGAACCTTTTAAACCCCTGCAGAGAGCAACTAGAAGAATCATTAGAAGGGAAAAGATGAAATATGAAAGCAAGCTAGCAAATAATATCAAAGTGGATAGTAAAAGCCTTTTATATGTAAAAAAAAAGAGGTGAGAGTGTATATAGGACCGCTAGAAAATGAGGTCGGAGAAATAATAATGAGGTCGAAGAGATGGCAGATAAACTAATTATTTTGCATCAGTCTTCACTGTGGAAGACACTAGCAGTGTACCTGATGTTGATGGTTGTGAGGGGAGAGAAGTGGGTGCAGTTACTATTACAAGAGAGGAGATGCTCAAAAAGCTGAAAGATCTAATGGTACATAAGTCACCCGTCAGATGAACTGTATCCTAGGGTTTCTGAAAGAGATAATGGTTGAAGTTGTGAAGGCATTAGTAATGATCTTTTAAAACTTGTTGGACTCTGGCATGGTGCCAGAGGACTGGAAAATAGCAAGTGTCAATCCACTCTTTAAGAAAGGAAGAAAGCAGCAGAAAGGAAATTATAGACCAGTTAGCCTGACCTCAGTGGCTGGGAAGATGATGGAGTCAATTGTTAAGGATGATGTTATGGAGTACTTGATGGCACAAGACAAGATAGGATAAAGTCAGCATGGTTTCCTTGAAAGAAAATCTTGTCTGACCAACCTGTTTGAATTCTTTGAAGAGATTATAAGTAGGATAGATAAAGGGGATATAGTGGATGTTGTATATTTGGACTTTCAGAAAGCCTTTGACAAGGTGTTACACGTGACGTTGCTTACCAAGTGAAGAGCCCATGGTATTACAGGAAAGTGACTGGCATGGTTAGAGCATTGGCTGATTGGTAGGAGGCAGTGAGTTGGAATAAAGGATCCTTTTCTGGTTGGCTGCCAGTGACCAGTGGTGTTCCGCATTGGTTGGTGTTGGGCCCGCTTCTTTTTATGCTGTATATAAATGACTTAGATGATGCAATAGATGGTTTTGTTGCCAAGTTTGCAGTTGATACGAAGATTGGTGGAAGGGCAGGTAGCATTACAGAAAAAGGTAGGGTGCAGAAGGACTTAGACAGATTCGAAGAATGGGAAATGAAATACAACGTTGGAAAATTCATAGCCATGCACTTTGGTAGTAGAAATAAATGTGCAGACTATTTTCTAAACAGGGAGAAAATCCAAGAATCTGAGATACAAAGGGACTTGGAAGTCCTTGTGCCTCTCACCCGAAAGGTTAACTTGCGGGTAGAGTCGGTGGTGAGGAAGGCAAATGCCAAGTTAGCATTCATTTTGAGAGGTCTAGAATACAAGAGCAGCGATGTGATGCTGAGGCTTTATAAGGCACTGGTGAGGCCTCACCTTGAGTATTGTGAACAGTTTTGAGCTCCTCCTCTAACAAAGGTGTGCTGGCATTGGAGAGGGTCCAGAGGAGGTTCACAAGGATGATTCTGGGAATGAAAGGGTTATCATATGAGGAATGTTCAATGTCTCTGGGTCTGTACTCGCTGGAATTTAGAAGGATGAAGGGGGATCTCATTGAAACCTTTCGAATGTTGAAAGGCCTAGACAGAGTAGATGTGGAAAGGATGTTTTCAGTGGTGGGGGTTCTAAAACTCCCCAACCTCAGGATAGAGGGGCATCCATTTACAACAGAGATGCAGAGAGATTTCTTCAGCCAGATGGTGGTAAATTTGTAGAAATTGTTACCACTGGCAGCTGTGGAGGCCAGGTTGTTGGGTGTATTTAAGGCAGAAATTGACAGGTTCTTGATTGGACATAGCATCAAAGGTATTAGGGAGAAGACTGGTGAGTAGAGCTGAGGAGGGGAAAAAGGATCAGCCATGGTTGAATGATGGAGCAGACTCAATGGGCCAAATGGCCTCATTCTGCTCCTATGCCTTATGGTCTTATTTATTATCCCTCTCAACTTCATTCCCCTGCCTTCTCCCTGTGACCTTTGGTGCTCTTACTAATCAAGAACCTATCAACCTCCACTTCAAATATACCCAATGACTTGGCCTATGTGTGACAAACCTTTTAATCAATTTCTAATCCATGTTAAATAGTAGTTTACAACCATGTTTTCTCAGTTTTTCTACTAACCTCATATGTGGAACATTTTCAAACACTTTCCTGGAAGTCTGAATTGAGAACATCTAAAGATACTCCCTTAACTAATTTAGTAGTAACTTCTTCACAATGCTCAACCAGATTAGTTAGATGCAACATATCCTTAAAAAAGGCCACATTATCTCCTCACACCTTTAGGTTAGGGGATCCAGTTCAGGGCTAACAACCCTGACTGTTAGAAGTAAGACTGCTATGGAATCAGCAATGAAGAATCTCTCTACATCTGGTCGGCCAAGGACAGACAGAGATGGAGGGCTTCATTGCTACCCTAAACACCAGCTATGTAACCTCCCTCTGGTGGCCCTCCTTCATTCTTTTTCTCCCATGATCCATCATTCCCTCCTTTCAGTCTCTTTCTTTAGCCCTTTACTTCTTCCACCTATCACCTCCCCAGCTTCTTACTTCTTCCTCCTCCTTCTACCCCTCACTTGGGCTCGCCTATTACCTTCTGGCTTGTACTCATTCCTGCTCCAGCTTCTTTCCCCTTCCTTTCCAGTTCTGATGAAGAGTCAAAGCCTGAAGTGTCGACTATTTATTCCCTCTCTATAGATGCAGTGTCACTTGCTGAGTTACTCCAGCATTTAGGGTACGTTGCTTATTAAATAACAGGTTTGCCTCTGCCAGGGTGGAGAACCATTTTGAAAGTGTGTGACCAAACTGACAATAATCTAAAAATTCTCTCGTGAATAGAGATATTATCATTGATTAATAATAATAATTAACAATAATTATGGATATTTTGCAAGAAAAAAGGATGAGTCCTTGTTGCTGATTTACGTATATTCATTGTTTTACTATGAAAAGAACAATAAAAGTGACAGATTGAAATAAATGAAGCACTTTAGGAAACTTGTTACAAAATTATCAATATTCATTTTTAAAAGACAATTGAAAAAATAAAATAACCTTTAAATATGTTATTTAAAAATTATGTTATGTTGTTACATATGAGGTACATAACATCAGAATGGTTCCCTAAGATTGTTATAGCTGGGGGAGTTAGTGGGGATAAGCTCCCACCACCTATTAAATGCTCCAAATAGCATGTTTCTCAAATAACCTCTGACAACCAAGTCCAGCTCCTGGCCTTCACCTGTGGCTTAGATGCTAATTCTGGTAGAACCATTTCTGCCAACAGGAGAAGGGGCAAAGGCAGGTTACTGGTGCCTTAAAACCAGTCGCTTCAGACAGATGGGGCTTGTCAGCTGTGGTTGGCAGCTCAGGTAGGAGAAGGAAAACTCTGTTCTCAAATCTCTGCTGCCTTACGGCTATACCCATTTATGGGGAGTAAACACCAAGGGAAAATTCTGGAGTCCCTAAGTCAGTCCTATGTTGAGTTCAACGCTGCTGGTGCCAAACTGTATTGGTCTCTGCCATTCCTTCGGGTTCATCAGATGCATGGAGGGGGGAGCTGGCTACATGGGCAACAGCTTGCTCTCCATATTGTACTGCCCAGGCTTGCGTATCTAGACAGCTAGGACACAATATCCATGGTCATCTCTGACCAATGGAGGCCTCAGATAATATCAGAAATGTGAATCGGAAATCATAAGCTTTGGTGTATTATGGGTAAGGTTTAAAAATTGAGTGACAGCACTGTGTGCCTTGTACCAACAAATTATATGTACATGCCATCTTGGACCACATGCCATAGGTTCTCCTCCCCGTTCTCTAAAAACCTGAAAAATACCAGCGTGGTAGTGTTAGGCCTGCATGGGCAGCCACCTCCCAGTCTCCAGCCAGCTAACAGAAACCACCCGACACTTATTTTCAACTCATCACCTGCAGCCTATTTAACCCCAGCTCTCATCCATAATCCTATTTCACCCATTGAACCAGCCAGCCTCAACCAGTTGCTCCTAGCCTTCAGTTACCTTGTTGTGCTAAGTATCCATTCTCTCTTGTTTTGTTGCCCTTCATAACTTGTTACTTTGCAGTTTATTATTAAAGTGATTGTTCACTGCTAAATCGTATCCACTGCTCTGTGTTTGGGTCAAGCCTCCTCGGTGTTTCCTAACCAGATGGGTGAACCAGTGATTGACCCAGCAGGGGTTGCTCACCTAAAGGAAATTGTCTGCCTTAACGAGAACATGATCCAGAAGCAACAGTAAACCATTGACCATCTACACATCACTCTCAACTAACTCTATGTCTCACTACAGCCACCCCACACCAACCTCCTCCCTTGAAACCCCAGATTCCAGCACCCAAGCACTTCAACTGATCCCCAGCCTGATGCTGCATCTTCTTGTCCCAGTGTATCTTACACTTGGAGCTACGGCCACCTCTGTATTTTATGGACTGAGCCAAGATTACCTTCATCATCTCTCTCGACTGGGCAAGTTCTGAGCTGGGTCACCACTAACTGAGACAATAAATATGAGGAGTTCATTGCTGAGATGCAATAGCTTTTTGACCATCCAGGAAGCAGAAGGGAGGCAGTACAGCAGATACTTTGCCTGTGTTAAGGCTCATGCTCTGTTAGATTACACCCCATAGAAATCAGGACCTTCACATCATAGTACGGCTGGAATGTGGAACTGCTGCTGGCCCATTATCATCATGACCTCTCAAAGGGCTCGAAAGACAAGCTGTCTACCCAGGATATGCCCACTGATCTTGCAGTGTCACACGAAGCCATGGGAACAGGTGTTGGGTGGTCGTATGAGTGGTTGGTGCATATCAGAAGTCCTGGTTATGCAACCATTGACACCAGGCAGACAATCTCTGAGAGTATTGATAATGGCTGAGGTCACCCGTCTTGTAGAGACACTGCCCAGAAGAGGCAAGCCACTTCTGTAGAAAAATTAACCAAAATCAATTATGATCATGAGACCATGATCGCCCATGTCACACAACGCAGCACATGATGATGACAATTATGACTGTGAATGGGAAAACGCCACTGCAAAATTAAAATGCCACTCAAGGATTGCAACAGAAGAAAATGGACAGCAATCAAAAGCAGGACAGTTTAATTCCTGTGACTAGAGTCAAGTTTTAAGGAATGGTGTAAGAATGAGAGGGGGTAGAGCAGGAAGTGAACCTGGAGGAGAGAGTTGAAAGGTGTAACTGCTAATGGGTAGGTGAGGGGGTAAGGGGGCAGAGGGCACTTTCAGAGATTGAAGGGCTGGCACTGAAAGTTGCAGTTATACAAGTCACTGGTGGGACCGATTTTGGTATCATGTACAGTTATGGTCACCCGGTTACATGGTTAAACTGGAAAGAGTGCAGAAAAACAGATTCAAGAGGATGTTGCCAAGATAGAGGGCCTGAGTTATAGTTGAGAAGCTATATAGTTATAGGCCTGAGAAGCTGGCCAGGCTAAGTTTTTATTCCTACGAATGTAGGAGAATGAGCTTAACTTTTGGCTGTCAGTCTCAGAATGTGTTCCATCTGGATGGCCACTGGCGATATTCACTTCTTCAATACATCACTGGTAGTCTTGGTGCCTTTTATAGAAATTTCTTTTTTAGTAACTGTCTTGATCACATTAACAGTCATAACTAAATTTATTGATGTAATTAAAGTTATGAGAGGCATAGATAAGGTAAGAAGCCTGAGTAGTAGAGTCCAAATCTTGGGAGAATAGATTGAGGATGAGAGGGGAAAGATTTAAAAGTATCCTGAGAGGCAACTTTTTATTGGTCCTTAGTGAGATAAGATGAACTCTTGATCTCAAATCTCCCTTGTTATGATCGTGTGCCTTATTGTGTACCTGCACTGCACTTCTCTGCAGCTGTCACTCTCTATTCTACGCTGTTATTGCTCTATCTTGTTCATCGGTGCACTGTGTAATGGTTTGATCTGTATGAACAGTATGCAAGACAAGATTTCCACTAAATCAATTCCAATTCACGCAGAGGGTGGTGAGTTTATGAAACGCACTTTTAGAAGAAGTGTTGAGGTCGGTACCATAGTATCATTTAAAACGCACTTGGATAGGTACATGGAAGGGAAGAACCAAATACAGGAAAATATGATGAAGGAGGATGAGAGGATAGAAGATAAGAGCCATAGATTAAATGGACAGCCAGAGACTTTTTCCCAGGGTGAAAAAAGGCGGGCATAATTCTAAAGAGATTGTAGGAAAGTACAGGGGGGATGTCAGAGGGAAGCTCTTTACACAGAGAGTGGTGAACGTGTGGAATGCACTGGCAGGGGTGATGGAAGAGGCAAATACATTAGGGGCATTTAAGAAACTGTTAGATAGGCACATGGGTGACAGACAATGGAGGGCTATGCAGGAGGGAAGGGTTAGATAGATCTCAGAGTAGGCTTTAAGGTTGGCATAGCATCATGGGCTGAAGGGCCTGTACTGTGCAATTATAGTCTATGTATGTGGACAACGTGGTTGACATGGCCTCATTGAGCCAAAGGGCCTATATCTGTGCTGAATTTCTCCAAGACTCTATGAAAGATACATACTGTAGATCCAATAATGCTGCCGGCATGCTACAAACATTAAGGGAGTGAAGTCATCGCTGTTGGCAGCTTTGGGGAAAACATTGGCACAAGCACAAAAACAAGAAATGATACTTTGTTCTCACCTTGATATTTTACTAAATATTATTGAGAGAAGCAGATTCTGATGTGTCTCTTCTCATCTATCTTATTGCTTTGCTTCCAATTTATTTGACCCGTTTTATAGAATGGCTCCTATATACCCTCAGTGGCACTCATTAGGTAGAGCTGTATACCTCGTTAATGCAAATATCTGATCAGCCAATCAACGCATAAAAGCATGCAGGCATGGTCAAGTATCTCAGAAACCGCTGGTCCTGAGATTTCTATTCACAGCTGTCTCTAGAGTTTACAGAGAATAGTGCAAAAAAAATGAAACCATCCAGTGAGCAGCTGTTCTGTGGGCTAAAACGCCTTGTTAGTGAGAGACAACAACACACAGCAGGCCAGGCAGCATCTATAGGAGAAGTACTGTCGACGTTTCGGGCCGAGACCCTTCGTCAGGGCCCTGTCGACATTTCGGGCCGAGACCCTTCACCCAGCCTCGACCTATTAATGAGAGACGTCAGAGGAGAATGGCCAGACTGGTACAAGCTGACAGGGAAGTGACAGTAACTCAATTAACCACATGTTACAGCAGCGGTGTGCAAAAGAGCATCTCTGAACGCACAACATGTCATACTTTGAAGTGGATGGGCTCTAGCAGCAGAAGACCACAAACATACACTCAGTCTTCATTTTATTAAGTACAAGGGGTATCTAATAAAGCGGCCACTGACTGTAATTAAAGTCACGGTAGACAGCTGGCACGTGGATCTTAAATACTGAATTCAGTTTTTGAAGTAGCATAATTTAATTTAATATCTATTATGCCTAAACAGAAAACTAGCATTTTACTTTAATGCTGATTCTTGCGTCCATGTTTTTAAGGCTCACAACTTTGAAGTAAAGATAACTCTGTGGTGCTATGCTACATTAAGTAAGGCCACTATAGTCTGTTCAAAGATTTGGCACAGATACTCAACTTCAAAAGCCCTATGATTTCTGATCTAAGCAATTGAAAAAGTTTAACAGCTTGTGTGATATAAAGAATGGTAATCTGAGGATAACTCATTGCCGAGTGCTCTGTACAGGTGTTCTTTTATGAGTGTGTCAAAAAATCCATAACTCAAAGTAACTGCATACATGAAGGAGTTATGATAATTAAAAATACAAGAACCAGTGACTAATACCAAGTTAATTTTTAATTTCCAGTGAGTTGAAAGAGCACCAATCTTGCATGTACACTCAGTGACCACTTTATTAAGTTGCTCCTGTATGTTCAGAATCAGAATTAAGTTGAATATCAGCAGCATATGTCATGAAATTTGTTGTCCTGCAGCAGCAGTACAATGTAATTAATAATAACAGAAAATACTGTGAATTACAGTAAGTATATATATTTATTTATTTATTTATATAAACAGCTAAATTAAGTTAGTACTGAGAAAATAGAAATAGAAAAGTAGCAAGGTAGCATTCATGGGTTCAATGGCCATTTAGAAATCTGATGTTAGAGGGAAAGAAGCGGTTCCAGAATCATTAAGTGTGTACTTGATGGGGTGCCTAAAACTTTTGCGCTGTACTACATATTATGTCCTTCCAGTTTCCAAATAATACAATACAAAGCTGAGTGCTCTTATTTCTGTTTCCCAACCACCTTCCTATCTTAACCAATATACAGTACTGTGTGTGTGTGTATAAGACTTTTGCACAGTACTGTATACTCAGTGTGTTTGTGGTCTTCCAGTGCTGTAGCCCATCCACTTCCAGGTTTGATGTGTTGTGCATTCAGAGATGCTCTTCTGCACACCACTGTTGTCGCATATGGTTATTTGAGTTCCTGCCACCTTCCTGTCAGCTTGAACCAGATTGGCCATTCTTAGAAACATAGACGCATAGAAACTTAGAAAACCTACAGCACAATACAGGCCCTTTGGCCCACAAAGCTGTGCCGAACATGTCCTGTCTTTAGAACTACCTAGCCATACCCATAGCCCTCTATTTTTCTAAGATCCATGTACCTATCCAGGAGTCTCTTAAAAGACCCTATCATTTCCGACTCCATTACTACCACTGGCAGTCCATTCCACACACTCACCACTCTCTGTGTAAAAAACTTACCCCTGCCATCTCCTCTGTATCTACTTCCAAGCACCTTAAAACTGTGCCCTCTTGTGCTAGCCATTTCAGCCCTGGGAAAAGGTCTCTGACTATCCACACGATCAATGCTCCTCATTATCTTGCACACCTTTATCAGGTCATCTGTGCTGCACCTAGGAGAAAAGGCCGAGTTCACACAGTCCATTCTCAAAAGGCATGCTCCCCAATCCAGGCAACATCCTTGTAAATCTCCTCTGCACCCTTTCTATGGTTTCCATGTCCTTCCTGTAGTGAGGTGACCAGAACTGAGCACAGTACTCCAAGTGGGGTCTGACCAGAGTCCTATGTAGCTGCAACATTACCTCTTGGCTCTCGAACTCAATCCCACAGTTGATGAAGGCCAATGCATCGTATGCCTTCTTAACCACAGGGTCAACCTGCATTGCAGCTTTGAGTGTCCTATGGACTCGGACCTCAAGATCCCTCTGATCCTCCACACTGCCAAGAGTCTTACCATTAATACTATATTCTGCCATCAGATTTGACTTACCAAAATGAACCACCTCACACTTATCTGGGTTTGAACTCCATCTGCCACTTCTCAGCCCAGTTTTGCATCCTATCAATGTCCTGCTGTAACCTCTGACAGCCCTCCACATTATCCACAACACCCCCAACCTTTGTGTCATCAGCAAATTTACTAAACCATCCCTCCACTTCCTCATCCAGGTCATTCTTCTCTGACCTCTCACATTAACAAGGCATTTTTGCCCACGGAGCTGCCGCCCACTGGATATTTTTTTCACCATCTTCCGTTAATTCAAGGCAGTGTTGTGCATGAAAATCGCAGGAAATCAGCAGTTTCTGAGATACTGAAATCACACCATCTGGCACCAAAGATCATCCATAAGTGAAGTCACTTAGATCACACTTCTTCCCCATTCTGATGCCTGGTCTGAACACAAACTAAACCTCGTGTCCATGTGCATGCTTTTATGCATTGAGTTGCTGCCACATGATCAGCTGATTGGATATTTACATTAAAGAGCAGGTGTACAGGTGCAGCTAATAAACTGATCTCTTTCTTTTGGGTAGGTGGTGAAACTGAATGCAGAATGGTAGAAAAATAATAGAAAATTTCATTCTGTTGTGTGTTGGGACTGATAAATATTCTGCGCGGTCTTGCACTTATTCTGTAAACCAGGAACTTCATAACATAACAATTGTAAAGATATGCCAATAAATAGATATTAATTAATATGCAAATAAAATTGTAGTTTAAGTAGCTCAGCATGGACTAGATGGACTGAAGGGCTTGTTTCCGTGCTGTACTTTTCTGTGACTTTAAATGTTACCCTGGCGCTGATAATTAGAGCCCATATTATTTCCAATTTCTCTCAATCTGAATTCCCTTCTCTGTAAACTCGAGAGGTTCTGTTGATCATCTGGAGATCACAACTGCCTGTGGATATGTGTTATCCATTGAACACACCCCTGGCCATTTTTTATTTTCTTAACATAATGTACATAATTAATCTTTATCCTTCCTCTCTGACACTTCCCATAGGAGATTTTCCCTTCTGCTTTTACTATCAGACGCTCTGTCTTGCCAAGGTCGCAGCTGCTGGTCTTTATGGTGCTTCGGCATATTACTGGAGTTGTTTTTTGACCAGTGCCGTTGTTAAACTCAGAGATTGAATTAATAAAACACATGAGTGAAATGAGAGAATTAGGAAAAGGAAGCAAAACTAGGTTACAGATTTGTTTTCATTTATACTGACATTTAGACCAGGGTGTGCAGAGTGAATTATGCATTCCTCACAGTCAGGCAGAATGAAGCAGATGGGACATCGGCTTTGGACCAGCATCACTTTCGTATTATACAGACAAATGTTTCTGTGTCTGTTGTGTAGATGATGCACGTGTCAATAAATAACACCATAAGACGTGCGTAGGAGCAGAATTAGACCATTCAGCCCATCGAGTCTGTTCCACCATTCAATCATGGCTTATCTATTTTCCCTCTCAAACCCATTCTCCCGATAACATTCAACGCCCTAACAAATTAAGTACCAACCAACCTTCTGGCACAAGTTTCTGGCCTCCAAACTATCCGTGACAATGAATTCCACAGATTTGTCTCTCACTAGCTAAGTTAATTCCTCTTTACCTCTGTTCTAAAGGGGCATCCTTCTTTTCTGAGGATGGGGTCTTTGATCCAGGACTCTCCCACAATTGAAAACATCCTCTGGTGGTACAGTAGAGTAATGGTTGGCACAATGGCTTTACAGTGTAAGTGGTCACTGATCAGGATATGATTCCACCTTTGTTTGTGAGGAGTTTGTACAGTACCATGCAAAAGTCTCTGACACATATATATAGCTAGGGTGCCTAAGATTTTTTGCACAGTTCTGTATTTGTCGATGTGGAGCGGAGAACGAGCTTGTAAATCTGGCAGAAGCAAAGGCTGTTGGGAATGGAAAAGGTAGAACACCTTGGGAAAGTGCGAGACAGGTGGCAGAGGAGTGCCAGAGTCAGAGGGTGGCATGGGTGCAGACACACCCAGCCCCAAGGCACCAGGAAAGGTCATTTGATTCCAGACAATTGGGTTATTGAAGGCTGCGCCATTTCTCCATTTGCTGCTATAGAAACACATTTTTTAAAGATTATTGTAGGGTTTAGAACAGGGGTTGCAATCTTTTTGTGCCATAGACCAACATCATTAAGCAAGGGGTCCATGGACATCGAACAATACAGCACAGTACAGGCCCTTCAATCAGCGATGTTGTGCTGATCTTTCAACCTGCTGTAGACCAATCTAACCCTTCCCTCCCACATAGCTTCCATTTTTCTTTCATCCAGAGAAAGAGAGGGTGGTCAGAATACTGGAAATATCTGTGATGAGGTGACACCAAGTGGGTTAGTGTAGGTAATCCAAGATTCAATTGAAAGGCTTAGTGCAATTTCAATATAATTCTAGACTGCTTGAACAGTAGCAGCCAGTGAATTTCAGCAGTCTGGCTCCAACATGGTTGTCAGTACAGTATAGCCATATACTGCTTTCTAAAGGCTTAATGAGGGAAGTGAATAGGAAACAGAAAAAATACTGCTGAAGGTATGTAAGATTTATAAATACTTGTACTACATAATTACAACTGAGATTAATGCATGAATTTCCAAATTGACAAATTAAAATTTCAGGGTCCCTTAATGTTATCTCTATCATGTATATTATTTGAAGATTCATCTTCCATTCCTGATTTTTAATTTTAGTTTAGATATTATTTCATTTATGAATCACCAAATAATATTGTTTTGCTGGAAGCTTGGCAGCTAATTTCAACCGAACAAACTCCCACAAGGTAACATAACAGACTGAGATTCATTTCGTTAGGGCACCACAGTGGTTAGTATGACGCTATTGCAGCTGGGAATATCGGAGTTTGGAATTCAGTTCCGATGTCATTGGTACGGAGTTTGCACGTCCTCCCTGTGGAATGTGTGGGTTTTCCTCCGGGTGCTCCAGTTTCCTCCCACAGCCCAAAGATGTGCCGGTTATCGGGCTAATTGGTCATTGTAAATTGTCCCGTGATTAGGCCGGGGTTGTTGGCACCTTCCAGCAGGCTCACAGAGAGTTTCTAACCCACTGTTATAAGAATAGTTCCCGAGTAGGATAAAATGGACCCTTGGCCTCATTATAATCTTTCACCTTTGCATTTCCCTGCACGCCACCTTCTCTGTATTCTTTTATCGTGTTTTACCCTGTACTACCTTGATGTACCTTGTAATAAGAATGCACAAGTCCCCTCCCTCCAACAGTAACACATTATAAGAATATGCAATAGCTTGATGTCGGAGCCATTTGATGATCCTGAAGCAGGGTCTCTGCCAGAAACTTCAACTATTTACTCTTTCCCATAGATGCTGCCTGACCTGCTGAGCACGTCCAGCGTCTTGTGTGTGCCGTCTGGATTTCCAGATTGCACAGACATCCTCGTGTTTAAGCTTCGGGATCCACTCCCTGAGGACCAGTTTTTGCTCAGGGCCTGGGATGCTTTACAGCAGCTTTCAGCATTCAGCTCAATCAGTCCCTCTGAGCAGCCAGTTTGAGTGACAAAGGCCCTCAAATATTGTAGTAGTTCAAAGTTCAAAGTAAATTTTATTATCAGAGTACATATATGTCACTACATACAACCCTGAGATTCATTTTCCCATGGGCAAATTCATAGAATGGTAACTATAACAAGATCAATGAAAGATCAAGTAGCGTGCAAAGGACAACAAACTATGCAAATGCAAATATAAATAAATAACAAGAATATGAGATCATGAGATTAAAGAGTCCTTAAAGTGAGATCATTGGTTGAGGGAGCATCTCACTGGATGGACAAGTGAGTGTCATTATCCCCTTTTGTTCAAGAGCCTGATTGTTGAGGAGTGGCAACTGATCTTGAAGCTGGTACAGCTAGTCCCGAGGCTTTTGTATCTTCTACCTGATGGCAGCGGCGAGAAAGGAGCTTGACCTGAGTCGTGAGAATTTCTGACGATGGATGCTGCTCTCCTATGTGAGTGTTTCATGTAGATGTACTCAATGGTTCAGAGGGCTTTAGCCATGATGCACTGGGCTGAATCCACTACCTTTTACAGTGTTTTCCATTCAAAGGCGTTCGTGCAACCAGTCCATGACGTAGCCAGTTCATACACTCTCCACTACACATCTATAGAAGTTCATCAAAGCTTTTAATGTCATGCCGAGTCTCCTCTGACGCCTAAGGAAATAGAGGCACTGCTGTGATTTCTTCACAATTGTATAAATGTGCTTGGTCCACGACAGTTTTTCTGAAATAATAACACCCAGGAACTTAAAGTTGCTAACCTTACCCGCTTCTGATCCTCCGATGATTACTGGCTCATAGACCTCTGGTTTCCCTCTCCAGAAGTCTACAATCAGTTTGTTGGTCTTGCTGACATTGAGTGAGAGGTTGTTGTTATGACACCACTCAGCTAAATTTTCAGTCTCCCTCTTGTGTGCCAATTCTTCACCACCTTTGATTCATCCCACAACAGTGGTGTCATCAGCAAACTTGAATATGGCATTGGAGCTGTACTTGACCACACAGTCATAGTTGTAAAGTGAGTAGAGCAGGGGGCGAAGCACACAATCTTGTGGTGCTCCCGTGCTGATGGAGATTGTGGAGATGTTTTCCACTGGGGTCTGCAAGTGAAGAAATCTGGAATCCAATTGCCCAAGGTGGTATTGAGGCTGAGGTCTTGGAGCTTATTAGTGGTTTACCAATGTGAGAATGAAAAGGCATTGCGCAGTTTATGGTTGTAAATATTTTTATTATGAATAATGTTTTATTTTGGATTAAAACCAGCAGTCCCTATGAACCGCAAAACAGAAATGAGGCTTTGGGAAAAGCACCAAGTGTCAAGGGCCAGCCTCTATAGCCTGTTGTGTCTCCAGAAACCAAGCTGCCTCCTTTCTTATAGAACACAGAACCTCAGAGCCCAGTGCAGTCCCTTCAGCCCACAATGTAGTGTCAGCCTTTTATCCAACTTGAAGTTCAATCCAACCCTTCCCTCGCACATAGCCCTCCATTTTTCCGTCATCCATGTGCCCATCCAAGAGTTTCTTTAATGCCCCTAATGCATCTGCCTCTACCATCATCACTGGCAGGATGTTACATGCGCCCACCACTCTCTGTATAAATAACATCTATGACATTCCTCCCCCACCCCCCCATACTTTCATCCAATTATCTTAAAGTTAAGCCCCCTCATTTTAGCCATTTCCATCCTGGGAAAAAGTCTCTGACTCTCCACTCAATCTATGACTCTTATCATCTTTGTACACCTCTTATCTGTCATACTCATTGACTCCAAAGAGAAAAGCCCTCAACTTACCCTCATAGGAAATACTCTCTAATCCAGGCAGCATCCTGGTGAGTCTCTTCTGCATCCTCTTTAAAGCTTCCACATCCTTCCTATAATGAGGTGTCCACAATACTCTGAACACAGTACTCCAAGTGTGGTTTGACCAGGCTTTTACAGAGCTGTAACATTACCTCATGACTCTTGAACTCAATTCCCCAACTAATGAAGGCCAATATTCCATACACCTTTTTAAACACCCTATCAACTTGCACCACAACTTTAAAGGATCTGCATATGTGGACCCCAAGATTCCTATGTTCCTCCACTGTTCAGTTCTCTAACCTGTGATTTAATTCTCTAAGACAGGCTGAAGTGCAGTTACTTTAAATATATTATACATATCAAACAAATAAATCAGTGTTCCTCAATAAGTCAGTAGTCCTGACGAAGGGTCTCGGCCCAAAACGTCGACAGTGCTTCTCCCTATAGATGCTGCCTGGCCTGCTGTGTTCCACCAGCATTTTGTGAGTGTTGTTGTCAGTGTTCCTGATATGTTTGTATTCTCATTGTTTTAAAGATTATCTGCCTTGGACTGAAGATATTGGGTTTTGTAATAAAAACCTTTGGGCTTTCTCTGCATATCAGCAGGGTTGAGGAGTTCAGTGGTTCATTAATGCCAAAACCTCTTGCTAACGTTCACAATGTAAAATCTGTTCCTGAAGGCAGGAGCTTGATGCTTAGGATCACTGGAAAGATTTTGATCTGTCGGCCTCTGCTGCAATACAACACAAATACTATAAATTAGTAAAATGCCCAAGATGTTTTACTGGGGCTTTATCAAACAAAATTTGACAGGCAGCTGAAAAATAGTACCAAAATGTAGGAGGGTGAATTACTTTTTGATGAAATAGACAGGGGAACTAATGACATTTATTCAAGAGACATATAGAAAGGCACATGAATTTGAGGAAGATGGAGGGATACGGACATTGTGTAGGCAGGAAGGATTCATTTTTGGATTTTTTTAATTTACTTTTTAAGTTCAAAGTTCCAAGTAGGATTTATTCTCAGAGTACATGTATATCACCACATACAACCCTGAGATTCCTTTTCCTGCAGGCATACTCAACAAATCTATAGAACAGTAACTGTAAACTGTAAACAAACTGTGCAAATGCGGATATAAATAAACAGCAACAAGCAATAAGGATGAAGTAACAAGATAAAAGAATTCTTAAATTTGCTCAAGAGCCTGATGGTTGAGGGGTAGTAACTGTTCTTGAACCTGGTGGTGCAAGTCCTGTGGCTCCTGTACCTTTTACCTGCTGGCAGCAGTGAGAAAAGAGCACGGCCTGGTTGGTGGGGGATCTCTGATGATGGATGCTGCTTTCCTTTGACAATGTTTCATTTAGATGTGCTTAATGGTTGGGAAGATTTTACCCACAATGTACTGGGCTGAATCCACAACCTGTTTTCCACTCAAAGGCATTGGTGTTCCCGTACTTCTCCTCAGGGTTGCATGTTCAGTCCACTGCTGTTCACTCTGCTGACCCACGACTGCGCTGCAACACACAGCTCGAACCGTATCATCAAGTTCACCGATGACACCACCGTGGTGGGTCTCATCAGCAAGAACAATGAATCAGCTTACAGAGAGGAGGTGCAGCGGCTAACAGACTGGTACAGAGCCAACAACCTGTCTCTTAATGTGAACAAAACAGAAGAGATGGTTGTTGACTTCAGGACAGCACAGAGTGACCACTCCACGCTGAACATCGACGGCTCCTGGCTCCTCGTAAAGATCGTAAAGAGCACCAAATTTCTTGGTGTTCACCTGACGGAGATTCTCACCGGGTCCCTCAACACCAGCTCCATAGCAAAGAAAGCCCAGCAGCGTCTCTACTTTTTGTGAAGGCTGAGGAAAGTCCATCTACCACCCCCCATCCTCATCACATTCTACAGGGGTTATATTGAGAGCATCCTGAGCAGCTGCATCACTGCCTGGTTCAGAAATTACACCATCTTGGATCGCAAGACCCTGCAGCGGATAGTGAGGTCAGCTGAGAAGATCATCGGTGTCTCTCTTCCCGCCATTACGGATATTTACACTACACACCGCATCCACAAAGGAAACAGCATTATGAAGGACCCCACGCACCCCTCACACAATCTCTTCTCCCTCCTGCCGTCTGGGAAGACACCGAAGCATTTGGGCTCTTACAACCAGACTACATAACAGTTTCTTCCCCCAAGCTATCAGACTCTTCAATACCCAAAGCCTGGACTGACACCTTGCCCTATTGTCCTGTTTATTATTTATTGTAATGTCTGCACTGTTTTTGTGCACTTTATACAGTCCAGTGTAGGTCTGTAGTCTAGTGTTTTTTTTTCTATTACGTAGTTCAGTCTAGTTTTTGTACTGTGTCATGTAACACCATGGTCCTGAAAAACATTGTCTCATTTTTACTATGCACTGTACCAGCAGTTATGGTCGAAATGACAATAAAAGTTGACTTGACTTGACTTGTGATGCAGCCAGTCTGCACACTTTCCACCACATATCTATAGAAATTTGCCAAGTTCTAGCTGTTTTAGCACAACATTGTACTCTACTATTCTAGGTTGCATGTTCTAAGATGCATTTCCAAAATCTGAGGAGGAAACAAGTTTCTTACACCCGCCAACTTTCACTTTATCCATTAGAAATATATACTCAGTGGCCACTTTATTAGGTACACGTTGGAGCTCCTTGTGGTCTTCTGCTGCTGTAGCCCGTCCACTTCAAGGTTTGACATGTTGCGCATTCAGATTTGCTCTTCTGTTGTAGTGTGTGGTTGTTTGAGTTACTGTCATCTTCCTGTCAGCTTGAACCAGTCTAGAGATTCTCTTCTAACTTCTATAATTGACAAGGCATTTTCGCTGTCACTCAAGGCTGTCACTCGCTGAATCTGTGTTTTTGTTTTTTGCAGCATTTTCTGTAAACACTAGAGACTGTTGTGGGTGAAAATCCCAGGAGATTATCAGCTTCAGAGATACTCAAACCACCCCCTCTGGCACCAACAGTCATTCCATGGTCAAAGTCACTTAGATCACATTTCTTCTCCATCCTGATGTCTGAACTGATTGAAACCCCTTTTTTCTCTGGAAACTCGTCTCGCTAGCCCCTCGCTAACTCTGCGGCGAGGAACCCACCTTCCTCAAGCTCCGTATGTCTAGGGTGTACACGACTTTGGTTCCGCCAAACTCATGAGGTTCGGATGTCTCACCCACCCAAACCCCGGTTTGTCTGAATGCTGTGTGATTTACAATCCCCTTGCAATCGCTCGTCTGCAAGAAATAACAGATTGTACACTGCATTCAATTATAAAGAAAGTATACTTAAGAACATTAACTTAACCAAAGAGTTATTAAAGAAAAGAAAGGAGAAAAAAAAATAAAAAGGGCCCGTAGAACATAGAAAATCTCAGCACATTACAGGACTTTCAGCCCATGTTGTGCCGACAATGCAACATACTCTAGAAGCTGCCGAGAATTTCCCTACCACATAGCCGTCTATTTTTCTAAGCTTCATGTACCTATATAAGAGTCTCTTGATAGACACTATTGTACCCATTGTAATTAAATAGTCAAATGTGCACATAAGTTGGAGTCCCTCTTGAAGTTGTCTTTAACTCACATGCTGGGCCCTTGGTCTGTGTGAAAGCACACACCACCTTCCTAATGTCGCTCGAAATCTATCTCAAACAAACAGGCGTATTGGTCCTTCCTCTTTGAAGATATTTTCATCTGCACAAAGCACCTCGTGCAACAAGGAGAGCATTCTCAGTCATTTTCCATCCTGTCTTCTCCCAGCTCCCGCCAAAAAAAAAAGATCTCGACCCACACCAGTGTCCATCGCAAAAACTTCTCTGCCCAGCATTCTCTAGAATCTTCTCCCAATTCAGCCATCCTGATTGGCTGGCACCACGTTCCTAAGCTGAGTGACAAAGCCCCTCATCTCATCTCAACCCCAAACAAGCTGAAATCAGGACAGACGGCTCTTACAGAACTGCTGAAGTGAAATACCTACAGCAGAGCCGTAAATATCTTAACCAGGGAGTTACATGAACAACAACTGAAACTCTTGACCATGTCGGCATGCTTTTATGCATTGAGTTGCTGCCACAAGATTGCCTGATTTGATATCGGCATTAATGAGCAGTTGTACAGCTGTATCTAATAAAGTGGCCACTGAGTGTACAGCTCACACATTATCTTTCCCAAATGTTAATAGTACTAGGTTCCAGGAGATTGAATTGTAACAGTTTCACAAACACCTTGCAAAAGTGTTGGTAAATCTGAGCTCCTTGTCTTGTTTACTAGCCTGATTTCTGGTCCCCGGTGTTTCAGTGTTTCTTGGGGATAGGAATTCCTCATGCAAAAAAACAGCATTTAGATTTTAATTTAAGGGCTGATAAGTTTCCATATTTTAAAAGAGATTAAAGTCAGGAGCTAATTGGGTCTGCAGATGCCTCAGACCATGACACAGAAAATCTTATTTAATAGAGATATCATAGTGTCAACTTTCATTAAAATGAAAAAAGTATTGAATGCAAAATTAGACGAGCGTTGTGCATTATGCATCCCTGACCTGCTGAGCTCCTCTAGCATTTTGCATGTTCTTCGCGAAAAAGTTGCATTTTATGAGGTTTAGTGCCTGGAGCTGACCAAAGCTCTCTGTCCTCAGAGACTAAGTTCAGAAAGAATATTGTGATAACTCATTTGTAAAATAGCTGACAACTACACAGGATTCTTCTTTCACATGCATTTGTGCCGCTTTCAGAAATTTGCACATGTGGGCATCACAGTCCAATTGTTTCACTGCCTTCTTACCTGTTGTCTTCTTTTCCAGCGGCCCCTTGGGATTGAGGACTGGCTTCCATTCTGAGACGGTAGATGAGCCCATGGTCAGAACCCTGTTGCTGATGGGGCACGTAAGGCTTTGCTTAGACTGCACTTGGAGTATTATGAGCAGATTTTTGCCCCACAGCTAAGAAAGGATGTGCTGGCATTGGAGAAGGTACAGAGGACATTTACGAGAATGATTCCAGGAATGAAAGGGTTAATGTACGAGATGTGTTTGATGACTCTAGGCCTGTATTTGCTGGAGTTTAGATGAATGATGGGGAATCTCAATGAAATCTACCAAATAGAGAACTAGAGAAAGCTTGAAGACACTGCGAGAGGGAGGATAGGCAGATGATAGAGAAGGGATGTGCTCAGACCGATGGCTTGAGGTATATCGATTTTAATGCAAGGAGTATTATGAACAAAGTGGATGAGCTTAGAGCGTGGATCAGTACTCGGAGCTATGATGTTGTGGCCATAACAGAGACTTGGATGGATCAGGGGCAGGAACAGTTACTTTGAGTGCCAGGCTTTAACTGTTTCTGAAAGGACAGGGAGGGAGGCAAAAGAGGTGGGGGTGTGGCACTGTTGATCAGAGATAGTGTCACAGCTGCAAAAAAGGAGGAAGTCATGGAGGGGTTGTCTACAGAGTCTCTGTGGGTGGAAGTTAGGAATAGGAAGGGGTCAATAATGCTACTGGGTCTTTTTTAAAGGCCACCCAATAGTAACAGGGATATCGAGGAGTAGATAGGGAGACAGATTCTGGAAAGGAGTAATAATAACGGGGTTGTTGTGGTGGCAGATTTTAATTTCCCAAATATTGATTGGCATCTCCCTAGAGTGAGGAGCTCAAATGGGGTGGAGTTTGTATTCAGGAAGGTTTCTTGACACAATATGTAGATAAGCCTACACGAGGAGAGGCTGTACTTGATCTGGTATTGGGAAGTGAACCTGGTCATGTGTCAGGTCTCTCACTGGGAGAGCATTTTGGAGACAGTGATCACAATTCTATCTCCTTTACCATACCATTGGAGAGGGATAGGAACAGACCAGCTAGGGAAACGTTTAATTGGAGTAAGGGAAAATATGAGGCTATAAGGCAGGAGATCTCTGAGCCTCTGGCGATGATCTTTGCATCAGCAATAAGGATGGGAGAGGTTCCAGAGGATTGGAGGGTTGTGGTTGTTGTTCCATTATTCAAGAAAGGGAGTAGAGATAGTCCAGAAAATTATAGACCAGTGGGTCTTACTTCAGTGGTTGGTAAGTTGATTGAGAAGATCCAGAGAGGCAGGATTTATCAACATTTGGAGAGGCACAATATGATTAGGAATAATCAGCATGGCTTTGTGAAAGGCATGTTGTGCCTTACGAGCTTGACTAACTTTTTGGAGGATGTGACTAAACACACTGATGAAGTTAGAGCCATAGATGTAGTGTATATGGATTTCAGCAAGGCATTTGATAAGGTACCCCATGCAAGGCTTATTGAGAAAGTAAGGAGGCATGGGATCCAATGGGACATTGCTTTGTGGATCCAGAAGTGGCTTGCACACAGAAGGCAAAGAGTGGTTGTAGACGGGTCATATTCTACATTGAGGTCGGTGACCAGTTGAGTGCCTCAGGAATCTGTTCTGGGACCCCCTTCTCTTTATGATTTTTATAAATGATCTGGATGAGGAAGTGGAGGGATGGGTTAGTATATTTGCTGATGACACAAAGATTGGGGGTGTTGTGGACAGTGTGGAGGGCTGTCAGAGGTTACAGCAGGTGGAGTTCAACACAGATAAGTGTGAGGTGGTACATTTTGGTAGGTCAAATATGATGGCAGAATATAGTATTAACGGTAAGACTCTTGGCAGTGTGGAGGATCAGAGGGATCTTGGGGTCCGAGTCCATAGGACACTCAAAGCTGTTATGCAGGTTGACTCTGAGGTTAAGAAGGTGTACAGTGTATTGGCCTTCATCAATCATGGGATTGAGTTTAAGAGCCGAGAGGTAATGTTGCAGCTATATAGGACCCTGGTCAGACTCCACTTGGAGTACTGTGCTCTGTTCTGGTGACCTCACTACAGGAAGGACGTGGAAACCATAGATAAGGTGCAGAGGAGATTTACAAGGATGTTGCCTGGATTGGGGAGCACGCCTTATGAGAATGGGTTGAGTGAACTCGGCCTTTTCTCCTTGGAGTGACGGAGGACGAGAGGTGACCTGATAGAGGTGTTCAAGATGATGAGAGGCATTGGTCATGTGGATAGTCAGAGGATTTTCCCCTGTGTTGAAATGGCTAGCACAAGAGGGCATAGTTTTAAGGTGCTTCAAAGTAGGTACAGAGGAGATGTCAGGGGTATTTTTTTTACACAGAGAGTGGTGAGTGCATGGAATGGGCTTCCGGCGATGGAGGCGGAAACAACAGGGTCTCTTAAGAGACTCCTGGATGGATACATTGGAGCTTAGAAAAATAGAGAGCTATGGGTAAGCTTAGGTAGTTCTAAGGTAAGGACATATTCAGCACAGCATTGTGAGCTGAATGGCCTGTATTGTGCTGTAAGTTTTCTGTTTCTATGTTTGTTTCTAAATATTAAAGGCCTAGTTTGAGTAGACAGGGAAAGGATGTCTGCAATATTCCAAGAATCTAGGACCACATGGTACAGCCTCCAAATAGAAGGACAGAGATTAGAAGGTGAATCGGTAGAATTCATTGCCACAGGCATCTGTGGAAACCAAGACATTGGGTATATTTGAAGCAGAGGTTGATTAGTACAGCATCAGAAGTATGGGGAGAAGGCAGTAGAATGGGTTTGAGAGGGAAAATAAGTCAGCCATGATTGAATGGCAGAGCAGACTTGATGAACTCATTGGTCTAATTCCGCTCCTATGCCTTACGATCATCTGCGGGTGCCAAAGGGTGTAGTGGATAGTTCATGATACGGTGCAGTCTCTCCACTGTTTGGTTGGAGTGTCTGCATGTTCGCATTGTGTAGACAAACGGTTATCAACACTATTCTGAATGCTCTTCCTTCTTTCCAAGCCAGAAATTCCCAGGAGTCAGTGGCAATGTTGCTCTGCTGTAGGAAAAGGATGTTTATGTTGGAAGTCGGATGAAGCGCAAGTGAACATTTTGGTCTACTCAATGGAGTCAACTGTAGGTTAGAAGGGTCTCAACATGTTGGCCTGAGAGAGGGCACCGACTCATTTCCCTCTACAGAAGTACCATGGAGAGGATGCCCAAAGGTTGTGCAACCAGGTCAGAGATGTCATGAGTGAGGTTATCCATGTTGGTCAGGAATATGATCGTTGTACATTAGTCATCATCATTATAATACGTCCCTTGTCTTATGATGTGAGCAATTTTGCCTTTGATCATGACCCTTCAGATAGTCTGCCTGGTGTCAGCGGTCACATAATTATGATATGCATCAGCTGCTCATATGACCATCCACCTGCTCCCATGGCTTCATATGACCCTGATCCAGAGGGGGAGGGGATAAGCAGATGCTACACCTTGCCCAAGGGTGACCTACAGGCTAGTGGAGGGAAGGAGCACTTTACATCTCCTTTGATAGAGACATGTCTCCAACCGACCGCCCACTACAGGATAATCATTTTTTCTGAACTTGGTGGCATGGGATCTTAAGCTCCTGTACCTCTTTCCACGAGCCAGCGCAAAAAAAAAAATTTAGTCCAAAGATTGTGACAGTATACAGTCGATTTATCTTCATACATTATCACCTGGATCGATTTCATTTGTACACAGTTGTTCTGGTGCAGAGTTGAACTCGTGCCCAATCACGAGGAAAATGTATTGCACAACACACACAAAGTGCTGAGCGGCATCGATGGAGAAGAATAAACAGTTGGCATTTTGGGCAGCGACCCTTCATCAGGACTTGAAAGGAAGGGAGCTTCTGCCCCCTTCCTTTCAAGTCCTGATGAAGAGTGCTGGTGTTAGGTTTTGGACCTTCAAGACATTAAACTAATTCAAAGGAAACAAAAGAGTGCGGGAATGAAGGTTTAACTTTGTCGTTACTTTAAGTGTAGTGTGCTCGTATTTCATGGTAGAGTGAAGATGTATGCAATTCACGTACTTATACATTTAACCTCTAATGAATTATTTAATGCTTAATCAACCTATATACAAGATATATCAAATATTACTGAAATATTAAAGACACAACAGTTGGCCTGCAACATCAACTGTGTATTCCCTTCAAAAGATGCTGCTTGACTTGCTGAGTTCCTCTAGCATTTTGCACGTGTTGCCTAAAATTTCCAACAGCTGCAGAATCTCTTGTGTTTATGCTGTGGAAAATATATCGGCTGATTACTTGTGCAACTTACATATCCAATCCTTTTCGTCTTTGGTAGTGCCGGGGTTAATTTCAGACGTATCAGTCTTTGTTATAGTTGCTCACAGCCACCTCTGTTGTCATGGCATCCAATTGTACAAAAAAAATCCCTCCTGCTTTGAAAGCTCTGCATGTTATCAGTTGTGACGCATTATTGTACCACAACGCATTATAAATAGATTTCAATGCTTTTGAAGTTTTGTTGCAATGTTATCAAAGTCAAAATTTTCTGAAATGCAAACCGGATGTGCAAAATAATTAATGGTATTTTATCCAGAAAGACTGATACTTTAACATGAGCATCAATCATCATTAGGAATAAATAGGTTGCAAGACTCACTGCGGGAGCAAGTCCATGCAAGTCATGTTGAAGTGATTGGCTCCACACAGTACAGTAATAGGTTCCTTTCAAAGTACTGCTTACCTGTGCTTGTAAAGTTGTGTCAAATGTTCATAGGTTAATTGCATTATAGTACAACTCCAAATGTTCACATAAAAATGAAAGCAAAACATGTTCAACTCTTTCCTGTATGGAACAGGCAGACATGTTGGGGAGCTTAGGTTTACCTTGGCCAAGAGCCAAACTAGAAGACTGGGAGGGGGGGGGATCCCTTCTCAGTTTCTTTAGTTAATCATTACCACATGATAGAGAAGCTAACATGGCTAAATCAACTCTTCCAACGAGGATGTTTTCAGGTAATAAATTGGATTAGATATTGGTGTTGCGGGTGAAGCACAGTAGTGTGGTGGTCAGTACAATGCTTAACAGTACCAGCTACAATCTCTGCCGCTGCCTGTAAGGAATTTGTATGTCCTCCCCGTGACCACATGGATTTTCTCCTTTGCTCCAGGTTTCTCCCGCACTCCAAAGACGTATGCTTAGTAGGTCACCTGCTCATTGTCGATTGTCCTGTGATTAAGCTCTGTTCTGGGACGTCTTCTCTTTGTGATTTTTATAAATGATCTGGATGAGGAAGTGGAGGGATGGGTTAGTAAATTTGCTGATGACACAAAGGTTTGGGGTGTTGTGGATAGTGTGGAGGGCTGTCAGAGGTTACAGCGGGACATTGATAGGATGCAAATCTGGGCTGAGAAGTGGCAGATGGAGTTCAACCCAGGTAAGTGTGAAGCGGTTCATTTTGGTAGGTCAAATATGATGGCAGAATATAGTATTAATGGTAAGACTCTTGGCAGTGTGGAGGATAAAAGGGATCTTGGGGTCTGAGTCCATAGGACACTCAAAGTTGCTGCACAGGTTGACTCTGTGGTTAAGAAGGCATACGGTGTATTGGCCTTCATCAATCGTGGGACTGATATTCAGAGCTGAGAGTTAAAGTGGCAGCTATATAGAACCCTGGTCAGCCCCCACTTGGAGTACTGTGCTCAGTTCCGGTCGCCTCACTACAGGAAGGATGTGGAAACTATAGAAACAGTACAGAGGAGATTTACAAGGATGTTGCCTGGATTGGGGAGCATGCCTTATGAGATTAGGTTGAGTGAACTCGGCCTTTTCTCCTTGGAGAGACAGAGGATGAGAGGTGACCTGATAGAGGTGTATAAGATGATGAGAGGCATTGATCGTGTGGATAGTCAGAGGCTTTTTCCCAGGGCTGAAATGGCTAACATGAGAGGGCACAGGTTTAAGGTGCTTGGAAGCAGGTACAGAGGAGATGTCAGGGGTAAGTTTTTTACATGGAGAATGGTGAGTGTGTGGAATGGGCTGCCGGTGACAGTGGTGGAGGCTGAAATGATAGGGTCTTTCGAGAGACTCGTTGGATAGGTACATGGAACTAAGAAAATTAGTGGGCTATGGGTAACCCTAGGTAAGTTATAAAGTAAGTATATGTTCGGCACAGCATTGTAGGCTGAAGGACCTGTATTGTCCTGTAGGTTTTCTATGTTTCTATGTTAAATAGGTGGATTGCTGGTTTGTTGGTCATTGTATTTTCCCCATGATTAGGCTAGGATTAAATTGGGGACGGGGGGAATTGTTGGCGGCGCAGTTGGAAGGGACAGATGGGTCTATTCCATGCTGTAGAAATAAACAGGTAGATAGATAGATAGATAAGTAAATAAGCCAGAGAGTGGTAGTAAATAGTTGCCTCTGGCAGGAGGACTGTGACTAGTGGAGTGCCACAGGAATCGTTGCGGGGTCTATTGTTGTCTATCAGTGATCTGGATGATAAATGTGGTTAACTGGATCAGCCAATTTGCAGGTGACATCAAGGTTGTGTAGTAGTCAGAGAGGAAGATTATCAAAGCTTGCAGGGGGATCTGAAGCAGCTGAAAAAATGGGCTGAAAAATAGCAGGTGGAATTTAATGCAGTCAAGTGTGAGGTGTTGCAGTTTGGGTGGACCAGCCGGGGAGGTCTCACACTATAAGCAGTGCAGTAGAATAAATAACTCATTGTAAGTGGCATCAAATGTCAATAGGATCGTAAAGAAAACATATGGCACATTGGCCTTCAGAAATCAAAGTACTGAGTACAGGAGCTGGGATGTTATGTTGAACGAGACATTGCTCAGGCCTAATATGGAGCACTGTGTATAGTTCTGGTCACCTACTCACAGGAAAGATGTAAAAAATTGGAAGAGTACAGAGAAAATTTACAAGGCTGTTGCCAAGACTGGAGGACCTGAGTTATAAGGAAAGACTGAATAGGTTAGAACTTTATTCCTAGAACATAGAAGATTGAGGGGAGATTTGATAGAGGTATATAAAATTATGAGGAATAAATTATAGGGTAAATGTAACCAGGTTTTTTGCACTGAGGTTGTGTGAGACTAGAACTAGAGGTCACGGGTTAAGGGTGAAGGGTGAAATGTTTAAAGGGAAACTTCTTCACACAGAGGGTTGTGAGAGTGTGCAACCAGCTGCCAGGACAAGTGATGGATGTGATTTTGATTTCAACATTTAAGAGATGTTTGGACAGGAGCATGGATGGTCTAGGGACAGCTCAATGGGAGTAGGGTGTTTAAATGTGTCAGCATGGACTAGATGGGCTGAAGGGCTTGTTTCTATGCTATAGTTTTGTATGACTCTCGGATAATCTATGAATACTACCACTCTGACCACACAAACATCTTTAACTTCGTCAGTTCACCACCACCTTCTCATCAACTCTAGAGTAGATTACATGGCACAACATTGTGGGCCGAAGGGCCTGTAATGTGCTGTAAATGTCTATGTTCTATCTCCTTGACCTACTGCATTCCTTTATAGTAGGCTTCACAGTGGCAAAGCAGCAGGTGCATCACTCTACAGTGTCAGCGATCAGCAATTAGAGTTCGATTCCCACCACTGTCTGTAAATGTTCCCCCTGTGACCACATGGGTTTCCTCCAGGTGCTCTGGTTTCCTCCCACAGTCCAAAGATGTACGGGTTAGGATTAATAGCACTAACCTGATAAAGGGTCAGGTTAATCCTAATGACGGACCTCAGCCTGAAACATCAACTGTTCATTCCTCTGCCTGACCTGCTGAGTTCCTCCAGCATTTTGTGTGTGTTACCTAGGGTTAGTAAGTTGTGAGCATGTTATGTTGGTGCTGGAAGCATGGTGACACTCGCAGAGTGCCCCTGATCATTTCTGACTATGTTGGCCGTTGACACAAATGATGTATTTCGCGCATGTTTCAATATACATGTGAGAAAGAAAACTAATCTAATCTAATCTAATTTAGAATCTGTGTAGTAATGGAGGCAGATTTTCAGTGAATCCACAATGAAATCTAATTGTTCAATTCCCTAATTCCTTCCCGATGGGCAAAAAAAGTTTTATCTCAAGCCAAGCTAATTCCACTTTAGAGTCCTTGATCAGCCCCAACTTGCAATCTTCACAAATCATGGCTTTATTCCTTTTACTTTGAAATCTACATTGCAATCAGGTGCTGCAATGGAACTTTAAGGTCAAAATTTAAAGTTCAAAGTTCAAAGTAAAACTATTTTGTTAGCAGGGTCATTCAATAATGGATACACTGAAGTGATCTGCAAAGTCCTTCCTGCACTCCTTATTACTGCACGTTAGGAAGCGGCAAATTACTCATGGCATAGATGATGTACGTGTTCAGGCCACAGTGAGTCTTTCCTGCACAGATGGCCGAGCAGAATTAGGGAGCACAGAAGGAAGCCATTTGGTCCATCACTTCAGTGACAGCTCTTTGAAACAGCAGTCCAGTTAGCACAGTGACCCTCTTCTTATCCTAAGTGCCTTGTAAAGTCTTTTCCCCTTTAGATACATAGCAAACTCTTACTTCAAAAGTCACAACGAAAATCTGCTTCCACTCTACCAACAGGAGAGTTTCACAAGCTACAAAGCAAACCTATACGCCCTGGGTTATTTTCTTGGTTACCCCCAATCGGCTTCCTCTGGTTTCTTAAACTCTAATTATATTTCGATCTTCAAAACAAGAAATCCAGTAGATGCCAGAAATCCCGAGCAACACACACAAATAGCTGGAGGAATTTGGCAGGTCAGAAATCAACCTTCGATATTTTGGGCTGAGACCCTTCATCTGCACTGGAAAGGAAGGGGGAGGAACACAGAATGAGAATCAAGGCTCAACTTTAATCACCATATATGTTTATATGCATTAAGAATTTGCTGTGCTCTGTTGGTTAGGGGGCAGTGTACAACAAAAACAAAAACATTAAATAATTGTAAATAAAGAATGATATAAAAATAGAGTAAGACTTGGCCTCCACAGCCACCTGTGGCAATGAATTCCACGGATTCACCACTCTCTGGCTAAAGAAATTCCTCCTCATCTCTGTTCTCAATGGATATCCCTCTATTCTGACGCTGTGCCTTCTGGTCATAGACTCACCCACTATAGGAAACATCTTACCCACATACACTCTACAAATTCTTTCAATATTTGATAGGTTTCAATGAGACTCCCCCCCACCCCCCTGCCATTCTTCTAAATGCCCACAAGTACAGGCCTCGAGCCATCAAATGCCCTCATACATGAACCCTTTCGTTCCTGGGATCATTCAAATGAACCTCTTGTGGACCCTCTCCAATAACAGCATGCCCTGTAGTCTCTAAGACCATAAGGCTTATGAGCAGAATTAGGCCATTCAGCCCATTGAGCCTGCTCTGCCATTCCATCTCATGGCTGATTTATTATCTCACTCAACCCCTTTCCCCTGCCTTCTCCCCGTAACCTTTGACACCCTGACTAATCAGGAACCAATCAAGCTCTGCTTTAACTGTACTTAAAGACTTGGCCTCCTCAGCATCCTGTGGTAATGAACTCCACAGATTCACTACCCTCCAGCTAAAGAACTTCCTCGTCTCTGTTCTAAATGCAAATCGCTGTATTCTGAAGCTGCGCCCTCTTGTGCTAGACTCACCCACTATAGGAAACATCCCCTCCACATCCACTTTATCTAGGCCTTTAAATATTCGATGGAGTACACTGTAACTTCAACATGAGACTAACCTGATCTAATGATAGTTCACACACTTTCCAACAGTCGTAGCTCCCGAAAACACAGGAGTCAAATTTACATTTTCCTATTTTCCCTTTTCCTAAACCCAGATTAGAGAAGGATGAGTGATATCCACTCAAGCTATGATGAGTTGACTAAAGTGAAACAATATTGGTCTAGAGCAGGGGTTCCCAACCTGGGGTCCGTGGTTAATGGTATTGGTCCATGGCATAAAAAAGGTTGGGAACTCCTGGACTAAACACTTCAATATAATAAAATTAATTGCAGTAACAATAAATTCAGTTTGGCTAAACCTTTATCTACATTACATTTTGTGTCCATTGATCTACCAGAAAACAAGATGAAGAAATGCCTGATTTTATTTTCTGAGGAGATTAGAGTAGGGGTACACCATCGTAGCCCAGTGAGTCCGTGCTGGCTCTCGAAGCAATCCTGTAAGTCTTATTTACCTGCAACCTCTTCTTTCTGACATCTCTATCAATAACCCTTTGAATATCCGCCAGTTTTTGACCATGTTTCATGTGCCACATCAGCCTCTACATTTCAAAATGTCAAAACCAGACTGTGAAGTTTGTAACTCTTTGGAGAAGGCTGATTATTTCCACATAAGTATCACTTTCAGGTATATATCTTGAACTGGGCTATTCTGAGGATTTTTGATATTTTCTGTTGATTTTATCTTGATTTGTAATTGCACCTTTTAAGTCTGTTGTGGTCATGGGTGTTTCATTATTACTGCAGAATATCCATGAAACAAGCACGGTCTGGTGCAATTAATGAAACATGCTAATATTACTCATAAATATGCCATTGCTAATATTTCAGGTGTCAGAATATAATGATAGTTGCCTGGGGTGTTGAGAAGAAAGAGGAGTATATAGCAAGATGAACTTGTAGTTGGGATGTAATGTTAAAATTATACAAGGCATTGGTAAAGCCGAATTTGGAGTATTGTGTGCAGTTCTGGTCACTGAATTATAGAAAAGATATCAATAAAATAGAGAGAGTACAGAGAAGATTTACTAGAATGTTACCTGGGTTTCAGCACCTAAGTCACAGGGAAAGGCTGGAAAAAGTTAGGTCTTTATTCTTTGGAGCATAGAAGGTTGAGGGGGAACTTGATAGAGGTATTTAAAATAATGAGGGGGATAGATCGAGTTGACATGGATAGGCTTTTTCCATTGAGCGTAGGGGAGATTCAAACAAAAGGACATGATTTGAGAGTTAGGGGGCAAAAGTTTAAGGATAACACGAGGGGCAATTTCTTAACTCACAGAGTGGTAGCTGTGTGGAATGAGCTTCCAGTAGAAGTGGCAGAGGCAGGTTCAGTATTGCCATTTAAAGTAAAATTGAATAGATATATAGTCAGGAAAGGAATGGAGGGTTATGGGCTGAGTGCAAGCCACTGGGACTAGGTGAGTGTAAGCGTCGGCACGGACTAGAAGGGCCGAGATGGCCTGTTTCCGTGCTGTAATCGTTATATGGTTATATGGTAGTTATAGGTATTGTTACAGATTGGCAATCACAGTTACAGATTTACCGTGGGTATCAGTGAATCATGGCTGAAAGATTATAACTTGGAGTTTAATGTCCAAGGATACACATTGTATCGAAAGAACAGACAGGTAGTCTTGGGGGTTGGGATGGCTCTGTTGGTAAAAAAATAAAATTAAATCATTAGAAAGAGGTAACATAGGACTGGACAATATTGAATCATAGTGGATAGAGCTAAGGAACTACAAGGGTAAAAGACCCTGATGGAAGTTGTATACAGACCCTCAAAAAGTAGTAGTAAAGATGTGGTCTATAAATTACAAAGGAAGATAGAAAATAAATATCAAAAGGCAATGTTACAATAGTCATGAGGGATTTCAATATGCTGGTAGGTTGGGAAAATCAGATTGGTGTTGAGGAAGAGGAAAAACTGAGATGACTTTTTAGAGCAACTCATTGTCGAGCCCACAAGGGGATCAGTTATTCTGGATTAGGTATTGTGCAATGAACCGGAATTGATTAGAGAGCCCAAGGTAAAGGAACTCTTAGGAGCCAGTGATCATAATATGATAGGATTCACCCTGCAATCTGAGAATGAAAAACTAAAGTCAGATGTTATCAGTATTACAGTGGAGTAAAGGGAATTATAGGGCATGAGTGAGGAGCTGGCCAAAGTTGATTTGAAGGGAACACTAGCAGGGATGACAGCAGAACAGCAAGGGTTGGAATTTCTGGCAGCAGGAATATATCGTAAAGAAGAAATGTTTTAAAGGCAGGATGTCGTAACTGTGGCTGACAAGAGAAGTTGAAACCATCAGAAAAGCCTAAGAGAAGGCATATAATAGAGCAAAAAAATAATGGGAAGTTAGAGGATAGGGAATCTTTCAAAAAACAACAGCAGGAAGTTAAAACGGTCATAAAGAATCAAAAGATGGAATATGCAGGTAAGCTAGCCAATAATATTAAAGAGGATACCAAAATTTCTTCAGATACATGAAGTGTAATAAAGAGGCCAGGGTAAATATTGGATTACTAGGAAATGATGCTGGAGAGGTAGAAATGGAAGACAGAAAATGACAGCTGAATTGAATAAGTATTTTGCACAAATTTTAATTTTGGAAGACTAGCAATATGCTGGAAGTTCAAGAGTGTCGGGGCAGATGTGTGTGAAACTGCCATTACTAGGGAGAAGATTCTTGGGAAACTGAAAGTCTGAAGGTCTAAAGATGGTGTACACCCAGGGTTCTGAAAGAAGTGACTGAAGAGATTGTGAAGGCATTTGTAATGATCTTTCAAGAATGAATGGATTCTGGCATGGTTACGAAAGACTGGAAAATTGCAAATGTCACTCAACTCTTCAAAAAGGGAGAGATGCACATAAAAAGCAGGCTGTAGTCAGCATGGTTTCCTTCAGGGAAAATATTGCCTGACAAGTCTGTTAGAATTCTTTGAAGAAGTGACAAACAGAATAGACAAAGGAGAATCGATGGATGTTGTGTACTTGGATTTTCAGAAGGCCCCTTGATAAGGTGTGATGATGAGGCTGCTTAAAAAGGTAAGAGCCCATGGTATTACAGGAAAGATTCTAGCATGGATAAAGCAGTGGATGATAGGCAGGAGGCGAAGAGTAGGAATAAAGGGAGCCTTTTCTGGTTAGTTGCCAGTGACTAATGGTGTTCACTGGGAGTTTGGGTCAGGACTGATTCTTTTTAAATTATATGTCAATGATTTGGATGATGGAATTGATGGCTTTGTTGTAAAATTTGCAGAAGACATTAAGATAAGTAGAGGGGCAGGTAGTTCTGAGGAAGAAGAGATGCTACAGAAAAACTTAGATCAGGAGAATGGGCAAAAAAGTAGCAGATGGAATACAGTGTCAGGATGTGTATGGTCATGCACTTTGGTAAAAGAAATAAACGTGTAGACTATTTTCAAAATGGTGAGAAAATTTAAAAGTCTGAGGCACTCGGGGGTCTTGGGAGTCCTCATGTAAGGTTCTCTAAAGGTTAATTTGCAGGTTGAGTTGGTGGTAAGGAAAGCAAATGCGATGTTAGCATTCATTTCAGGAGGACTAGGATATAAAATGAAGGATGTAGTGTTGAGGCTTTATAAACCACTGCTGAGGCCTCACTTGGAGTATTGTGAGCAGGTCTGGGCCTGTCTTGGAAAGGATATGCTGACGTTGGTAAGGGTTCAAAGAAGGTTCATAAGAATGATTCTGAGATTGAAAGGCTTGTCATATGAAGAGGGTTTGCTACTTTAAAGGTTAGAAAATCTATTTTATTAAACTGGAAAGAGATAAATCCTCCAACTACATCTCAATGGTTTTCTCAAACCATATCCTGTTGAAATTTAGAAAAAATTAGCAGTGGTACCTTTGATTCCTCTGTTAAATTTGAAGAAACTTGGAGGCCTTCTATTCAATAATTTGACAGAATGTAATTTGGCCTTTTCCAATTCCTTTATATTATTCATTAATTTGAGTAGAGGACCGGAGTTGACGACACTAATAATTTTTTTGTATGTAATAGAATAGCCCAGCTTGCTTTTTTTTTACTTTAGGTTTAGTTGTGTTTAGTATATTTTGTTTTTTGTTTTTTTTTTCCAGTTTGGGATTTTTTTTTCCATCTTATTATTTTTTTCTGGTATCCTGTTTATATTTAGGGTTTGGAGGTCTATTATATGCTGTTACCTATAGCTTTTACTCGTATGTTAACTGCCAACAATGTAATCTCACTCTCTTTGTACAATTATGACTGCTATGTATCTGTTTCTAAAAAGTTCAATAAAAAGTTTGAAAAAGAAAGAAGAGGGTTTGATGGCTCTGGTCCTCCACTCACTGTAATTCTGAGGAACAAAAGGATTTCTCAGTGAAACCTATTGAATGTTGAAAATCCTCGATAGAGTGCATGCGGACAAAATGTTTCCTATGATGGGAGAATTTAAGACCTGAGGACACTGCCTCTGAACAGAGGAACATTCATTTAGAATGGAGATGAGGAGGAACCCCTTGAACCAGAGAATTCTGTGGAATTCATTGCTAAGTCATTGGGTATATTTAAGGCAGAGGTTTATAGATTTTTGATTAGTCAGGGCATGAAAGGATACAGGGAGAAAGCAGGAAATTGGAGCCCACCCCCCCCCCCCCATCTTCATCATATTCTACAGGGGTTGTATTGAGAGCATCCTGAGCTCACTGCCTGGTTTGGAAACTGCACCATCTTGGATTGCAAAACCCTGCAGCTGATAGCTGAGAAGATCATCGGGGTCTCTCTTCCCACCATCAGAGGCGTTTACACTACATGCTGCATCCACAAAGGAAACAGCTTTATGAAGGACCCCATGCACCCCTCATACAAACTCTTCTCCCTCCTGCCGCCTGGGAAAAGGCTCCGAAGCATTCGGGCTCTCACGACCAGACTACGTAACAGTTTCTTCCCCCAAGCTATCAGACTCCTCAATACCCAGAGCCTGGACTGACACCTTACTGCCTTATTATCTTGTTTATTATTTATTGTAATTCCTGTACTGTTTTGTGCACTTTATGCAGTCCTGGGTAGGTCTGTAGTCTAGTGTAGTTTTTGTACTGTGTCATGTAACACCATGGTCCTGAAAAAACGTCCTCTCATTTTTACTATGTACTGTACCAGTAGTTATGGTTGAAATAACAATAAAAGTGACTTGAATTGACTTGAAAATGGATCAGGCATGATGAAATAGCAGAGCAGACTTGACAGGCCAAATAACCTAATTCAGCTTCTATATCTTACGGTCTTATGGCCTTAAAACTGTATTTTGTTTAATGATATTAAGTAACAAACTCACAATTAGAAATACATGTATAGTTTGATGCCCTCAGCTGAAATGTTAGCATGCTTTTCCTTTTCCCTTCATTGTATATGTGTGTGTGGAAAATATACTGTATATAAACTTCTATCTTCTGATTAAAAGTTTTAGATTTAAATATTATGCACTTAGAAACATTTGATGAAAGAACAGAGGTTTCCAGCTATGATTTATAGTAACACCCTCCATTAATTGCCCCTGGACCAGATGATGCTTGTTTCTTGGGTAATCTGCAGTAATTAAAAGCCTGTGGTTAGAGACGTGAAAGTCAGATCCCATTATCAGCGGAAGTACAAGGAAACCTGTAAAGATCACCGTTGAACTATACCACATGTATAAAATGTTCTGGAAGGTAAATTCATTTTAAATTTGTTTTCCCTCTTCAGAAACAAAAATAAACCCAAAATATAATCATTTTGGATTGGTTAATTTGTTCAAATTGCATCTTCTGATGTGTAGGATTTCCAGAACTGAGAGAAGTACAGGAGGGAGAGTGAATGGCCTCCTCTTTTTGTACCTTTACCTGTTATTTATTGCAGATGATAAATCTTAACAATGTGACTGAATAGTTTTTCCTTCTCGCATAGCAAATTGAATGAAGGCCTGTCATCATGAAATGTTAACAGAAATGTGTTAGAAACTATTATATTTCAGAAGATGCATGTCGAATAGGAATAGCGCACCACAGTAGCATAGCAGTTAGCTCAGGGTGTTGGAGTACAGAGTTCAATTCCAGCTCAGCCTGTAAGGAATTTGCACGTTCTCCCCATGAAACCGAGAGGGTTTCCTCCAAGAGCGTCAGATCCCTCCCTCTGTCCAAAGATGTAGATGTTAGTGAGTTGTAAATTGTCCTGTGATTAGGCTGGGTTAAGTAGGTCGGCAGCTGGGAGCAGCAGCTTGTTGGGCCGGAAGCTGTAAACGCTGTTTTAATATAATTTACTGTGGGGTGTCCAGCGAGGGGTGGCCTCTCTGGTGAAGGGGCTTGTCGTGCCCATTCTGGAGTATCTCACTCACCTTTGGTCTCCACTAGACACACAGGTCTCACTTGTGACTCCAAGTAGCTGTTTGCATGAAAAAGCAGCTAAACCCCAGAACTCTGCTTTGACAGGCGGTCTGAACCAGCTGAGAGTAGCAGACGGGCCGCACTCCCTGGTGAGATACACGTCCTCGCATGCAAAGTCAGCTCTGGCGGACTGGGTAGATGAGATCTACAGTGAGATCCAAAGGTCAGGAAAGCAGTTCTACAATGCTTTGTGAAGAGTGAAGGACATGACAAGCCACAGAAGAAGTCATGGTCACCTGCTGTTGCTTTGGAAGACTCCAGCTTGTGACAGCTACTCTTACCCCTGGACCCAGACATCTGAGGTTCAGAGAGTGGAACTGCCCCAGTGTACTGGCTTTTCCACTTTAAAAACTCTCCCACACCGTTGGACACGATGGGCAAGCAATCATCACTTGGGCAACTAAAACCATCAGCACTCATTACCACAAAGTCACAGGAGCAAAAGCAAGTTTGATATTAGAAATCCTAATATGAGTTATGGGGACTTCTTAAAGATTTTATTCAGTGCCTGTTATGCTGCTGGCATTTAAGACAGCATGTTTCTGTAATAATGTTTTGACTAGACAGGGTTATTAGCCCTGAGCTGAAGCTCCAAAACTGGAGGTCCTGTTGACAACTCTTCACCTGGCCTCTACCCTTTGACCTGTTTGGCATGGGTTACCCTATGTACAGTCAAAGCACAAGGCCCTGACTCCAGTCACTGAGGCATGCAAGCCTCCAAACTCTACAACAAGGTTGTGGTCTTCTTGGAGGACTTGTTAGGAGAAGTATATCGATGGGAAAGAATTGCCCTTTTTTACCGTAAGAAAATTTACCCCATTATCAAACAACAGCGAAGACACAGACCTCGGTATAAAGTAAAGTCAGTTAAAGTCTGTCCCGAGAGTTATAGGCTCATCAGGCCGATGCTTATGCCAGTTCCTGTGGCGTGACTCAGTATAAGGTTAACCCTTTAATACGTGACCATGGGCAGCTGTTATCTTACGACTCCGCCAATGTCAGGTTACATCCGAAATTTATACAGTAAATTTTGGGCAATAGCCAACAGCTAGACATACTTCGTCAGTGATATGAAGAAGCACTTGTTAGGTCTCAGTCAGTTCACAAATGTTCCCATGCGATACACAAAATTAGAACTGCGTGTCCACAGTTAGTTCCTGAATTAGCTAACTAGTCTCAGACGAAGTTTAACAATACTTCATTACTGGCATGATCAATTGCTAGCTACTGTTAGGCAGTGTCTCTGTATTATACTGTCACCCTCATGACCTAAATCTGGAACAATACTTCGCTAGTCAAGCTTGACAACAAAATTTAATTTTTCTCTTAATTTTTCTTAGAGGGTTATTTTACATAGAGGGCAATGATCTAGGTGCAGGTCAATGGGACTAGACTAAATTATAGCATGAGCTAGATGGGGCGAAGGGCCTGTTTGTGCGCTGTCATGCTCTATGACTATGACAAACACAATTCCAGCTGCACCACTCTTAAATGCATCTGAAATGACCAAGAAAGCTGCACCAAAGCTATCAGATGGACAATAAAAAGGAAGCTTTGTTCACGAAACATAAATTTAAAACAACTCCGTGACTTCGTCAAACTCAGTCTTGCAGTATTCAATGACAGAGCATTCACTGCGTCCTCGAGCAGAGAATTACAAAACTTCCCAGTTCCCAGAAAGGAAATCCTTCCTGATTCCTGATCCATTATCCTAAAAGACCATGAAATCTTTAGATGTAGAATTAGCCACTTGGCCCTTCAAGTTGGCTCTGCCATTCCATCATGGCTGATATATTTTCCCCCTCATGCCTATTCTCCAGCCTTCTAACCATAACCTCTGACACCCTAACTAATCTAGAACCCATCAAACTCCGCTATAAAATATACTCAATGACTTGGCCTCCACAACTGACTGTGACAATGAATTCCACAACTCTAAGGAGTATAGGCCCAGAACTATCAAATCCTTAACCTATTAACCTTTTTATTCCTGGAATCATTTCCATGTCCTCCTCTTGATCCTCCTAAATAGAAACATAGAAAATCTACAACACAATACAGGCCCTTCAACCCACAAAGCTACCTTAGAACTACCTAGGCTTACCCATAGCCCTCTGTTTTTCTAAGCTCCATGCACCTATTCAGGAGTCTCTTAAAAGACCCTATTGTTTCTGTCTCCACCACCACCACCAGTAAATGTCAGTACATCATTTGTGCCTCCAAATACTTCGAAACTTCAACCTTGATAATAGACTCCAACATCTTCCCAACTATTGAAGTCATGCTAACTGGCCTATAATACCCTTTCTCCTGCCTCCCTCCCTACTTAAAGAGTGGAGTGACATTTGCAAGATATGAGTACTCCACAACTGTTCCAAAACCTACTGACTCTTGAAAAATCATTACTACTGTCTTCACAATCTCTTTGGTGACCTTCTTCAGAAACCTGGGATGTAGTCCACCTGGTCCAGGTGATTTATCTACCTTCAGACCTTTCAACTTCCTAAGCACTTTCATCTTGGTAATGGCAACAACGCTCACTTTTGCCCTCTGACATTCTCGATTTTCTGGCATACTGCTAATGTCTTCCACAGTGAAGAGTAATGTAAAATACTTACTAAGTTCATCTGCAATGTCCTTGTCCCCCATTAATACCACTCCAGCATCATTTTCCAGCTGTCCAAATTCTGAGACCTCTCCCCTTTCTCGATCTCTCTGTCTCCATCTTGGCAGACAATCTGTCTGCCAACATCTTTTATCAACCTACCAATTCCCACTATCTTGACTATAGCTCTTCCCACTCTGTCTCCTGTAACAATGCCATATTGATCAGGGTAGGATAAAGCTGCGGATGATGCTGATGAAAATTAAGAAGGGGAAAAAGATGACAAGAATTGAGAAAGAAAAGAGAAAAAAAACCATGCTCTACCAATCTGGCATTAAAGAAGAAAAATTGGGTAGTTAGTTTAAGTGAAGACAATGACTGAACTTGCAAGTTCTGTGCTTGACAGGACACCATTCTGCACCCATTCACTAGAGAAGGACATGAAAAAGGTGTTGCCATGAAATCTGATGGTGCAAAAAAGTTAAAAGTAAGTGATAAAACACTTCCTGAAATGACTAATTAGTTGAAGGCAAGTGGGGGATTTGAGTTTGAGAAAGTCACTTTGAATATAGACCATCAGGTCCCTGAGATGCCACACCAGTTGATAGGGTTGTTCAGAAAGTGTATGCTGTCTTGCCCTTTGTTAGTCTGGGGACTGAGTTCAAGAGCCACAAGGTAATATTGTAAATCTATAAAGTCTATAATAGGTCAAGGGCAGGCACAATCTCAATGGCTCTTCACGCAGCTTTTGACCACCTGGAGAACACAAAGTCCTATGTCAGGATGCTGTTCATCGACTATAACTCAGCATTTAATACCATCCTGATTGAGAAGTTGCAGGACCTGGGCCTCTGTACCTCCCTCTGCAACTGGGTCCTCTACTTTCTAACTGGAAGACCACAATCTGTGTGGATTGGTGATAACATCTCCTCCTTGCTGACGATCAGCACTGGCACACCTCAGTTGTATGTGTGCTTAGCCCACTGCTCTACTCTCTATATACACATGACTGTGTGGCTAGGCATAGCTCAAATACCATCTATAAATTGGCTGATGATACAACCATTGTTGGTAGAATCTCAGCTGGTGACAAGAGGACGTCCGGGAGTGCGATATGCCAACTAGAGGAGTGGTACTGCTGCAACAACCTGGCACTCAGTGTCAGTAAGACGAAAGAGCTAATTGTGGACTTCAGGAAGGGTAAGACAAAGGAACAAATACCTACCCTCAGAGAGGGATCAGAAGTGGTGAGAGTGAGCAGTATCAATATAGGCAAGACAGTGGTTATACTTTATTAAAAGTTTGAAGAGATTTGGCATGTCAACACATACACTCAAAAACTTCTGTAGCTGTACCGTGGAGAGCATTCTGACAGGCTGCATCACTGTCTGGTATGGAGGGGCTACTGCACAGGACCAAAAGAAGCTGCAGAGGGTTGTAAATCTAGTCAGCTCCATCTTGGTACCAGCCTTCAAAGTACCCAGGACTTCTTTAGGGAACGGTGTCTCAGAAAGGCAGCATCCATTATTAAAGACCTCCAGCACCTAGAGCAAGCCCTTTTCTTACTGTTACCATCAGGTAGGAGGTACAGAAGCCTGAAGGCTCACACTCAGCAATTCAGGAACAAACTTCTTCTCCTCTGCCACCCGATTCCTAAATGGACATTGAATTGTTGGACACTACCTCACTTTTTTTAATATACAGTATTTCTGTTTTTGCACTTTTTAAAAATCTATTCAATACACATATACTGTAATTGTTTTACTTGTTTATTTTTTATTAGTAGTATTTTTATTTTATTTTTTTCTCTGCAGATGATGTATTGCATTGAACTGCTGCTGCTAAGTTAACAAATTTCATGTCACATGCCGGTGATAATAAACCTGATTCTGATTCTGAAAAGTCCTGGTAAACCACACTCAGAGTACTGTGACGTATATGTATTTTACATACAGAGTCATAGAGAAGTACATCACACAATCAGGCCTTTAGCCCATCTGGTCCATTTCTCAATGGGGGATAGTGTGACAATGTCTCTGCTTCTGGCGTGACATCTAAATCTTTGACAAACTTCTATAGATGGGTGGTGGGAAGTATATTGACTGGTTGCATCACAGCCTGGTATGGAAGCACCAATGTCCCTGAACAGAAAATCCTACAAAAAGTAATGGATACGACCCAGTCCGTCACGGGTAAAGCCCTCCCCACCACTGAGCACATCTACACGGAGTGTTGTTGCAGGAAAGTGGCATCTGTCATCAGGGGTCCCCTCCGTCCAGGACATGTTCTCTTCTCATCAGGAAGAAGGTACAGGAACTTCAGGACTCACACTACCAGGTTCAGGAGCAGTTATTACCCCTCAACCACAAAACTAAAGGGGATAACTTCACTCAACTTCACTTGCTCCATCACTGGAATGTTCCCACAACCTATGGACTCACTTTCAAGGACTCTTCAACTCATGTTCTCAATATGTATTGTTTATTTATTATTATTAATTATTTGCATTTTTGTATTTGCAGTTTGTTGTCTTTTACACACTGATGGAATGCCCAATTTGGTGAATCATTGATTCTATTATGGTTATTATCCTATTCCAGATTTATTGAGTATGCCTGCAAAAAATGAATCTTAGGGTTGTGTATGGTGACATATGGGTATTGTACTTTGAACTTTACCTGAAGGCAGTAACTAATTATGTGGTTCACTCAACCAACTAACTATGGGTGGTCATGTGACCACCCAGCTGGTGAGTTCCAGCAAGTTATTTGGTTGCAGTGGTTATTGCAAACAAATTTAGTACTGTTTTCACTTGACATACACAGCATGTGTTAACGAATGGCAATTTAAAATATGTGTATCCAATGTTACCCTGCCTGTAACCAATTAATTTAGCAGGATGGGAATAATATCTCATGCATGTAATTCAGCTACACCAAGTTTGCCAAACGAAACACAGTTAGCATTCAAATTTTGAAGAGCAAAGCTTAAATCATTTATACTCCGAGATACTCCCGAGAGCAATGACTCATGCCAGCTTGTTATTCTCATAATGGATTGTGTTTTTTGACACTCTTACTGTAAACCAACAGGGATGATAGAAATAAATACGGAGATGAAAGGTTAAAACGATAACTATTACTGAATTAGCTCAATAACCACCTGGGTATTTCAGCAAAGAACGTCAAATCTCAAGTATTTTTTATACAATGTTATCAACATTACATCTAAATTCTGGGAAGGCAGTGCACTCAATAGGTACACCTGGAGGAAATCTGTTCACGAGGGACCTGCGCTACGTGGAAGCGACCTACGCAGTGCCGCAGAAAACAAGCAGCAGCTGCGAAAGGAGAGACCCAGCCACAAACCACAGGAAGAAAGGAGCAAGCACAACAACTTAGATCTGAATGTGGACAAGACTAAAGAGATGATTATGCCCACAATGCACAAGAACGGTTTCTTCCCCCAAGTTATCAGACTCCTCAATACCCAGAGCCTGGACTGACACCTTACTGCCCTATTGTCCTGTTTAATATTTATTGTAATGCCTGCACTGTTTTTGTGCACTTTATGCAGTCCTGGGTAGGTCTGTAGTCTCGTGTCATTGTCTTTTTTTCTCTGTGTTGTTTTTTTTATGTAGTTCAGTCTAGTTTTTGTACTGTGTCACGTAACACCATGGTCCTGAAAAGCATTGTCTCATTTTTACTATGGACTGTACATAGAAGTTATGGTTGAAATGACAATAAAAGTGACTTGACTTGACTTGAAGAATATGTGGATCCCAGATCAGCCTCTGCCACGAAGTGAGGGCTGACCAATCAGAATCAAAATCAGGTTTCATATCACCGGCATATGTCGTGAAATTTGTTAACTGTGCAGCAGCAGCACAATGCAATACTTGATAAATATAGAGGGAGAAAAACTGAGTTACATTATCTATGTCTATTAAATAGTTCAATTAAAATAAGTAGGGCAAAAATAACAGAAATAAAAACGTAGTGATGTAGTGTTCTTGGGTTTAATGCCCATTTAGAAATCCAGTGGCAGAGGGGAAGAAGCTGTTCCTGAATCGCTGAGCATGTGCCCTCAGGCTTTTCCACCTCCCGCAGTTGAAGAGGGCATACCCTGGGTGGTGGAGATCCTAAGTGATGGATGCCACCTTCCTAATGCACGGCTTCTTGAACGTGTCTTGGATGCTACGGAGGCTGGTACCCACAACGGAGCTGACTGATTTTACAAGTTTCTGCAACTTACCTGATCTTGTGCGGTAAAATCCCCCCCCCCTCCCCCGTACAGTGATGCAGCCAGTCAGAAAGCTCTCCACGGTACATTTGTCGAAGTTTTCAAGTGCTTTAGTTGACAAGCCAATAGACAACCCTTGGGCGAACATCATATTCAGCTTGAGTGATCGCACTACTGATATTGTGTAGCATTAATTATTCTTTCAACTCCATAAAAGAAAATGCCCCTGGGTCCTACAATGGACAATGGTTTTTATATTACAGTTATCATTATTTGGTTGAAGAAAAGTCAGTTTTCGACAGGTGGGACAGTAAGCTGATCAGCAGCTTTGTTTGAAATGGAAATTACTCTTGAGCTCTAATAAAGTGAGAATAAATAGTATTATACCTTTAGCTCCCAAAATTAGTTATTAAAGACCCTCACCATCTAAGGGTCTTTATTACTATTGCTTCTTATTACCATTAGGAAGGAGGTACAGGAGCCTGAAGACCACAGTCAGTCTGTGTTGGTAGCAACATCTTTAGCTTCATCCTGCTGAGCACCAATGACTCCCCCCCCACCACAAACCCCATCACCACCAGAGCTGTGTGCACAGCCCGGTACTGCTCATGTATTACTACATTAGATTAAGATCAAACCGAGTCATCAAGCTCACTTAATGGTTATCCCATCAGCATGAAGAGTGGAGGTAGAGCAGCTGGAAGAGTGGAGCAAGCACAGCTTGAGTCCCAACATGGACAAGACGGAAGAAATGAGTGTGCACTTCACACCTCACTGCACATAAATGGATCCTCTGTGAGGAGAGTTACGAGGACAAGTCTCTGGGAGAGCACATAGCAGACAATTTCAATTGGTCCCTCAACACCACCTCTTCAGTCAAGAAAGCTAGGTAGTGTTTCTACCTTCCTGTGGAGACTGAGGCAAGTGAGGCTTCCCTTGCCCTTCCCACTCCCATTCTGACCAATTTTTCCAGGAGCACCATTAATGGTTTTTATAACTGGGAGTGGCAGTGGGGACAAGCTCCCACTACCTACAATATTAAATGCTCCCAATGGCCTGCATCTCAAATATCCTCTGACAATGAAGTCCAGCTCCTGGTCTTCACATGTGGCTTAAATAAGTCTGGTGGAACCATTTCTACTGAGAGGAGAAGGGGTGAAGGCGGGTTACTGCTGCCTTAAAGCTAGTCACTTTGGGCAGATGAGGCTCGTCAGCCATGGCTGGCCACTCGTATAAGAGAAGGAAAACTCTGAACTCAAAACTCCACTGCCTAATGGCTCTAACTACTCATGGAGAAGGCTTCAGGAGTAAATGCTAAAGAAAAATCTGGAGCTGGAGTCCCTCAGGCAGTCCTATATTGAATTCAATGATGACCAGCAACTCTTGCCCAGCCACTGATGCCGAATTGTATCAGTCTCTGCCGTTCCTTTGGATTATCAGCTGAGTGGATAGGGGCAGCCTATTACATGGGCAACATCCATGGTCGACCACAACCAACAGAGGGCCATGAAGAGTGTCCACACCAGGGGCATCACCCTCTGGTACAGGAATTACAAGGCATCTGACTGCAAGACCATACAAAGGATTGCACGGACTGCAGAGATCACCAGGGTCTCCTTTCCACTCATCCAAGATACTCATCGGGAGCACTGCATACGCAGGGCCCTTAGCTTTGTTGATGATCCCTCCCATTCGTTCAACAATCTTTTGGCCCTGGTACCGTAGTATTAGGACAAGGGCTGTTGGGATGGGAAACAACTTCTTCCCTAAGACCATGCGACTACTGAACTCCCTGCGACCACCCACAGCTCAATAAATAGGGATAATAAATCAGCCACGATGGAATGGCAGAGCAGACTTGGTGGGCTAAATAGCCTAATTCTACTCCCATGTCTTACGGAAGTAGCAATTGCGTTATACTCTTTTTAGCTTGTGTCATAAATGCACCTTGTTATTTGTTTAGTTATTTGTGGTAATGTTAATTAGTGAGCTGTGTGTGGATTAAATGTACTGAATCATGCACCTTGGTCTGAAGGAATGTTCTTTCATTTGGTGGTATACAGGTGAATGACAATAAACTTCAGCTTGAACACTCAGAGTGATACAGGAACAGCTTATTCCCCGCCATCAGATTTCTGAACAGTCCGTAAATCCAAGAACACCATCTCCTTATTTCTTTTCTCTTTGCATAATTCATTTTGTAACCCATCTGTACTGCTGCTGAAAACAGCTGACTTTACGTCATTTCGGAGAAACGGGGGACTCCAGAGAACACTATAACACTGAAACAGGCCTTTCGGTCCATCTAGTCTGGAAGAAAATTCAAAAATCTGAGGTGCAAATGGACTTGGGAGTTCTCATGTAGAATTCCCTATAGGGAGGCAAATGCAATGTTAGCATTCATTTTGAGAGGACTAGAATATAAAAGCAAGGACATCATGCTGAGGCTCTATATGGAACTGGTGAGGCCTCATTTGGAGTGGTGTGAGTGGTTTTGGACCCCTTATTTAGGAAAGGATGTGCTGACATTTCATGAAAATGACTCTGGGATTGTGAGGCTTACTATATGAGAAGCTGATGGCTCTTGGCCTGTACTTGCTGGAATTTAGAAGAGCAAGGGGAGATCTTATTAAAACCTATTAAATTGAGTGGATGTGGATAGGATGTTTCTTATAGTGGGGGATTCTAGGATCAGAGGGTACAGCCTCAGAATACGGTAGAATGGAGAATGGAGATGAGGAGGAATTTCTTTAGTCAGATGGTGGTGAATCTGTGGAATTCATTGGCACAGGCAGCTGTGGAAACCAGGACTTCGGGTGTATTTAAGGTGGAGGTCGATAAGTTCTTGATAAGTCAGAGTGTGAAAGGTTATGGGTAGAAGTCAGGAGAATGGTTTAAAAGGGAAATGAAACAGCCGTCATCAACGTGCAGAGCAGACTCGATGGCCAAGTGGCCTAATTCTGCTCCAGTGTCTTATGGTCTTACGATCCGTGCCAAACCATGAATCTGCCATTGACCTGCACCCAGAGCATAGCCTTCCACAAAACAGAGACCACCAAGAGGTTGGGTCCTCCATTATTTTGCATAACAGATTTTAAAAATCTCTAATTTAAGAATGATGGATTTACCTGCTTCAGTAAGTCTGAAAAATGTGAGAAAATTGCCTATAATTACCATAGGATATGAGAAATTCACAGATTTTTCCTTTCAAGGTTTCTGGTAGCTTTAAATTTGTTGATTAGATTGGTTATTTATTTATGTATTTATAAATGCATTTATTACGTATTTATTTCAAGATACAGCGCAATTACAGGCCCGTTCCAGCCCAATGAACCTGAGCCACCCAGTTACTCCCATGTGACCAATTCATCTTCCAACCAGGACAGTCAGCCCTCCTTATCCGTGGATTCAACCAACCGCAGATCAGGAAAACCCGGAATTTCTCTCTCCAGCACTCATTGTTTGAGCAGACTATTTTTTCTTGTCATTATTCCCTAAACAATACAGTATACCAACTATTTACATAGCATTTACATTGTATTAGGTACTATTTAAGTCATCTAGAAATGACTTAAAAGTACGGACAGTCCCCAGGTTATGAATTAATTCCATTCCTGAGTCCATCTTTAAGTCAGATTTGAAGTTGGAACAAGTACATCTGGTATTATTTAGCGTCAATTAGTCAAACATTTTTCTTAGTCTATAGTACATATTTTACCTTTCTATGCATATAAAGCACTTGAAACATACGTATTTCAATAATTAAACCTCTGCGTTGCTTAGTAATAATTGTAGCTTTCATCAGGGCAGGGCCTTTCACATGCTCCATTAAAATTGTTTCAATCGTTGACCAACTGTAGCCTAACGCTTTTCCGACAACCGATGGCGTTTCACCTCTTTCTGATCATTTTATTACTTCCACCTCATTTTCAATCACGACCGTGATTACTTTCGTGAACAGAAACACTGCGGATTCAGACTTGCGCTGGGTCCTAATGTCCACCGCACTGAGACTGGTTAAATAAGGGACTTGAGCATCTGCATTTTTTGGTATCCACGGGGTGTCTCGGAACCAATCCCCCGCGGATAAGGAAGGCCGACTGTGCGTCTTTGGAACATTGGAGGAAACGGAGTACCCGGAGGAAACCCCATTACACAATGAGTTTAAAATAATTACTCATCTCATGTGGATATTGGATGAACAGTCCAGATACCACCATGCTTTATGGGACAACACGCACAATTTTACATAACTCTCCCTCACAATTCTTCCTCCAAATTTCATGAATTAACGTGCCTATCGCAATTATAATTTCCCTAATTTAAACTTGGAAACAGTAACCCAACACTTTTAATGAATACATTTTCATTCCTAGCTAGTCATAGATCTAAAGCAGTCTCTTAATAATTCATCCAATCTAAGATTAAAACCAGAGAATAAGATTAAAGACTTTGCAGAAGTTTGATGCGTCTGGCGCCTATCATAAACTGCAGATTCAAGGGATGTACTGCCAAAAAGATTTCCGTCCACTGAAAGATGAAAGATCTCAACAAGATCCTCTTATCTCGAGTCCTTGGAGGTTAAAAAGAACCTGCATTATATTATATGGTCATGAGCACAATGCCAGATGTCAAAACACATTAATTTCAAGTTCCATAGCCAGTGACAATTATCATTAGAGATAAGGGCTGTCTCTATATAGATCACCCTTATTTTTCAGCTTTTAACTATTCAGATATTAAGAATTCTTTGTACTGCATTTGCATTCTAGAAATTTAAAAAAAACCGTGAGAGGACAGCTGGTAAACAACTCGACACGCACAACACGCTGGAGGAACTCAGCAGGTCGGGCAGCATCTGTGGAAACGAGCAGTTTCCTTTTGGGTCGAGTCCCTTTGTCAGGATTGAAGAGGGAGGGGGCAGAGGCCCTATAAAGAAGGTGGCGGGGGGGAGGGTGGGAAAGAGAAGGCTGGTGGGCGTCAGGTTAAAAACCAATCAGAGGAAAGATCAAAGGGTGGGGGAGGGCAAGCAGGGAGGGGATAGACAGGAAAGGTGAAGAAGGAATGTAGTGGGTGTCAGTTGGAGGAAAGATCAAGGGGAGGGGGAGTGGAAGCAGGGAGGGGATAGGCAGGAAAGGTGAAGAAGGAATGTAGTGGGTGTCAGGTTAAAACCAATTGGAGGAAAGATCAAGGGATGGGGGAGGGCAGGCGGGGAGGGGATAGGCAGGAAAGGTGAAGAAGGAATGTAAGGGGAAAGCACTATGGGTAGTAGAAGAAGGCAGAATCATGAGAGAGGTGATAGGCAGCTGGAAGAAGAGGCAGAGTGAAACTGGGATGGGGGAAGGGAGAAGGAGGGAATTACCGGAAGTTGGAGAATTCAATGTTCATGCCAAGGGGCTGGAGACTACCCAGATGGTATATGAGATGTTGTTCCTCCAACCTGAGTTTGGTCTCATCTGGGCAGTAGAGGAGGCCATGTATGGACATATCTGAATGGGAATGTGAAGCAGAGTTGAAGTGGGTGGCAACCGGGAGATCCTGTCAGTTGTGGCAGACGGAGCGGAGGTGCTCAATGAAGCTGCCCCCCAATCTGTATCGGGTCTCGCCGATGTAGAGGAGGCCGCACCACGAGCACCGGATGCAATAGATGACCCCATCAGACTCACAAGTGAAGTGTTGCCTCACCTGGAAGGACTGTTTGGGGCCCTGTATGGTGGTCAGCTACTAAACAAAATTTGACAGCAAGCCACATAAGGAGGTATCAGAGCAGATGACGGAAAACATCTAACCAAAAGAAAAGATTAGCTTTATTTGTGACATGTACATCAAAGTGAAGTGTGTCCTAGTGTCACTGTGCTGGGACTCACCCACAAATTTTGCCGTGCTTCCAGTGATGGCATTGCGTGCTCAATCACAGAGGTGCACAAAATTATGAGCCATAGATTGAGTGGATAGCCAGAGATTTTCTCCCCCAGGGCAGAAACAGAGCGCAGTGGGGGGAGGGCACATAATTTTAAGGTGATCGGTGGAAATGATAGGGGTGATGTTGGAGTTAAGTGATGAGTATGTGGATTGCTCTGCCAGGAGTGGTCGTAGAGCCATATACATTTTGGGGTTTCGAGAAACACTTAGGCACATGGATGATGGAAAAGTGCATGAAAAGGTTAAATCAATCTTAGAGTTGGTATTAAGTTGGCACAACAAGGGCTTGTACTGTGCTGTACTGCTCGATATTCTTAATAACCCTAACCCGTACACATTTGGAATGTGGGAGGAAACCGGAGCACCTGGAGGGAACCCACACAGTCACGGGAGAACGTACAGACTCCTTATGGGCGGCAGCAGGAATTGAACATCGATGGTAAAGCTGGTGCTGTGAAGTGGTACGCTAACCGCTACACTACCTGTGCTGCCCAGTCCCCATTAATGAAAGTCAACTTGGGAGGGAGCAGTAGAGGCAGGACTAAGGAAGGAAATGTCGAAGGTAGGGTACTTGAGATGAACTTGACTCACTTTCAAAGACTCCACAACTCATATTCTCAGTGTTATCTATTTATTATTAATATTAGGTTTTTGTTCGGTATTTGCTCGGTTTGTCTTCTTTTACATGATTGTCAGTCTGTTGGTAGTTTGTCATTGATTCTATTGTATTTTTTGTTCTACTGTGAATGCCTGTAACAAAATGAATCTCAGCAGAGCATAAATACGCACTTCAAAAATAAATTTACTTTCAACTTTGATGTTGCAGAGGCATTGCTGATGCCACAAGGTCCAAAACTTAACCCAGGTTCAAAAAATGATACCAAGGCTGACAATAATCTGACACAGTGTGCCAGAATTACTTCAAACTGCAGAGACAGGTTGTGGGTACAGCTCTGACAGCTTGTTGTTTTGCACAGAGTCTGTTCTCCCTGGCCAGTTCCTGCATTTTCCTGGCTGGATTGCTCCTGGGCATGTTGTGATTGATCAAGAGGTAAACAGCAAGCTGCCATTGCCCCATACAGAATCCAGTTCCTATGTCAGGTAACTTTGGGATATTGACTCCCATTGATTCAGCTTAGGACCAGATGCTAAGATGGTGCGCCCAGATTTAGAAAACTGGGCAGCCTTGACTTATATTCTATGGAGCATCTATTTTCTCATTTAAATACCAGGCGTCCCATCCTAGTTGGAAATGCTGGCACCACTCCCCTTCTCCTTCCTCACCCCCTACCCAACCTGCCATTCCTTCCCATCTTCCTTGCACAACGCAATGTTAGTTATTTTGATAGCTGGTTGGGACACAGCCCTGACACAGCCAGCTGTCAAAGACAGACTTCTAGCCTCTAGGTACCAGCCAAACCAGCAATGATGCCAAGGACAAGACAAATGGCCATGAGCCAGGCATCAGGCTTGTAACTTCTGGTTCCTGAATGGGACAAGGTGCAAGGTGACCAGAAGATAGAGGCCATTCGGGCCATCGGATCAGCTCTCCAACTGTAAATTTCTGCTCATACAGTCAGACAGTCTAGTAAATTATTCACAGCAGAGGACTTGTGCGGGTATGCTTAGTGCATAAGTCTCTCAAAAGTAATACACAGAAAGCAGAAAATCTCACCTCAGCACAAATCTCTCTGGAAACAAGGAAAACAACAGTCTTCTGCTAGAGTGGTGAATCGGTGGAATTCGTTGCCACAGGCGGCTGTGGAGGCCAAGTCATTGGGTATATTTAATGAAGAAGTTGATAAATTCTTGATTAGTCAGGGCATGAAGGAATAAGGGGAGGAGAAGGCTGGAGAATGGCACTGAGGGAGAAATGGATCAGCCATGATGAAATGGCGGAGTAAACTCGATGGGCCAAATGGTCTAATCCTACTCCTATATCTTATGGTCTGATTAACCATTCATTTTAGTTCCAGTCATAGAACAGTAAAGCACAGAAGCAAACCCTTCGGCCCATCTAGTTTGTGCCAAACCATTAATCTGCCAAGTCTCATGGACCTGCGCCCAGCTATAGTCTTCCAAACCCGTCTCATCCATGCACCTACCCAAATCTCTCTTAAATGTTGAAATTGACCCTGCATTCACCACCACTTGTGCCAGCAGCTTGCCCCACACTCTCACCACCCACTGAATTAAATTGAATTAAATTGACTTTATTTCTTCCATTCTTCAAAACATGAGTAGTAAAAATCTTTACATTACTTCTCTGTCTAAATGTGCAAAGTGCAATTTATAGTAATTTATAATAAATATTATGTACAACAAGATAGTAAATATAACATAGAAATACAGTTGTGTCAGCATGAATTAATCAGCCTGATGGCCTGCTGGAAGAAGCTGTCCTGGAGCCTGTTTTATGCTGCGGTACCGTTTCCCAGATGGTAGGAGCTGTAACATTTTGTGGTTGGGTGACACAGGTCCCCAATGATCCTTTTAAAGCACCCATCTCTGTGAGTGTCCTGATAGTGGGAAGTTCACGTCTACAGATGTGCTGGGCTGTCTGCACCACTCTCTGCAGAGTCCTGCGATTGAGAGAAGTATATTTCTCATACCAGGCAGTGATGCAGCCAGTCAGGATGCTCTCAATTGTGCCCCTGTAGAAAGCCCTTAGGATTTATGGACTCACGCCAAATTTCTTCAACCCTGAGGTGAAATAGGTGCTGTTGTGCTTTTTTCACCACACACCCAGTATGTACAGACCATGTGAGATCCTCCGTGATGTGTATGACGAGGAATGAGGGACAGAAAGCTATTCACCCTCTCAACCCCAGATCCATTGATGTCAATAGGGGTTAGCCTGTCTCCATTCCTCCTGTAATCCACAACCAGTTCCTTTGTTTATGCGACACTGAGGAAGAGCTGTTTCCTTGACACCTCTGTGTTAGGGTGATGACTTCTTCTCTTTAGGCTGCCTTGTTATTATTTGAGATAAGGCCATTCAATATAGTGTCATCAGCAAATTTAATTAGCAGATTGGAACTGTGTGTGCTGACACAGTCATGTATACCCATAAGAGAGTAAAGGAAGGGGCTTAGGACACAGCCCCGAGGGGCATCTGTGTTGAGGGTCAGAGGGGCAGAGGTGAGGGAGCCCTCTCTTACCACCTGCCGGCAATCTGACAGGAAGTCCAGGATCCAGCTACACAAGGCAGGATGAAGGCTGAAGTCTCTGAGCTTCTTGTCAAACCTGAAGGGAATTATGGTATTCAATACTGAACTGTAGTCCAAGAACAGCATTCACACATAAGTATCCATCTTCTCCTAATGTGTAAGCACAGTGTGTAGAGCTGTGGGTAATGTGTTAAGAGTCGATCATTGTGTTGATAGGTGAATTGTAGTGCGTCTAGTGTTGGTGGCAGCATGCTGCAGATGTAATCCTTAACCAGCCTCTCAAAGCATTTGCTTAATATTGAGGCAAGTGCGTCAGGACACCAGTAATTCGGACATGGTCTTTTTAGGTACAAGTACAATGCTGGATGTTTTGAAGCAGGAAGGCACTCTACACTGGGAGAGGAAGAGATTTTAAATGTTTGTAAACACATCTGCCAGTTGTGCTGCTCACATCCTGAGTACCCACCCTGGGATGCTGTCTGATCCTGCAGCCTTGTGACTGTCCACTCATTGGAAACACATACGTACTTCAGCCTCCGAGATGACCAAGGAACAGGTCACTTCTGTGGCTCTCCTCAGGGGCTCAGTGTTGGCAACATCGAAAAGATTCAGCTCATCTGGGAGAGAGGCAGTGATGTTGGCAGCACCGCTGCACTTAGCTTTGAAGTCATCCTTACAATCTTGATGATTGTAGGGATGACTTACAGCAGATTGAAAAGCTTGAGATATTAAGAAAGAGGATGTGCTGGAGGTTTTGGAAAGCATCAAGTTGGATAAGTCACTGGGACTGGACGGGATGTTCCCCAGGCTACTGTGGGAGGCTAGGGAGGAGATTGCTGAGCCTCTGGCGACGATCTTTGTATCAGCAATGGGGACAGGAGAGGTTCCAGAGGATTGGAGGGTTGTGGATGTTGTTCCCTTATTCAAGAAAGGGAGTAGAGATAGCCCAGGAAATTATAGACCAATGAGTTTTGCTTCAGTGGTTGGTAAGTTGATGGAGAAGATCCTGAGAGGCAGGATTTATGAACATTTGGAGAGGCGTAATATGATTAGGAATAGTCAGCATGGCTTTGTCAAAGACAGGTTGTGCCTTACGAGACTGATTGAATCTTTTGAGGATGTGACTAAACACCGTGATGAAGGTAGAGCAATAGATGTAGTGTATATGGATTTCAGCAAGGAATTTGATAAGATACCCCATGCAAGGCTTATTAAGAAAGTAAGGAGGCATGGGATCCAAGGGGACATTGCTTTGTGGATCCGGAACTGGCTTGCCCACAGAAGGCAAAGGGTGGTTGTAGATGGGTCATATTCTACATTGAGGTCTGTAACCAGTGGTGTGCCTCAGGGATCTGTTCTGGGAGTCCTACTCTTCATGATTTTTATAAATGACCTACAAACATTTGTAGATGAGAAGATGGAGGGATGGGTTAGCAAATTTGCTTATGACACAAGGTTGGGGGTGTTGTGGATAGTGTGGAGGGCTGTCAGAGGTTACAGCGGGAGATTGATAGGATGCAAAACTGGGCTGAGAAGTGGCAGATGGAGTTCAACCCAGGTAAGTGGAAAGTGGTTCATTTTGGTAGATCAAATATGACGGCAGAATATAGTATTAATGGAAAGACTCTTGGCAGTGTGGAGGATCAAGGGGATCTTGGGGTCCGAGTCCATAGGACACTCAAAGCTGGTGCGTAGGTTGACTCTGTGGCTGAGAAGGCATACGGTGCATTGGCCTTCATCAATCATGGGATTGAGTTTAGGAGCCAAGGGGTAATGTTGCAGCTATATAGAACCCTGGTCAGACCCTACTTGGAGTACGGTGCTCAGTTCTGGTCGCCTCACTACAGGAAGGATATGGAGACCATAGAGGTGCAGAGGAGATTTACAAGGATGTTGCCTGGATTGGGGAGCATGCCTGATGAGAATGGGTTGAGTGAATTCGGCCTTTTCTCCTCGCAGTGACAGAGGATGACAGATAACATGATAGAGGTGTATTAAATGATGAGAGGCATTGATCATGTGGATAATCAGAGGCTTTTTCCCAGGGCTGTAATGGCCAACACTAGAGGGCACAGTTTTAAGGTGTTTGGAAGTAGGTACAGAGGAGATGTCAGGGGTAAGTTATTTTACTCAGAGAGTGGTGAGTGCATGGAATGGGCTGCCGGCGACGGTGGTGGAGGCGGATACGATAGGGTCTTTTAAGAGACTTTTGAATAGGTACATGGAGCTTAGAAAAGCAGTGGGCTATGGGTAACCCTAGGTAATTTCTAAGGTAGGGACATGTTCAGCACAGCTTTGTGGGCTGAATGGCCTGTATTGTGCTATAGGTTTTCTATGTTTCTATGTCTGCGATGGTGCGCAAACTTTGCCATAAGCTGTGTGTGTTGTTGGTGGAGAATTATGGCTGGATTTTGTCCATTTATTCGCTGCCTTGATGACTTTGTGTAAATCGTAGCTACATTTCTTGAGTTCTTCTTGGTTACCGGCAACGTAAGCTCTGCCTTATGTGGTAAGTGCTACTCGCACTTAAGTGTTGATCCAGGGCTTCCGGTTTGGAGAGACCCTGTCTGGTTTCTGGAAGACAATATGCTTGATGCACTTCAGGATGAAGCTCATCACCCCATCCGTGAACTCAGGGGCATCCTCATCATGAAAGACATTCCAGTTGGCGTCATCAAAGCAGTCCTGCAGTATGGAGACCGACTGGTAGGACCAACAGTGGTTGGTTTTTACTATGGCCGCCTCTTGTTTCAGATTCTGCCTGTACATCGGCAGAAGGAAGGTGGAGGAGGGATCGAACTTTCCAAAAGGCAGATGGAGGAGCACTTTGTAAACGTGCAGAAGGGAGAGTAGCAGTGGTAAAATATGCTATCTCCCGAGTGCTCACTTGGACAAAACTTCGGAGAGATTTTAGACAACAGTGCTCTATTAAAGTCTCTGGCAACGATGAAGGCAGCCTCTGGGTGTACTGTTCCATGAGAGCCAGGTCAGTATCAGCCTGCGGCGGAACGTACACAGCTGTGAACTCCCTCGGCAGCCAGAAAGTCCACACAGCAGCAGCACCTGGTACCCCAGATCCGGGGAACAAAAAGGATTTGAGGACATGCACATTCCGGGGGCCGTACAAAGCATAATTGACCACGAAGCCATACCCCACTTCCTCTACTCTTCCCAGCGAGGTTTTTTGACCTATCTGCCCGGAACAGGGAGAACCTGGGACTCGCTGACGTGATCCGGCATCTCAATCATCAGCCAGGTCTCCACAACGCACAAAACATTACATTCCTTTGCTTCCCGTTGGTAGAAGATTCTGGCTGTCAGTTCGCACAGCTTGTTCTCCAGGGACTGAAGTATGCTAAGGAGCGGCGGCCGATTAGCACGCCATCTTAACCTCACCAGGACACCGGCCTTCCTCCCTCGCCTCCGACACCGCTTCCGAGGTAGCAGCAGGGTAATATGTGAGCCTTCCATGGATCGCATAAGCAGAGGTTCCCAGTGCAGAAAAGGTCAATGCTGCCCCTTAGGTTCCCCTTAAATATTTCACATTGAACCCATGACCTCTAGTTCTGGATTTTCAGAGCACAAAGATACATAAAGGCAAGGAAGGTACAAAAAGAGAGACAAAAATGATAGCAAAACTCAGGAGACAAACATTAAATAGGCTGTTTATTCCCTCTCTCCAAAATGAGAGCAAAGGTGTGGCCTAAGAATGAATTAAAGCTATGAAGCAATTTAATAGGGTTTGATTCCATTTGAGAAAGGAAGGGGTAAAAAGAGCCCAAATAGAAAAAAATAATATATCACTAACAAATCCAAAGACAAATTCAGGAAAAAGACTTTTACCTAAAGAATGGGAAGAATGCAGGGCTTACAACCACATGAATTGATTGAAGTGAACTGCATATAATTTAGTTAAACACAGATAAGACAAAGGAAAATAAAGTTATGATGATAAAGTTCATAGAGGGGTGGGAGAAAGTTCAACCAGAACAAAACCACCAGCTCAGACCAGAAGAATCAGGCGTATCCTTCTCCAATTCTGCACATCCAAAAAAACATGTACCCCTCATGATTCCATACAGCTAAAAAGAACTTGAAGATTGTATTTTGCATTGACATCGTATGTTACCTGTGATAATCCCTATAGTGTGGTATACTTGGACTTGTCAAAAGATCTTAGTGATGGCACAGTAATGTATTAGTTAGCACAATACTTTACAGTACCAGCAGCCCAGTTTCAATTCCCACCACTACCTGTAAGGAGTTTGTACGTTCTCCCTGTGACCGTGTGGGCTTCTCCAGGTGCTCCAGTTTCCTCCCACAGTCCAAAGATGTATGGGTTAGTAAGTTATTTGGCCACATGGGCTCTAACGGCTGGAAAATCCTGTTACCATGCTATATCTCTAAATAAAACATTTCATTAAGGTTCAGGCATCCACAGTGCTGAAGGCAATAAATACAATTATTTACAAACATCACCATGATTTCCACACATGCATTGCCCTAGTTTAGACACAGACACAGAATACATACAGCACAATACAGGCCCTTCGGCCCACAAAGCTGTGCCGAACATGTCCCTTTCTTAGAACTACCTAGGCTTTACACATAACCCTCTATTTTTCTGAGCTTCACATAACCTTCCAGGAGTCTCTTAAAAGACCCTATCATTTCCTCCTCCACTGTCGCTGGCAGCCCATTCCACGCTCTCTCCACTCTCTGCATAAAAAACTTACCCCTGACATCTCCTCTGTACCTACTCCCCAGCACCTTAAAACTATGCCCTCTCATGCTTGCCAATTCAGCCCTGGGGATAAGCCTCTATCTACACGATCAATGCCTCTCATTATCTTGTACACCTCTATCAGGTCACCTCACATCCTCCATTACTCAAGGAGAAAAGGCCAAGTTCACTCAACATACTACAATATTGGCAGCAAAAGGTCCTAAAAACTGCTAAACTGCAATCTTGGCAAGGATGATAACACAGAACTAAAATAAACAGTAGAAAGGGAGAGATCATTGTAACATATTTCAGATAAATTTCCCTTAGTTTCTGCTGCAGCTTAAAAAGACTTACTATTTAATGAAAGGGAGTGAATTATAGTCAAACTACTACAAATGTCTTTTTAAGCTCACCGAACCATTGTAAAATTGTTAATAATTAATTTATCGAAATGATGTTCTCAACTATTAGTTAATTAAAATGTTCAAGCTGGAATAAAAACAGAGACTAATTTGATCACCAAATTCATTTATTTTTGTTAAATTCATATAAACCCGGTATCTGTTTCAGATGCACAAAAACTCTGTTTACAGGTAAGTCAGTTTCAGGCTTAATTTTCAGAAGATAATTTTGTTGAATTTGAAAACTACTTTCAAGTGACATCACTCCAACGGAGACCTCAGCTGTTGTGACCCTGAAGGGCTTCGGCCATGAATAACTTGCCCATGCTCTGTGACGTGAACTCCTTGATCTGCTGGCAATAGGCATTGATTTGTCCTGTAAAGTTTTGAGAAGAAAGGGGAAAAACTATTGAGAACTTGGTCATCAAAAATGGAATTACAAAGGACTATTACAATACTGTGCAAAAGTCTTAAGTGTGTGTGTATAGCTAGGGTACCTAACACTTTTGCACAGTACTTAGTAATTCTATGTATTGCTCTGTACTGCTGATGCATGAAAAAAAACAAATTTGATGACAGACAGTGGTGCTAAACCCGATTCTGATATGGGTCTCTATTGTGGACTGAGAGTGGGAAGGGGACAGGGAGAGGGGAATGATTCATGGTTGGGAAAAGGGAGGGGAGAGGGGAGGGAGCAGGAAGCATCAGGGAGACATTCTGTAATGATCAGTAAACCAATTGTTTGGAACCAAATGACCTTGCCTGGTGTCTCAGGGCTGGGTGTGCCTGAACCCATGCCACACTGCCCTGGCTCTCCCTCCCTGCCACCTGCCCCACACCCATCCTGCAGCGCTCCCAACATCCTTTGCTCCTGTCAGACGTTGACAGCACTTCTCCTTATAGATGCTGCCAGGCCTGCTGTGTTCCACCAGCATTTTGTGTGTGTTGCTTGAATTTCCAGCATCTGCAGATTTCCTCATGTTTGCTCTGACAATCTCACTCTCTGCTCTACATTGACAAATACTGTGCTATGCAAAAGTCTTAGGCATCCTGGCTACATAGATGTGCCTAAGAACTTTGCAAAGTACTCTATATACCCCATAGAAAAACACATTTTTCTTTGGTCGGCAATTAAAACACTCATTTCATTTTGTTTTAAAGTGCTTGCATGCAATCTAACCAAACATTATGGGATACAGTACAAACCCTTTTGTTTAATCACAGTAGTAGCCACATCCGTATGCGATCAACATCAAGGCTTTTTTTTAATAACTTGTTCTTAAAAGCTGCTTTTTGAAAACTAACAATTTTCTCTACAATTCCATGCTAATGTAACCACAAGATGTTATGGCTGCAGAAGACTCTGTATCAAATGAGTAACATTCTACTGTTTATCCATCGTGTGATATGTTCTTGGCGAAGACCATGCCAAGTGCTGATGCTCATTTACAAAAAGACTCCAAAGTTCAATTTAATGAGCTAAAATTTGGACTTCAATCACAATGGCCTTTACTGGTCAAATTTCACTATTTATTCAAGATTCAAGATTGTTTAATGTCATTTCAAGTACACAAGTATAAAGGAGAACAAAGTAATTGTTACTCTGAATCAGATGAAGCACAAAAAAATTGGACAAAACACAATTTTAAAAATCCACAAAATATATAAATATGTAAGATAGCTTATATACCAGGAATTCCCAAGCTGGGGTCCATGGACCCTTTGCTTAATGGCATTAGAGCATGACATAAAAAAGGTTGGGAGCCTCTGTTAAACACAGAGGTTGATGTTATGTCTATAAACTAACACTAGGCACAGGGGTATCTTAACATAAGGAGTCTCTGGCAGGAAATGATAAAGTAGTGGTGGGGAGATACGTGGAGGGCTGGGTTAGTGGGTGGAGGTATTGATCAGCCTTACTGCTTGGGGAAAGTTGCTGTTTTTGAGTTTGAAGGATCAGAAATTAAACAGAGATCTAACACAGCTAATAATCTCTTCTTAAACAATTTAAAGTGGAACTCATCATAAACGTAATGGTTTTAAGAGAAAAATCATTTGTAAGTTATCAAATAATTCCTTCCTACAACTTAATTATTTAGAGAAAGTATAATTATAATAACACTTTTCCCTTACTTAGAACCAAGTTCTTACATCCTTATGTTATTTTTTTTCTTTACACACTCCAGTTTGAAATGGGGTGGTAATACTGAAGAAATACTGGTACAACAGAACAAACTTTGGAAAGAATACTAGATCAGATTATTATTATTCAGTCCTGCTGAAGGGTCTTAGCCCGAAACGTCGACTATACTCTTTTCCATAGATGCTGCCTGACCTGCTGAGTGCCTCCAGTATTTGTGTGTGCTGCTTGGATTTCCAGCAACTGCAGATTTTCTCTTGTTTCAGATTATTATTTAAATGGTGAACAACTGCAGCATGCTGCTGTGCAGAAAAACATTGGAGTACCTGTGCACAAATTGCAAAAGGTTGATTTGCAGGTGCAACAGTTTATCAAGAAGGCAAATGGAATGCTGGCCTTCATTGCTAGAGGGATTGTATTTAAGAGCAGGGAGGTTATATTACAACCCTGCAGTATTGGTGAGGCCACACCTGGAGGACTGTGTGCAATTCTGGTCTCCTTACTTGAGGACAGATATACTGGCTTTGGAGGTGGTACCATGGAGGGTTCATTACCGAGATGAGGGAGTAGGCTACGAGGAGATATTGAGTTGCATGGGACTATACTTGCTGGAATTCAGAAGAATGGGGAGGGGATCATAGTCATAGAAAAGTACAGCACGGAAACAGCCAATCGCCCATCTAGAAGCATTTAAACTGCCTACTGCCATTGACCTGTGTGCAAACCATAGCCCTCCATACCCCTACCATCCATTTACCTATCCAAACTTATCTTAAACATTGAAATTGAGCTCGCATGGACCACTTGTGCTCACAGCTCATTCCACACTCATGACCCTCTGAGTGAAGACCTCTCACCTCATGCTCTCCTTATACATTTCACCTTTCATTCTTAACTCATGTCCTCTAGTTGAAGTCCCACCCAACCTCAGTGAAAAATGCCTGCTTGCATTTACCCTGTCTATACCCCTCATAATTTTGTATAGCTCTATCAGATCTCCCTTCAACCTTCTATATTCCACAGAAAAAACTCCTAACTTATTCAATCTTTCCTTATAACTCAGGTCCTCCGGTTCCAACAACATTCTTGTAAATTTTCTCTGTAGAAATATATTAATTATGTAAGGAATAGGTAAGATAGAGGCAAGGAAATTGCTTCCATTGGAAAGTGAGATTAGAACTAGGAGACATTGCTTCAGATTCAGGGGAACAGATTTAGGATGGGGTGAAAATACTTTTCACAGAGAATAGTGAATCTGTGGAAATCTTTGCAATAGACAATAGGTACAGAAGTAGACCGTTCGGCCCTTCGAGCCTGCACCGCCATTCTGAGATCATGGCTGATCATCTACTATCAATACCCAGTTCCTGCCTTGTCCCCATATCCCTTGATTCCCCTATCCGTAAGATAAGTAGCTAGGTCCTTCTTGAAAGCATCCAGAGAATTGGCCTCCACTGCCTTCCAGACCCCCACAACTCTCTAGGAGAAGAAGTTTTTCCTTAACTCTGTCCTAAATGACCTACCCCTTATTCTCAAACCATGCCCTCTGGTACTGGACTCTCCCAGCATCTGGAACATATTTCCTGCCTCTATCTTGTCCAGTCCCTTAATAATCTTATAAATTGCAATCAGATCCCCTCTCAATCTCCTTAATTCCAGCATGTACAAGCCCAGTCTCTCAAACATTTCTGCGTAAGACAGTCCGGATATCCTAGGAATTAACCTCGTGAATCTACGCTGCACTTCCTCTATAGCCAGGATGTCCTTCCTTAACTCTGGAGACCAAAACTGTACACAATACTCCAGCCTCAGGAAACAGTAGAGGGCTTGCCGTGGGTGTAGGGGATCCTTAATGATGGATAACGCCCTTATGAGACATCACCTTCTGTACCATGTTAAATTGTCTCACAGGAAACGAATTGAAGACTTCTATGGTTGAGCAAAAGTTGCAACTTATGGAGTTGGGGGATATTAGAAAAATTAAGGATTATGCCATTTCTTCTGTGCTGCAGCTGAAATTAGTTATTATAAAGTAGGTCTTAGCCTACAACCCATGTTTTCTTTTACTATTCACTTGCCACATTACAGCAAACCAGAGAAACACTGATGAGTTGCTCATTTTTGATCAAACTTCAACAACAAAAATAAACCTAATCTTAATGCTTCAAATAGCATTTAAAAACTACTGCTATCAGTTATGTCAAGATGTGATTTGTTCCAGTTGCACTGCTGTTAAACAGCTAAATGTAATGCTTTTAAATAAAGGGACTACTCCTACGCTCTAATTTTGGATGCTTGGTCTTAAGGCAAAGCCACAAGACACCAAATGAAAATCTCCTTTCCACCACTGGAGATTGCAAGAGAAATAATTTTGAACTGAATTTATACAGCACACACACTAACCCAGTCGACAGCATAAAACTTGCACTAATTAGACTATAAGACAAAGGAGCAGAATTAGGTCATTCAGCCCATCAAGTCTGCACCGCTATTCTAACAAGGCAAATTTATTATCCCCTGCAACGCCATTCTCCCATTGCCTCCCCAAGACCTTTGACACACTTTCTAATTAGGACCCTATCAACTTTAAGTATACCAATGACTTCGCCTCCACAGTCGACTGTAGCAATGAATTCCACGGATTCACCACCATATGGCTAAAGAAATTCCTCCTTATCTCTGTTCTAAAGGGATGTCCTTGTATTCTGAGGCTCTGCCCTCTAGTCCTAGACTCCCTCTCTGTAGTGTAATTATAATTCTCTGCTAACTGGCATTGGTCCAGCTTGTGCTGAGCTTAAGATAGCTGCATATAATCACTGTCTGTGATCCATGTGTGATTAATGGTACACAAAGCTGGCTCTCAGCTTAAACCAGCCAGTGGAAGTGGCGAATGCAGGTTCGATTTCAACATTTAAGAGAAGTTTGGATAAGTACATGGACTTGAGGGGTATAGAGGACTATGGTTTAGGGGCTGGGCAAAATAATAGTTCAGAATGGACTAGATGAGCAGAGGGACTTGTTTCTGTGCTGCTGTGCTCTATGACACCTGTCAAAGTTACAAGTACATTTTGAAAGCTTTTAAATATTTCTGATAATCAGGTACTTAAAGCTGATTAAAAGTGAAGTAAATAATTTCAAAATTTAAGTTATTAAAAAAATAGAAAACATAAATCAGGTTAATTTTAAACTAAACAAAGAAACAATTAAAATATTAAAATGAAGTAGAATAGTTTAAAATAACTTGCAGGCATAGAATAACCATCAAAAAGGTTCCTGCTCTGACTCAACGCAGATCTTGTATGGTGTATCCCCAGTGTAATGCTGAGGAATTCCCATAAGACCGTGCTTCTCCATTGGACTTCAGCTGGAGTTCATCAAAGATGTACAGTGACAGTTTCAACACCATATATCATTCAGTTATCCCTAGACTCTGTATGCATGAATACATTCAAAGTTTAACTCTGTTTGAACAGGCGGACATCAGCAGTTACCACAGAAACTGCTGGCCACGTAGCGTCAAGTAACGCTTGACAGTGCCCGTGATAACTGATCGGGGTTCAACTCTGTAAGGAGTTTGCATGTTCTTCCCACAACCATGCAGGTATCCTATGAATGATCCGGTCTCCCCCCACATTCCAAACAACTTTTGTAGAAGTTAGGGTTAGAAAGCTGTGGGCATGATATGTTGGCACTGGAAGCGTGGTGAAATTGCAGGCACATTCTCAGACTGTGCTGGTCATTAGTGAAATTAATTTCACTGCATGCTTTGATGTTTATGGGAAAAAATAAGGATAATCTTTATTCTTAATCTAATCAAGTTTTGGACCATTAACATATTGATTTCATTCAGAATGATTAACTGGAGGAACGTTAAAAACGAGGGTGCTCTACAGAAACAAAAATCAAGATACTGGAGGGAAACCCCAGGGAGAACAGATGATCAGCATTTTGTACAAAGCACTTTCTCGGAACCGCTTGAGCTTGAGGTGAACACAAAAGGTTCACTATGGACCTAACCGTACTACTTTTGACATGGAACTGTTTAATATTCTGCTTGCTCTTTTCCTTCCCTTATAAATCTCTAACCTGCAACAAGCAGAGTTTCAAGTCTTGGTGGTGGCTGTGGTGGTTTGAATAGCTTGTTGGGATCTTCTTCTGGCAAGGGTGCCTCTCCTCTGCTCTGTCGTTGGCTGTTTTCCAGCTGGCGTCTATGAAGATACTGCAAGAAAAATAAAGCACGCTCTCAATTCAAGGATTTCAGATAACCGTATTGGATAATCCTTTTTATCTTTTGCATGGTAGGGATGGGAATTATAGAGGGAGGAAAAACATTCATTATCACCTATCCACGCTTTTATCCAAAAGGAAACTTGGATGAGCCTGGGGTTTGTTAATAAGATGAATAGTGGAACTCATTTTGCTCATCATTTAATGGCGGAAATGTTTCAGTAATTTGAGAAAGTGTGTGCAGAGTTAAACACCAAAATCTATGTTTTGTCAGGGACAATCCCATAACCTCTTCAACAGGATTCAAAAGCCTTTTCTTGTGTAATTAGCAGAATCCAGCTAACTAATGAGAAATTCAACTGTTTTCACATTATTTTTGATTTATAATAGACCTAAAAAATGGAAATGGTACTGAGTTTTAAAATGGCTCACAATGACAGACCCAACCACTTTGTATATGTACTGGACTTCAAATGAGTATAATTCCCACAGATTATTTTCAATATTCTATAATAGATTTTATTACTAGAAAAGGCCTGATTTTATTCTCACAAATCAATGAATCTGTCGTTAAAAAAAAAGATCACTCCCTACTTGTACATAGTTCTTTCCTTTTGCCTGTTTTTTTCTTTCCACTCTTTTCTATAAGTGTATACCCCAGATAAATACTTTGTGGAGATTTTGTGATATATATGATTATATGATATATATGTACAATGTCTGAAATACATCTTATGGAAATGTTTGTTTGATGAACTTCAATAAAAAAAATAAATTACAAAAAGAAAAGTGAAAAGGATAATTTTAGCTTCTTTTTTGCATTTACCCTCTGTAAAATATTGTATTTAGTCAAAAATGTGCACTTTTTAATAGATCATGCATTAGTTATATAGTACTGATCTCCTCCAAAAGTAGACAGTTTACAGATCTCAGTGAATTTCAAAAATTACAATGTGCTGTGTAACTAGGCATTTTGAGCTTTGCATGTGAACACGTGGTTAAATGTACCCAGCTACACATACTTAAGCCATTTCATATATCAGATAGCAAGTGGTTTTAGAAAACTACCTTCATTTCATTCAATCTGTGCAATCTTCCTTTGCATAATAAGACAAAATTAAGTACTTTTTGCACTCTATTTTACTCTTGAAGGGTCTTGGCCCAAAATGCTAACTCTTCATTCCTCTCCGTAGACACTGCCCGCACTACTGAGTTCCTCCAGCATTTTGTGTGTGTTACTCTGGATTTCCAACATCTGCAGAATCTCTTGTGTCTATGCCATTTTATTTCTGGTATTACTGTAAGAATTTTTCAATCAGCTGTCCACATGATGACATAACTGGACACCATCAATCGATGTGCAGTAAAGAAATGCTTACCATAAAGGTCTTCAAGGTTAGCAAAGAGCACAATATTGTTGCAGATTTTAAAATCAAAATGCCTGATTAGTACCTCCCCTACCATTGACAAATTAGAAAGTCCAACTGTAAAAATTAAACTATAAGACCACTGGAGCAAAATTAGACTATTCGGCCCATCAAGTCTGCACCCCCATTCCATCATGGATCATTTATTATTTCTCTCAACCTCATTTTCCTGCCTTCTGCTCATAACTTTAAACACTCTTACTAATCAAGAACTTATCACCTCTGCTTTCAATATACCTAAAGACTTGGCCTCTACGGCATCTTTGGCACTGAATTCCACAGGTTCACCACCTTATGGCTAAAGAAATTTCTCCTCATCTCTATTCTAAAGGGATGTCCTTCTATTCTGAGGCAGTGCACTTTGTTCCTAGACTCTCCCACTACTGGAAGCATCCTCTCCACATCCACTCTGCCTAGGCATTTCAATATTCAGTAGGTTTCAATGAGATTGCCCCTCACCGTTCTAAAGGATCACTGTTAATATATTAGTCAAGTTGTTCACATACCACAGTGCATCTCAAAAACTGCAACGATATGCTGTGTGACTTGGGATTTAAAGTTTGAAGTGCTGAGCTTGTGCTGAACTTAGCAAATGGTTAAATGTACCCAAATGCCCATACTTAAAGCCTTTTCATACAAGACCATAAGACATAGGATCAGAATTAGACCATTCAGACCATCTAGTCTGCTGTGCCATTCCATCTTGGCTGATTTATTATCCCTCTCAGTCCAGAGCCATCAAACACTCCTCATATGTTAATCCTTTCATTCCAGAGATTATTCTCATCAACCTGCTCTGGATCCTCTCCAATGCCATCTCAGATACTAAATGATTTAACAGACTCACTGCATTTCATTTGATCTGTGTTTGCAAAGTAATACAAAAATTAAGCAAACTTTGCATTCTATTTTAATGAGTTGCTGCCAGCTTTGACTTAGATAACTGACTCGCCTCCTGAATCAAGCAGGAGCCAGCCAAAATAGCAATTTGTTCAAAAATCTTACATAGTTCTCTCCCCTTCGTACTTTAATGCTCTTGAGGGGAGGGTCAAGGCCCAGACAATCTATGCTGTGTGCACATTACATGGGATAACAACGTAATTGGCTTTAGATATTTACAGTGACAAGCTAACTAATTGACCATCTCCAACATCTAAACTGTAACCATCTGGTAATTTTTTTAAATGTGGAAATGCCTTTTAGATCTACAAATCATCCAAGTATCATACTTTTCCAACCCACTTCTGTGAAGCAATGGTTAAAAGATCGCAAATGTGCTTTTGAAAATAAACTTCTATGGATTTACAAAAATTTTAATGAAAAACCTCACTGTTTGCAATATGTAATGAGTGCATTATAAAAATAAACGTATGAATTACACAGTTTAAATTTAGAAGGGAAAAATACTAGAAAGTTTTAAATGATTTTTATTTCTAATTTGTAATGCACAATTTTTTAAAACCCTGAAAGGTTAATAGTGCAAATGAAGTATGGTTGTATTAAGTTAACACACAGAGACTAAGTTCATAAATGTGTGTCTAAAGATGCAAAATATTCATAGATTCAACATAGACAACTTTCAGATGTTTGCCAAATACCTGGGCTTTGACTCAGCAAATGAAGTAAAACTGACCTTTCCCTGAGGGAGGAAAGGAGGTTAACATAGCATTCTGTGCCGAAAAAGAACAGGAAAAAAATGAGAAAATATTCATTTTTCGTGATTCATTTTACACAGTTTAGAATAACCGCCAGGACATAATCATTGGGCAGCTTCTAAGTGTGTGCCTCCCACAGTCTGTAGTGAGTGAAAGCAGACTAATGGTATAGATTCTAAACTTTGCCAATGCAAGAGATTTGATTTGACTTACTTGTTGTTTTTGCTGCTGCTGCTTAGTTACATTCCTCATGTAAGTATTATATTTAATGATATCTTGGCTCATTTCATCCACTCTGTCCATTAAAAGCTGGAGGTTCTTCTCTAGATGATTTCTGTTAAAACACAAGCATCAAAGGTTTCATTTACCACACAGAATATTTTCTTTTACTCCAAATCTTAAAGCAATCATATAGAAGTTGAACTTACATATCAACAGCATGCAAGTATGTTAGTTCCAGTGAAGATGAAATTACAACTGTTGGATCCTGATAATATTGTGATCCAAAGGATCCTCAGAAATCAGGAATGAGGCACAATATTTATTACTTATTGACAAAAGATTCAGCGGGCACTGGAAATCCAAAGTAATACACACAAAATGCTAGATGAACTCAGCAGATCAGACAGCATCTACGGAGAAGCTTAAAAAAATTGATGTTTCAGGCCGAAACCTTTCATCACGTGTCCTGATCAATGGTCTTGGCCTGAAACATTTACTGTTTACTCCTCTCCACAGATGCTGGGTGACCTACCAAGTTCCTCTAGTATTTCACAAACACGAGAAAACCTGCAGATGCATCTGATTGTTTTATTAACTATTAAACAACAGAACTTAACAAGAGAGAGGTGCTGAGAGAACAAAGAGAAGAAAAAACAGCCATGGTCATCTCACATTCAGACTAGAGATAACAACATTCCAGTAATAGCGATTAACCGAACATATAAACAGATTGAAGTGCTGTGACACCTGCTACAGAAGCTTTCTATACTGTAATTACTGGAAAATTCACTGAACAACTATATATATGTGATTACAGTACTGTGCAAAAGCATGTATATATAGCCATGGTACCTTAAGACTTTTGTACAGTATTGTAGTCATTTCAATATATTACACTGTACTGCTAACGCAAAAAATATATAAATTTCTTAACATATGTGAGTGATGATAAACCTAATTCTGATATGGGTCTCTATTGTCCACTTGCACTACCCCAGGCTCCTGGCAGTCCTCTGCCATCAGTCACACACCCATCCCCCCCCCCACCCCCGTGCTCGATCCTTGCCATCCCCAACAACTTTGCTCCTGTAAATATTACAAACTCTCTCTCCACTTCACATTGACAAATACAGTATTGTACAAAAACCTTCGGCACCCTTGCTATACAAATGTGCCTTTTATCTTTTGCACATTACTACATATAAAAATACAAGAAAGGTAACATTTCTACACCCACCCAACATAACTGATGTCACTTAAAGATAACAGGGATAATCAAGAATAGTCAGCATTCTACCACCAACTTGAATTTTAATAATTATATACCTGGAATCTCAATCAACTACTTTGGTTAAAATACCTAATGGACTAGAGAGCGAAGTTTGTGGTACTTTAGCCCTGATGGAAAATCTACATCAGTACCGACTAGCACCTGGCAAGATATCCTGCCAAAATCCTCAAGGACTGAAGACTAGATTTCCTGATCTTCCAACCGTTCTCAGCCACATGAGCTGGAGAAGCCAGACAACACAAACTGCATTTGGTTGTCAAGGAGTACGACTGCCATGTACAATTCACATATACCATCAATATGCAATTCTCATTAAATATTAAGATTTCAAATGGTCATTGCTGTAAAGTGTGCAAGAGGGCAGGCAGTTTAAACCTATACAATCTGAAAAAGACGAGGAAGTGCTGATGCTGGAAATTCAAAGCATGCGTACAAAATGCTGGAGGAGATTAGCAGGTCAGTCATCATCTATGGAAATCTATGGACTGGAAAGGAAGGGGAGAAATCAGAGGAAGAAGGTTGGTGGGGGAAGGAAGAAGTACAAGGTGGTGGGTGGTACCACTCCTCCACATCTAGTTTTACCTATCACCTACCACCTTGTACTTCTTACTCTGACTTCTCTTCCTTTCCAGTCCTGCTGAAGGGTTTCGGCCCAAAACTCAAGCTGCCTGGCCTGCTGAGTTCCTCCAGCATTTTGTGTGTGTTGCAATCAGAAAAATACCTAAGAAGAAATGTACTAGAGCTAAAGTTACAAGAGACTCTGACTTAGAGGTGTTATATGTGCGCAGAACAAGACAGACAATGGATTAAATGATTTTACTGAGTCACGTTAGTCGTGGTACACGCTGGGCTACTTACAGTGCAGGAGTGACAAACTGAGCCTACCGAGACAAATAATGTGCACACTCGAAAGACCATAGGACCATAAAGTGTAGGAGCAGAATTAGGCCATTTGGCCCATCAAGTCTGCTCCACCATTTCACCGTGGTTGGTCCAATTTTTTCCTCAGCCCTAATCTCCTGCCTTCTTCCTGTGTTCCTGACCAATCAAGAACCTATCAACCTCTGCCTTAAATATACATAAAGACTTGAACTCCACAGCAGCCCATGGCAAAGAATTCCACAGATTCACTACCCTCTGGCTAAATAAATTCCTCATCTCCATTCTAAAAGGACAACCTGAGGCTGTTTCCTCTGGTCTTAAGACTCTCCCACTGTAGGAAACATCCTCTCAACATCCACTCTATCAAGGCCTTTCACCATTCCATAGGTTGCAATTAAGTCCATAATTCATATCCATAAGATGCTCTTCATATGACAAGCTATTCAATCTTGGGATCATTTTCATGAATCTCCTTTGAATTCACTCCAGTTTCAGCACATCCTTTCTAAGATAAGGGACCCAAAACTGCTCACAATGCTCCAAGTGAGGCCTCACTAGTGTTTTATAAAGTCAACATTACATCCTTTCTTTCATATTTTAGTCCTCCTGAAATGAATGCTAATCATGTATTTGCCTTCCTCACCACAGACTCAACCTGCAAATTAACCTTCAGGGAATCCTAGCACAAGGACTCCAAAGTCCCTTTGCAACTCAGATTTTTGCATTATCTCTATCTTTAGAAAATAGTCAACCCTTTCATTTCTTCTACCAAAGTGAATGACCATATACTTTCCGACACTATATTCCAAGTGCCATTTCTTTGCCCATTCTCCAAATCCTTCTAAGCCTGTAGCCTCTATTCGATTCTTCCTTAAAAACTACCTGTCCCTCTACCTTCTTTCATATTGCCTGAAAACTTTGCAACAAAGTCATCAATTCCATCATCCATATCATTAATATACAACCTAAAAAGAATCGGTCCCAACACAGACCCCTGTGGAACACCACTAGTCACCAGCAGCCTGTCAGAAAAAGCTCCCTTTAATCCCACTCTTTGCCTCCTGCCAATCAGCCACTTCTGACTGACCACATTAAAAGACAGTGCTTCTTGTGCACAGGAGGCCCAATCGATTATTCACCACGTGATCAATTGGCCTTGTTATTGATCCGATATGGTTGAAGGGGGATTTACAACATACAACATACATGAATTAGCAAACACGGACAATCTGCATTTGTAAAATACATATTGACCATTTAAAACTTTTCTTTCCTATCACAGCTTGTAACCCAATGTAGTAATGTGATTGTGATCTGCAAAACTAAATCTGAAATTTATGCATAAAATAATATCTTTGATGAGGAAGAACCTAAATTCAACAAACTGTGGTATATAAGATATTAAGTGCAGAGAATGTACAGTTAGTACAACTTGATAAATTGCTGTAGCAGACATTGCCTTTAGTTTGAGAGTTGCTACCTTCAATAAATGACAGTTTCGTTTTTGCCTTCACAAATATAAACACAAATGTGCCCAACACACTGACACCTTGAGAAGCATGTGATGTTGTTGCTCCAGGGACTAACAGGGCAATGTTCTGATGTCAAGGGAATGAAGAATGAGGCTCTCTAATTAAGGGAATGACATTGGCAGGCAATGTGGTAAGTCAGGGGCAGACATTTGTCCTCTAAATGAAATGACTGAACGCGTTCCTGAGGACAAACAATTTCACAGTCCAGGGTGAAGATACAGAACATACTGGCCAAGCCACGTAGGAATACAAAGATTAAAGATTAGCTTTATTTGTCATATGTACATCTGAAAGAGTTAACTAGAGGATATGTGGAGGCATCAGTAATGATCTTTCAGGAATCATTAAATTCTGGAATGGTTCCAGAGGACTTGAAAATTGCAAATGTCACTCCACACTTTTATAAAGGAGGGAGGCAGAAGAATGGAAATTATAAGCCAGTCAGTCTGACTTCCATGGTTGAGAAGAAGTTGGAGTCCATATTTGATGAGGTTTTCAGGCACATGGAGGGACATAATAAAATAGGTAAAAGTCAGCATGGTTATCTTAAGGAGAAATCTTGCCTGAGAGATCTATTGGAATTCTTTGAGGAAATAATAGGCAGGATAGACAAAGGAGAATCAGTGGATGCTGTTTACTTGGACTTTCAGAAGGCCTTTGACAAGGCACAGGCTACCAATTAATTCTGTATGAAAGTAGTTGGTTTGTAGAGGTCTAATTATTTTGTTTACACAAAGGAAGTGGCAACACAACATACAGAAGCAAAGAAAGCATGGACTATACTTGTCTTAATCAATCAGGGAACTGAGCATAAAATGCAGGAAATCATGATACAGCTGCCTAATATGGAGTTAGACCATAATGAAATATTGTGTATGGTTATGATTAGCACATTACAGAAAGGATGTGAAGGCTTTGGAGAGGGTATAGAAAAAGTTCACAAGGATGTTGCCTGGGATTCGACAGCATTAGCTGTAAGGAGACATTGCATAATTCTGGGATTGTTTCCACTGGACCACAGGAGGCTAAGGAACAACCAGAATGACATCATAGGAAAAACATTTGATGGCTCTGGGCCTGAATTCACTAGAATTCAGAAGAATGAAGGGTGACCTAATTGCAATCTATCAAGTGGTGATCCCCACCACAGAGGTCATGCTCTCTTCTCACTACTGCCTTCAGATAGAAGGTACAAGAGCTTCAGGACTTGCACCACCAGATTCAAAATAGTTACTACCACACAACAATCAGGCTCTTGAATAAACGGGGACAACTACACCCAACTTCACTTGCTCCATCATTGAATGTTCCCACAACAAATTATCTAATTTTTGCGGCCTCTTTATCTCATTACCTCATTTTCTTGTTATTTAATGCTATTTATTTTCATTTGCAATCACATAGTTTGTTGTCTTCTGCACTCCGGTTGGTTTTTCATCGATCCTGTTATAGTTACTACTCGACAGACTTGCTGAGTATGCCCACAAGAAAATTAATCTGAGTTGAATGTTTTATTTCGAAAATAATAATTACTTTGAACTTTGTAAGCTCCTGGTAGGGTCACCCATGCCAGTAAGGTCAAGGGAACGCTTACTTAGCCGAGGCTGCTGTTTATTGACTACAACTCAGTGTTTAACACAACCATTCCTACAGTTCTGAACAAAAACTCCAAAACCTTGGCCTCTGTACCTTCCTTTGCAACTGGGTCCTTGACTTCCTCACTGGAAGTCCACAGCGGATCAGAAATAACATCTCCACCTCGCTGATAATGAACACTGTCGCACCTCAAGGATGTGTGCTTAGCACACTGCTCTACTCTCTTTACACCCATGACTGTGTGGCTAGGTACAGCTCAAATGCCATCTATAGATTTGCTGACAACACAACTGTTGTTGCCAGAATTTCAGATGGTGATAAGAAGGTGTACAGGAACAAGATATACTAGACGGCTGAGAGGAGTCACAGCACAGCCTTGCACTCAATGTCAGTAAGACCAAAGAATTGATTATGGGCTTCAGAAAGGGGAAGACGAAGGAACACACACCAGTTCTCATCGAGGGATGAGCAATTTCAAGTTCCTGGGTGTCAACATCCCTGAGGATCTATCTCGGGTCCAACATATCAATGCAGTTATAAAGGCAGCACCACAGCGGCTATGTTTCATTAGGGGTTTCAGGAGATTTGGCATATCACCGAAGATGCTCGGCAATTTCCTCAGGTGTACCATGGAGAGCATTCTAACTGGCTGTATCATCGTCTGGTGTGGGAGAGACCACTGCGCAGGATCAAAATAAGCTGCAGAAAGTTGTAAACTCAGACAGCTCCATCATGGGCCTCCACAGTATACATCTCCAAGGAGTGACGCCTCAAAAAGGAGGCGTCCATCATTAGGGACACCCACCACCCAGAACATGCCCTTTTCTCAATGCCACCATCAGGGAGGAGGTACAGAAGCCTGAAGGAACACACTCAATGATTCATGAATAGCTTCCTCCTCTCTGCCAGCAAATTTCTGAATGGGCATTGAACCCAGGAACATTACCTCCCTACTTGTTATCTGTTTTTGCACTGCTTATTTAACTTTTTAAATACATATATACCTCTTACTGTAATTTAGAATTATGTATTGCACTGCACTACTGCCAAGCAAAAACAAATTTCACAACATATGCCAGTAACATTAAACCTGATTCTGATTCTGAGGTTCCAGACAAAGAGTGATCCAACCAAGACCTCAACAGTGGAGAAGATTCTGTCACATCACAATGGTAGTGAAGGCAGAGGAAGGCTGTATCAGTGAAGGTTCCTGAGTCAACTTGCCCTCTTTGCTACTGGACCCTGACCATGATCTGTCAAGGAATATGAGGTCGCTACTAGTGCAGCAGCCTCTCCATGTTAAAAAAAGTTCTCCATTAAGGAAATCCATCCTAACATACCAATTATGTGGATCCCGGATCAGCCTGTACAACCAAAGTTCAAAGTACACTATCAAAGTATGTATAAATTATACAACCTTGAAATTCATCTACTTAAAGACAGCCACAAAGCAAGAAACCTGAAAGAATCCTATTTTTTCTCTCTAAGTGCAGACAGAGAAAGAATAGATAAAAATCATGCAAACAATAAAAGCAAGAAATAGCATTCAGAACCAAAACTGAGTCCATAGACCCGAAACCCGGAGCAGCCTGAGTAGGCCCATGGCCTCAGACTCAGTTCATCACACAGAAGGGCAAGTCGTCTCAAAGCTTGCAGGTACAAAGCTGGAGCGGTCTCATAGTCTCAGCGTCATGGAGAGGTGTGTAAACAATGTGGAAGAGCAAGTGGAATTGGCTCGATCCTCGCCTGAGAACTCACTAATAGACAACCCCTTTGGAGACCGTCATATTTGATGGATGAGAACACTAGTACTACTGATGATCTTCATTCCTGTTCAAATGTGGTGAACTTTGTTTTGGGTAGTTTACATTCAGTAGCATACCTGCACAAATTTGGTGGCCTGGAAAGCCTCGGTCGACTTATATCTAAATTTCTGCACGATATTAAGTAAATTTACCTGCAACAGAAATGCTGGAAACACTCAGCGAGTCGGTATATGTCAGGTCAATGAACCTGATAAAAGCGTATTGACCTAAAACAATAATTCTTGTGTCTTAACCTAAAGCTTGGAAAACTTCCAGATTATTTTGACTTTGTTTCATACATCCAGGATTTGTACAGCGTTTTGTGCACAAGCCTTTAAATTGACAACTTGTGGGAAGATTTCATGTTGTATGTGCAGCCTATTAGGTCAACACACTTTTTCCATGGCCTGACTTGGAAACTCTATAAATGCTTGTGGTCTCTTTGTGGTCAAACACTTGACTGGCTAAAAAGTCAACTCAAAAAACTGAGTACAGGGGGGTGGGGGAGTGGTGGAATGGGTAGCAGGAATCCTTTCTTTCCTTAAGTAACATGTCTTTAACACCACCAAAGGTTTTTAAACACAATGCTTATTAATTACAATTTTTTCTAATTCATTAATGCATTTATAAATATTATCCACTGAGGCTCTCCGTTGGTCAGGAAAAACCATGGATGTTGCATCCCTAGTGTCTACATGATACACAAGCAGGGGCAGTACGATATGGAGAGCAAGCTGTTGCCCACGTAGCAGGCTCCCTCTCTCCCCACAGCTGATGAATCCAAAGGAATGGCAGAGACCAATACAGTTTGGCACTGGAGTTGCCAAGTCAGCATTTGAACTCAACATTGGACTGCCTCAGGGACTCCAGCTCCAGAGTTTACCTCCCGAAGCCTTCCCCATGAGTGGGTATAGCTGCAAGGCAGCGGAAGATTGAGGTCAGTTTTGTTTCTCCTAAATGAGCTGCCAACCATGGCTGATGATCCCCATCTGTCTGAAGCAACTGGTTTTAAGGCCGTAGTGGCCCACCTTTACCCCTCTCCTGTCAGTAGAAACTGCTCTGCCGGGCTTAGTAACTAAGCCACATGTGAAAGCCAGGAGCTGGACTTGATTGTCATAACTTATTTGAGATGCACACCATTAGGAGCATTTAATAGGTAGTGGGAACTTACCACATTATCCACTCCCAGCTATAACAAACTTAAGGAACTTCTATAGTAAAACTGATCCACTACAGTAAAATTATACAAGTTCTTAGAGAAAAATTTTCTATTTATTTCTTTAAGTTTTATAGTTCCATAAGTTGGAGAACATTAGAATTCTTTTCTTAATTTATAACTGAAAATATATGTAAAAGACAACCCCCAAAAGGAAGTTAATCCTATTCCGAATAAACAGATGAATAATTATTTGACAGGTTTGTCTACTAAGCCCAACTGACAGGAGAAGGGGCAAAGGCGGATGGGGCTTGTCACTAGTGGTTGAAAGCTTACCTAGAAGGGAAACTCTGATCTCAAACATCTGCTGCCTTACATCTATATCCACTCGTGGGGAAAGTTTTATGAGTAAACCCCGAGGGAAAATCAGTAGCTGGAGTCCCTAAGGCAGTCCTACAATGCTACAATGAGTTCAATGCCACTGGTGCCAAACTGCATCAATCTCTGCCACTCCTTTGGATTCATCAGCTGCATGGAGAGGAGCAGCTTGCTCCATGGGCAACAGCTCTGCATATCGTGCTGCCCTGGCTCGCGTATCACCTAGACCAGGGGTCGGCAACGTTTACCTCTGAAAGAGCCAATATGGACCCATTTCCCACAGAAAAGAAAACACTGGGAGCCACAAAACCCGTTCGACATTTAAAATGAAATAACGCTGCATACAAGGGTTTTTTTTGCCTTTATGCTATGTATAAACAAACTATAATGTGTTGCATTTATGAAATTGATGAACTCCTGCAGAGAAAACGAAATTACATTTCTGCATGCAACAAAAACATTTTGAACTCCGAAAAAAAAGACGTTGGGTTGAAGGTTACTCCATAGTTAGCCTACCTTGGATCGAAGAATTAAAAGAAAGCGCTCACTGGTGGGTGTCAGGCATTGGCAGTGGTGATGTATATTAATAGCGATAAAAAACACGTTGTAGCGGTGTGCTACACGCAGCGCTAAAATAAAGACACTGCAGTCAAAGGTAACTTTATTCGAACCAAACAGCCTTGCTTTAAAGCCTCCCTCAACCCCTCCCCGTGGGCGCGGATGCTCCAAAAGACACATACTCACAAACCCCCGTAGGCTATCTCCCTTAGCCGGAACGGTGGCTAATTGTGAGCCGGTTCGGATGTGCCAGGAAATGGGGTCTCCACAACGTTTTTAGATTGTACAAGATCACCATAATCTTCAAATTTCGAATTACATTTCAAAAACTAACAAACCACGGGGAGCCGCGGGTTGCCGACCCCTGACCTAGACAGCTGAGTCGCCAGTGGATATGTTGTCAACCCTGACAACAGGCCTCACTTCAGCTTGTCTTTTCTCCCACACCTTTTCCCCTTCCTTTCTGAGTCACCGAGACAGGCTTACTGCCAAAGACCTGATTGCTGCGAATTTCCTTTGCTAGGTCATTCCCCGCCATCCCCCAACCAACGGGATCCAATATACTGTTGCTGAGTGGAATGGCCACAGGGGGCTCTGCACTGCTGCCTATCCCCTTTCCCCTTCCTGATGGTCAACCCAGTCTCCTGTGTGTTGCGCCTTAGGGTAACTACCTCCTTGTATGTCCAGTCTATCACCCACTCAGCCTCCTGAATGATCCGGAGTTCACCCAGTTCCAGCTACAACTCCGTAATTTGGTCTGCTAAGAGGTGCAGCCAAATGAACTTCTTGTATTTGTACTCGCTATGGACACTGGAGGACTCCCTGCCTCCCCACAACCCACAGGAGGAGCATTCCACTCTCCTGCATGGCATCCCTACAGCTCCAATGTTAGCCCAATTCTGCTAGTCGATGCCAACCATGTTGTCCACTCAACTAGTTTCAATTTCCTATGTTCAGCCCATGTCCCTCTAAGCCGCACCCCTCCACGTACTCATCCAATCACAGCTTATGCTATTGTACATGCTTTAACCATTTCCTCTGGCAGGATGTTCCATACACTCACCATCCTGTGTGAAAATGTTGCTCCTCAGATCCCTTCAAAATCATTCTCACCTTAAACCAATGCCCCCTAGAGAGAGTGAAAGAGTGAAAACATGTGGGTCCTTGGACAGACAAAGAGAGAAAACCTGCAGCCCCTTGGAGAGAGAGGAAAGAGAGAAAGCCTATGGCCCCTGAGAAAGAAGAAAGAGAGACAACCTGTGGCCCCCAAGAGAGAGGACAGTGAAAACCTGTGGCCCCTTGGAGAGAAGAAAGAGAGAAAACTTGTGGCCTCCGAGAGAGAGGAAAGAGAGAAAGCCTATGGCCCCTGAGAGAGAGGAGAGAAAACCTGCGGCCCCTGAGAGAGAGGAAAGAGTGAAAACCTGTGGCCCCCAAGAGAGAAAAGAGTGAAAACCTGTGCCCCCCCCAGAGAAAGGAAAGAGTGAAAACCTATGGCCCCTGAGAGAGAAAAGAGAGAAAACCTGTGGCCCCTTGGAGTGAGGAAAGAGAGAAAACCTGTGGGCCCCCAGAGAGAGAAAGACTGAAAACCTGTGGCCCCTTGCAGAGAGAAAGAGAGATAAACAAACAAAAGGGCACACCAAAAATGAAATTATATGGTTTTGGAAAACATGTCCGATAATAAAACCAGAAATATAGGGTCAGGAGCTCCAAATCATATCGAGTGTTCCTTAGAGACATTCTGCCTGTAGGACAATTTAAACCTGTACCTTGCCTTTGAACTGCAGTTACTATAAAAAGACCCTTCCAGACACACACATATTCACTTGAAAATTTTAGAATGAATCACAGCAGCTGAGTGAAGGCAACTGCCTGCCAAATGACTATGTTTACATGGCACATGATAAACAGCAGCAAAGACTACATCTCCATCAACAGTTTTGTATATTTTACCTGTCTCTCCCCCACTCCTTTGACATTTCTAATAATTCACCAGGAAATGATGATTTGCAGATACTATTGCTTCTGATATTTTTATACGAATATATTCAAAGTACATATGATAACTTTAGTTAGTTTTCAATCAAATATTTTTTGCCCATGTGTTTGTGGCAATACAGAATATTTAATGCTTAAAAGACATCCCTACTTTACTGAACAAGAATAAAACACTTAAATCCACTTTCTTATCTTTTCAGTTTTGGTTATATTCAAGAAAAATAGCTTTCATATCAATTCAACGTCAAGAAACCCACTCAAATCCTGTAAACAACTTCAGCTCACAATGTTACATAATCTCTTAATTTAGCGTATAAAATGTGCATTTTGGAAAGAAGTTAAGCAGCAAGACCTCAAAGATGGCAATCTCTGGCATACCTGTCAGTGAGCATAAAAATAGGAGCAAAGGACAGAGAAATGCACAACTGGGAAGGCAATTCTCACGGGAAGGTTTGCTAGAGAGGTAGAGGGTTTAATCGGGTGATTGGGCACAGGAAGGTAGTCATGAGAGGGAGAAAAGAAATACGTGATATCAGAATATTTTTTATTAGTTTATTGATTTTTGGGATACGAGCACTAACAGCAGGGCCAGCATTTATTAAGGTGGTTTGGGGTGGTGACCTGGAGCCCAGTAAAGGTACTTTCACAGTGTTGTTGAGAAGAACTGAAATCTAGGAGTGAAGGGCCAGCAATTGCAGAATTTAATAAAACTGTAGATGCTAGAAATCTGAGCTTGTTGCCACAGGTGGCTGTGGATGCCAAGTCATTGGGTATATTTATGACAGAGGTTGATAGATTCTTGATTTGTCAGTTCATGAAGGGATATGTAGAAAAGGCAGAAGATTGGGGCTGAGAGGGAAAATAGATCAGCCAGGAAGAAATGGCGGAGCAGGCTCAATAAGCCAAATAGCCTAATTCTGCTCCTATATCTTATGGTCCTATGTCGTATCGTTAACAAAAGTGAATATGGAACATTTGGGAAGAAAAAGAGAAGAGACAGGATGAGAAAAGACTGGTTCAAAGACATGAACTGAAGAGGCATTGTGAAATAAGATAGACTGATCAGGCCCAAAAAGTTTCTTGAGAAGGCAGAAGGAATGGTTGAGTTAGTTACTTAGTACCTTACATTAGTCTCCACCAAGAGAGTCGATGCTGCCAGTGTCTAAGAAACAAAATGTGATTGAGATTCTAGATGGGTGAAGCATTGTTCACGTTTATATTCAAATTTACTGTCATCTGACTTTACATATACAACCAAACAAAACAAAGTTCCTCTGGACCATGGTGTACCCACAAAACAAGTATCACACACAGCATATAAAACAAAATATTACCACAAATAAGTTAATAAAATATAATTCAAAGTGTATGGAGTGCACAGCACAGGTAAATAGTAAACAGTTCGCCGTTCTAGTGACAAGACCTCAGTGGTAGCAGGGTATTCATTAGTTTCACAGCCTGAGAAAAGAAGCTATTACCCAGTCTGGCAGTCCTAGTTCTGATGTTTCTATACTGACTTCCAGATGGTAATGGGTCAAGGAGATTGTGGAATGGCCGATAGGAATCCTCAACAATGTTCCAGGCCCTTTGTGTACAATGCTTCAAGTAAACATCACAAATGAAGGGTAGAGAAACCCCAGTGATTCTCTCAGCAGTTTTTACTATCCTTTGCAGCTTGCATACCACACAATGATGTAGCCAAAAAGGGCACTCTCAACAGCACTCCTGTAAAAAGTTGTTGGAATGTGGTCCGACAGGCTTGTATGCCTCAATCTCCTCAGAAACTGCTCTCAGACTCTGCTGTGCCCTCTTGACTAATGTTTTGGGCCCAAGTTAGATCATCAGTTATGTGCACACGAAGGAACTTGGTGCTCTTAACTCTCCATGTCAGAGCCATTGATGTACAATGGAGAGTAGTTGCCCTGTGTCTTCCTGAAGTCCACAATCAACTGTTTTGTCGTCCACATTGAGACTCAGATTGTTATTCTCGCACCATTTGACGAGCCTCTCTAATTCCTCTCTGAATGCCGACTCACCATTACTGCTGATGAGGCTAACAACTGTAGTATCATCAACGAACTTGATGACGCGGTTTGAGCTAGATCTAGCAGTGCTGTCAATAGTCAGCAGCCCAGTGCTCAGCATCATGGAACTTGAGATGTTGCTACCAACTCAACTGACAGGGGCCTTTCTGTCAAGAAGTCCAAGATCCAGTTAGAGAGGGATGTTGAGTCCTAATGAGGATAGTTTACCACCAGCTTTTGAGGGATGATCGTGTTAAACACAGCGTTTAAGTCGATAATCAGGTGGGACTGATGGAGTGGTGGGCTGAGACTACAGCATCATCAGTGCATCTGCTTGAGGTTCTGGTTTCAGATAATGCTTCTGAACACAGCTTACATAAAGAAAGAAATACAACTAAATACTTTATTAAAAACCCTTTACTGCAAAACTTCTGCAAAAAGTGATGACCCAAAACAATGAAGAGGCGAGCTGAGGCGAGGCTGACTCGAGGGCTGAAGTGTGCAGGTGCAATACAAAGTCAGAGCGGGGTGGAGGCATGTTTAAAAGGTGGTTGTACTGAGGCTGAGACATAGTCAAAACTACATGTTTGCGAAGCGGAGCAGAGCTGGAGTGGTGAAGTTCCGGAGGAGGCCCATCCACCTAAATTGAGAGTGATGTCTGATCAACACAGGTGCCTAGCTGATCAGGAAAGGTCAGGTATGGACCAGAACATGGTGGAGGGGTCCAGGTCCAGAGGCCATCGACGCAACAGGGCCTGGGCCCTATTGCAGGGAACGACCATAATGTTTGCACAATTTAAATGCTGAGCTAGATGGAATGAAAAGGCAGGGAGCTGGGACCAGAAGTGAGGGTTGAGCCGGTTCACCATGCTGCTCCATGGCATTTGCTCTGCTCTCCGCAGTGCTGAGGCTGCGACACTGCTCCGGCTGCTCTGGGCTGTGAGCTCCGCAACAATTTGCTCTGCTGTGTGATGAACTGAGGCTGAGGATATGGGCCTGCTCCGGGCTTCGTGATTACAGACTCAGTTTCGCTCTCAACGCTGTTGCTTGCTTTTATTGGTTGCACAGTGGTTTTTTTTCCTCTCTCTGCTCATTGGGATGATTGTGGATTGACAGAGAAAGTCAGTGGGTAAAAAGGGCAAATTATATTTTTGATGAAGTAACAGAGAAAGTCTAGGAGAAAAAAAACGCAATTAATGCATTTTGTATACATAATTCAGACATAGTTTGATGAAGTGCCATGTAGTAAGCTTGTTATTATGAATGAAGATCATGGAATTAAAAAGATTACAGCAAGCAGGAAAGTGGAAGAGTGAAAGCTAGTTTTTTCAGACAGGAGAGAAAATGTACATAGCAGCTGATGCAGTGGGACAGCAGACAGTGCTGCTTTCTCACAGCTGCATGGACCCAAGTTCCATCCTGAGTTAGAGTACAGTCAGTCACAGAGCACTACAACACATAAACAGCCCTTTCGGCCCATCTCGCCCATGCTAAGCCATAGTTCTGCTTAGTCCCATTGATCTGCACCTGGATCACAGACCTCCATACCCTTCCCATCTATGTACTTAATTAAACTTCTTTTGAATGTTGCAATCGCTAAGTCTTTGCAGAGTCTGCAACTAAGTGTGCCTCCTCTGAGTGGCACAGCCTCCTCCCACATCCCACAACCATGTCAGTGGGTTAAAAGGTGAGGGACTTTGGTGCACTCTTTGGAACTGAAAAGGAAGAGGAGAGATCTGATAGAAACCTTTAAGATTACATGACAACAGATGTATATCGTGAAGGCACCCAGCGACTACATTTACCAAAACCCCAAGTAAACATGAACCTGCAGCTTCTGTGGAGAGAAGTGACCAGAGGATGTTTTAGGTCAAGACCCTTCACCCAGACTGAAAAAAAATTGAAGGGAGATTGCCAATATATTGCCAGCTTCGCTGATAAAACAATGAAGTACCAGCAGGTATAAAAATGAAGGTGATTGGCTACAGAAACACTTGAGGAGAAACATTTTTATACAGTGAGCGTGGAATACAAAGCTGGAGGGAGTAGGGGATACCCATTTAATTGAGATGTGCAATGTGAAACTCGTGAAAGAAAATAAGAAGGGATGTTGGGAGGGGCTGAGGGAATGAACCAGTTGGACTGCTGTTGCATAGGATTGAAGGACTAAGTATCCTTGTTCTGTGCTGTTAACTTTCTACAATCCATATTGTCCTTTTAGAACCAAATACTGGCTGGACAGCAAAGAGGCCTCTGCCTTTCCTTAAATTCTGGTAAAGTATAGCATGAAAACAGTCATTAAACATTCAGTGGTCCAGCATAAGAAAAGCCTCTAGAGGACTAGGCTGGGAAATACTACAGCTGCAGTGTACAAGAGTTATGGATCTGAAATTGAAGCTCCATTTCCTACAGTTCTGAATCTAAATTATTTGCCAACAAATTCAATGACCCTCTTGTACAAGTCAAAGGTGGGAAGGATGAAGCATCTTCAGGCAGTGATGAATTATGTACAGCTATGTGTCGCTTAATGTCCACGATATGTTCTGTGAAATTGGATGTAATGTGATTTGGACATTGTGCAAACACCATATTATATACTTAGCAATTTCTCCATATCCAATATAGGTCCCTCTCGCATTTTTGTGAGCCTTGTAGTTTTCAGTGAAGCCGATCCTTTAACAGCTTCAAGAATTTTTTCTTTGTTTTTCAAGATCATCGTGATTGACGAGTGTGACATGCCTAAATCCCGAGCAATAGCATTCACTGGTTTCCCACCTTCATATTGTTTAATAACCTTTTGCTTCACTTCCAAATCAATGCTTTTCCTTTGCCTCTTGCTGCTGTTATCACTAGGAGCGGTTTTGCTGCGTTTGGAAGCCAAGATGCAATTTATGGTAATACTTTCAAAAGAAAATGAAACAGAGAGATAATGCTACTAAACTCAAGAGACATGCGATACACGAGATTGGTTACATCCGCTATGTCACGTTCTCTGATCGTATATGGATGTATATGCGATTGGACATTGTCCGAATGGACGTTAAGCAGCGCACACCTGTACTTTGGAAGACACAGCAGTATGAATTGTTTACACTATAGTAATAACATTATAGACCTGCGGAAAACATAAAGAAGCACAAATAATGTGTTTAGTAGAAACTTTTAAATGTAATTAAAAACATAGATTTAAAAAGATGGGAATAATATAGATAACCGAAAATATAGCTATATACAATATCAAGAATGGTCAGGAAAAAAAAAGATGCAGATAGAAATACAGAAACAACTAACTTTTGACATTTGCAGCCTGCACTGCCAGTCAGTACAATCACAGCTGATCTTGCATATTAATACCATACTCCCATTTACTTCTTATATATCTATTGTACCCAGAAATGTATCCATTTCTGTTCTTAAAAATGCTCAGCGACTTGGCCACAACCCTCAGGGGTAGTGAGTTCTGCATCCACCAAAGTCCAGGAATCTCTACTCATTTCAGTCCAAAATCTCTTCCCCAAAATCTAAATACCATGACCACACATTCTATACATCCGAGATCCTGTATTCAATTCCGTCTGCTAAGGCAGACAACATAGCATTTCTTAACTGGTTGCTGCACCTATTTTTTGCTCTCAGTTCTTTATGTACAAGAATATACAAGTCTCTTTGCACATCATCGCTTTCCAATCTATGCCATTTAAATAATATTCTATCTTTCCATTTTTGTAATTGAAGTTAACAACTTCATATTTATTCATATCTGTCAGATCTTTCCACACTGCACTCCGTCATTTTAAGTTGCCTGAAAACCTCTTATGTTCCTCCTGTGTCCATAAATACCTCACAATTTTATGTTGTTTGCAACTTTAGAAGGACCGATCGATGTTACGGATAGCTTGAGAACCCAGTGCCAACCCACAGGGCATCAATATTAGTCACTGCCCACCACTGTAACAATCATTTCTTTCTACATACTGTTTTCTACGTGTCAAATTTTCCATCCATTCCACTACATCATGCCAATACCATGTGCATTATGTATATTAAGTTTTAGATCTGATCTTAATATGAGCTTAATAAAAGTACATATAGTAAATATCTACTGGTTTTCCATCACATATTCCAGCAATTACATCATCATAAAACTACAGTAGTTCCTTAAGGTTGCTATAGCTGGAGGTGGTAATGGGGACAAGCTCCCACTACCTATTAAATGCTCCCAATGGCATGCGCCTCAAGTAGCCTCTGACAACCAAGTCCAGCTCCTGGCCTTCCTGTGTGGCTTGGCTACTGAGCCCAGCGGAACCATTTCTACCAACAGCAGAAGGGGCAAATGTGGGTTACCGGTGCCTTAAAACCAGTCGCTTTAAGCAGATGGGACTCATCAGCCATGGTTGGCAGCTCGCCATGAAGGGAAACTCCAATTTCAAACCTCCAGTGCATTGCGGCTATACTCACTCATGGGAAAGTTTCAGGAGTAAACCCCAGGGGAAAAATCCAGAGCTGGAACCCTTAAGGCAGTCCTACATTGAGTTCAATGCAGACTGGCAACTCCTGCGATGCCACTGGTACAAAACTATATCGGTCTCTGCCATTCCTTTGGGTTTATCAGATGTGTGAAGTGGGGGAGCCTACTACATGGGCAACAGCTTGCTCTCCATATTGTACTGCCCAGGCCTGTGTATCTAGACAGCTAGGATGCAATATCCATGGTTAACTCTGACTGACGGAGGCCTCAGACTCAGAAAACTACAGTAAGGTTTGCAAACAAGAGAAAATCTGCAGATGCTGGAAATCCGAGCTACACACACAAAATGCTGGAGAAACTCAGCAGGCCAGGCAGCATCTATGGAAAAAAGTACAGTCGATATCTTGGGCTGAAACCACTTTTTTTCCAGAAATTCACATACTTTAAGAGTCGTGTTACCTCACCATTTCTAATAACCTTCAGCATTTTCCCCACTTCTCAGGTTTGGCTGTCCATCTGTAATATTAGCACAGATTTTCTCTCTCCAGCAACAGTGGCATGATCAACCAGTCATTTTCAGAATTTTCTTTGTGTGTTTGGGTCTGAGTAACAGCTGAAACCTGTATCAAAGTTTTTACACATCCCTTTTTTTAAATTTTTCTTTCTAACTGCCCTCATTAATCAAACAAACAGATGATCCAGCGAACAATGAAATCACAGACAAAATGCTGGGGAAATAATGAAAGGTCTTGACCTGAAACGTCAACTGCTCATTTCTCCCTATAGATGATGCCTGACCTAGTGTGCAATGCTCTGGATTTCCAGCATTTGCAAAATCTCAGTTTCACAACAGTGACGTCAGTTCTGCAGCCCTTATTGGAGATATCCCCTTCATCCTGTTCATACAACTCCTGTCCCCAACTTCTCAGCAATTTAGAGCCAATTTATTTCCTCACTTTCCAAATTCTGAGTAAGTGTTTCCCACTTGAAATGTTCGCTTTGTTCTTTTTCAAAAAGATGCTGTTCGATATGCTGAGAGCTTTCATCATTTACTGTTTGTGTATCTAACCTTGGGCTAACTTGTCTGCACTTCCCATTTTTCATTCTCCATCCTACTCCACGTCCTTTGCCATGTTTCAAAATGCATAAATTATTTCACAATTCCAAAAATTGATCATCAATCCTTCCAGCAATTCCATAACCACCTTCAGACAGAGTCATTATGCAAAGATTTTTACTCCCTCACACTGTGGGATGGATGCAAGATTTAAATAAATTCTAAATTCTAAAATGCCAATTATCAGGCACTGGGGATTTAGTCAACTTACAGTTCCACTGATTTCTCCAGCACAACTTTCTTAATAATACTAATTAACTTTAGTCTGTCACCTTTCTTAAATTTTGGATCCTTACCTTTTCCATTGTTGCATATTCTGTCAGTTCTTATAAAGACCTTACTCAGTGGCCTATTCGTTAATGCACGCTTCAAAGCATCAAACACTACAGAAAGGGGGAGAGCCAGTCCCTTCTTACCATCTGAGCAGCCGGCTCCAATCATTGATTCAGAGCAAACACGGAGGACCCTTGCCAGGGTCAACCCGCGAAAAGCAGGAGGTCCCGACAACATCCCTGTGCTCAAGGAATGTGCTGATGTATTATTTTGCTTCCGACAAAAAAGCCTTGCAAAGGGTGGTTAGGGGAGCAGAGAAGGTTATTGGGGTCTCCCTACCTTCTGTCCAAGACCTCTTTCAGAGTCGATGCCTCCAGAAGACATGGTACATCATTAAAGACCCCTCACACCCTCTCCATGAACTGTTTGTTCTTCTGCCTTCAGGTAAATGTTACAGGAGCATCAAAACTAAAACCACAAGGCTACTAAACAGCTTCCTCCCACAGGCAGTCAGACTGCTATATATCTGCTCTACCTGACTCTGCTTTGGACACTTTTAACTTGCACTGGACACTTATAACTTGTTTTTAACTGACATGTGGCTGTTGTGTTTTACTATTTATTGTTATGTTTTTTATTTAGTGTTGCGTTTGTTATGTTATGATTGCACTGCTCCTGGGAAACGCTGTCTCATTCTGCCTTGCAGAGCTGATGTACAGTTACAATGACAATAAAGTTTTTGAATCTTGAATCTTTTTTTTGAAATATCTAATCATCTAATCATGTGGCACCAACGCAATGCATTAAAGCATGCAGACATGGTCAAGAAGTTCAGTTGCTGTTCAGACCCAAATATCCGAATGGAAAAGAAATGTAATCTAAGTGACTTTGACCCTGGAATGATTGTTGGCATCAGATGGGTTTGTTTGAGCATCTCAGAAACTGTTGGTCTGGGATTTCATGCACAACAGTCTCTAGAGTTTACAGAGAACGTTGTGAGAAAAAAAAATACAGTGAGCGGCAGTTCTGTGGGTGAAAGTACCTTCTCAATGAGAGGTCAGAGGAGAATGACCAGACTGGTTCAAGATGGCAGGAAGATGACAATAACTCAGATCACACACATCATGTCAAAGGTTGCAGCAGCAGAATACAACATACTCTCAGTGGCCACTTTATTAGATACAGAGGGTATGTAATAATGTGGTCACTGGGTGTATTATATAAAAGAAAATTTTTACAAAACCATGATATGAAAGCAAGCAGACTTACCCACTGGCCAAATTCAGGAGTTCCTGCTTTTCAGACACACTTGACTTTTCTTCTAATTCCCACAGCAGAACATTAACGAGGTGAGAATTCTTGATAATAATGGGCACTTCTTCAAACATATTCTCTGAAGTAATGAGGGCTTTCTTTATTCTGGTTGATAGAGACATATGGGAATTAATAAGTCTGCAAGTACTTTCTATATAAAGGGTGATTTGTCCTCAAATATCAACTGGAAAGAGCATCAAAATTACTTATTTTTATACAGTAAATGGGTCTAAAAAAATCACTTTATTACATGGATTTACAATGTGCATCACCTGTTTTAAAGCCAACTCTTGATCTGGCTACATGCTTACCTCTATTTCAAAGTATTTCAGGATTTCAGATATGCATATATTAATTAGGAACACACAGAGGTCACTCAGGTCTTTGACTATTGAACATTCAACAAAACCATAAGATATAGGAGCAGAATTAGGCCATTCAGCCCATGAAATCTGCTCCCACATTTATTCATGGCTGATCAATTTTACCTCTCAACCCCATTTTCTTTTCTTCTCCCTATAAACTTGCAGGCCCTGACTAAACAAGAACCCACAATACAACACACCTGAAGCAACAAATTCCACTGATTCACCACCCTCTGGCTAAATAAATTCCTCATCTCTGTTACAAGGAAATGTCCCTCTATTCTGAGTCTGTGCCCTCTGGTCCTAGACTCCCTCCACTATAAAATACATCCTCATCACATCCACTCTATAAAAGCCGTTCAATATTCAAAAGGTTTTAATGAAATCCCCATCATTCTTCTAAATTCGAGCAAGTACAAGCTCAGAGTCATCAAATGTTCCTCATCTGATAACCCTTTGCATCCCAGAATCATTCACATGAACTCCTCTGAACCCTCTCCAATGTTAGCACATCCTTTCTTTGATAAGGGGCCCAAAGCTGTGTCTTCTACCACCCATGCTAACCCTTCACCCTCCATAATCTCTTCACCTCACTAGTGTCAGGAAGGAGGTACAGAGGCATCAGGACTAGGATTGCCAGACTGAGTAACAGCTTCTTTCTCCCAGGGTGTAGGACCCTATCACCACTGAGGTTTCATCACTTGGACAGTTTACCTGTGCTGCACACTTGACATGCATTTTGAAACACATTTTAATAACAGTCATGGTAATATTATGTTTTATGTGCTGTGTATGAAAAAGCACTGTAGGTGCAGCACGGTTCAGAGGAAAATCGTCTCATTTGGTTGTATAGTCAGATAATGAACTATGAAGGGACAGTTCTTGTTGTCACATTACAGGAAAGAAGTGGAGTCTGGTTTCCACCGATATCAGCCTTGTACAATGAGGCGGACTCCTGGCATCATAATCTACCACATTATGATCTTACACTTTATTGTTTATTGCATTACACTCTTTCAGTAGCTTTTAAATGTTATTCTACACAGTTACCATTTTAACTTATTCTGGCCCAATGCACACTATTCAAGAGAAGTGTTTCATTATATCTTTGTATATGTGACAATTACAAAACAATATTAATATTTTAGAAAGGGCACAGAAAGGATTCAACAGAACCTCTTTTGGCGTTGGAAGCGTGGTGACGCTTGCAGGTTCTCTGAGCATGATCCTCACTGATTTGTCTCAAGCAATGCATTTCACTGTAAGTTTCAATGTACACTTGATGAGTAAAGCTAATCTTTATCATGACCCAAAATTCCATCATCGGGGCCCCTACCACCCAGGCCATGCTCTCTTCGCGCCACTGCCATCAAGAAGGTGGTACAGGACCCTCAGCACTCACACCTCCAGGTTTAGAAAGTTATTACCCCACAACAATCAGGCTCTTAAACCAGAGGTTTAACTTCACTTATCCCCCCAAACTATGGACACTTTCAAAGACTCTTCATTTCATGTTCTTTATACTTATTGCTTATTTATTATTATTACTTTTCTCTTTTGTATGTGCACAATTTGTTGTTTTTTGCACACTGGTTGTTTGTCTGTCCTGTTGGGTGCTATTTTTTTATTAATTCTATTGTGTTTCTATTGGGTAGATGAAGCTCGTCAGCCTGGGAAGGCAGTCCATCTAAGAGAGGGAAAACTTTGATTTCAAACCTCCGCTGCCTTGCAGCCATACCCACTCATGTGAAAGTCTTCAGGAGTAAACCCCAAGAGCAAATCCGGAGCTGGAGTCCCTAAGGCAGTCCGACGTTGCCTTCAACCTCGCTCTGGCAACCCCTGCGCCGACACTGGTGCTAAGCTGTATCGGCCCTTGCCCTTCCCTTGGACAACGTTGGTGTTGTGGAGAGGGGAGACTTGCTGCGTGGGCAACTGCTGGTCTTCCAAACAACCTTACTCAGGCCTGCGCCCTGGAGAGGACACAAACTTTCCAGGCGCAGATCCATGGTCTCGTGAGACTATAGAATGCCATCACGTTGTGTTTCTTGGATTTACTGAGCATGCCCGCAAGAAATCAAACCTCAGGGTTGTATATGGTGACAAAAATGTACTTTAATAATAACTGTTCTTTTGTTGTACTCTGTGTAACCTGGGATAGAGCGACCTGAATAACAAAGAAGATAATGAAGGTGATGAAAGAAAAAATGCATGGCACACATGAGGTGCCCAATTCCAAAGAGCCAGGCTAAAAAAAATAAACAAGAGGGAAGTGAAGAAGAAAACAAAACAAATAGGAAACAGTATTTGAAGAGAAAAGCACTTAATATAAAAAAGAACTCAAATGGGTTTGACAGGTAAGTAAATTAATGCTTAGTGAGAAGGGATAAGTCTAACTTTGGATAAAGTTCAAAGTAAATATATTATCTAAATGTCACCATTGAGATCCATTTTCTTTCAGGCGTTCACAGTAACACAAATACAACAGAATTAGTGAAAAACAACACACAAGGACTGGCATAAAGCAAAAGGCAATGGTTCAAAAGTATCTTTCTTAAAGTGAAATTACAATCTGCAGAATGTAGCAATAGCAGTTCAGAAGTTTTGAGCTGCCCACAAAACACTTACATATATCGCCATCGCCATCTTGAGATGACAGTAGCAGAAGGTATAGATGAAATAATACATCAATATTCTGTCTATGTTTCAGGATACTGTCAAATCTCAGTAAGAATTAGTTTGATAGCAGATGGCCTATAAATTGCTGAGGAGATGGTACAAGCAAGGCTGGCACTACTTCTTTATAAATAAATGACCTGATTTTTACAGGATGCACTCTGGGTTTGAGTGGAGAGATAGAAACATGTCTCTACAAAAGAACATGTAAAGCACTCCTTCCCTCCACTTGCATTTGGGCAAGGTATAGCTACCCCCTCCCCACCGAACAGGGTCACGCAAAGTCATGGAAGCAAGTGATGGATGGTCGTATGAGTTGCTGGTGCAGATCACAAGTCCTGCTTTTGTGACCACTGGCACCAGGCAGACAATCTCTGAGGATATTGGTAATGGTTGGGGTCACCCATCTTGTAAAGACACTGTCCAGTAGAAGGCAATGGCAAATAACTTCTGTAGAAAAACTTGCCAAGAACAATCGTGGTCGTAGAAAGACCAGACTCGCCTACATCACACTACGTGGCACATAATGAACAAATGACTCAGGGTTATGGGGGGGGGAAGATATGTGCATCTATTTTTAACTGCACCAGGTGCCAGAGGAATGGAAAATGGCAAATGCAACACCTTTATTCAAAAGTGGAAGCAAAGGCATTGCCAGGCAACTATAGCTATAGGTATTTCTTTTAAAAAAAACACAAAAATCAAAGAAAACATTAAGAAAGTGGAAAACAAATTAATAAAGTGAGCATAAATATGTTCATTTAAAATTGTGCTTAAGAAAGTAGATCGAATCCTTAATATGGTAATATAGGAGGCTGATGTAAGAAGCCAACGAATGCAATGCAATGGGTATTGTTAATATAGATTTTTTTTAATATTTGATAAAATCCAACACAAAAAGGGAAGTAATAGTGTGGGCAAAAACTATAAATAGAGATGTAGATTGTGTTAATGTGATAACAAGGAAACACAGACAAATGATGTAGATGTAGAGACATGGAATGCAGCAGGGCCACACCCAAGTTTCAGGAACCTCGCTAATTATGTTATAGTGTGCACCCATTACTGTAATAGAAAATAAGATTAACTAGATTAATAGAATGAGCACACAAGTTTCAGGAACTTCACTACTTAAGTTACAGCATACATCCAGTTGTAACACAAAATTGGATTAAGTAGAAACATAGAATGCTGTAGCGATGCCATCCAAGTTTCAGGAACGTCACTAATTATGTTATAGAAATTTAGATTTGCCGTTAAAAACTAGTTGATAATCATTTGTTCCTCAGGACCTGATATGTTTGCTACTTTAGTCTTCTTGTAGCCATTATTCTGGTTCTTCATAATCTCAGTAACTGGGAATGTAAAAGCTGTATCAAATTCATGCTCTGGTAGTTCAGCTTTGACTGGTCTCCTGGTGCAGACAAATTTTGAATAAATCGCCCATTATTTTCAATACCAACTCCATGTGGCCTTTCAGTCTGCTCCCACAATGAGCAATATTGATGCCTATGGATTTAAAGGGTCAGCAGCATCAAGGGTTGCAAGTTGGCTTAAAGAGCACAGAACCAGACTGAGTTGTCTCCAAGTTCAATGAGAGAACCAGTACACTTTCTTAAAATATATATGACTTAGACATGGGTTAACGTATGAGGAACATTTGTTGGCTCTGAACTTGTACAGTCTTGAAGAATGAGGAGGAATCTCATTGAAACCAATAGAATATTGAAAGGCATAAATAGACTGGAGGTGGAAAGTATGTTTCCAACAGTGGGAGAGCCTAATATCAGAGGGCACATCCTCAGAATATAAGGGAGTCCCTTTAGAACAGAGATGAGAAGGAATTACTTTTACCAGAAGGTGGCGAACCTGTGGAAATCATTGCCATGAATGACTGAATACATTTAAAGTGTTGATAGGTCTTGATTAGTAAGGATATCAAAGTATGGGGAGAAGGCAGGAGATTGGAGCTGAAAGGGGAAATAAGTCAACCATGATGCAGACTCAGTGGGCCAAAGGCCTAATTTGGCTCCTATGTCATATGGTATTATAGCTTGGGATAGTTTTTCCAAATTTATGATGACACAAAACCTGCAAGGTAAGACTGTGATAAAGATGGTGAAAGACAGCAAGACTGACAGACAGATGAAATGTAAAGCAGAATTGTGCGAAAAGATGCAATCTGGCAGAAAAAATAAGCAGAGATAATTCGAAAATATGGCAAGATACAGAGGTGCACACGGGAGATAGAGAGGCTTGAGTGTATCTGCACATAATCTTTGAAAGTGGCAGAATTTGGTGAGAGATCAGTTATTAAAACTGAAGGAGAATGGTGATTTATCTTTGACAGACTTCTATTGATGCACAGTGGTTGCATCGCAGCCTGAAAACACCAGAGCCCAAGAACAGAAAAAGCTTACAAAACCTAGTGGATATAGCTCAGCCCATCACAAGCAAAGTGTTCCCCACTCATTGAGGACATTTACAAGGAGTGCTATCACAAGAGAGCAGCATCCATTATCAAGAACCCCCAATATCCAGGCCATGCTCTCATCCTATTAAAATCATCAAGCAGGAAGTACAGGAGCCTTAGATTCCACACCACCAGCTTCAAGAACTTTCATTATCTCAAACCATCAGGCTTCTGTGCCAGTGTGGATAATTTCATTCACCTCAAAACTGGACTGACTCCACAATTTATAGACTCACTTCCAAGTAATCTACAAATTTGGCATTTTTTTTTGTAGAGCAGACTTAATAGCCTATTTCTGCTCCTCTCTTATGGACTTCTTTTGCAGATTGGTTGTTTGCCCATCTTTGTTAATTATGTATGTTCATAAATTCTGCTGCATTTCTTTATTTTCCAATAAATACCAGCAAGAAAACGAATGCCAAGGCAGTATATAGTGACATATACATATTTTGATAATAAATTTACTTTGAATATTTGGACTTTGAACTATAGAGAAAAAAGTTTGGAAGGAGAAAAATTTGACCAGTGCAGCAAGAGTTGAACCAGAAAAAAAGTTAGGGATTTGAGAAAAGTGTACAAAATCATGATTTATATCAATTAATGCACAGAAGCCTGATCATCTGCTGATGATTTCAAGAACAAGGGTATAGATTTAAAATTCTGACAATAGAAAAAAAAGATAATGTTAAAAAAACACTTATGTCATGCCACTGTTCAAAAAAGATGTTGGCAAATGGCAGTTAACTATAGGCCAATTACTTTAACATCTGCAGATGGGAAAATCTTTGAAGCTATCATTAGAGAAGAAATAACAAGGAATCTGAAAAGAAATGGATCCATCAGGCATGCGCAGCATGGATTCAGCAAAGGCAGGTCCTGCTCGACTAGAGTTCTTTGAGGATATAATGAGCACAGTGGATAGAGGGGAACATTGGAGGTGGACATTATTTGCTTGGATTTCCAGAAAGCGTTTGATATGGTGCCACATAAAATATTTATCAGATAAGGTTACATAGAGTTGGGATGATGTAATAGCATGAATAGAGGATTGGTTGACCAATAGAAAGCAGAGTGTAGGGATACATGGGCATTTCCCTGGTTGGCAATCAGTGGTGACTGGTGTGCCTCAGGGGTCAGAGCTGGGCCCGCAACTATCCACCATATATATTACAGATCTGGAAAAGGAAACAGAAGATAGTGTATCTACCTTGCTGATGATGCTAAATTGAGTGGAAAAGCAAATTGTGCAGAGGATACCGAGAGTCTGCAGAGAGATATATGTAGGTTAAGTGACTACAGTGTAGGTAAATGCAAGGTCATCCACTTTGGAAGGAAAAAAAGGTGCAGTTCTGGTCCCCTTACTTGAGGAAGGATATACTGGTTTTGCAGGCGGTGCAGAGAGGGTTCACAAGGGGCTTAGACTATAAGGAGAGATTGAGTTGACTAGGACTGTACTCACTGGAATTCAGAAAGATGAAAGGAGATCTTAAAAACATATAAAATTATGAAGGGAATAGATAAGATAGAGGCAGGAAAGTTGTTTCCACTGGTAGGTGAGACTATAACTAGGGGACATAGTCTCAAGATTTGAAGGATTAAACTTAGGATGGAAATGAGGAGGAACTGCTTTTTCCAAAGAGTGGTGATTCTGTGGAATTCTCTGCCCAATGAAGCAGTGGAGGCTACCTCAGTAAATATATTTAAGACAAGGTTGGATAGATTTTGGCATAGTAGGGGAATTGAGGGTTATGGGGAGAAAGCAAATAGATGGAGATGAGTCCATGATCAGATCAGCCATGATCTTATTGAATGGCAGAGCAGGCTGGATGGGCTAGATGGCCTACTCCTGCTCCTATTATGTTCTTTTATGATCTGAAGTCTGCTTCCTGTGGTGGTTCTCTTTGCCTACAAACAGGAACTGGAGGAGGCTTGAGAGAAAGTAGATTGCTCTGCTGAAAGCTGACATTAGAATGGTGGTGGTAGACGTGAGCTTAATTAGAACATTTTTAGAGAAGTTTGGATAAGTGCATGGACCATGGCGATGGACTGGGTGCAGATAGCTTGGACTAGGCTGAAGACTGGGCTTGCACAGAGCAGATGGACCGAAGTGCCTGGTTCTATGCTGTAATGCTCTATGACTCTCTAATTATGGGCTGAGTGGTCTCCTCTGCAATAGCAGTTCTAACTAGTGGCACTACCAATGTTCAAACACCAGAGGTCCTGTGAGAGCTAGAAAACCATCAGACAGAAATAACCATTGACAGAAATAAACACTGACCTGTACAAACTTCGGTCTGCTCAGACAAACTAATGCATAAGTTTCAGTAACAATTCTGAATAAGATCTTTTAACTTCCAGTTTGTGTCTACAACATGATCATGGACTATATCTGTAGTCTCAGGACCCTAGAAGTAGAAATAACCTTAACGTGTATCTGCTCAATCTTCCTTCTCGAGGAGAGACCCAACTTAAAGTTCATAATTGCAACATCTCATTCATGTCATCATTTTACTAAGAGCTCTGATAGCCCCAATCCATGGTTTTGAGCTCCATCCAATCATATACGCCTTTTACTCAGACAATACTCCAATTAGCATCTTGTGTAAACTCAATACTGTTCCCTTGCTTTTATTTTGAAATTTTTCACTCACAGGACTTCATTCTATTTAATACCATGCCCTTTCTTCAAGTCTCTTGAACTGTAATTTTACAAATGCTGTTTGCAATTTTTAAAAAACTTATTTTCTCTTTACCAATATAGTTATGATTCCTTTTCAATTCAATTAAATTCATAAGGAAAGTATGCTGTTTGGAAAACTACATAGAATAAATCCCACTGCAGGGATTATTAACTACTTTGACCCTTTTTTGTAAGCTTTCTAATTAAATTGCCTCAATATTATTAAAGGTTTGACAACCACACTGGGCCACAGTTACAGGCTATCTGATTAAATGTTTATCCCAAGTCCATATCCAAAAGTGCATTATGAAATATAAATTATAGAAATGACAAAGTAAATTTATTACATATATGTACAGTACTGTGCAAAGGTCTTAGACCCATATGACTAGGATGCCTAAAACTTTTACACAGTACTGTATTTGTCAATGTGCAGCAGAGCAAATTTGTAAATCTGGTGGAGAAAAAGATGTTGGGAATGGTGAGGAAGGAGTGCTGTGGGAGGGGGAGTGGGCCAAGTGACAGAGGAGTGCTGCAGTGGGTATAGACAGACCTACCCAAGACATCAGCAATGTCATTTGATTCAAAACAATTGGTTTTTTGATCACAACAGAATGTCTCTCTACTGCTTCCCACTCCTTCCACTCTCCCTTTCCCTTTTTCCAAATATGATTTCCTTTTTCCTGCACCCTTCCAACTCTCAGACCCATATCAGAATCAGGTTTATCATCACTCACATACGTCATGAACCTTGTTTTTATTTGAGGAAGCAGTACAGTACAATACATAAAATTACTACAGTTCTGTGCAAAAGTCTTAGGCGCCTTAGCTATATACATGTGCCTAAGACTTTTGCACAGTACTGTACATGTCATTTTACTGCAGGCATTCACTGTAGAATAGAGAAATACAGTAGAATCAATGAAAATCTATGCACAAAGACTGACAACCAATGTGTTATAGAAGACAAACTGTGTAAAGAAAATGGCTACTTAACTGCTTCCCTCTCTCAACTCATCTTGCCTGACCATCACCTCCCTCTGGTGCTCCTCCTTCTTCCTTTCTTCCATAGTCTTCTACCCTCTCCTATCAGGTTCCCTCTTGTCTAGCCTTTCCTCTCTTTCACTAATCAACTTCCCAGCTATTCATTTGACCCCCTCCCACTCTTCCAGTTTCACCGATCAGCTGCCACCTTGTACTTCTTCCTCCCCTCCTCCAATCTTCTTACTCTGACTTCGCTTTTCTTCCAGTTCGGATGAAAGGTGTTGGCCTGAATGTCGACTGTTTATTCTTTTCCATGAATGCTGCTTGACCTGCTGTGTTCCTCCAGCATTTTGTGTGTACTGCTTTGGATCTCCGGCATCTACAGATTTTCTCCAGTTTGTAATCATTTGAAATAGTGTATACCACTTTAATCATGCAAACTCCACCTGCTGTACTGTTTGATAATAGCACCTTGATTCTCCTAGGATGCCGGCAAATTAATTCTGCCAATTTCCATTCCTCTAGTTTCCTTCATTCTTGTTGAGAAGTATTTTGTTGTCAATGCATGTCAAAATTTGTTGCAATGTGACAATATTCTACATGAATTTTACTTCGTTATTTACATATGGATAATGATTCACCTTTCTACAAACAAATACTATTGCTGACCTTGACATCCATCAAAATGACTTCTGGCTAAGTTCAAACAAATCAAGATTACTTTAAGCCAAATTCATAAAGATAAAAACATTACAAAGGCATGGGAATAAAAAGAGGCAGAGCTGCATTTATATGCTGCCTTTCTTAATTGTGTAAAATGTTTTATTAAAAGATGATCACTGCAGGAAATGGACAGCCAGTTTGCATAAAATTTCTGAAAACACTCAAGAAATAATGATCAGACTAACAGTCTCAGTAAAGTTGATTAACAGAAAATTATTGGGAATGTCATTCCTCAACTTGCACATATCAGTGCTTTGCAGCAATACCCAGTACAGTCGTCCCTCCTTATCCACGGGTTCCGCATGCGCAGATTTAACCAACCGCGGATCAGGAAAACCCGGAAGTTCTCTCTCCAGCACTTGTTGTTTGAGCATGCACAGATCTTTTTTTCTTGTCATTATGCCCTAAACAATACAGTCTCACAACTATTTACATACCATTTATATTGTATTAGGTATTGTATGTATTGTATAGTATTAAGTAATCTAGAGATGATTTAAAGTATACAGGAGGATGTGCATAAGTTACCGCGGATCTGGAATCGGAAAAAAAAACACAAGTTCTCAAAGTCGGAACACATACAGCCGGTATTATTTAGCGTCAGTTAGTCAAACGTTTGTCTTAGTATATATTTTACCTCTCTATGCATATAACACACTTAAGAAACATATGTATTTCAATAATTAAACCAAGTGTTATAATTGTAGCTTTCATCGGAGCAGGGCTCCATTATTCTCACTTTATCCCGACTGTAGCCTAACGCTTCTGCAATGTCTGATGGCATTTCACCCCTTTCAATCACCTTATTATTTCCACTTTATTTTCAATTGTGATTGTTTTCTGGAACAGAAACACTGCAGGCAGCAGGTCCCGAGCTCTGCCAGGTCCGAAAATCCACGGCACCAAGACAGGTTAAATAAGCTCTGGAGCTCCGCAGGGTCCTAAAATCCACCGACTTGAGCGTCCGTGTTTTTTGGTATCCGCAGAGGGTCCCGGAACCACTTCCCCGCAGATAAGGAGGGCCAACTGTACTGCAATTAAGCATAATCTTGACTTTTTTTTGCTCAAACCTCGAGTGGGACTTGAACACTGTGCAAAACTAAAATTACATGACTAACACCAGAAGAAAGATGGCATATCCTTCCATAACAGACTGAACAGTGGTGATCCAGCTCTTTGAAAGACATAGAGGTGACTTGGTTTAGGTCTTTTAAAATTATAAATGGCTTCAGCAGGGCAGCTATTATGTTTCTTTGTGTCAAAGTGTTCAGTTCTGAGAGACAATCACTAATCAATCCAATAAATCAGTTGGGGAAAAATGTCTTCACTCAACAAAATAAATGGGACAGAGTTCCACATGAAGTGCTTGAGGTAATTAGCATGAGTGCATTGAAGGAGAAGTTGGACACATAAATTAAGGAGGTAGGAGTAAAGAACAAGCCATTTGTGTGTAAAAGTGCAGAGGGCAAGCAAAAGCAGCAAAATAAATGTATTGAAACGGTAACACAAAATGCAGGGAATACTCAGCAAGCAGAAAAAGCAGCAAGCTGTGGAGAGAGAGAGAGAGAGAGAGAGAGAAACAGTTCATGCTTCAAACTGATGACATTCCATCAGAACTGGAAAGAGTTGGAAACACACACAAAAAATGGTTAAGGAACGCAGTCTCTATGGAAATGAACAAACAATATTTTGGGCAAAGACCCTTCTTGAGGACTAGAAAGGAAGGGGGAAGATGCCAGAATAAAAAGGTGGGGGGGGGGGGGGGGGGAGGAATAGCTAGAGGGTGATAGATGAAGCCAGGTGGGTAGGAAAGGTAAAGGCTGGAGAGAAAGGAATCTGATCGGAGGGGAGATTGGACAATAGAAGGAGAAGAAGGGGACCCAGAGGGAAGTGATCGGCAGGTGAGAAGAGGTAAAAGAATAGATTATGGAATAGAAGAAGAGGAAAAGGGGAGGGTAGAAAAATTATCAGAAGGAAAAATCGATATTCATGCTATCAGGTTGGAGGTTATCCAGACAGAATATAAAGTGTCGCTCCTTCACCCTGAGGTGGGCTCATCTTGGCACAAGAGGAGACCATAGATTGACATGTTTGATCAGAAATGGAAACGGAAATTAAAATGTCTGACCACCAGAAAGTGCTGCTTTTGGCAGATAGGGCAGAGGAGCTCGACAAAGCATTCCCCCAATTTACGATGCGTCTCGCCAATGTAGAGGAGGCTCCACTGGGAGCATCAGAAAATACCATGTTTACGTTAATGAATTTTTGTAATAAATTGGGAGTCTAAAAAGACAGCGATAAAACTTGTGCTGCTAGGAGAGGAGGGCAATGAAGGTTTGTTCATATCAGATAATCTTTCTGGAGATAAGAGAAAGAAATAAAGGGAGAGAGGGACAAATGCAATGCTAGAATTGTGAGGTATAAAAGAGTAAAACATTGGAAAAAAATATTGGAAATCTGAAATAGAAGGGAATCTTGGGAATACTCAACATACAAACTAAGAAGTTAATCATCTGAAATTGCTGAATCCAAAAGAGGAAAGAAATAACTCATCTACAACATCTCACAATTCTGAAATTGTTAAATGATTGCCCTGAATGATTTTCTTGCATTTGTATCTTCTTTTCACAAACCAATGCTCTACCAGCACCAGTCCCGTCATTCAGTTGGACTCCACCCTCTTCTCTCCTCTGAGCTTTAACATGATTATTTTCTCAAATGTTATGTTTTTGAAAATCTATTGACCAGGGGCATTAACAGCTTCTCTCTCCACAGGCAAAGTATTTCCAGCATTCAGAAAAATAAATCTGAAATAAGAACAAAAAATGCTGGAAACACTCAGGAGGAAGGCAGCATCAGTGAGAAATGGTTAACACTTTCAGGTCAAAGACTTTGCATCAGTGGTATAAAATCCTGATACAGAACTGGAACACTTGGGTCATAAAAGTTATCCAGACACCTCAAAGTTTGCCAAGTCTTTGAAAATAAGAAAACTGAAGTAGAATATGGCAATGTTGAAAATATTTATTTTATTTAGATACAGCATATAACAGGCCCTTCTGGCCTAGTGAGCCACACCACCCGGCAAACAACCTACTTAACCCTAGCTTAATCACAGGACAATATACAATGACCAATTAACTGATCTTTGGAATGTGGGAGGAAAACAGAACATCCAGAGGAAACCAACATGGTCATGAGCAAGATATACGAGCTCCTTACAGTGCCAGAAATGCTCCAAACTCTTATTAGCTGTATTAGTGTTGCTCTGACCACTATGCTAACGTGGCACCTCTGTAACAATGTAATGGAGTGTTTAAATTGTTTGTGTATCATCGGATCCCAATCAAGACTGCATTAGGGTGCAGAAAAAAAATCTAAAATTTAACACAAATCATAAGCTAAGAAAAGAAATGCCATAACTACAGCACATACAGCCTGAAAATTCACAGATGGTTTAATACGAAGGCATTGTATATGTATTGCATAATTTGAGAGCCACTTTTAAAATAGTCAACTCCAGCATACGGCATTTTGTACTGACTAATTTTGACTGCAATTTTTGGATATATTTCAATGTTTTAAAACAAAGGTGGTTCCAGAAAAGACAGTGAAATTGATTTTGAGTGTAAGATACATTCTGATTCTCTGTTATTTTTCCATGAGAACAAACTTACCCTTCAGGAGTGAAATCTTTCTCTTTACAAACTTCCATTAATTTCGGAGTCAGTCTGTAAGCTTTCAGTGAAAGAGAACCCTGTGCAGTTTTAATTGGATCTAGAAAGAATCGAAGTGAGAAGTAGTAAGCTAATTCTTAAAACTATTTGCATTTGCAGAAATATTACTGCGAAAATCAGATTAGAACAACATTGACATACTCCCCTATTACAAAAGATTCAACAAAAGCAAATATTTTTTTTAAAATAGCAGCTTGGCGGTCTCTATATTATAGCAAGAAAACTTTTTTTTTCCATTTTTTGCAAGCACTTGGAGCTGTATCTAAAGCTGGCCTCTATGGTGCACACTCTGCAGAGAAGTATTGTTTAGATATTGCATACAAAGACCATATGCAGAGGTCTGACATTTTTCTATGGACCTGCAGCAGTAAGTAAGGAATCTTTACCCTGAATCCCCAGTGTATGGTAGGAAAAATGAGCTTCTATCCATACCGAGAGCATTTGTACTGATGAAATATGATGTTTTGGCTTACTAACAGAATACTAAATATCCATGGGCAATACTTTATATTTGTAGTCAGATAAGTCAAACTCCAGAAAATTCCCTGGAATTATGAATTGAAATGCATCTGAAAAAAAATCTTCTTTTGGGAATTGAAGCTATGAGTTGGTAAAGAAAACCTGATTCTCAAGCATCTGCATATGGGAGAAAAATGGAAAGCTTTTTCTCTTTCTCTAAGGACGGTAAGAGGCACATGGTCGGGGCAGAAATAAAGAGAGCTTGAAGATATATTCAATCATATTAAATCGGACAGGCGGGGGTGTACTTGAATAAGACATTAATGCCTCCAGAAGAAAGAAATGCTGAGTACAACCAAATATTAAACAGGAATATAATGTCCACTAATATTTTCTAAATAACATATTTGTCTCTAGTCCAATCAGAAATTTAAACCTTTCTCTAAATAGGGGCAGACAAGGAATTGATAAATAGTATTAAAGATCAATATGAGCAAACTCTAGCTTCTCTTTTGAGGTATTCAGTGTATACACTGTGATCCCCTCCAAGCTGATCGCCAAACTTCGCCAACTTGCTATCAGCTCATCCCTCTGCAATTGGACCCTGGACTTCCTGATTAACAGACTCCAATCTGTCAAGTTAGACAACCTCTCCTCCTCCACTCTCACCCTGAACACCGGCGTGCCTCAAGGCTGTGTGCTGAGCCCTCTTCTGTACTCCCTTTTCACCTATGACTGCGTTCCTGTACGTGGTTCTAACTCCATAATCAAGTTCGCATTCAACACCACGGTGGTTGCGCTGATCAGAGGGGATGATGAGACGGCCTACAGGGACGAGTTCCAGCACCTGGCCGCGTGGTTTGCCAACAACCACCTTAATACCCAGAAGACCAAGGAGATCATTGTGGACTTCAGGCATGCTAGGAGCCACTCTCACGTACTCACCTACATCAATGGAGCTGTAGTGGAGTGTGTATCAAGATTCAAATTCCTTGGTGCCCACATTTCTGAGGATCTCACCTGGTCCCTGAACTCCTCCATCCTGATCAAAAAGGTGCAACAGCACCTTTATTTCCTGAGGAGCATCAAGAAAGCTCACCTCTGTCCCAGGATACTGACGGACTTTTACCTCTGTACCATTGAGAGCATACACACCGATTGCATCTCAGTGTGGTATGGCAGTTGTCCCGTATCGGACCGCAAAGCACTCCAGCGTGTGGTGAAAACTGCCCAGCAGATTATCTGCACCCAATTGCCAACCATTGAGAACATCTACCATAAACACTGCCTGGGCAGGGTGAAAAACATTATCAAGGGTGCATCTCACCCTAACCATGGACTTTGTACTCTCCTCCGATCCGGTAGACGCTACAGGAGCCTCCGCTCCCGCACCAGCGGGCACAGGAAGAGCTTCTTCCCTGAGGCTGTGACCCTGCTGAACCTCACATCACAGCGCTAAGCAGTATTGCACCCATATTGTACTGTCTCAGTACTGTTATATTTGTGTGCTGTAGCACTTGCTTTTTATTCAGTTATTTTGTAAATAACACTATTCTTTGCATTTCTGATTAGATGCTAACTGCATTTCATTGGCTTTGTATCTGTATTCGGCACAATGACAATAAAGCAGAATCTAAAAATAAATAAATAACATTAAATATGGTAGCTATTGGTTCTATTGTTCCATGCCATATTTGACCGGCACATTTGTACACTCTTCCACTGCCCTACTACGTGGAGATTTAAGTTAGAAGTGAACCACCCAACAGCAACATTATAAATCCTTACGTATTGGGATAAATCTGTTTATATTCAGTTCATTACTTATTTATTACAAGTAATCTCAGTTTCATGCTTGAAAAACGCTAAATCATATCAGGTTTCTTTTGATAAAATGTAGTTGGGTTGATTAGCAGTTCTTATTTGAATAAACTTCCACATTACGTTAGAAAACTTGCATGCAAAATTATTTTCAGTGAAAAGCTGTAAAGGGACAAACATATACATATGTAAAGTCATATGTGATACAAAATGGAAAATTGGGAGGGGAGGATGTTTTTTAAAAAAATTACATAAAATTTCCAATGAATACAAGTATATTTTAACAGCTTTTCTACTGTAATCCGATTGTTAACATACTGAAACAATTTTTGTCCCACTCAAAGATTAATCGTGTTCATTAGTATTTTTTCTGACAGATATTCAGGATGTAACATTTACTTCTCGGTTGGAAACTTCGTAACAGCCTGCCAGCTATGGCAAATAGTGAGCTTGGGGAAGGCAATAAAGATGTTTTACCTACAGCTATGATACTGCACAGAACATCTGGTTTAGCAAGTAAAGGAAACAGTAGTAAATGGTCAGAAAGAAGAAAATCTTTGTGCTAGGAACAGTCGATGTTTTGTGAGCGGCTGTCAGAGGCAAAATCTGGCAAAATGTGTCATAACTGTAAGGTCACGTACTGAGCCAGACTTAAGCAATCAGTTTTTGTTAGACATCTGGTCCTGTTCCACCCGCCATCAACAAGGGGGAAGAGGAATGAAAAAAAATGAAGCAGCAACTTTGGCATTCCAGAATGTACACATCAGGGCTCTGATAGCAAGAAAAATAAATAGAAAGAAGGAAACCCTGTCTAGACTGAGCCGCTGCTGGGGCTGAGGCAGACACTGGGCTGGTATTTACCGAGAGGGGTTGCCAGGCTGCACTGCCAGGTAAACAGAGCAGAAGAAGAAATGAATAGAAAAGCGTCACTGACCGTAGATGAGGACCACAGACTCTTCTATTGCATGTTGGTAACTAAACTGGGAATCCAATAGAGCCCGGCTGACGAAAGAGCCGTAGTAAGTTGACTGATACCAGCCAACGTGGAGGTGGTCGATGTTAACATGACGCAGACTTCTCATCATTTCCATTTGGTATTGAACTGCAAAAGAAAACAGGAAAAACAAAATCATGATTTTCAAACTCTTAAAACTTTCTAAGCTAGTTTCTACTACTAATCTATTTTATGATTTATTGGATGCCATAAAAGATCTTTAAAAAAAAATAGCTTGATTTGTCACACGGACATCGAAAGACAGTGAAACGTATCATATGCACTAACAACCAACACAGTCCATGGATTGTACTGTGGGCAGCCTGCAAATGTCATAATGCTGCCAGCACCATTGTAGCATGCCCACAATTTACTAATCTTAACCTGTACATCTTTTGCACTGTGGGAGGAGACCGGAGCACCTGGAGGAAACCTATGAGGACATGGGGTGAACACACAAACTCCTTACAGAGAGCAGTAGGAATTGAACCCTGATCAGTAATCAATAGCAATTTTCCTAACCGCTTCACTAACATGTCGCCCCGCTAATGCTATGCAAGAAGAATTTCCCACTCCAGTAAAAAAAAATACCATTCTTAGCTTTGAACATTAATCTCCAGAAGGAAGTGAGCTTTTTCTCCTTTTACACTTGAACTTCAAACCTACTGTCTTGAACACCCTTGTTTAATATTGACCCTCCAATTTGGCCCTTGCATTATACTGTAGATAGCAAGAAAATGCAAAGCTGAGGATTTCTGATTTAGGACAGAAATATTCTCCAAACAATCAAAACCACTAGTCACCAGTTTATTTTATAGCCCCCACCTACCATGGAGCGGCACAGTAGCATAGTTGTTAGCACAATGCTCTACAGAACAAACAACCCTAGTTCAATTCCTGCTGCTACCTGTAGGGAGTTTGGGTTTCCTCGCACAGTCCAAAGACCTACCGGTTAGTAGGTTAACCGATCAATGTAAATTATCCGATGATTAGGCTAGGATTAAACCAGGGGATTGCTGGGCAACATGGCTCAAAGGGCTGTGCTGTATCAATTAATAAAATGTCTAAATACTCCTATGGATTTGAGGTTTATTTTTAATATAGCTTCCATTGGATGATACCACAGCTCTTCAATTCATAAGATTAAAAACCAATATTAAAATTGTTCAATATGATACACCAAATGGATCCTGGACAGGGAGAACGTACAAGCACTTCAATAAAAAATTCAGTTTGCAAAAATAAAACATTTTGGGAGATACAAACATCCCTGCAAAATATCTATGTATAGTTAGGGAACTTAAGACTCACATACACACTGCATGTAGAAACATCTGTAAGAAATAGGTTGTGCAAAATTTACTTTTTCTACTTATTCCAGCTAGTGTCTTATTATCATACCTCTGTACAATCTGAATTTAATCAGTAATGGGCCACAGGTATTATATGTATATATTCACAATGATCACCAGTAGTTGGACTGAGGGAAAAAATAATCAAGCGGTCAAGTTTTATCCTATTTCCTCAGAATATTGTTGACAAAAAGTCTAAAATGCTCAACACCACACAAGCAACCAAACACAGCCCAGACATTAAATTACACAAGGCTGCTGACTCAAAGATGACTATCAAACATGACTTTTATTTAATTCTCAAAATAATCTTGTTGCTGGAAATGCGTCTATTGGCAGATAAACACGCCACATAAGCAAAGAAAGTTATAATTACAAAGGACATATGTTATTCTCCATAGAGTGAAAACAGCTACTGCATTAAGTGCTCACCAGATGTGTCCTAAAAGAATAGAAAGTGAGAATCCAAACATCATTGTTAGAATCTCAAATAAATTACACAGGAAGCCAAAAGGTGTATAGTCAAAATGCCACCAAGGAAGATTAAATCAGCCTAATTCCACTATCCTCATCTGCAACCTTAGAGCTTCAAGTGCAACTCCCAGGACTAATATAGAAACATAGAAAATGGGTGCAGGAGTAGGCCATTCGGCCCTTTGACCCTGCACCGCCAGTCAGTATGATCATGGCTGATCATCCAACTCAGAACCCTATACCTGCTTTCTCTCCATACCCCCTGATCCCTTTAGCCACAAGGGCCATATCTAACTTCCTCTTAAATATAGCCAATGAACCGGCCTCAACTGTTTCCTGTGGCAGAGAATTCCACAGATTCACCACTCTCTGTGTGAAGAAGTTTTTCCTCATCTCGGTCCTAAAAGGCTTCCCCTTGATCCTTAAATTGTGACCCCTCATTCTGAACTTCCCCAACATCTGAAACAAACTAATGATCTTGACTAATGAGAAAAGGGTTAAATTTGAGAATTCCTTTTACAAATTTTCATTATTCAAGCACTATTTGAAAAAGAGCAGTCTGATTTGCAGAATCCAGCAAAATCGTAGCTACAATCAATATATCAATGAATTCTACTCAGGCAAATAAACTCTTCTCGGGCGCCATCCCTGATGAAGATGGCAGAGTTGGTCATCGAGACATCAGTTATAATCGATATCTGTCCCCAGCCAGAAGCCCATGAAGAGTTTATTCTTTATATACACCGGGAAAGCACTAGATCCTTTTTTGAATTCTACTCAGATTACACGTTTTAAACCATCTTTCAAGCCCTTTTCCTGCAAACACAAGTGGTTTAGAAAACATACAAACATAGTTCACCTGTAAACTCTTCATAGTTAAATGACCAGTACTGGTCATGAACAACTTCTACCTATTTTAAGACAGTGAAACATACAAGTGCAAATAACAAGCTGGAGGAAAAGATGCTATACAATGCTGAATTAAAACACTTGATTTTTTTTTAAAGATACAATATGATACTCAGAGAGCAAATTTCTACCATATGGCAACTGGGTCTTTAATAAAAGATATTAAGCAATGGAGAAAAAGATTCAAATCCCAGGGATAGGTGGTTTTAATCTCAAACATCCTGTTTTCACTACATTGGTGAGTCAGAATATTAGGGGACTAAAATTTCATATCCTTTACACAATTATACTCTGTTATGGTATTTACTGTATATTACCTCTATGCACTATTGTAATCATAAGACATAGGAGTAGAATTAGGCTATTCAGGCCATTATGCCTGCTCCACCATTTCATCATGGCTGATTTATTATCGCCTCTCAACCCCATTCTCCTGCCTTTCCCCTGTAACTTTTGACATCCTTGATAATCATCTCAGTATATCCAATTGCTTGGCCGGCACAGCTGCATGTAGCAATGAATTCCACAGATTCACCACCCGCTAACTAAAGAAATTTCTCCTCATGTCTGTTCTAAAGGGGTGTCCCTTTACTCTGGGGCTGTGTTTCCACTAAACATCCTCTCCACATCCACACTATTAAATTCTTTCATTATTCAGTGAGATCCCCACCTTGTTTTTCTAAACACGAGTGCAGGCCCAGAGCTGTCAAACACTACTTAATGTTAACCCTGGGATCATTCTTGTGAATCTCCTCTGAACCATCTCCAATACCAGCACATTGTATGAAGAGCATGCAATACAGTATATGACAATAATAAATCAATTTTCCATTAAAATTAATCAGTCCTGCTTTCAACTCCACAAATTAGATGCATATCTGGGGCAATATCCAATCCATTCTGTTCACAGTTTGTGCAATTAAACCATCTATTTGGCTATATTCAGAATATGCTGCTTTTTTCTTAAAACACACAACAATCAAATCACAAACAAGAGAAAATCTACAGATGCTGGAAAACCAAGCAACACACAAAAAAATGCTGGAGGAACTCAGCAGGCCAGGCAGTATCTATGGGAAAAAGTACAGTCGTCATTTCGGGCCGAAACCCTTTGAGGGGTCGCCTGCCCAGCTTGGCCTGGCCTGCTAAGTTCCTCCAGCATCTTGTGTGTGTGTTACACAAAAATCAAATCCTTTCAGGCATCTATGGATGACAGTTTTGCAAGTTGATTGGACTTTGAATGCTCAAGAAATACAAAAGCATTTCTACATCAAAATGTAAGGGGTGGTGAGGGAAATGCATTAGAAATGCATTTTCAGGTCTCGATAAACACAAAGTCCTTTTTTCCCATAAATCTGCTGATTAAACAAAAATTATGGAAGAATGGGGGAGATGTGCTGGCAGTTAATCGGCAGGGTCTGTAGAACTCAGTAGCCCATTTGCTGAGCTCACCTACAGTCTGGGACATTCCGTACACTGAGCCTCGGAACCAGAAATCAATCCCTTCAGCTTTTCACTCGCATGGCTGACTGGATCCTCCAAATACAAGATAGGTTCTGGCACCTCCTTGACTGTTTGTATCATAATTATATATTAATTATTTTACTTGGTTGGCTGATGCAGTGCAGGTACGTCTCTACCGAGGTGCAGCAGTTCCTCAGCTCCCCCCGACCAGGGTCTCATGAAACCATGGGAGCAGATCGTATGAGCAGCCGGTGCATATCACAAGTCCTGGTTATGCAACCACTGACACCAGGCAGACAATCCCTGAAGAGTATTGATAATGGTTGGGGTCAGCTGTCTTGTAAAGATACTGCCCAGACGAAGGCAATGGCAAACCACTTCTGTAGAAACATATGCCAGTAACAATCGTGGTCATGGAAAGACCATGATTGCCCATGGCATATAACGAGTGAAATCAGCCACTACTGCCCAATTAACATCTTTGTTCATCTTTGGGATGTGGGAGGAAACTGGAACCGAATGAAGCCCATACTGTCATGGAGAACATACAGTGGTGGGTAATGAATCCAGGTTGCTGATGCTGCAACAGTGTTACAGTAATGCCGCCCATAACGTTACACTAACCAATATACTACCGTGGGTTCCTAAAGTTGTCACAGCTAGGGTGATAATGGGGATAAGCTCCAACTACCTATAAAGTGCTCCAAATGGTGTGCATGTCTAACAGCCTCCGACAACTAAGTCAAACTCTTGGCCTTCATGTGTGGCTTAGCTACTAGGCAAGAGAAGGGGCAACGGTGGACTACTGTTGCCTCAAAACCACTTGCTTCAGGCAGGTGGAGCTCATCAGCCTTGGACCTCCACTGCCTTGCAGCCATACCCACCTATGGGAAAGGCTTCAGCAGTAAATCCCGAGGAAGAAATCCAGAGCCGGGATCCCTAATGCAGTTTGATGTTGTTTACAACTTCACTCTGGCAACCTCTGCGACGATAGTGGTGCCAAGCTCTATCCGCGCTTGCCCTTCCCTTATCAGTGACATGGAGAGGAGGCAACATGGGCAACAGCCAGTTCTTCAAATCTTCCCACCCAGGCTTGCACCCTGGAAAGGACAGAGTCCACCAGAGGCACAAACCCATGATCCCCTGGGATCGACCACTGCCTACTACTATACTACCGTGCCTCACACAACTTAGTTAAGAATTGTTTCATTTCTTTTGAATAAAACAGACAATTAAAAAATTATTTTTTTGCGACAATTTTCAACTATCAGTGACATTTACAAATAGTAAATAAAAAGGCTTTTTGGGAGCACAAGCTGTCAGAGGAACATCAAACGTGCATGTGGTCTTATTTCTGCTGCCTGCCACTCGCTGCATCACTTAGAACGAACAGGGCAACCGCACCTACAGGACCTTCAGAGCCAAGCAGCTGCAAAAATATATTGAGGCTGTGGTGCGAGCACAGGTAATGACCCAGTATAGGCTGGGGTCAGTAGGGGTTAAACAGCAGATGCCAATGACCCAGTATAGGCTGGGGTCAGTAGGGGTTAAACAGCAGATGCCAATGCTGCTTTTGTGATGGAAAGTCAACTACAGGTTGACATCAAGCACATGTTCAGATCTACAAATACTTTACAGAGAAGTACAAAGTACTTGATACCTGCACCATAACGTCCAAAGTATTATACAACAATGCTTTTCCACTTCATGCTTTTAACAATTTTTAACTGTAATACAAGGTGCTATTCAATGTAGCTCAAAAGCTTTTTGATATTTTTATACGGAAAGAACATTACGGTAACAGTCCAACAAGCCCACACTGCCCAGTTACACCCATGTGACCAATTAACCTACCACCCTGTACATCTTTGGAATGTGGGAGAAATCCGGAACATCTGGAGGAAATCCACGTGGTCACAGGGAGACTGCACAAACACCTTACAGAAGTGAGGAATCAAATCCAAGTCACTGGTGCTGTAGTAGCGTTATGCTAACCGCTACCACGTCGCATGCCCCACCCCACCCCCGCCAAGTTCTGCAAGTTCGATTTGCACGTTATACAACAGAAAATGCTTCATTTGTAACTGGTCTCTTTGTAATCCACTGCTCTGCTGCCAACATTTCCCTTAAATCACACCCCTCTCCCTTGACTTTTGTGTTCTGTATCTTGTCATCAAAGAATTCAAGCTGGCTTGGAAGGTTACACAAACTATCCAGATACATAGCAACAGTAGCGAAGAGTGGGGAAAGAAGTGAGGGACAAAGTAAACTAGATTGATGAGATGTAGGCTGCAGCAGTTCCTTTCGTCTACGGGTCAGTTTCCATTATCCACTTCTTCCCCCTCAACAGCTCATATTGCATGGGAACAGCTTTGTTGCCAAAAGTCTGGCCAAGACGGCTGACAAGGCAACTTTATAGCTACAATTTAGAAAATGCACAAGCTCATTAGAAGCAAGGAGTCATACACCAATGTGATAAGACATGGGGCCGCATCTGTAAACTGATGTGATCCATGATTCACATCAGATTTCTGAACGGACAATAATCCTTCTTTGTTTTCTGGCAGTTTGTGGGGAAGGGGAATCTCAGAGTTATATACTGCAAAAATACTTTGATAATAAATGTACCTTGAATACACACAAACACATACATAAACACACACATTATATATACAAGCCAGCCAGCACTGACACCACCACACCACTTGCATGCATACAAGCGTGCGCACATGTGTGTGGTGGCATGAATGCTGGCTGACTTCCTGCACGTTTACCTTATGTGCTACGTTGAGGGTCGAGCTAGCAACTTGGCCTTGTAAAAAAATAGACAAATGCTAAGGAAACTGCAAAAATGCTGCCCAACGCAGAGAAAGGAACAACAATATTGTGTGTGTGTGTGTGTGTGTGTTTATACACATACATACACATGCACACACACACATTTTTTATGTATTGCACTGTACTGCTGCCGCAATACAACTAATTTCATGACACTAGTGATACTAAACCAGAATCTGATTCTGATTCTGAAACTCTCCAAATGGCAAATTATTAATTAGGACATGCCAGGAAAGGAGGTGCTAGCCACTTCCCACAGGGAGGGAAATCAATCACAAGGTTTTCATTAATCTCATTTAGACTATTGATGCCAATATGCTGCAGGGGAAAATAAAGATCACTTTGGAGCCAAAACCTCAATGTAAGAGTACTCGCATATGATACTGCAAAATCATCTCAAACTGTCACAACAATGACAATGGTAATCAACACCACTTTATCCTCATGTCAAAACAGCTCAGAATATTCACTGCAAACTTGAAAGGAAAAAGGGTGTTTGTTCTTAGATAAAGTGAATGAAAACAAAAAATTCTCATGCTTTTTAAAATCCTGATACCAAGCAATGCAGTGAGTGAGCCATTTTAACTGCCTTCAACCACCTCTGCAGCAGAATAAAAAGTGGATAAAATAGGGAAAAAAGTTGCTGCAATTATATTTTTTCAGCTTTATCTGAAATTAATGTTGCTTTTTGGGATGGAGATCAGATAATGTAATTTACATGCCTGGAAGTTAAATTTCAACTAACAACATTCTATCAGTCACAAAGAAATATTTAAATGTTCTCCGTTCCCTACAATGCCAGGAGACAGTCATGCTTATTAAGATACCAGTTGGCAAATATACTTGCAATGCATTAGATTAAAATGGTTTTCAGGCTCTGCAGCTATACTCTATTTTCAAATATGTAATCAAAAACATGAATTCAAACATTTTCATTGGGCCAGGAAAATGATTAGCCGCTCCGGATGCCTAATGAGTACCTTCGTGAGATGAGAACGTAAACATTTTAAAACTCAACTCTTTTGTGTACTGTGATCCGGAGGAACATTGTTTCATTTGTTTGTATATATATATATACAGCCAAGTGACAATAAATTTGAATTTGATCTTGGAAATCATTAATTATGCTTGACAAGTTTGATAAAAGTTAGCGTATTGACATCTTGACACTTCCACATTCAGATCCATTTATATATCACATGTACATATATCAAAACAATTTTGTCATGGATTGACAAAATAAATGTGTTGTTGGCATTAACAGTCAACATAACCAGAGGCTATACAGGCATATTAACCTGAACTTATTATGGTTATAACAGGGATCTTTCTAGTTCTAGGCAAATGTGTTATCAAAGTATGTATATGTTAACCATGTACAACCTTGAGATCCAATATCTTGCAGGGATTTACAAGAAAAATAGAATTTTATGAGAATTTGTACACAAACAGTTCCTTAAGATTGTTATAGTCGGGGGTGGTAATGGGAACAAGCTCCCACTATCTATTAAATGCTCCCAATGATGTGCGCCTCAAATAGCTTCTGATAACCAGGATCAGCTCCTGGCCTTCACGTGTGGCTTAGCTACTAGGTCCAGCAGAACCATTTCTACTGACTGGAGAATGAGCAAAGGTGGGCTGCTGGCACTTTAAAACCAGTCACTTTGGGCAGATGGGGCTCATCAGCCATGGTTGGCAGCTCATCTAGGAAAAGAGAAAACTCTGATCTCACACCTCTGCTGCCTTGCGGCTATACCCACTAATGGTGAAGGCTTTGGGAGTAAACCCCAAGGGAAAAGCCCAGAGCTGGAGTCTCTAAGGCAGTCCTACATTGAGTACAACGCTGACTGGCAACTCCTGCAACACTGTTGGTACCAAACTATGTCTGCCGTTCCTTTGGGTTTTTGAGATGTGTGGAGAGGGGGAGCTTGCTACATGGACAACAGCTTCTCTCCATAACATGCTACCCAGGCTTGCTTATGTAGACAGCCATGATGCAATATCCATGGTGAACACTGAACGACGGAGGCCTCTCACTCTCACTGTACACAAACATAGAAAGCAACACACACACAAAATGCTGGAGGAACTCGGCAGGCCAGGCAGCATCTAGAAAAAGAGTACTGTCGATGTTTCAGGCCGAAATCCTTCGGCAGGACTGGAGAAAAAAAGCTGAGGAGTAGATTTAAAAGGTGGGAGAGGAGATAGAGAAACAGAAATTGATGTGAAACTTGAAGGGGAAAGGATAAAGTAATGAGGGGGAAGTTGATTGGTGAAAGAGACAGAAGGCTATGGAAGAAAGTAAAGGGGAGTTTGGGGGGGGAAGAAGAAGCACCAAAGGGAGGCTATGGCCAGGCAAAGAGATAAGGTGAGAGAGGGAAAAGGGGAAGGGAAATGGTGAAAGAGGGGGGCTGGGGGGGGGAACTACCAGAAGTTTGAGAAATCGATTTTCAAGCCATCGGAATACCTCCAACCCATGTGGCCTCATCATGACAGTGGAGGAGACCATGGATTGACATATTGGAATGGGAATGGGAAGTGGAAGTAAAATGGGTGGTCACCGCTTTGTCTGGCGGTTGGAGCATAGGTGCTTGGCGAAGCAGTGTCCCAATTTATGTTGGGTCTCACCAATATACAGGAAGCCACACTAGGAACACCAAGCACAGGTGAAGTGTCGCCTCACCTGGAAGGACTATTCGGGACCCTGAATGGTAGTGAGGGAGGAGGTGTAGGGGCAGGTGTAACACTTGTACCACTTGCAAGGATAAAGTGCCAGAAGGGAGATCAGTGGGGAGGGCAAAAGGACAAGGGAGTTGCATAGGGTACAATCCCTGCGGAAAGTAGTAAGTGGGAGGGGGAGGAGGGAAAGATGTGCTTGGTGGTAGGATCCCGCTGGAGGTGGCGGAAGTTACGGAGAATTATGCACTGAATGTGGAGGCTGGTGGGGTGGTAGAAGAGGAGCCCTTTTCTGGTAGGATGGTGGGAGGATGGGGTAAGAGCAGATGTGCATGAAATAGAAGAGATGTGAGATACTACCACTTTCCTCTCCTCCTCTCCCTCCCCACCCCCACCCCCGACTTTCAGCTCCAACCTGATGGCATAAACATCGATTTCTCAAATTTCCAGTAATGCCCCCCCCATCCACCCTCCTACCCCATTTCCCATCCCCTTCTTCCTCTCTCGCTTTATCCCCTTGCCCACCCATCGCATCTCTCTGGTGCTCTTCCCCCTTTTCTTTCTTCTATGGCCTGTCTCTTTCACCAATCAATTTCACAGCTCTCTACTTAGTCCTTCACCCTCTAAGCTTCACCTATCACCCTGTGTTTCTCTGTCCCGTCCCCCCATCTTTTAAATCTACTCCTCAGCTTTTTCCTCCAGTCCTGCCAAAGTGCTTCGGCCCGAAACATCAACTGTACTCGTTTCCTAGATGGTGCCAAGCTTGCCAAATTCCTCCAGCATTTTGTGTGCATTGCTGGGATTTCCAGGATCTACAGATTTTCTCTTGCTTATGACAAACATACAAAGATGTACAAATAACCAACATGCAAAAGAAGACAAACTGAGCAAATACAAAATGGCTGTCTCACTTATCACCTGCCAGCTAGTACTCCTTTGCTCCCCCCACCTTCTTAATCTGGCTTCCTTTCCAGTCTTGATGAAGGGTCTCAGCCCAAAATGTTCTCTCCACAGATGCTACCTGAACTGCTGAGAGGCTCCAGCACTTTGTGGGTGTTGCTCAAGAACTCAGCATCTGCAGAATCTCTTGCATTTTTTGTCCGTGCCACGACCAGCCTCCTTCAATACAATAACCCGCTCACCAGTGCAGACTTTGGTTTTGCCAAGGCCCTTGGGTTTCAAGCCTCACCACACGCAGCATTGGACTAATGAGACAATTTCTAGAAGAGAGGAGATGGTGGTACCCTAGATATTCAAGCAGTTGACCAAATGTAGCATCTAGGAACCATGGTAAAATTAAAATCAGCGGCCAAAGGAGAAACAGTTCAATGGCTGGAGTCGATACCTCTCTCAAAGGAAAACAGAGGCTGCAGTTGTAGGTCCATTATCCAATATTCATGCAGAAAACTACAGGCTCTATTTGAAAATTTAATCAGCATCACCATTTTCAATTGATTCTTTTTTTACTGTCCGTTACACCGCTGGTGTTTAGCGATGAAGGTCCCCTATCTCTCTCTGTCCATTCTTCATTGATACTTTCATAACAATTTCTTTTGACCAGTCAGGGTTGTTAGTCCTGAGCTGAACCCCCGAACCTGGAGGACTGCTGGACCACTCTCAGTCTGGCCTCTACCCTTTGGCCTGTTTGTAATGGGTGACACTATCAAGAGCCGAAGCACTAGGCCCTGATTCCAGCCAACACAGCTCTCTGGGTCACTGAGGCAGGCAAACCTCCAAACCCTACAACAAGGCTATGATCCTCTTGGAGGAACTGATTGATTAGATTCCAGTTAATTGGTCATTTTGAGGGCAGTAGCAGCCTATTCTAACTGGAAACCTTCATTATCAGTCTAAAATAAAGGAAAAATACCAGAATTCGAAACTTCATAAAGATAAATCAAAAATACTGAATGTGGTCAAATTTCATGATCCAGACTAGAAGTAAAGACAATTTAGGTCACCTCTGCCTTTGAAAAAGAAAGTGAGGTGAATGACTTCTGGACTCATCTTCCACAAAACAACACACAAGAATAAGAGGTGCTTTTATGCAGTGGTCAGCTAAGTACATGGCATCTTTATTACAAGTGGAAAGTGAATGGAAATATTTCACAAGTCAGGCAGTATTATAGCAAAGAAAGTTATTGCTTTAGTTCAATGACATTTCATTAGAACTGGAAAATGTTACAACAAGTTTTAAGCCAATACATTGGCAGGAAATCAAAGTAAAAGGTTCAAAGTAAATTTATTATCAAAGTACATACATGTCACTATATACTGTCCTGAGACTTACTTTTTTGCAGCATTCACAGTAGATAAAAAGAAACACAGTAGAATTAATTAAAAACTACACACAAAGATGGACAAACAACCAAGATGCAAATCATGACATACTGCAATAGAGAGACAGATAGATAAATTAATTTCAAAAAAATGAGTTGTAGAGTCCTTGTTAAGTGAGTCTTAAGGTTGTGGAATTAGCTCTGTATTGAGGTGAGTGAAGTTATCCCTACTGGTTCAAGAGTCTGCTGGTTGAAGGGTAATAACTGTTTCTACACCTGGTGGTGTGGATCCTGAGGCTCCTGTAGCTCCTTCCCGATGGCAGCAGTGAGAAGAGAGCATCGGGGTGCCATCATGACAAAAAGGCCCGATGAAAAGGGGCTGGTAAATGGACAAATTAAAAAAATTAGACAAGGTACAAGTGGATCTTGGCTCAAATGAGGGCTGGGTGCAATTGAGCTCGATGGTTGCGACAGAACAACAACAGCCTGGTAAATAACTTCTTGACATTTGTCACTGACGAAAAGGGTATGGTGTTAAAAAAAATTGCTGCCCAATTCCAAAGATTAGAGGCTGACTGTCAAAGCAACAAGAGCACCATTGTTGTCAGTTGGTTTAACATTCTGGGCTTGACATGAATCTTGGGCACAACCTTAAGTCATTTCATGCTTAACAATGTCATAATCTTACACAAACATCTCGGTAAAGGTAAAGTTGATAGATTAGCTGTATTTATCACATTACATCAAAATATACAGTGAAATGCATCGTTTGCCTCAACGATCAACACAGTCCAAGGATATGGTGCAGGCAGCCAAAAGTTTTGCCATGCTACTGGCATCAACATAGCATGCCCACTAACCAATGTGGGAGGAAATCGGAGCACCTGGAGGAACCGAACACAGCCAAGAGAAGAACATACAAACTCCATAAAGACAGCAGTGGAATTGACCTTGGATAGCTGACGCTGTAATAGCATTGTGCTAACTGCTACGATCCCATGCTGCCTTATTTGCATTTAGGCTACATAGCAAAATCTGATGATTGGCTGTCCATCGCATCTGACAATGACAGAGGACTTGTGAGGGAGAATTTTTAAAGTGGAAAAGCCATTGCACTGGGACAGTTCCACTCTCTTGACCTCAGAAGTCCGGTTCCAGTGGTACGAGTAGTCGCCACAAACTGGCGTCTTCCTTGGTTGCAGTAGATGGCCATGACTTCTTCTGTGCCCTGCCATGCCCTTTGCTCTCAACAAGGCACTGCAGAACCACTCCCTGGCTGTTGGAGCTCACCGTTGATTTCACCTGCCCAGTCTGCCAGAGCTGACTACACATGCTAGGACAGGCATATACCTATCTCACTGCCAGCAACTCTCACCTAGTTTAGCACCCCTGTCGAAGCAGTGTCCCAGGGCGTGGCTGCTGGCACATGCAAACAGCCAGTTAGCAAAATATACAAACACTGGAAATCTTGAAAAGAGAAAATGCTGCAAATAAAAGGCTAACCACATAGTATCCAACTTATCTGACAAAAAATGGTGGGAAAATTCTGATGAGAGGCCTGTGAACTCTCTTCAAATATTGTCAGATCCACTATGTTCTTCCAACATCTTTCATTTTTAATATCACCGTCATCTCATCACCAGAAGCAGCACACTGTTAATGCATAGATCATCAAGCTTCATTATCGAGGAAGTCAAGATAATTTGTTAAGTATCACAAAAGAACATTTATTATCTTTACAGGCGGAAATAATATACATTTGACACTGCATCAGTAATAGTCCATTACACTGCTTCACTGGGAAGGAACAGTTGATTGACATGGCTGCAGCATTTTGTAAATTAGCTCTTTCATGATCAAAACAAATACTCTCAAACTACCTTCTCTACTGATACAGGACATCACTGCAACTCATTAGAACTGTTAGAAACCTTGTGCATTTTTTTTATATAGAGATTTAATGCTTGATGCAAGATACAATCAGAAGTAAAGAAATAATGTTTTCAGTGAAGCTAAAAGCGACAATCTCTCAATCCACATTTGTTTTCTTTTAAATTTTCTCTATAACTGTGCCTGCAAAATATTTCTCTTCTTCAATGGTACTGCCTGGAATAGTTAAGACATCTTTGATCATTAAAGGCAAAAACATCCATACTAATAAATCAAGATTCTGAGTTTGGGGCATTACTTCAGTAATTTTGTAACTATCCTTCTCTGGTCACTCTTTGATACCAACATATCAGTAAAGTTTATTTTGATTAATATTTCGTACTTTGTAAAACTGAACCGCAAGTGGAATAGTGTATTGTTATGTAACTTAAATCAGTGCAAATTATAATTTTCAGCTGGTATTGGTTATCTTGTAAGCTTCATGGCCCCAATTATAATTGTAGAAGCATGCAGAATAGAAACTGGTTTGGCAAATACACCAGGGACATTAAAGAAGCTCTTGGAGGCACATGTGGATGATAGAAAGATGGAAGACTATGTGGGAGGGAAGAGTTAGAACAAAGACCAAAGATATAGGAGAAGAATTAGTCCATTCGAGTTTACTCTTGCCATTTTATCATGGCTGATTTATTATGCCTCAAAACTCCATTCTCCTGCCTTCTCAATGTAACATTTGACAACCTTACTAATGCAACCTCCACTTTAAATATACCCCAACTTGGCCCTCACAAACCATTTGTAGCAACCTGTTACACAGATTCACCACCCTCTAGCTAAAGAAATTCCTCCTCTTCTCTATTCTAAAGGCTTTCTTCTATTTTGAGGCTGTGCTCTCTGGGCCTAGACTCCCCCGATATAGGAAATATCCTTCTCCACTCTATCTAGCCCTTTCAGATTGATCTCAGAGTAGGATAAAAGGTCAGCCCAACATTGTGGGCTGAAGGGCCTGTAACTATTGCTGTACTGCTCGGCCATTTCAAATTAATTGTTGTGAGCTCTTCAGAATTCTAGAGATACAAAATAACCTTTTATTATAATTATCACAATTTTGTACAAATTTGTCAATTATTCACCCAAATTCTCCTTGGCTTGAAGGAAAACATGAATGAGAGAGAAACTATTAGAGTAACAAGGCAGCACTAATCAATATCTGCTTAGCAAGGAGTAACCAGTTTTAAAAAGGCATTCAGGATATAAATATTGTGACTATTCTCTTTATTTTTGTTGCTTTGATGCTGTTGTTGTTTAGGTTGTTCTGTGAAAATGCTAAGCATGCTAGATAAAGACCCTTTTCACTGGCTAATATGAGAGATCGGGTGGCAGGGTGGAGTTATGTCTCCTACAAAGGAAGTGTAAGGTGCTCCTTGCCTCTGCATGCCTGCAGGTCACCCTTGGGCAGTGGGTAGCACCCGCTTAGTCCCACCGTCCCCCCACGTTCATGGTCACATGCAGCTGGTGCATATCACATGCCGTGGTTATGTGACCATTGACACCAGGTAGATAATCTCCAAAGAGTATTGATAACAGCTGTGGTCGCCCGTCTTGTAAAGACACTGACCAGAAGGAAAACCACTTCTGTAGAAAAATTTGCCAGGAACAATTACAGTCATGGAATGACTTAACATGGCGCATAACAGATGAATGTAAGGTGACTGGAGGAAAGTATAGGGAGAGGGTATGTCAGTTGCAAGTTTTACACAGAGTAGTGGGTACGTGGAATGCGCTGCCAGGGTGCGGTTGCCGGACAGATACACTAGGTGCATTTCAGAAACTCTTAGATATGCATATAGATGATGGAAAATGGAGGGCTATGTGGAAGGGAAGGATTAGATTGATTTTAGAGCAAGTTAAAAGCTTGGCACAATATTGTGGGCCGAAGAGGCTGCCATGTGCTGTAATGTCCTGTGTTCTATGGGAAAGGAGGGAGCACGCTGTCTGGAGACACACAAACTACAGAGGCTGGAATCTGCAGCTAGAAGTGAAATAAATTGCTCAAAAAACTCAGCAGGTTGACCAGCATCTGTGGAGGGGATGTTTTGTGCTGAGATCCTGTATCAGGACTAAGAGTGCTGCAGAAAGGTAGCCGTTTAAAAAAGGTGAGAAGGACTGGAACTAGTAGGCAACAGGTAGAACCAGATTGGAGGGGAGTTTGAGTGGTTAGAATGGTGGGCAGATCAAACCAGGTGGGGGACTGGATAGGAAAGGTGAACCCCAGGGTATGAAATCCTGGTGGATGGGGATGTGGCTGATGGGCAGAGGGAACCAGGTAGGGGAGTGTTAGCTCTGGGTTACAAAAGGAGTGGGTGGAAAAGGTGGAGAGACCCTGGGTGGACATTCAAATAAAATATGAAAATCAGAAAGAAAAACAGATCCCTGCAGTGCACTACACATCACTGATCTCCAGGCAGAATACACTCCATCTACAACCACCCTCTGCTTTCTATAGGCATCCACACAACCATGTTTTGCTGGATCCCATGCCTTCTGACTTTCTGAATGAGTGTTTTGAACGTGAGTTATCAGGACACAACAAAACATGAAATCAAAATAAAATTTGCAAAACACAGAAATATTTGAAAATACTGAGGCATAAATATTCCAATAAATTTATATTTGCCAATTTTTTTTCTTTTAATCTGTTGAAGTATGAGACTGAACTGAATTGCATCAGGACCTCCTCTGGGTAATGCTCTTCATAGTCTTCACAGCTGCATTTGTCTGGAGCAGATCTGGAAACTTGTGACAGATGCCAAAATAGGCAAAATTATGCCATTGATCTTAACAGCTTAAATAAAAATTGCTGAATTTGAAGAAAAGGTTAGTTTACAAGTTGTTGGCAAAATTTCAGATGGTGACGAGAAAGCGTACAGGAGCAAGATATATCATCTAGTTGAGTGAAGTCACAGCAACAACTTTGCACTGTGTCAGTAAGACCAAAGATTGATTGTGGACTTCAGAAAGGCTAAGGCAAAGGAACACACATCAGTCCTCATAGAGGGATCAGAAGTGGAAAGAGTGAGCAATTTCAAGTTCCTGAGTGTCAACATCTCTGAGGCCTATCCAGGGCCCAACATATTGATGCAGTTTCAAAGGCGGCACAGTAGCAACTATATTTCAATAGGAGTTCGAGGAGATTTGGTAGGTCACCAAAGAAACTCACAAATTTCTACAGATGAACTGTGGAGAACATTCTTACTGGGTGCATCACCATCTGGTATGTGGGGGGGGGGGGGGGGAGTATTACTGCACATGATCAAAGTAAGCTGAAGAAAGTTGTCAGCTCCATCATGGGCACTAGCCTCCTCAGCCTCTAGGTCATCTTCAAGGAGCAATGCCTTATAAAGGTGGCATCCATTATTAAGGACCCCCATCACCCAAGCCATGCCCTCTTCTCATTGCTACAATCAGTGAGGAGGTACAGAAGCCTGAGGCATAGAATCAACAATTCAGGAACAGCTTCTTCCCCTCTTCCCTCAGATTTCTGAAAGGACATTGAACCCATGAACACTACTTCACTACTTCTTTAATTTAATACTGTAATTCATTTTTAAATATGTTGTGCACTACAGCTGCACAACAACAAATTTCACAATGTATGCCAGTGTTAATAGACCTGATTTTGACTCTGATTCTGAAATAATGAAAAGTTAATTAAAACATATAACACAAAAATGTTTTAATACATCATTAAACAGAAATAAAGTTACCTGTGTCTTTTACCTCCTTAATTTGCATGCTTTAGGCTCTACTGAAACCAGTGTTCACTTCCTGCTCAGGGTCCCTGCTGACAAAGCAGAATGGTGATTCCCTATCAGGATATTGAGAAATCCCAGGAAAACTATTCACTGCCTTCTGACTCTGTGTGGATGAACTGAGGGACATGCAGGCATGGCTTACTTATGTAAAAAAGTAAGTTCCCCTCCCTCCAGTTTATAAATTGGTTGCCTAATGAACCAATCATTCATTTCCAACTTACTGTCTAGCTCAGTGGGACATTCCCTACTTAGTTCCACCAACAAGCTACCACGAAGTTTATCACTGGGTTCCAGAATTTTGATTTAGTATGGTAGATCCATGTTCTTCAGAAACTAATCTAAGAGGACTAGTTTCTTAAGGACATGGATAAGAAACTAGTGTGGAGGAGCCACTGCACAGGACCGGAAAATGCTACAGAGAGCGGTGAACTCAGCCAGCTTCATCATGGACACCTTCAATAGTCTATGGCTCAAGAAGGTGGCATCAATCAATAAGGACCCTCAACATCCAGGACACACCCTCTTCTCATTCAATCAAGGAGGTGGTACAGGAGCCTGAAGACTCACACTCTAGATTTTAGGAATACTTTCTTCTCCTCCACCATCACTGGAGGAACCATGAACCTATGAATACTACATCATTTTTTGCACTACTTATTTCTTATCGTAACTTAGTGACTTTTTTTTTTATGTACCACACTATTCTGCTGCCACAAAACAACCAATTTTTCAACTTAAGTCAGCAATAATAAACTGGATTCTGATTTTGGCCTTCCTTCCTGGCTGCATCGTAGCAGTGAGTGCAGTCAGTGCAGAAAGGCAAAGAGACCAATGTTTGTTAACTGATGCAAAAGAGTGACCACTGGTCATGACAAGTACAGTCTGAAAAGGCACTGCAGATCATCCAGATATCCATCCATTTAAATGTAATAGAAGAGGGATATTAGAGATCCTGCCTAATTCTTCCCCTAATTAGGAATTATTGCAGCATCAAGGAATCTTAAACAATTCAACCTTGCATCTTCAGTGTGATTTAATGCTTCACTGGATACAGCAGTCTTAAAGATTCATGGTGAAATATGAAGTAGCATGGTGATTAATGATCCAACAATACAATATCCACACTAGTACATTCATCATTTTGAACCCGGAAAGGATTTCTGGCCAACCAGGGTGGTAAGGAGACACCTCAGTTATCAGCTTTTGCCACCCCATCAAGCAAGCAACAGAAGTGGAAATGATCTACATTTCATCATGCTATTGAACAACTGCTGTAGGAAGCGCTTTAGGCAGACAAATAGGAAAAATATAGCTTGCATTTAAGCAGTAGTTTTCACAAAATCGGGATGTTTCATAGGTCCTCTCCAGGTTACAAACAGCCAATTTGTACATACAAGTGTGTTCGAGAGACTGACAGGGTGGATTTACTGGCTGCAACTGGGCAGCCGACAGCTTCTGCTGTGCGGGAACTCAGCTTGTCACTGCATTTCCTACTTGTAAATTGTCTCGTTTACAAACAGTGCACGGAAAAAAAAACCCTGCTGTAATCTGGAGAGGACCAACACAATAAATCATATTCAGTTAGGAGAGCCTTCGTCTGAATTGTGAAAGTGGGAAAACAACCTGGTTTAAAAATGTAGAGAAGCTGTGTACGAGAAGTGAAAGAACAGGATGAAGATGATTTCTCTGATAAAGGCTGCAGAGCTGATTTCATTGTTTTGAACACAAGAGATTCTGCAAATGCTGAAAATCCAGGGTAACATAAACAAAATACTGGAGGAACTCAGCAGGTCAGGCAGCATCTACAGGAAGAGATGAACAGTTAGCATTTCTGGCTTACACCCCTTACCAGTATTCATCAGGACACTTTATTCCTCTACAAAAATGTTGCCTGACTTCTCTAGCATTTTGTGTGTGTTACCTAGTCAGTAAACCACTTTTGAGATGTGGCCACTATGGTAACGCAGGACAAAAAGGATATGCTAAAATCATCTGAGTGAACCTCGATGTAATTTTGTTACAACCAAAAGCCCCAGGCCAAATTTGGAGTATTGCGTGCTGTTCTGATCACCTACCTATAGCAAAGATATCAGTAAGATTGAAAGAGTACAGAGAAAACTTACAAGGATTTTGCTGTGACTTGAGGACCTCAGTTATAGGGAAAGGCTGAATAGGTTAGGACTTTATTCCCTGGAGCATACGAAAATGAGGGGAGATTTTGATAGGGGTATACAAAATTGTGAGTATAGACAGGGTAAATGCAAGCAGACTTCTTCCACTCAGGATGGATGAGACCAGAACTAGAGGTCAAAGGTTAAGGGTGAAATGTTTAAGGGGGACATTTCTTCACTCAAGAGTGTGGTGAGAGTATGTGGAATGAGCTGCCAGCACAAGTGCTGGATATGGGTTCAATTGCGATATTTAAGAGAAGTTTGGATAGGTACATGGATGGTAGGGGATCTGAGGGTTATGGTCTAGATGCACTTGAAAGGGACTAGGCATAACGACAGCTTGGCATGGACTAAATGACCTGCTTTTGCACTGCAGCGCTCTATAACTCTGAATAACTTTACTAATGTTCCGTACATAATTATGCAGAACTGCCTTCATCTCCACTTTCATGCAAGTTCAGCACTTAGTTTGTTCTCAATTTCACCCATCTCCAGACATAAATATCTAACACCAGTTAGCCACTGTGCTCAACTTCCTCATCAGGAGACCACAGCTAGCACACATCAGTAATAACATCTCACCTTGCTGACAATCAACACAGGCACTCCTCAAGGATACATGCTTAGCCCACTGCTCTACTCTACTCATGACCCCTGTGGAGAAACACAGCCCAAATGCCATCTATAAATTTCACGATGATGCAACTGTTGGTGACAAGGTGGTGTACAGGAGTGAGAACTGGTTGAGTGGTGTCAGAGCAACTTCTCCACAGAATTCTGTATGGCCCATGATCACTAATCTGTAATTCGTCTTTTGCACTATTTATTACCTACATTAAATTTTATGTCCTGCTACCACAAAACAACATACTTCACAACACGTCAGTGATAATGGAGCAGCTCTGTAGCGTAATGGTTATAGCACAGCACTTTACAAATCCAGCAAACCAGGTTCAATTCCCGCCATTGCCTGTAAGGAGTTTGTACGTTCTTCCTGTGACCACGTAGGTTTCCTCCAACTCAGCAGGTCAGGCAGCGTCTATAGAAATTAAAGATAGTCAACATTTCAGCTGCAACCCTTCTTCAGGAGTGAGAAGGTGGAAGACACCGGAATAAAAAGGTAGAGGGAGGGGAAAGAGGCAAGCTGGAAGTTGATAGGTGAAGCCAGGTGGGTGGAAAAAGTAAAGGGCTAGAGAAGAATGAAACTAATAGGAGAGTGGATCATAGGAGAAAAGGGAAAGAGGAAGGGACCCAAGTGGAAATAATAGGCAGGTAAGAAAAAGTAAAAGGTCAGGGTGTGATATAAAGGGAGGTGGAGGAGGTTTATTTACCAGAAGGAGAAATCAATATAAGGTGTTGCTCCTCCACCCTGAGGGTGGCCTCATCCTGGCACAAGTGGAGGCCATGGACCAACACATCGAAATGGAAATGAGAATGGGAATTAAAATGTTTGGCCACCAAGAAGTCCTGCTTGTGGCAGATGGTGCAGAGGTGTTCAACGAAGTGGTTCCCCAATTTCCAATAGTCTTGCCAACGTAGGAGGCCACATCAGGAGCACCTGACACCATAGACAAACCCAGAAGATTCGCAAGTAAAGCACTGCTTCAACTTGGGAGAGCTGTTTGGGGCCCTGAATGGAGGTGGAGGAGGAGGTAATAGTTCCTCCCTCATGACTGTCATCCCAATGGCATGGCAGTTAAATTTTATGATGAACAAGTTGTTAAACTGGAAGGATTGCCGATACCTCAGTGAGTTGTCGGGCTACAGGAGATTACATAGAGGGTAGAGCAAGCACAGAGAATCCTGAACACACTAATGGCATCTCACCTAATCAGTGCAATTCCATTTGCTCCACCCTCGCCTTCTCTGCTACTGAGATCAACCAGTTTCTCCCTTTCTCAGTTCGGATGAAGGAAAACTGACATGTTAACTGCTACTTTTACTAGCACAAACTCTGCCAGATTTGCAGGGTTCTTCCAATATTTTCAATATTTACTTCAGAATTCCAGCATCTGATTCTTTTTCATTTTCGATGATATTGCTTAACTGGGAAGTAATACAGGCTAATCAGCACAACAGTTCTAAAGAACTATGAATGGAGGGATGGAGGGACATGGGCAAAGAAACTCTGGATGCGCTAACATACAAGGAAAGGTAGTATGTTGAACGAATTAAGTTTTGACACAAAAATAGTTTGGACAAGGAACACAGCAGATAAGAGATAGCAGTGTAGTTTGGTGGTGTCACAAAAGTGTTAAAATTGTATCATTTAATAAGATATATTGTCTGAAATTCATTGCAAAGTCAAGCATCGAAGTTTCAGACAAGATGATCTCAACCCCAATACCTCCCCCCCCCCCCCCCGTATCCCCTTATGCCCTGACTAATCAAGAATCTATCAACCTCTGCCTTAAATCTACCAAAAGACTTGGTCTCCACAGCTGCCTGTGACAATGAATTCCACAGACTCATGACTCTCTGGCTAAAGAAATTCCTTCTCATCCCCATTCTAAATGCACATCCTTCTATTCTGAATCTGTGTCCACTGGTCTAATACCGCACCCCCCCACCCCCCACCACACCGCAGGATGATAGAAGCAGTGCCGAGGAGTGGAGGACAGGACATAAAACATTACAGCACACTATGTTCACAATGTTGTGCTGACCTTTTAACCTACTCCAAAAACATTCTAACCCTTCCCTCCTACATTGCCCTCCATTTTTCTACCATCCATGTGCCTAATAGCTTCTTAAGTGTCCTTAACATAACTGCCTGGACTTCCTATAATTACCTCCTATACTTGCAGCATTATTGCTGACAGATCCTTGTGATACGCCAGCAAAAATGATGGAACTATGGGGAAGTCATTACTGGCAAAATACTTCAGCCACCAGTGGAAAGGTAGGAATTGACCCAGATGAATGCAATCCAACAAGCTTATATAGTTGTGGAGAGGCGTTGGAGGAGAGCAGTTAGTTCAATCACATCACGGACTGATGTTTGCCAAATTCTAAGCATAAAATAATAAGATACAATAAATGCAAGCAGGTTTTTTTCCCCCCTTTGAGGTTGGGTGGGACTACAATCAGAGGACATGGGTTAAGAGTGAAAGGTGAAAGGTTTAAGGAGAACATGAGGGAAAACCTCTTCAATCAGAGGGATCATGAGAATGTGGAATGAGCTGCCAGCAGAAGTGGTGCACACAAGCTCAATTTTGACGCTTAAGTTTCGATAGGTACATAGATAGCAGGGGTATGGAGGGCTATGGTCAATGGAATTACGATATATAAAAAATCATTTTGAACCTATGTAACCTCTGGCTAAAAGAATAATTGGAACTGAACAGGAATTATTGAACTGAAGTAAACTCTGTCTTCAGCAGTTAGCAAAAAAAAACAGCTTATACCAGTTCTCTCTTAATTTGCAGAGACATTGAGAGTTTGATAACACTGTACCCTCGTTTGAGTAAGGGGAGGAGGACTCACCAATAAGGATAGGAATGAACATCCATCTGTAATGAAGTCAAGGAATAACTGGTAAGGGAATAACTGATAAGGACTGGACAGCACATCCATCTGTAATTAAACCTTGAGTCTGTAATTAAACCTTGATTTATCTGTAACTAAGTTTTGCACCAACAGACTTGGTGAGCGTACCAGTTCAAATAACAACTTGCAACAGTAATGTATGGTGCTTACTATGTATAAATATACGGCTGTAACCTGAGGGTGGAGGCCCATTTGTCAGATGGTGGCAGTACTTACGTGCCTTCCATTTGACAACTGGGTCTCAAACTCCTGCAGGAGGGTGCACAATAAACTGTTGTAACTATAAGAAGCTGGTCTCCCGAGTTTTACTCAGATTCTACTTTAACATGACTCTATAAAACAGCCTTGATAACTGACAGGATAGAGTTGCAATGCTGAATTTCTTTCAAAAACAGAAGGGCTTTAATCACAAACATAAATTTCCTGTCATGCCTGAATTTCAAAACTTAATCTAAAACCAGTTAGTCCAATGACTTCTTACAGACTGATCAGACTAATATTCTCTGACTTGAAATGATCAGACACCTGAACACACAAGACCACTTAGTTCAGCACTGCACACAGGAAGCTAAGACTGGACAGGGCCTTTTTTTTTAAATGAATGGTTCCATGTACATGTGACAAATAAAGCTAATCTTTCTTATTTTCCAATTCCAGATTACAGCATTATGTTTTTTAGTGTTGTTGGAGCTACATTCATCAAGGCAAGTGAAAGTATTCTATGTTGTATCAGGGATATTCAGTCTGTGTGCACGATGTCTGCATCAATGCGGAACTGCTTTTTGCATTCACTATTTAGACACACTTTGTTTATTAGTTTTGGGTAGAAAGTGGATGAACCAGCAATTGTCCATACAGAAATCAATTTCTTTGAGTCTTCCCTATTCACTCAATTTATTAATATTTCTCTGCAAAGCTAAAATTTAAACTGCCTACACCATTTAGTAGCTTCTGCAAATCTCCAATAAGTGGCATTTCATCATATTACCTGTCGTTACATTGAACATATCCTTCAAAACCAGATTTGCCACATGCTGCCATTTCAAATGCAGTTCAATTATTAGTGCTTTGTCTCATGCTCCTCAGGCTAATCAAGAAGTTGCTTTTTATTGCTGGAGCTTCAGCTTTAGCTAACAAACTCTAATGATGGATGGCATCAAATATCCTGACAGTCCATGGAAGTAGCATCTTTGATATATTCTCTCACTCACTCACTTGCTAATGAATTAAAAATGTTCAAGGTGTTCAGTTATTCCATTCTTACAGACTGATAAGTTCCTGACAGCAGAAATTAGGCTCACTGGTTTAACATTCACTGGATTCTGCTTATTGTGCTTCTTGTGCACTGGAGTGACACAGTACAATTCTGTATTATAAAGGATCAAATCTTCAGCAATGGCCTTGCATACTTTCTGGTGTTGTTTGTTAATAGTTGGTTCCCATAGTATCCCAGTAGTTAGAGCCTTGCAACTGGAAAATGACTTGCCTATTCCATTTTCTCTGTCCATTAACTAACATTCAAACTACACCAGTATATTACCCCTGATGCTGTGTACTATGGCATTGCTTAATAATGCTGTGTGGCCTTCTTGTAGTCCAAATACATAACGGGCTTGCCCTTAGCTTGTTCATTACAACCTCAAAAAGTTCATGTTTCTCAAAACAGAAATCCATATGGATTCTACCCAATCTTACTATTATTGTTACTACTTCCTTAATAAAAAAATCCACAGCATTTTGCTTACTATGGATGTGCACATTATGGGTCTACACACACGAACACAGGAGCAGGAATGGGCTATCAGACCCCACCATTTATTTAATATGACCATGGCTGATCCACTTTGGCTTCATCTGCTTTTCTGTATCATTTCTCTAAACTCCTCCATCCCTCTTTCATTAAATACAAGAGCTAGATGTACTGCTTACAAGCAGTACAAGTAGCAGTACAAGAAATCCATGTAATTTTAGAAAATGATATATCCACAATTTCCTTGACCACTTCCTTCAAACCTGCACAATGCAGATACCTTTGCAATTCTCCAATGTTAATGCTCAATTCCTTGAGTTCCTTGTTCACTCGTCTTGTACTTCCACATTATTTTCAGATGTTCTCTCCTAACAGTTCTTGTCTTAATGCTACGACACCTCCTGTCTGATGGTAGGAAAACCAAAAAAAAAATACATGATGCAGAATTGATTGTGCTGATCGAGTTGATTAGCATCAAGGATCACAATTTAATTCCCAATTTAGATTCAAAGTACGATACATTTATTATCAAAGTGTGCATACTGTATACAACCCTAAATTTTGTACTCAGCCACAAATCAAACACCACTGAATCCACATAAAAAACATCAAGCACATCGTGTGTGAAATAAAGAAATCACACAAGTGGCAAAAAAATGAGCAAATAACACATAGAATATTAAACATCAAAGTGCAGAGTCCTCAAAATGGACTAGAAGTGTTCAGTTTAGTGCTACATCATTAGCTCAGTCAACTCAGCTAATCTGCTGAACACTGTGGGCATGCTATACTGGCACCGGAATGTGTGGTGTTAATCATGGGCTGTTCCCAGCACATCCTCTGGTGTGTTCGTTACTAACACAAATGATGCATTTTATTGTATGTTTCAACATACATGTGATAAATAAATCTGAATCTTTCCTTTTCACACATCTTTAGAACTTTGCAGTTTCTATTTCATGTTTCTTGTTAAAGCATCTGGTATTTTACTTTCCCTTTAGTCCTCTATTACTGGGTTCGGAAATATTCCCAGTCAAGCTGGGTGTTTTTGGCAAGACAATAAGCTTTTTCTTTGCTCTAATACTTTCTTCAACTAGCCATGGCTGGATTACTTTTTATGTTGAGTGGGTTATTTTTTTGCCTTTTAGGCATGGGTGATTATTTTGCTATATTTTAAATAATATTTGGCATGCCAGTTATTTTCTCATTTCTTTTACAATATCACCAATGTTTTTAAGGAACAGACATTTCTCAGTCACTCAGTCACCTTATTATGTGTAAAAAAAAATTAGTGCTGATTTTGATATGCATTGTAAGCTTCCATACAAACTATCAATATTTGATTATCTGACCCAGTTTGCAGATGAAACATGTAATCTGCAACCACTGCTCACACCAACCACCTCACCCTTCCTTATCTGGAGTGGTCTGTAGCCCTCCTAGTTCTTGGCCCTTGGTGCTCATCATTACCTTGGCTGCACTGTATGGCCGAGGATGGAAACACCAAAGCTCTTGAATAGAAAATCCTACAAAAAGTAGTGGATATGACTCAGTCCATCACTGGTAAAGCCCTCCACACCAGAGAGCCCATCTACGTAGAGTGTTGTCACAGGAAAGTAGCATCCATCATCAGGAACCCCCACTCCCACGTTTTCCTTCCTGTTGCTGCTACCATCAGGAAGGTGGTAGAGGAGCCTCAGGACTCACACCACCAGGTTCAAGAACAGTTATTATCCCTCAACCATCAGGATCCTAATCTATTTTGTATTTGCAGTTTGTTGCCTTTTGCACATTGTTGTCCACCCTACTGATGAGGTCTTTCATTGATCTTTTATCGTTTTTGGGTATGAGTGTGCCCACAAAAAATGAATCTCACGGCTTTACAGCATATAGTGACACATATATATACTTCCATAATAAATTTACTTTGAATATGACTTATTGAATTATAGAATCATGCAGTCAGAAACAGTATCATCACAATGTATTATTTATGATCTAAGTCAGGGGTTCCCAACCTTTTTTATGCCATGGACCAATACTATTAAGCAAGGGGTCTGTGGACCCCAGGTTGGGAACCTTGAAAGTGATACATAATGTATTTAATACTCTCTAATGCAATTTCTTCTACATTACCCTTAATGAGTGAAAGTCAACTCTACGTACAAGAACAAATATGAAGCTGTGGACTATTCAGCCTTGACTATCTGCTCTGCATTTGACAAAATTACTGCACTATCTACCTGCCTGAATCCTCAATCCTCTGAATATCCAAACAGCAATCTATGTTGGTTCCATAATGTTTGGTGACACCTGTGGGCTGCCGCCGGCACATCCTTAGTTGTGTTAGTTGTGAACACATTTCATTATATATGTAAAGGGGGTTTCTTCTTTTTTCTTTGTTACTGTGTATGTAATCAAAATGGCTTCTTTGGTTTGTTAAAAGTAGGAATGCTTCTTTGTTGCGAGAGAGTGCTGGAAGCTTGTTTGGGTTCAAATTTACTGATAGCGAGAATTGTATTCCTTTGTAAACCAATTAGGATTAATGTTCCTCTTTCTTCTGAGTCTGTAAGCTATTGTTGGCGGGCTTCTGGGAGATCGGCACAAGGGGTTGAGAGAGAGGACGTGATGCTATAAGCTGGGTGAGGAATGGACCCCAAGCGGGGGTCCGAGGCCAGGAGGTACTCCGAGGAGAGGAGATGAAGCTAGATGTGCTTGGTTGACCACTTCAGATGGTCCTAAGCTGCGAGTCGAGGAGTTCGGAGGGGATCAAATGGTGGCCAGAAGACTTCAGTAATTGAGCTCCAACGATTGTGCATGAAGTGGTTTGGACTTTGATAAGTTTGGCGCCTTTTCTTTATTTTTTTTTCTTCATATATACTGTATTGTTATTAATCACTTAGTTATAGTAACCTTTATAAATTGTACTCATTTAATTGCATATGGTATACTGTCTGTTTTTGGGCGAGGCGGGGACATCACACAGCATCCACACCAGCAGATTACCCAGTTTGGCGGGGCCAAAGGCTGCTTCCCCTAGATGAGAACGAGCTGAGCGAGCCTGAGGCAACCCAGGGGGCTACATTGAATTTGAAGTATATAGAATAAATGAATGAATCTGAATCTATCACACTCTAACTTCAATAAAGGTTGCAGACTGGGCATCTACAGCCCTCCTGAATAATGAATTTCAAATACTTTCTACTCTGTGGGTAACTACATTTTTTCCCATCTCTGGTTCTGAATGATCAGGAACTTATTTTAGGACTCTTATCCGTTAGTGCTACTTAGCTCAGTCAGTACAATCAATTCTGCACCAAGTATTTTTTTTTTAGCTTTCCTACCATCAGGCTAGAGAAACCATATCATTAAGACAAGAATGTTAGGATGAGGTACAGCTTCTTCCACCATAAGACTACTTTAGCTCCCTCCCTCCACCCAGTCTTATCACGGACAAATCGCCAGTAGCATTATACCGTTTACTTTTTCCACTTGTGTTGTAAATGCACCTATTATTTGTTAATTTAGGTGTGGTAATATTACCTTATATGTGTGAGTTGTATGCATTGTGTTGTGCACCTTGGTACAAAGGAACTTTATTTCATTTGGTGGTATACATGCATACAGTTGAATGGCAAGAAACTTGAACTTGGAGTTCACTCCCTCTGAACTCAGGGCAGCCTCAACCAAAAATGCCAACTCTCTTCCTCTCACCACAGATGCTGCACCATATGCATTCTAGGGCATACCCTCCCTTCACTGCTACCCTCAGGAAGGAGGTAAAGGAGCCTGAAGGCACCCACACAGCGATTCAGGAACAGCTTATTTTTTTCTCTCTATTATCTTGTATTGCAATGCACTGCAGCTGCAAAGCAAAAAATCTCATAACAAATGCTGGCAATATTAAACCCGATTCTGATTCTGAATACAGGTCTCATCTTTTCACCTCACAAGACAAACCTGTCACCACAGGAATCAATTGGATGAATTTTCACTGCTGAACCTGTACACTAAATTTCAATGATTAGTGCAGAAGGGCATCTTGGTTTCTTTGGACAGCAACATCTTATAATTTTGCACCAGTTAACTCTACGTTTTGATTTCTATTTAGCTCTATCGGCTGCATCATGTTTTGCTGATCTCTGCATTTTCCCCGATTACAAGAATATGTATTAATGTTTGCCTCATATGGATTATTCCTCTTCTATGCACTATTTCTTTAGATTTATCTTGTCCCTTAAGTATTTGGTGTGCCACGTTCCTTTCTTTTTAGTAACTTGAATTCTTGCCCTCGGGGGAATAAATTAGTTCTGTATCACAAATTCCTTTCTGAACATTTTCCACTGCTGTACACTGGTCTGCCCAGGAGGAAATTTGCCCAATTTATTACAAATAGACTGTATCTTGTTGCAGAGAAATCAGACTATTCCAAAAATTACAATCTTTGTAGCTACTTCACAGTCCTTTCTTTCAAACACTAAATTGAACTTAATTCTTCTGAGATCTAGGATTCGATAATTTTTTTGACTGAAGCTATATTTTCACTATAACATGAATAAAATAGATTTTGCAGTAGATGCAATCATCTTTCGATTAACCATTATTACTCTTCCTTACATTTGCAACTGATTTTGGGATTTCTGTGAAAACTCAAGCTCTGATCATAACTCAATCACACCAGTGCCCAAGATGAACATGGTAACCTGGAAACCTAAGATTATAAGACACAGGGGCAGAATCGAGTCTGCTCCGCCATTTAATCATGGCTGATCCATTTTCCTTCTCAACTCCATTCTCCTTCCTTTTCCTAGTAACCCTTCATGCACTAATCATTCAAGAATCTCTCAACCTCTTCCTTAAATATACATAAAGGCGGCCTCCACAGATGCCTGTGACAAAGAATTCCACAGATTTACCACCCCGTGGCTAAAGAACTTCCTCCTCTTCTTGGTTCTAAATGGATGTCCCTCTATTCTGAGGTTGTGCCCCCGGTCTTAGATTCACCCACGATGAGGAACATCCTCTCCACATCCATTCTCTCTAGGCCTTTCAACAATTGGTATGTTTCTATTGGAATTTCCACCCCCCCCCCCAACATTCTTCTAAATTCCTGTGAGTTCAGGCCAAGAGCCATCAAAAGCTCTTCATATGATAAACCCTTCATTCTTGTGAACCTCCGCTGAACCCTCTCCAATGTCAGCCACAGAGAAGTACAGCACAGAAGCAGGCCTTTTGGTCCATCTTGTCTGTGCTGAATCATTTAAACTGCCTACTCCCATCCACCTGCACTGGGACCATAGCCCTCCATACCCCTACCATCCATGTACCTATCCCAAATTTCTCTTAAATGTTGAAATGGAGCTTGTATGCACTACTTGTGCTGGCAACTCATTCCACGCTCTCATGACCTTGAGTGAAGAAGTTTCTCATGTTCCCATTGAACTTCTCACTTTTCATCCTTAACCCATGACCTCTGATTGTAGTCCCACACAACCTCTGTGAAAAACACATTATTTCTTAGATAAGGGGCCCCAAACTGCTCACAATACTCAAAGTGAGGCCTCAGCAGTGCCTTATAAAGCATCTGCATGACATCCTTGATTTTGTATTCTAGCCCTCTCAAAATGAATGCTAACATTGCCTTTGCCTTCCTTCACACCTACTCAACCTGCAAGTCAACCTTTAGGTTAACTTTTGCAATTTTCAAGTCCCCCAGAACAATAGCAGAATCTAGTAATTCTTGAAAGATCATTACTAATGCCTCCACAATCTCTTCTACCACTTGACAAAGGGTCCTCGTTCAGAACCCTGGGGTTCATCTAGTCCATGCAACTCATCTACCTTCAAATCTTTCAGCTTCCCAAGTACCTTATCCTTAGTAATAGCACCTGCACTCACTTTTACCCCAAGACTCTTGAACTTCTGGCATACTGCTAGTTTCTTCCACATGGAAGACTTTATTCATCTGCCATTTCCTTATCCCCCATTAATCCATCTCCAGCATCATTTTCCAGCGGTCCAATATCTACTCTTGCCTCTATTTAACTCTTTATACTATATATCAGGGGGAAAAAAAAATCACATCCTCTATCTATTTACATATATATATAAAACCAGCTTACCTACACATTTCATTTTTTCCCACCTTGTGGCTTTTTTTTTTAAAAAGTAGTTTTCTGTTGGTTTCTAAAAGCACTCCAATCCTGTAACTTTCCACTAATTTTTGCTCTATTAGATACCCTCTCCTTTGTTTTTATGATGTCTTTGACTTCCTTTGTCAGTCACAGTTGCATCATCCTGCCTTTAGGATACTACTACTTCTTCAGAAAAATTCTATCCTGCACTTTCCAAATTGCTCTTAGACTCACTTACAAGGACTTCTCATCTCATGTTCTCAGTATTATTCATTTACTTATTTTTTTTACATTTATTTGCAGTTTGTCTTCTTCTGCACATTGGTTCTAAGTTTTTGTTTGTGAACAGTTTTCTTAATTCTATTGTATTTCTTTATTTTCAGAAACAGAATCAGGTTTATTCTCAACGGCAAATGACATGAAATTTGTTAACTTAGCAGCAGCAGTTCAATGCAATACATAACATAGAAGAGGAAGAAAATAAATAAATAAAATAAAAAATAATAAAGAAATCAATTTCAGTATACATATATTGAATAGATTGAAAAACGCACAAAACCAGAAATACTATATATTAAAAAAAATGAGGTAGTGCCCAAGGGTTCAATGACAACTTAGGAATCAGATGGCAGAGGGGAAGAAGCTGTTCCTGAATCGCTGAGAGTATGCCTTCAGGCTTCTGTACCTCCTATTTGATGCTAACAGTAAGAAAAGGGCATGCCCTGGGTGCTGGAGGTCCTTAATAATGGATGCTGTCTTTCTGAGACACTGCTCCCTAAAGATGTCCTGGGTACATTGTAGGCTAGTACCCAAGATGGAGCTGACTGAATTTACAACCCTCTGCAACTTCTTTCGGTCCTGCACAGTATCCCCTCCATACCAGACAGTGATGCAGCCTGTCAGAATGCTCTCCGCAGTACGTCTATAGAAGTTTTTGATTGGAAATGTTGACATGCCAAATCTCTTCAAACTCCCAATGAAGTATAGTTGCTGTCTGGCAGCTCTTTCATCTTACTGACGCTGAGTGCCAGGTGGTTGCTGCTGCACTGCTCCACTAGTTGGCATATCTCACTCCTGTACATCCTTACATCACCACCTGAGATTCTACCAACAATGGTTGTATCATCAGCAAGTTCATAGATGGTACTTGAGCTGTGCCTAGCCACACAGTCATGTGTTTTCAGAGAGTAGAGCAGCAGGCTAAGCACACACCCGAGGTGCACTAGTGTTGAGCAACAGCGAGGAGGAGATATTATCACCAATCCGCAGAGATTGTGGTCTTCTGGTTAGTAAGTCGGGGATCCTATTGCAGAGGGAGGTCCAGAGGCCCAGGGTCCCAGGTTCTGCAACTTCTTGATCAGGATTGTCAGAATGATGGTATTAAATGCTGAGCTATAGTCAATGAACAACATCCTGACATAGCTGCTTGTGTTGTCCAGGTGGTCTAAAGCTGTGTGCAGCACCATTGAGATTCAGTCTTCTTATTGCCGTGATAGGCAAATTGCAATGGGTCCAGGTCCTTGCTCAGGCAGGAGTTCAGTCATCATGACCAACCTCTCATGACTATTTTCCTGTAAACACCTGCAAGAAAACGAATCTGAAGGTAGTATATGGTGAACTATGTATAGTTCAGTGATAAACTTACTTTGAAGTTTGAAAGTGAAGTCACTGATTTTCTGCCATTTTAAATAATCTTTTCTCTACATTTAACACTGTAAGGTTCCTGAAGTTGCAGTAATGTCCCCCACTTAAAATGGGCATTCTGCATGGATTTCAAGGAGTACTTTGCTATACTGTTTAATGTAACACAAAGCCAACAATAGTTTGGAAGTCAATAATAGTTAATTTAGATTTACATATTTGTATGATTTTCAAATACTGTTTTTAAATCTGTTTAAGCAATCTGCTCTAAATTTTATTTCTAAACATTTTAATATTGAATTTCTTTTAAATAATTATTGATGGTTTTCTTAACTTTTTGGATATCTTTTAAAAAGGTGTGTTTCCAAGTTCTTAAGAAGTACTGAGATTAGAACATTGAAGGCCTATGAACAGGCAGAAGGAGGTTATACAATGAAGAATTCCTTGCAAATGCAAAAAAGCTTCCTGCACAATGCTTTCTGAAATGCTGAGCTATTGCGATATCACTGATAGAGAACAGATTTGCAGATATTTGGACCGCAATGTACAAAAGCAGGAAAGAAATCACTGAAACCACACATAACTAAAGAGTAGAGAATTGGTACAAAGTGAAGACATGTGGCTAAGATGAATAAGTACTTCACTGCAAAGTCATAGAACTTACAACAGTACAGCACAGTACAGACACTTTGATCTGGTCAACGAAATTGTGATAATCTTTTCACCTTTGAGATCCAGTTAACCCTTCCCTCCCATATCAAAATCAAAATAAAAATAGGTAATACAATTAGAATTAAAATTAGACAGTCAAGATTAAAAATAAAGTGTGCTCCATTATAAAAAGATATAAACAGATAAACCAAAAGAGATAACAGAATCATGAAAGGTTTAGAGCATTCAGTCTTTCATATGTGCACTGGTTTTGTGTAAGGGCAATATACATTTTACCCACACTCTTGCCTATAGTCTGAGAATTATTTCCTGTCAGTTACTCATCCAGCTAATTTATGATCATTACAATTGAATCCTCCTTCAAAACCATTCTGAGAGATTATTCCAGACCCTTAAACACTCACTGCAAAGGATCTTTAGCCCATGTCATCTCTGATATTTTTTCAAATTGTTGTAATTCTCCGTCCACTGGTTTTAAGGTTGACAGGGAAGGCATGGTGAGCAGCAAAATGAACTTTACAGTTTGCTTTTCTAATTGCGATACAGTGCAGAACAGGCCCTTCCAGCCCAATGAGCCACATCGTCCAGCATCCCACCTATTCAACCAAAGCCTAACCAAGCTTAATCACAGGACAATTAACCTACTAATTAGTACATTTTTTGACTGTGGGAGGAAATCAAAGTACCCAGAGGAAACCCACTCACAGAAGGTGCTGAAACTGAACTCTGACCTGGGACACCCTGAGCTGTAACAGTCGTGCTAATTGCTACACTATCATGGTGCCCACATTAAGTTATATTTGTATGTGTTATATTCATTATATCTGCACTTACTGTAATCATAGCCTGAGAACTGTACGTATTTCTTGGAGCAGTCCAAGTGCAAAATCTGTTGAGCTTAATGCTGATGCAGTTCCATACTGCTCAAGTTATGAAACAGACTGCCACCTAGTGTTAGAGATTCATTCAGATGGCATTTACATGCTCTGGAAGCAAAGACAGTCTTGATATAATCAGGTGAGATCAAGAGAAGGAGCTTGGGCAGATTAAGCCATAATGTTTCATTTTATAAAATGTATTTTTCTACTTAAACACTAGAGCAGCTTCTTTTAATATAATTTTCACATTATAAGACATTTCAGGAGCAATAACAAACTGACATTATGCCAACCCAGATCAAGCACGAGGGCAAATAACGAAAAGCTTGGTCAAGGAGTTGGGTTTTAACAAAAGCCCAGTGCATTATCCACATCCAGAAGGACATATCAGGAGACCCAATTCTGTAACCACGACCATCTTTAAGAAGAGAAACATTCACCCAATGCCAACTACAGAGGGGGTTACCTGTTGTCTTTCACAGGGCAAGTCATTACCAGGATCTCTACAAAGAACCAGAGAGCTACTCTCAGAATATAGTGTTGACTCCACCGATAAAATGCATAAGAACTCCATCAGGTGAAAAATCTCAGCATTTTCTGATGTAAACTTTAAACCTCTCAATTAAGAAAGAACATTGTTGGAACATTGCTGCACCACAGAAAGCATCTTATCCTTGGTAAGGCAACTGTGCTGCATGTGACTGCAAGAAGCTGTAGAGTTGTGGACACAGCTTAGCACATCATGCACGTCTTCCCATTAGAGAGAAGATACAAAAACCTGAAAGTACATACCACCAACATCAAGGAGAAATCTATCCTATTGTTACAAGATTCTTGAATGGTTCCCCAGTGTGATAAGGAGAACTCTTGACTTCACTGATCTACCTCTTTATGACCTTGCACCTTATTGTCAATCTGCACTGCATTTTTTCTGCAGCTTAATTTATTCTGCTTTTTTTAAACCTTGTACTACCTCAATGTGCTGTTCAATGAATTGATCTAAATGAACAGTATACAAGGCAAGCTTTTTCACTGATCATCATTTTCACTGGTCCTCAGTACATGTAATGGTTGCAAATATGTTGCCCAAACTGGACAAAAACTATCCACAAGAATCCATGAACATCAACTGGCTGTGAAGCAACGTGACCAACTCTCCCTAGTTTCCACCCATGAAGATCAAAAGGGGCACAAATTCAGCTGGGCATCAGTGAAAGTCACAGAGCAAGCGAACACACAGCATGCAAGAGAATTCCTAGAGATAAGGTTTTCCACAAACAATTCTGTAAACAAACATGTAAACCCTGATCCTAATTATGAGTTGATGCGGGCAAAATTCCAGACAACAACACAGGAAGTTCGCCACACAGCCAATCAGCAATGAGATTTCTTCCACACGTCACAAGTGAGTTTCCAAAATGACATCTGATCAGCTGATTGAAAAGTATATGAAGTCCAAACATTCAGAGGACATTTAACAATCAACAGCTGGTGACTATGTCTCCTCATGTGGCGACAAAACATTTGCAAGTAAATTGTCAAGATGGGAGAGCAACTGAACCCAACCATCAACTACCCAAGCTACACAACTTCCAAGTTGTAAACCAATTTACACTTCTTTCATGAGAGCACCAAGCAATGATCCCAACCAACAGGTTAATGACACCTTCTCCCAAAACAAACTTTTCTCTAGCATGTTCCAGCACCTTAGCTTTTGGTGATAGAGTGACTTTCAATAGCAAAGTACACTTTCTACTTCTCTGGTGTTTACTTTTCCTCAGATCACCTCATCCTGCTTCACCCACTGGTCCTCCATGTAAGCTGCCAATTCCCACTGCCAACCAGGATACCAGGACTGCTTTCCTGCATCCTCTGGGCTGATTAGTTTTTCATTCTTGATCTCAATTTTAGTACACCCATCTTCTCTACACCAGTCTCCTCCCCAAATTACAACTTTCATCATACAATCAAAGTTAAAATAACCACTGCAGACTTTGATGGTAACTCATCAGAAGTCCTTTGCAACACACAGAAAATGCTAGAGGAACTCAGCAGGCCAGGCAGCATCTAGGAAAAGAGTACAGCTGACGTTTTAGCTGAAATCCTTCGGCAGGACTCTAGATGCTAGAGATGCTTCCTGGCCCGCTGAGTTCCTCCAGCTTTTTCTGTGTGTTGTTCGGATTCCCAGCATCTGTAGATTTTCTTATAATAGTGGATACTAACCAGTCCACCATGAAAATAGCCCTACCAACACTGAGCACGTCTACAAGGTGCACTGTCACAAGAAAGCAGCATCCATTATCCAGGACCTCCCCCCCCCACCATCCAGGCCATGCCCACTTCTCACTGCTGCCACTGGGATGGAGGTACAGAAGCCTTAGGTCCCACAACACCAGGTTCAGAAACAGTTATTACCCTTCAACCACTAGGCTCCTGAAACAGAGTGGATAACTTTACTCTCCTTAACAATGATGGACTCACTTTCAAGGACATGACAACTCATTGCCCCAGTTATTATGCACTTATAATTCATTATTATTAGCAGTTATAATCATTATTACTTTTTTTTTATTTGGACAAATTGTCTTCTTTTACACATTGATTGTCAGTCTTTGTGTGTAGTTTTTCATTGATCCTATTGTATTTCTTTGCTCTATTGTGAATCCCTGCAAGAAACTGAATTTCAGGGTAGTATATGGTGACATATATGTATTTTCATAACAAATTTACTTTGAACTTTGGTGACACAATTGTGAATACACTGCACTGGGTACTTCAATGAAGATTAGGATCTTACTTACAATGAGAGATCCCAATGAAACACACTCTAAAAATCAAGTCAAATGTGATAGCTATTATTCTTTCTTTGTAAAATGCTTTCTTTAAAACATGGAAAACACTACTTAAATACAAGGTGCTGCCGTTCACATCTTTACACGGTCACCAACAATTGTTACTGCTAGTTTATATTGAGAAAAATCTAAGAACTGATGTAAGCTGAGTAGAACTCTCCATGTGCAACACTTCTTAAAAAAATAAAAACATAAATTATTTTTTTATTGCAATACAGCACAGGATAGGCCCATCCCACCCTCTGGGCCTGCCACTCAGCAACCCCCGATTTAATCCTAGCCTGATCACAAGAGAATTTACAATAACCAATTAACCTACCACAGGTATGTCCTTGAACTATGGGAGGAAACTGGAGCACTGGAGGAAACGCATGCGGTCACGGGGAGAACGTACAAACTCTTTACAGGGAGAGGCAGGAACTGAACCCTGGTCACTGGTACTGTAAAGCATGGTGCTAATCACCATGCTACCCTTGAAACCCACACCTTCTAACTTAGGCAAGGAAAGTACATCCTTTTCATTGAGGTAAATGAACTTCTGGTGAGCCTCGCTCCCAAACATGTGTTTCCATCTTCTTCTAGTTCTATTTCAGATTTCCCAACATCTGGTTTTCCAAACCTTGTAACTTTGCAGCACTTTACAGAATTAACATGAACCTAATAAAAGGCACATCATGAGTTAAGTTTACATACTGGCAGAACATCATTACAACACTGATGCAAATTTGAACACTTGAGACTGCAAATCAAAACTCCAAGGCAGTTAGTGATTTCACAGAAGTGAAAATTCCTTGCAGCAGCACAACTTTGGTCTCCCAGACAGCCAATGCCCAGCAGGACACTACTGCAAAGCTTACTTTTCTGTCAGCAATATGAGCGTTGGAGTAAATTATGCTCATTTCCCGTCGTAGTATAACTGTACCATTAGATTTGAAAAAAGACACGTCTCAAAGATGTGAAACAGAAGACTCTGCCTCAAATCCATGAATAATATGCTTCTACTGCGAAGCCCAAGCTCCAAGCGTTTACCTTAACTTTTCTTATTAATGTGCTGGATATGCACCTTCTTTCCTACTAAATATAAATGGAAAACAAGCCTATGGCTTAAACAAATTTTTTTCTAAGTCTATTGCTCTCCACTTCAACTTCGACAAGTAGTTTTTGAAAAATTCCCAATTACCCACTTCAAACACTAACATTATTAAAGGAGGACACATTATAGAAGGAATGGTCTTTCCTGCTCTCCTTGTTCTATTGATAATTATTGAGTCTGTTCACATGGTCAGATTTATTTAAGTCTGATTATTGACATTTCTGCATGTGACCATTCTGCTAATTGTTGATTGGTCGTGGCTGTTTGCACTATTGCCTTGTAAATTGTTGGTTACTGTTATATTGGTCTGTTATGGTACTGTCCTGTGTTTTATGCTTGGCTCCGAACCACAATCAATTCTGGTACACCTCACAAATTGGCAATAATGTGATTTGGAGTCTGATTTATAAATTTAAGAGAACGCAACTAAAAAGAATTGAATTCAGAATCTACCATCAGCATTCGACGCTGTTGACTGTAGTATCAACTTGAGTCAGTGGTGAAACGCTTGCTTGCAAATTAAAAAGCTGAAAGTTAAAAGCCTCTCTTAGCATCTGTGCAGATAAGTTAGTGTTCCATCAGGACAATAATTAAATGGATGCTTATAGCATTAGGATACTTTTTCAATAATCTATGAAATGGAGACCTTTACTTACCAATTCAAGTAAAAATCCTACATCACTACTTAAGGAAAAGCACACATTTCTTGGGATGATGAGCTTCCCAACAAACAGCAACAGGGGAGTTTAATTTTTTTTTAAATCTCATTACTATCTGTGTGACCTTACCGCAAGCATAACCCAATATCTGCTCACTAAATTAATTCCGGGCTGGCAAGTCCAGTGTAACAAGTAGTTGTCACAAACCGGAGACTTCCTGGGTTGCAGTTGATGACCATGACTTCTGTGCCGTGGCATGCCTTTCGCTTTCCATGAAACGTTGCAGAACCACCTTCCTGCCGTAGGATCTCACTATTGATCTCATCCACCCAGTCTGGCAGAGGAGACTTCACATGCTAGGACAGGCACAGCCCCATCTCACTGGGGTAAATCACCCACCAGCTACCCTCACCTGTTTCAGCCCACCTGTCATAGTGGTGTCTGGGATGTGGCCACAGTTGTATACAACTTGGAGCCACAGGTCAGAGCCGAGCGTTCACTGACAACCAAAGATGAGTGAGCTGCCACAGAATGGACCTGGCACTCCTTAATAATGATACTGCTTCAGTTAAGTACATTTGCTCAAGATCTTACTTCTTTTTCCATTCCCTTCTCTTCTGACAACACTGCAGAGTAGAAGCATGATATGTTGCATCCAGACAGGTTGGCAGTAAATTAGGATTAACAATATCCATCAGTAATGAATCAACAGCCTGAAAATGCTCAACACTGATACTTCAAATCCTGGTGTAACTCAGAGGAAACAAAAATCACAATTTTTATTCAATTACAAATAATAAAGTTCACCTTTTAACTACAAAAGAAGTGATTAAAGAATTTTCACATAATTATACAAGTTACAGAATAATGTAGAAATTACAGCTGTATAGGACCCTGGTCAGACCCCACTTGGGAGTACTGAGCTCCGTTCTGGTCGGCTCACTACTGGAAGGAAGTGGAAACTATAGAAAGAGAGCAGAGGAGATTTACAAAGAGGTTGCCTGGATTGGGGAGCTCGCCTTCCAAGAATAAGTTGAGTGAACTTGGCCTCTTCTCCTTGGAGCAACGGGGGATGAGAGGCGACCTGAGAGGTGTACAAGATGATGAGAGGCACTGATCGTGTGGATAGTCAGAGGCTTTTTTCCCAGGGCTGAAATGGTTAACATGAGAGTGCACAGTTTTAAGGTGCTTGGAAGTAGGTACAGAGGCGATGTCAGGGGTAAGTTGGTTTTTTTTAAAAAAACGCAGAGAGTGGTGAGTGCGTGGATTGGGCTGCCAGCGACTGTGGTGGAGGCGGATACAATAGGGTCTTTTAAGAGGCTCCTGGATAGGTACATGGAGCTTAGAAAAACAGAGGGCTACTGGTAACTCTAGGTAACTTCTGAAGTAAGTACATGTTCAGCACAGCATTGTGGGCTGAAGGGCCTGTATTGTGCTGTAGGCTTTCTATGTTTTTATGTTTCTAAGACTTTTCTTCGCAACTGTTTCACAGCACAAGTCCCTCTTGCTTCATGACTGTTCAATAATTGTCTACATATCATGTCTCATTTTTGCACGCCCTGGACTGCCAGGATTCTAAGCTGAGAATTTCCACCTTTCTTTATCATTTTCCCTTCCTTTATGTGGTAAATGAAAACCAATTTTGTGAACCCTCAGTACAGTGTAGTAATGATGAGTAGTTTATTGACACTTTCTTCTTTACACTGTGAACTTGACACTACCTACATGATTTTCACACATCTAGAGATTAATGAAATACAGGTGGATTTACAGTGGGGTAGACAACATGTTGTTTGCAGTCTTCTCCAACACAATAAATAGTAAATAAAATTACTTGAACAGATATGAATAGGGTATTTATGAACTATCCAAATTCATAAAAATCATGTTTTTGTAACAAGGATTAAGTTTTGAAATGGCACTCCAAGACATCATTGCTGGTTAGCAAAACTCTCAAACCCTAAAACCTAGGCTGCTTAAATACAAAAACTCCCCAATATTATCAAATATATTGAAGTTTACTATTTTAATTTCTGCCTTTAACAAACAAAGTGTTGCAATAAACTACTGCAGCACAAACAACCTGAGCTCACACATAAAACGCTGGAGAAATTCAGCAGGCCAGGCAGCATCTATGGAAAAGAGTGAACAGTCACATTTGCAGGACCGTCGTTGCCTTTAAGGAGTTTGCGTGTACCCCCATGACCGCATGGGTCTCCCACATTCCAAAGATGTACAAGTTCTGGTTAGAAGGTAAACTGATCACACAGATGTAATTGGGTAGCATGTGTCAATTGGGCTAGAAACGCCTGTTAGCTTGCTGTATCTTTAAATAAATAAATAAAATATAATATGTATTTCAATATGTACACCTTTATTTAGGTTTCTGTTAAATGTTTAAAAGGGCAATTAAAGATTATGTTATGGCTCCTGGTTGATTTTCCTGAAGATTGCTTAAGCATAAGCTTCCACTCTTCAAGAAGGGAGAGAGGCAGAAGAAAGGAAACTATAGGCCAGTTAGTTTGACTTCAGTGGTTGGGAAGACATTGGAGTCGGTTATTAAGGATTAGGTCTCAGGGTACTTGGAGGCACATGGTAAAATAGCCCATAGTCAGCATGGTTTTCTCAAGGGAACATCTTACCTGACAAATCTGTAATCTGTTGGAAGTAACAAGCAGGATAGATCTGTTGGCGTTGTGTACTTGAATTTTCAGAAGGCCTTTGACAAGGTATCACACGAGGCTGCGAAACAAGTTGAGCCCATGGTATTACAAGAAAGATTCTAGAATGGAAAAGGCAGTGGCTGATTGGCAGGAGGCAAAGAGTGGGAATAAAGGGAGCCTTTTCTGACTGGCTGCCAGTGACTAGTGGTGTTTCCACAGGAGCCTGGTGGCAGCGCTGATTCTTTTTACATTATATGTCAATGATTTGGATGATGCAATTGATGGCTTTGTTGCAAAGTTTGCAAATGACATGAAGATAGCTGGATGGGCAAGTAGTTTTGAGGAAGTAGAGGGGCTACAAATGGATTATTTAGATTAAGAAAGTGGGCAAAAAATGGCAGATGGAATACAGTGTCAGGAAATGTATGGTCATACCACTTCAGCAGAAGGAATGAAAGGGTTGACGTAAATGGAAAGACAACACAAAAAGTACTGAGACACAAAGGGACTTGGGAGTCCTTGTGCAGGATCCCCTAGAAGTTAATTGGCAGTTGAATCTGCAGTGAGGAAGACAAATGTAATGTTAGCATTCATTTCAAGAGGACTAGAATATAAAAGCAAGGATTTAATCTTGAAACTTTATAAAGCACTGGTGGGGCCACAGTTGGATTATCGTGAGCAGGTTTGGGACCCTTTTCTTACAAAGGATGTGCTGAAACTGGAGAAGGTTTAAAGGAGGTTCACAAAAATGATTCCAGGATTGAATGGCTGTCATATGAAAAGCGTCTGATGGCTCTGGGCCTGTACTCACTAGATTTCAGAAGAATGAAGGGTGACCTCATTGAAACCTATTGAGTGGTGAAGGGCCTTCATATAGTGGATATGGAGACGATGTTTCCTATGGATGGTAGAATCTAAGACCAGAGGACACAGCCTCAGAACAGAGGTGTGTCCTTTTAGAACGGTGATGAGGAAGAATTTCTTTTGCCAGAGAGTGGTGAATCTGTGAAATTCTTTGCCATAGGCAGCTGTGAAGACCAAGTTTTATGTATATTTAATTCAGAGGTTGATAGGTTCTTGAATGGTCAGGGCATGAAGGGATATGCAGAGAAGGCAGGAGATTGGGGCTGAGATTAAAATTGGATCAGCCATGATGAAATAGCTGAGAAAACTCAATGGACTAAATGGCCTAATTCTATTCCTATATCTTATGGTGATTGGCTGTATAAAGCAGCCTGCTGAAATTGAAATCAATACCGACATCAACCACCAGCTAAATCTTTGTATAAGGTAACCTTCATGGACAACAATAAACATCAAAACTTTGCTACTGACCACAACATCTAGGCCTATGAATCTGTATGTGGCTCAGCATTACAACAGCCAAAAAAAGTCTCCTATAAGGAAAACTCCATTGTCACATGCTATTACTATTTTTTTACTCTAAAATTGCAGAGTTTTACTTGCAGGAAAAGTAATATTTTAGGTGCTTCTTTTCTAAAGCATCAGCCTTTTATTATCTCCATTATACTTAAGTTTGATTTCCACACTTGTCACCAAAGGAGGAGATGAGGAAATAGACAACTTTAATAGAAATCTGAGATAGGGCTTTTCTCTTTGGAATGAAGGAGGCTGAGTGGTGACTTGATAGAGATGTACAAAATGATGTACATCTTATTCTGGAGAAACATTGGTTCATTTGTTTCTGTATACATAGAGTCAGATAACAATAAACTTGATAAGAAGCATAGAGACAATGATCTAGAGAAGAGTCGGGAGACATTTTCCCAGGGTGGAAAAGGCTAATTTTGAAGAAATTAGAGGCAAGTATGGGGGAGGAAGAGAGGGGGAAAGATGCCAGAAGCAGATTCTTTACACAGAGTGGAACACCCTGCCAGGGGTGTTAGTAAAGGCAAATACATTAGGGGCATTGGATGCCAGATTAAATGGAAGGCTACGTATGAGGATAGTTAGATTGACTTTAAGAGTAGGTTAAAAGATCAGCACTACGTTGTGGGACAAAGGGTCTGTGCTGTAGCATTCTATAAAAGTAGCAAAAAACCACCACTCTCAAATAAGAAACCTGAAGAACCGATCCTGCTTTTCCTCAAACCAAACCATTGCCCTGTGCCTCCTGGATCACATTATCCACAACAGTGAAGCAGTGTGAACCTGCAGCACAGATGTGCAGTAATTGGCTTACCCTTTCAGAGAATATTTGAAAATGGCTTTCACTTCAAGCTTCATACAAGCATAGCAAATTTAACTTGCATAAAAGCATAGCAGGTATCTGTGGGTTTGTTTGTATCTATTCCCCCAAGCCATTAGCATCTTGATAAATAAGGTCCTTTCTGTCTGCTTGCAAGATATATTAATTCCTGTCAAGGTTAACAAGTCAGACACCCAATCGCTCTAATTTGCTCACAAAACATTGACCCACAATAACTCACTCAGACAGCCATTATTCCTCTTGGTTAAACCAGTAAGTAGGTGTTTAACAGATATTTAACAGTACAGGTACTGCAACTGAGCCTAATTCTGTGCGCACATGATATTCATGGTGGTGTGTAGTAGGTTTGGAAACCTCCAATTTCCACCTGAGTGTTGAACATATGCATTTTGTTAAATATATTTCTTCCTAATTAACATCTTCCACACAGCTGATTAAATTCCAGTAATCTTCAAGTGAAGCAACATTCAAGCAATTAGATAATTGGACAAGAAAATTTTAAACTGTAAATTCATCTACACAGATTTAGATTAACTGGTAAATACATACATTGCAAAATGTTCCAAATCCACTAGCAGAAAAAGTAAACCAAAGTTGGCATCCTCTCTCAGACCAACTTCCTGAGCAGAGGCACAGGTTATATTTGGCCAAATCAGTTGGGCTCCCATATTAATTGAACACCCAACACCAGAACCCCAAAACAGGCACCCCATTCCAAGCTCTGTCATGGAACCAAGTCAATATGCAGAGAGTTGAAAGGATTCAAAGATATGTTTAAAATCTCCTCATGGGATCTCCACTGACTTCACAGAATGCATACCATTTTTTTATTGATACTACCTAGATGCTTATAGCTTGGTATTTCATGTATGTTGCAAGTACATTACAGAAAGCCCTCCGTGAATTCTTATCTATACTTTTTGCTGTCTCAGTACAGCAGCCAGCATAAACAAAGATCCCAAACATTTTCTCTTCTCCCCTCTAACATCGGGCAGATGTTAAGAGCCTGAAAGCACGTACCACCAGGCTCCAGAACAGCTTCAGTCCCACTGTTGTAAGACTATAAGATTAGGCCATGTGGCTCATCGAGTCTGCTCCACCATTCCATCATGGTTGATTCATTCCTGACGAAGGATCTCGGCCTGAAACGTCAACAGCGCTTCTCCTTATCGATGCTGCCTGGCCTGCTGTGTTCTACCAGCATTTTGTGTGTGTTGATGATTCATTTCTTACCTCTTTTGAAGGAGTGTTCATTTTCTCTCTCAGCCGCAGTCTCCTGTCTTCTCCCAGTATCCCTTTGTGCCTCGACTAATCAAGAATCTATCAGTCTCTGCCTTAAGTATACCTAATGACTTGGCCTCCACAGCTGCCTGTGGCAACAAATTCCATAGATTCACCACTCTGCTGACTACTTAATGGTTCCCCAGTACAATAAGGTGGACTCTTGAGCACGCAATTTACCTGGTTATGATCTTACACTTTATTGTTTACCTGCACTGTTACACTTCACTTTGCATTTTATTATTGTTTTACCTTGGTCTCCCTCAATGCACTGTGTAATAAATTGATCTGTATGGGTAGTATGTAACACAAGCTTTTCGCCATATTTCAGTACATGTGATAATAATAAACCAACTCCAATCCATGAAACACTACTGCTCTTAGTAAGGAGCAGTATTTGGAGTGGTGGTGAGCGCCTTGTAACCATGCATAAAGAGCAGATAAAAGTCCTATATAAAAGGCAGAATGAGCATCCCCCTTACAATCCACCCAGCCCATCAGCCAATATGTGTATTTGCTTCCATAGTATCCAGGACATCTTCAAGGAGCAGTGGCTAAGGAAGGCACCATCCATCATTAAGGACCCCCATCACCCAGCACATGCCCTCTTCTCATTGCCACCATCAGAAAAGAGGTACAGGAGCCTGAACGTACACTCACAATTCAGCAGCGGCTACTTCCTGTCTGCCATGTATTGTATTGTACTGCTGCCACCCAGTTAACAAATTTTACCACCTATGCTAGTAATATTAAACTTGACTCTGATTTTGATTTCCAGACTCATCTAAGGTTCACACATTGGCCTCAGCAGTCATCTCAGAACCCACAAGACAAGCGGAGGCAAGTTATCACTGATCCTGAGAACTGCCACCTAAGAGACAGCAATATGAAGGAATATTCCTCAGAATATAGTCAAGCATGCCACTTTGATTGGAGGGGCATCAGAGCTATTTTGTGGTAATTCCCCAAGGCAAAGTACTGTGGATACTGGAAACCAAAAATTAAAACAGAAAATGCAGTTAACATCGACAAAGTTTACACTTGAGGTCAACCCCAGTCGTCAAATATTTTCTCTCTCTACAGATACTGTGATACTGTATTTCCAGCACATTGTGGTTTATAAGTAATAATAGTTGGAAAAGTTAGCACTACATGGGAAAAATATTAGGTTTCTAGGTTATAGAAGTGCTTGCAGCAGAAATTAGGCATAATAATTCCTGGGAAATAGTTATAGAGTCTTTTAAAGACACTCCTTTAAAGGAGACAAAGAAATGGCCTTTATATATATGCATGAGCTGTGGAAGCAAGGACAATATGTCTTACTAGAAGTAAGTGTGTTTGAAGGAAGGCAGTTGTGGATGAAAAGAAAGTCCTCCTTCAAAAAAGGTAAGTAATTAAGCCCTAGCAAAATCCTGTCAGATATGGATGGCCTGGTCTAGCAAGTAGAGATCATGGGTCAAAGGTTTGAGCCAATTAGAAGAAATAACCTGTTCAGAATAAATGAACAGTAGGAACAGATGTCTTTAAATGGCTGTCATCTATAAAGAAAACTATTATTTCTGTCTAACATGCTCCAGAAGTGAAAGGAGAAATAATAAATATAGAAGGTCTGGCTGAATAAAATTAGCTGAGAGATGGGTTGAGCTTTATTTGAAGGATCCATGTTGACCTCTTTGCTTAATGTCAGGAACTGGTCAAGAAGACAAAGCAACAGAACGTGTTCACCTGATGTCTGTCTGGCTTGTTCAGCAGTTCATTTGCTCTCGCAAGTAAAATGTAACTAATTGCCTTTTTGAGAAAATTTACAGCCAAAATTCACTGGCAAGAATTTGGAAATACTTTATTTAAAAACCTAACAACAGATAATTTTCATTCTACATTTTAGTCTCATAATACCAGCTTCATTCTATACTTCAATTTAACTACTTAACAGTTTGACAACAAGTATTAAAAGAATTTAGGAATTTAAAAAATTGTAATTCATTAGATCACACAAATTATTCAAATTCACATCCACTTATTTATCACTTGTACATTCCAACATACAGTGAAATGCTTTGTTTGCATCAACAACCAACACAATCTAAGGATATGCAGGAGGCAGTCCACAATTATTGCCACACATTCTGGGACCAATATAGCACACCCACAAGGTTCAGCAAAACAAAGTTCAAAGTTTAAAGTAAATTTATTATCAAAGTACATACATGTCACCATATACAACCCAGAGATTCTGTTTCTCGCGAGCATACTTAAGTTTATAAAGTAATAACTGTAACAGAATCACTGTAACAGAATCAATGAAAGACTGCACCAACTTGGGTGTTCAACCAGTGTGCAAAAGATAAAAAAAACTGTGCAAATACACAAAGAAAGATAATAATAACAAATAAACAAGCAACAAATATCTAAAGATGAGATGAGGAGTTTTTGAAAGTGAGTCCATTGTTTCTGGGAACATTTCAATGATGGTACAAGTGTTCGCCTTAAATTGAAGAGCCTGGTGGTTTAGGGGTAATAGCTGTTCCTGAACCTGGTGCTGCAAGTCCTGAGGCTCCTGTACTGCACCTTCTTCCTGAAGTGAGAAGAGAGCATGACCTGGATGGTAGGAGTCCCTGATGATGGATACTGCTTTCCTGCGATAATGTTTCACACAGATGTGCTCAATAGTGGGGAGGGCTTTATCCAGTGATGCACTGGGCCATATCAACTACTTTTTCCATTCAAGGGCACTGGTGTTTCCACACTAGACTGCGAATAACCCTCCACCATATCTCTTTAGAAGTTTGCCAAAGCAATAAAACAACAGCAAGAGCAAAACAGGCCTCTTTATCTGTGTTCTCTCCCTGTGATGTGTACTAAAACTTGACAAATATAGAACTTCATTCCATTCTATAATTAACTATGGACCTGTGTTCACTATGTTACTTGTAAATATTGAGCCTGGTCAATTAGGAATTTGAAGCCAACCATAATACTGGACGAATTTAAATTCAGTTCAATATATAATCACAAATTTTAAAAAAACAGATCACAAATGGAAACATTCTAGTGCTTTGGTCAGCATTCAGAGGACATTCCAAGGATGCAGAGAGATAAAACGGTCAAAGCAAGTTATGCACTTATTGATAAAGAAATGGGCTAAACTAGTAGAGCTGCTACCCCATACCTCACAGGTGCAATAACCCTCATCAAACCTGGGTGGAGGGTGCATGCGCATGCATGTGCACACGGTGCTCATACAATCTCCCTTGCATGGGTTTCCCTGGCTACTCCATTTTCCTCTCACTTTCCAAAAAGATGTGCTGGACGGTAGGTTAATGATGCCTAATGAGTGGTGAGTTGTAGAATGAGGGGAAGAGTTGACAATAGAAATAATACAGGATTTCTGCAGAGCTGCACTTGATGGTCAATGTGGTCTTTAGACATGGAATATTGAACAGTTCAGGCCCTTCATCCCATGATGAACTACTCTACGATCATCTGACCCTTCCCCTCCTACATAGCTCTCCATTTTCCTTTCACCTATGTGTCTATCTAAGAGTCTATTAAATGTCTCTAATGAATATCGTCACCTCCGGCAGCGCATTCCGCTCTCTAAGCAAAAATCTATCTCTCGGCATCCCCCATACTTTCCCCCAAACATCTCAACGCTCCTTTGGATTAGCCATTTCCAGCCTGGGAAAAATTTCTACCCTATACCTCTTCCCATCTTGTATCACCTCTCTGCCTCCTTTGCTCCAAAGAGAAAAGCTCTAGATCACTCAACCTATCCTCATAAGACATGCTCTCTAATCCAGACAGCATCCCAGTAAATCTCCTCTGCACTCTCCCTAAAGTTTCCACATCCTTCTTATAATTACGTGACCAGAAATGAACACATTACTCAAATAAAAACAAGTATCAGCACCGAAGCCCAGAACTCAACTGAAGACCTTCAGATCTTCATTCTAATGCTCTCCCAACTGAGCTATTTTGGCTTTCAGTTTCATTGGGCTGAAGGGCCCAGTTCTTTACTGTACAACTCTAAGAATATAGTAGGTCATTCAGTTCTCTGTGCCTGCTCCATACTGATCTTGTGCCTCTGCATCACTCTCCTGTACTAACACCATACCCCCTCAATTGTCTTAACGTCTGAAACCTATCAACTGCCTTCTTGAATATGGAAGCAATTTTGCTTCCATATCCACCTCAGAAAGATAACTTCAAAGATCCATTACCTTCAAATGAAACATTTTCTTCTCATCTCAGTCATGAATGGTCAAACAGATTCTAAGGATTTTATTCCTGTTTTTAATTTATAAATAACAAAGAAACCACACAGGATAAATGATCATGGCCAATATCATACTTTGCAACCAAGAAGTATGTTCTTGACATCCCAGTCAGGGAAAATATCACCTTACTTCTAAGTTATCAAGTCCCATAGAAGCTAATGAGATCAATGTCATCCTCCTCAACTTCATGGGGTAGTGGTAACTAAGCCTACTTACTCTGTCCACACCCAGTCCAAGGAATTCACTTTAATTGTAACACGGTTGTGTAGCGGTTAACATAACACTATTTCAGCACCAGTGCCTGGGTTCAATTCAGCCACTGTTTGACCATTCTCATGATGACCACACTCCAGTTTCCTCCCATATTCAAATACCAGTTAGAAAATTGTGGGCATGCTAAGTTTGAGGCAGAAGCATGGCGACACTTGCAGGGTGTCCCCAGCACATCTCAGACTGTGTCGGTCATTGATATGAACGCAAATGAGACATTTAATTGTATTTTACAATGTTTCAACGTACATATGACAAATAAGTCTAATCTATTGCACATTTATCCTTCCTTAGGCAAGTGACCATATTTGCAATTAATCCTGTTTCTTTTGCAGATGGAGAGAAGAGCACAGATGTAGATTGTTGGAGGGATGAGACCTAGAAATCCTTAACATTGATTCTGAATCTCCACCTCTTTATGAATCAGGGAAAGAAACCATCTGCTGTTTGCCACCTGTTACTGCCCGACTGCTCACAAAAGCAGCAAGATTAACACGAGTACAGAAAACATTCAGACAGAGGATCTTTAATCTCTACACCACTGTCAGTTTGATTGCAATAGAATCAACCCAATTCTAATGGGTATTGCTGGCAGTCAAAAAACAGCAAGTGAGAGAACCAACATAAAGATGACAACTAAATTATTTTCATTCTTGCTAATCTGCACATCAGAGATGCATTAGGTCATGACAGTAATGGCAGACATACTGAATGCACAGTCATCATGAAGATCTATGTTGAAAATTCACAACAAAGAGATTCTTCATAATGTACAAAAGCTGCCCTGGCATACTGCAGGCAGTGAGGTATTTCATCTACATCTGCCTTTGCTATTGGTCCTGCGTAGACTTTTATTGGCAGCAGATAGCATTGTCAGGGAATGGGTAATAGATAACCCTTGTTTTATAAATATTTACTTTAAGCAGAATTAGCAAGCTATACAGAGTAATGTAACGGCTGGGTTGATCTCAGCAATTCAGTTGTAAATGTTTCGACACCATACGAGGAGACATCCTCAGTGCACTGATGCGCATCATCAGACCTCAATCCTACTTATGAGTCACTACGGGCAATATTCCAGACCACAATGCAGAGAATTCGCCACAAACCAATCAGTGACAAGATCTCCTCCCTTCATCACAACTGTTTCCATAATGACCACCAATCAGCTGATTGCTAAATATATAAAGACCAAGCATTCAAAGGACACCCCACAAAATAACAGCACACTGATGATGTCTCCTCGTATGGTGATGAAATGTTTGCAAATGAATTGCCAAGATCGAAGAACAACTCAACCCGACTGTTAACCAACTGAGCTACACATTTTCCAAATTATTTCCAGTAATGAAGTGGATTAGGGAAAAGCCTAAAATCCTGCACATCCAATCAAGAATGATGCTAAGCAGTTGAACTAATAGATGTAATCAAATGTCCCTTTCTTCAAAAAAAACAGAGCACAAATGAACAAATTCAGGCTTCAAGATTGTTTAATGTCATTTCTAATACATAAGCATAAAACAGAACAAAATATTTGTTGCTCTGGATCGGATGCAGCACAAAACAAAAAACAAGAAGAACAAGAACATTTTTTTAAAAAAACACAATAAGTACACAAGTTAACTTATATAAGTTGAAGCATTTGAACCTATCAGGATCAGACTGGATTATACATCCTGGATTCTTCTATGGTCCAAAATATCAAAAGCCAAGCTTCAGTCAATTTACTCCACATAACATCAACAAATACTGTACCTGTGTGTGCTTGCCAAGTCTTCAAGCAACACCCAAACCAGAAAATGCTGAAGATATTCAATAGGTCAGGCAGCATCAATGGAAGAGAAAGAGTTAACAGTTCAGGTCAATAACTATTCTGAAGAATTTTAGCTAAATGCTACAGCAACAGTGCATTTTATAGAAAAATTGCACTATTTGCCTTCTATAAAATACCAATAGTTTTTTTTTGTTTGGAAATAGTTTATTGTGATTTTTTTTTAAAGTGTTTCTATCTTCTAGGCACATGCTACATATGATTATTACGATTAACCAATTGTTCAGATACAACCAATCACACCTGGAGATGATACGATATGAAGCACAGTTTGAACCAATAAACTCAAAAGTGTAAAATTGATTCTTTAGGTAACAAGGGAAAACATTATTTTCTGGGTATTATGTGGGGGTTCTGCTTGTTAAATTTTATTACCTTTAAATTTATCCTCCCCACTGAACTTTCAGTATTTTGGTGCTTTCATTCAAAAAAAAGTGTTCAATTCAGCAAAGTCAGGAAAGGGAAGTTACAAGTGTATTGGTGCGATCATGCAGATGAGAATTAGTTTACATCTTTAATTCAGGTTGATGGACCAGTGGACAGTAATGATGTCAACATGTTCTAGCCCAAGGCTGTGAATATTGTCTTTTTTCCTTTAACTTTTTCCCCTTTAGTACTGCGTCTTTTAAATCACACAACCAAAATAAATAGTCTCCAAATTTTCAGCCTTGTTTTATCAGACATGATTAATTATACTGAAAAATCATGAAAACTCAGTTATACAATGGCCTATTTGTATGAATGGATCACATATTCCAGTCAATGCCTTCAGTGTAAGTTCACAAGCCACACTATTTCCATCAAACTGTGGTGCAGGTACAATTGTATACGTTAGGAATGGTTTATAATTGGCCTGGAAAGCAATAGAGTAATCATCAGCTGCCAGCTTCAAGAAGAAAAATAAAAGTTCAAATAAAGATCTCAGTACAACACCAAGAAAGCAGGCAAGAAATACCAAATTCCAACAGCAAACTCAAGTTGAATCTTGCACTGAACATCCAAAGTTCTACCTTGACTCCAAAGTTAACCAGCTAATTGACAGGTTTATATGCCCACAAAATAAATGACAGTTAAAACCTGGAAGACATACAGTATAACATGGAATTGATGGAAAAGATAATGGACACCAGTTCAGGGTCAGTGGCAGGGCGCACTATTTGTAATTTCCAGAAATGATTTGGAGGATTGAACAGTTTTTTGGGTTCTAACCTACATTTTCACAACAGTACAAATTTTTGGAAGCTATCACATAATGGGAATTCAAAAGATTTTGACAGCAAATCGTATGACACTGACAGCAACAGATGGTACTAAATGGACATACAGATGGACATTGGACAAGCACATGAAAGAAAAATAATTGTTAAATGGTCACTCAATGCAACAGCAGGAAACAAAATTGTGGGCTGTGATAGGGGACATTAGAATAGCAAGTCTGGTGTTTGCAATTCACCTTATCTACACATACTCCTGCACCTGTCACTCTATATAAAGTCAGTCTATCTACTGTATATACACTGATCTTAGGTGCACATACCCACACTCAAACAATTACTTGTACATTGCCTTCTTAGTATTACTTTTATATTTATATTTACCATTTTTTTAATTGTGCTCTTTCTGCTTATGGATTTTTTTAATGTTGCATTGGATCTAAAATAACAATCATTTCATTTTCCTTTACACTTGTGTCCTGAATCAAAACAAAACTAATAATGTACTTAATTTATGTTGTTCTTAGTTGATCTCGGTTGCATCCAACTTTAGTGATATCTTGAGCACTGTGTTCAGTTTTGGCCTTTACAAAGCCCTTTTAGATTACTGAAGTTACTGTTATTATATACACAAAGGAGAAAATTGTATCAAACTGCACTCATAAACAGAGATCCAATTTAGAATTACCACCTGAGGGGACGTACAGTATGTGTAGCTATGGATATTTATTCATCATCATTTCAGTGCTTTGTAAAGTTTGTGATATACCCATATTTAATTCAGTGGTTATTTGTTTGATGCAACTCAAAGACATTCAGCAAATATTACCTCAGACAACCTGAACACTAGATTTTAAAAAGTCACCACATTGCCAAAACCAAGAATCATATGTACATAAACATCTAGTAGATTATGGCAAAAAGCCTAAATGTGAAAAGATGCATTAATTTACCCAAATTTCCAATCTGATAAAATAATTATTTTTTCAGCTTTCCAAGTAGACATAGATATAATACATGGCACCTTGACCGGATTTCTTGAACATGTGCTGCTAACTCAGTCTCTTCTTGGATTCCATCAACTCCATTTTTTGAATGGGTTCTAGCTCCACACCATCTGAGAACTTGACAATAGTTTGTTCCAAATTTGGCTTCAAATCCCTACATTCCATCACTGAATCTTAATTATTTTGCTCTTTCACGTATTGTCTCTTCCCATTCATAAGGACATCTCTACTCGTCTGTGTATCTGAGCAGCACTGGGCTTCATTCTCGTCTATCCCTAACTTGTGACCTCAAAATACACTCATTCAGTAAATCTGAACCATAATTCCATAAACAATTTCATTCTTTTAAAGTTCAAAGCAAATGTATTATCAAAGAACATACATGTCACCATATACAATCCTAAGATTAATCTTCTTGTGAATAGAATAGTAACCATAACAGAATCAATGAAAGACTGCCTAACCAGGGTGCAGAAGACAACAAACTGTGCAAATACAAAAATAAAGAAATAATAATAACAAATAAATAAGCAATAAACATACAGAACATGAGATGACGAGTCCTTGAAAGTGAGTCCATGAGTTATAGGAACATTTCAATCTAGTTTCCAGTTTGTAAAAAAAATCCTCTCCTCCATCCTTAAAACTTGTCTCCTCATTTAGAACTTACTCCTTTCCAAAGGCATCAGTAATGCTATCTCTAAAACTAAACTCATCTTCCTACAATTCCATTTTGAACATCTGTAATCAAGAGTCCAGAACTGCCACTGTACAAAAATCCTTCCTGCCAGTAATAAGGAGCAGGCATTTAAAGTGTACACATAAAATTCATGTTAAAATCATTCCCTTTATTGATCTGTAAGGGCAAATATAGTCATCATTAGCTCAATATTTGTCGCACTACTTATTTTGAGCTTTATAGTAATTTTACGTATTTGAATCATATTACTGCCACAAAACAACAAATTTCACATCAAATAAAGAGTGATAATTAACCTGGTTCTGATTCTTCCTCATCTACAACTGGTGTTTATTCTATCAAAGTATCTGTGAATATACAAAGCCAGTATGTTTAAAAATAGCTGCAGAATTTTTCTTAACCATTTCAGGACACAAGGCATCAGATAATTAATAATAATTTAGCAGAACTTCATGCTTCATTACATAGAAACATAGAAAACCTACAACACAATACAGGCCCTTCGGCCCAGAAAGTTGCGCCGAACATGTCCCTACCTTAGAAATGACTAGGCTTACTCATAGCCATCTATTTTTCTAAGTTCCATGTACCTATCCAAAAGTCTCTTAAAAGACCCTATCGCATCCGCTTCCACCACTGTTGCCAGCAGCCCATTCCACGCACTCACTTACCCCTGACATCTCCACTGTACCCACTCCCCAGCACCTTAAACCTGTGTCCTCTTGTGGCAACCATTTCAGCCCTGGGAAAAAGCCTCTGACTATCCACATGATCAATGCCTCTCATCATCTTGTACACCTCTATCAGGTCACCTCTCATCCTCCATTGCTCCAAGGAGAAAAGGCCGAGTTCACTCAACCTATTCTCATAAGGCATGCTCCCCAATCCAAGTAAAATACTTGTAAATCTCCTCTCCACCCTTTCTATGGCTTCCACATCCTTCCTGTACTGAGGCAACCAGAACTGCGCACAGTACTCTAAGTCGGGTCTGACCAGGGACTTCTATAGCTGCAATATTACCTCTTGGCTCCTAAATTCAATTGATGAAGGCCAATACACTGTACACCTTCTTAACCACAGAGTCGACCTGCACAACTGTTTTGAGCGTCCTATGGACTCGAACCCCAAGATCCCTCTGATCCTCCACACGGCCAAGAGTCTTGCCATTAATACTATATTCTGTCATCATATTTGACCTACCAGAATGAACCACTTCACACTTATCTGAGTTAAATTCCATCTGCCACTTCTCAACCCAGTTTTGCATCCTATCAATGTCCCACTGTAACCTCTGACAGCCCTCCACACTATCCAAAACACCTCTAACCTTTGTGTCATCAGCAAACTTACTAACCCATCCCTCTACTTCCTCATCCAGGTCATTTATAAAAATCACGAAGAGTAAGGGTCCCAGAACAGATCCCTGAGGCACTCCACTGGTGACCTACCTCCATGTAGAATATGACCCGTCTGCAACCACACTTTGCCTTCTGTGGGCAAGCCAGTTCTGGATCCTTAAAGCAATGTCCCCTTGGATCCCATGCTTCCTTACTTTCTCAGTAAGCCTCGCATGGGATACCATATCAAATGCTTTGCTGAAATCCATATACACTACAGCTACTGCTCTTCCTTCTTCAATGTGTTTAGTCACATCCTCAAAAAATTCAATCAGGCTCATAACCTTGATAACCCTACCCTTAAGACCTGCCCTTGACAAAGCCATTACACAAAATGAACGTTTCAAACAAGAATCAATTGGACCAAAGCAATATACAACAATACAATTATATCTCTTATTTGAAGACCACACAGTTAAGACTATGGTTAAGATGCCTACAATGAGGGCATCACTGACAAGGCCAGAATCTTTGATCATCTATCATTCTCAGAAAGTGATGATAGGTCATAATGTTTATTCCTCACAGTCCCAAGACATAGAAGCAGAATTAAGCCACTCGGCGGCCCATCAAGTCTGCTCGGCCATTCTATCACGGCTAATTTATTAGCCCTCTCATTTCCCTATCTTATACCTGTAACCTTTGATGCCCTAAGTGAGAACTATCAACCTCTGTTTTAAATATACTCAAGAAATTGGCCTCCACAGATTCACCACCCTCTGGCTAAAGAAATTCTTTCTCATCCCTGTTCTAAATGGACTTCCATCTAGTCTGAGGCCCTCTGGTCTTAGGCTCTCCTACTAAAGGAAATATCCCTCCACATCCGTTCTGTCTATTCAATAGGTTTCAATAAGATTTCCCCCCACCTCCAATCTTCTAAACGCCAGCAAGTACAGGTCCAGAGCCATCAAATGATCTTCACAAGTTAACCCTTTCATTCCTGTATCTTTCTTGTGAACCTCCTTGAGTCCTCTGGACCCCTTCCAATGCCAGCACTTCTTTTCTTACATAAGGGGCCTATAACTGGTTGCAATACTCCAAGTGCAGTACTCCTCTCAAAATAAATACTAACATAGCATTTGCCTTCCTTACCACAATGAGTCCCAAGTCATTTTGCACCTCAGATTTTTGAATTTTCTCCCCGTTTAGAAGATAATCTACGACTTTCTTCTTTCAACTAAAGCACATGACCATACACTTTCCCATGCTATATCCATCTGCTACTTCTTGCCCATTCTCTTAATCTGTCCAAGTCCTGCAGTTCCAAGACAAGACTGTGCAAATTAGAGGGAAACTGGGAGTGTGCATCCATATACCTGCCATCTTTGCCCTTCATTAGGTTAGGCTTGAAAGATCCCAATAGATTAGCCTAGGCTAATCTAGTGCAACCTAGAATGTTTATTCCTTAGAACATAGAAAATTGAAAGAAGCTTAGATAGAGGTTTACAGAATTATGTGGGATATAGATGGGGTAAATACAAGCAGGCTTTTTCCACGGAAGTTGGGTGGGACCACTAGAGGTCATGGGTTAAGGGTGAAAGGTGAAAAGCTTCAGGGGAACACGAGGAGAAACTTCTTCTCTCAGGGTGTCATAAGAGTGTGAAATAAAAATAAAAATCAGTATCAGGTTTATTATCACCAGCATATGACGTGAAATTTGTTAACTTAGCAGCAGCAGGTCAATGCAATACATAATCCAGCAGAGAGAAAAAACAATAAATAAAATAAAAATAATAATAAATAAACAAGTAAATCAATTAAGTATATTTAATAGATTAAAAAACATTCAAAGACAGAAATGTGGTATATTAAAAATTATAGTATACATATATTGAATAGATTTAAAAACATGCAAATCCAAAAATACTGTACATTTAAAAAAATTGAGGTAGTGTCCAAAGATTAAATGTCTATTCAGGAACCAGATGGCGGGGGGAAGAAACTGTTTCTGAATCGCTGAGTGTGTGCCCTCAGGTTTCTGTACCTCCTATCTGATGGTAATAGGGAGAAAAGGGCATGGGTGCTGGAGGTCCTTAATAATGGATGCTGCCTTTCTGAAACACCACTCCCTGAAGACATCCTGGGTACTTTGTAGGCTAGTACCCAAGATGGAGCTGACTAGATTTTCAACCTTCTGCAGCTCCTTTCAGTCCTGTGCAGTAGCCCCTCCATACCAGACAGTGATGTAGCCGGTCAGTATGCTCTCCACAGTACAACTATATAAGTTTTTGAGTCTATTTGTTGACATACCAAATCTCTTCAAACTCCTAATATAGCCACTATCTTGCCCTCTTTATAACTACATCGATATGTTGGAACCAGGTTAGATCCTCAGAGATCTTGACTCCCAGAAACTTGAAACTGCTCACTCTCTCCACTTCTGATCCTTCTATGAGGATTGGTATGTGTTCCTTTGTCTTACCCTTCCTGAAGTCCACAATCAGCCCTTTCATCTTACTGATGTTGAGCGCAAACACATGTGGTGAATGTGAACTTGATTTCAACTTTTAAATGAAATTTGGATAGGGACATGGATGGTAGGGTTATGGAGGGCAACGGTCCCAGTGCAGGTTGATGGGAGTAGGCAGGTTAAGTGCTTTCAGCATGGACTAGATGGGCCGAAGGCCTGCTTGAGTTGTACCTACCACTCTAGGTTTTTACATAATTAACATGAAATTATTCTTGATATGGACAGTGTAATTACTGCTGGGAACTTTGTTGTGGATCATGCTGATATTCTTGTGTAGTTATGGAGTGGCACTCAGAAACAAGCAAAACTTTTTTTTTAATCCCAATTACACTCCTGATTAATATCTCACAGAGAATGGAAAAGTATTAGCATGTCTAAAGGTAAGCAACTTATCATATGATACCTACTCCCTGGCCCACTCTTGCAGCCAAAATAAACGTGTGGAAGTTGAATCAGCTGCATTTTTCACCAATGACATCAATCCCTTAATCCTTTATTTCCACCTCTCCTATACCAATGGTGGGGAACAAGCAATGGTGATGTCAAAAAATGTTTACGTTTTTCTTGAGAGTGCTGCTTACATGATGCAAGGTGCCAGAGGTGCTGCTACAACTAAGTTTTTCAATACACCTGCACATACATTCACTGTGCTTATGACAATCAACTTAACTTCGACTTTGTCAAGGCTGGGTTGTTAAAATTCTCTCCTACTGGAGATGATCACCTGTGTGGTTAATGTTTTCTCTCCAATAAGTCCATAAGATACAGGAGCAAAATTAGGCAATTCAGCCCATCTCATGTGACTCATGGCTGATTTATTATCCCTCTCAACTCCATCCTTCTGCCTTCTCCCCGCAACCTTTGATGCTTTTACAAATCAAGAACCTATCAACCTTTGCTTTAAATATAGCCAGTGATTTGGCCTCCACAGATGTCATGGCAATGAATTCCACAGATTCACCACCCTCTGGCTTAAGAAATTCCTCCTTCTCTCTGTTCTGAAGAGACGTCCTTTTATTGAGGACATCTGGTCCTCTGTGCCCTCTAGTCCAAGACTATAGGAAACGTACTTTTCACGTCCACTCCATATAGATCTTTCAATATTCAATAGGTTACAATGAGATCTCCCTTGCCCTTCATTTTTCTAAACTCCAGCAAATGCAGGTCCAGAGCCATCAAATGCTCCTCATACATTAATCTTTTCATTCCTGGAATCATTCTTGTGAAGTTTTTCTGGAGCCTTCCAATACCAGGGCATCCTTTCATAGATAAAGCACCCAAAACTGCTCACAATACTTCAACTCCAGTCTGAACAATACCTTATAAAGCCTCAATATTACATCTTTGCTCTTGTATCAAAGGCATGGAAAGCTGCATTTTATGGGGCTAAGAATGGAACAATGCGCAGTCATCAACGTGCGTTTTGCATTTGATATTATGATTTAAAAAATGTCACTTCTGAAACATCTGAGGTTGAGAGGCATAGGACACTGCCTTGAGCATTTTTAATTCCTGGGTTAGGCACATTACCTGATCCAACAACCATGACAATTGTTAAGAGTGTTACCATTAATTTTTAAGACATTTAGATTTAAGCATATCTGTCCTGATGAAGGGCCTCAGTCCAAATCATCAACTGTTTATTCTTCTCCATGGATGCTGCCGGTCCTGCTGAGTTCCTCCAGCATTTTGTATGTGTTTGCTCTGTATACTTGATTCAAATACCTTAAGTGTGCCACATGCAAAATGCTGGAGAAGCTCAGCAGGTCAGGTACCATTTATGGAGAGGAATAAACAGTCGACACTGAACAGTCACACTATTTCAAATTAGATTATGTTATCCTTTGTACCTGAAAAATCCTTAACCAATAATCAATTATCATAAAAAATAAATTATCTGGTCATGAAAGAATTCTTACTTGTGGGAAGTTGCTCTGCTTAAAGTGGCTGCCACACATGCTGTATTATAGACTACACTTCATAAGGACTCTAAAATGGCTATCTGATGCTTTAGGTCAACCAGTAACTTGGATAAAGCAGGAGCTTCAGATAATTTTAAATCTCTTTTTTTCTTTCCTGAAGTTTTAGCTTGAAGTCACAAGTGCATGGACCCGTGAATCAGTAGTGATATTTTGCCAAAGTATAAACTTTGATATAGCAAAAGGTATTCAAGTTAAGTTCTCCCGATAATGGCAAAACAATGAAATAAACTTTATCCGCAACAGCAAACTTCAGTCTTTGATAACTCAAAACACTCCCAAATTAATCATAGCAATTATGGTTCAACATTTCACAATTCAATGATAATCGACACAAATTACAAAGCGCTCTCCTTCTCACTCTAACCCTACGGAAAAAGACCAAAATTGCTCAGCTATTAACTTCAAAGTGAAATATTACGCGCCTAAAAACTGAACTCTATGAGCTCATACTGGGTAGGAGCAAATAACATTAGAAGATATTGAACTGTGCCTCCAGTTATCAATTTCTTCATCAAGTTACAAAATTTAAAGAAATCCTTTGAATTTTTCATGGTAGTGTTAATTTACAGCCCATTTCTGATTACATATTTTGAGATCACCATTCAAACTTGCACATAGGGCCAATTTTACCAACCACAAGTAATCAAGGAATACATTCTAAACTTAATATACAGAATGTTTAGTTGGAATTATTTTGGTGTATAATTTCACAAAATTCAATGAGTTAAACATTATAAAGGCATTAAGTGCAGCTTCCTATCATCAGACTAATTTTATTCCAGAAATGCTATTAGAGGGATGCGTTATTCCTTAATGAAAAGAAAATAAGTCCACACCACATGTGACCAATTAACCTACTCACCCGTAAGTCTTTGGAACATGAGAGGAAACCGGAGCACCCGCAGGAAACCAATATGGTCACAGGGAAGACATACAAACTCTTTACAGACAGTGGCTGTTATGGTGACTTATAATTTGGCAGGTCGTGTAAAAAGCTGACCAAGAATTGGTAGGCAGACAAATAATAGATCAAAAGTTAGTCATAGGCTGGGTGAAAACATGAGAGTGTCACATTTGGATAACAGAAGACAATTGTAAAAGATAAAAGAAAAATCATTTTTAAAATAACAGGATTTTAAAAACCAGGAATAGAGACAATTATACAAAATTGTTCAGTGAAATACATAAGAATATAAGACATAGGAATAGAATTGGGCCATTTGGCCTGTCAAGTCTGCTCCATCCTTCCATCGTGGCGTCTCATTCTCCTACCTTGTCCCCATAACCTTTGACACTCTTACTAATCAAGAACCTATCAACCACTGCTTTAAGTATATCCAATGACTGGTCCTCCACCCTGTCACTGTTTTTGTTCTACCCACTATAATTAAGCACTGTTCAATTGAAACCTGCTCAGTGAAAGATCTGATTTTGCAGCTTTCAAGCATTAACATAAAATTACAAGTTTAAATTCTTGACCTTCGGAATATTTTCTGTATATTTTGTTGTGAAGTTTCTGCTTCAATTGTTATGCTTATAACACTTGATTAGCGGAGTTTAATTGCAGAATTTAAATAGACATCCTGTTTGGGAAAGCAAAAGAAATTGAAGTAAAATTTGACAGTGAAATCACCTCAGTTTCATTTTGCGTTTTCTGCCTTTATAAAAGTTACAGCTCAAAAATCAAGCACATTAAAAACTTACTCTATAAAGGACAAAAATCCCACCAATGTTGTATTAGTAAAGGACAAATATCACCTTTAATCCTCTACAATGAATACATCTCCAAACCAATAACACCAAAACTTTACAGAAATTCTTACACAGTGAATTCCAATGAATTGGACCATAGAAAAAACAAATGAAACATACAAGAAACAAGTCCACTATAAAAAACATACTTTCCATGCCCATCCTATCTTGGTCTTTCAATATTCGATTGGTTTAAATTAGATCCACCGCTCATCCTTATAGAATCCAGCAAGTGCAAGCCCAGAGACAGCAAACACTACCCATACATTAACCCTTTCAGTCCTAGGAGCATTCTTGTAAACTCCTCTGAACCCTCTCCAATGACAGCACATCCTTTCTTTAATAAGGGGCCCAAAACTGCTCACCATATTGCAAGTGCAGTTGGAACAATAATACAAGCTTCAATAATACAAACAAGAAAAAAATCTGAAGATGCTGGAACTCCAAGCAAATTTTTCCATTGATTCTGAATGGCCTGCTGAGTTCCTCCAGCATTTTGCTCAATAATGTTGCTCAACATTAGAACCTTGCTTTTATATTCTAGTTCTCTCAAAATGAATGCTAACACTGCATTTACCTTCCTTCTTACCAACTGCAAGTAAACTTTTAGGGAACACAAAGTACACTGCAGATGCTGTGATCACTTCAACTCTTGCTTCACATTCCCATTCAGATATGTCCATACATGGCCTCCTCTACTGCCACGATGAGGTCAAACTCAGGGTGGAGGAGCAACATCTCATATACCATCTGGGTAGTCTCCAGCCACTTGGCATGAACATTGAATTCTCCAACTTCCAGTAATTCCCTCTCTCTCCCTTCCCCCATCCCAGTTTCACTCTGCCTCCTCCTCCAGCTGCCAATTACCTCTCTCATGACTCTGCCTTCTTCTACTACCCATAGTGCTTTCCCCTTACATTCCTTCTTCACCTTTCCTGCCTATCCCCTCCCCGCCTGCCCTCCCCCATCCCTTGATCTTTCCTGATTGGCTTTTAACCTGACACCCACCAGCCTTCTCCTTCCCACCCTACCCCCACCTTCTTTATAGGGCCCCTGCCCCCTCCCTCTTCAGTCCTGACGAAGGGTCTCGACCCAAAAGGTTGACTGCTCGTTTCAACAGATGCTGCCCGACCTGCTGAGTTCATCCAGCTTGTTGTACGTGTTAACTTTTAGGGAACCCTGCACTAGGACCCCCAGATCACTTTGCACTTCTGATTTCTGAATTTGCTCCCAGTTTACAAAATAGTCTATACCTTTATTTCTTCTACAGAGGATGCAGAAAAGATTCATGAGGATTTGGCTGAGACTGGAGGGTTGGAGTTATAAGGAGAAACTGGATAGGCTGGGACTGTTTTCCCAAGTGTAATAGGCTAAGGGTGACATAATTGAGGTTTTAAAAATTATGACAGGTGTTTGCAACTTGAACAAAGAACGCCACTGCTAGAGACCACACAGGGAGTTAACTTGTATGATGCACCCTCTGATGAATCCAATAATGTTACTAAATGTCAAATGTATTTAATCCTTTTATTAGCAATGAGCAAAACATACGACCTTGAAGCGATGAAACTCATGAAGCAAAAACTAGCATTATTAAACTTACTTAAGCTGACTTAAGTGAAGTTAAGTGGTCAACAAAAGATATAACACCTAGTAGTCCCCAGCACTAAAACCTGAACAGAATAAGCATTAATATGCAACTTATTTCCTTTGCTTTTACCATGCCCCCACCCACATGACTAGCTACCATAATAAAGGCGCAACACAGAATACAATGCATAGAGAAAACAGTTGCATGGCTGATACAACAAGCATAATCAGGGTGAATAGCCATAGCCCCAAGTTAGGAAAGTCCAATGCTAGAGGTCATAGGTTTAATGAGGGTAAAGCAGCAGATAGTGAGGTCAGCTGAGAAGATCATTGGGGTCTCTCTTCCTGCCATCACGGACATTTACACTACACACCGCATCCGCAAAGGAAACAGCATTATGAAGGACCCCATGCACCTGTCATACAATCTCCTCTCCCTCCTGCCATCTGAGAAAAGGCTCCAAAGCATTCGGGCTCTCACGACCAGACTATGTAACAGTTTCTTCCCCCAAGCTATCAGACTCCTCAACACCCAGAGCCTGGACTGACACCTTGCCCTATTGTCCTGTTTATTATTTATTGTAATGCCTGCACTGTTTTTGTGCACTTTATGTAGTCCTGTGTAGGTCTGTAGTCTATTGTAGCTTTCTCTGTGCTGTTTTATTTGATGTAATTCAGTCTAGTTTTTGTACTGTAACACCACAGTCCTGAAAAACGTTTCATTTTTACTATGTACTGTACCAGCAGTTATGGTTGAAATGACAATAAAAGTGACTTGACATGACTTGACTCAGGGGCAGGCTTTTCCATACAGAGGAAGGCAGAAATATGAACTGAGCTGCCAATAGTAGAGACAAGGGAAAGTTACAACTCTGGACATTTGGGACAGTTTTGTGGATGGGGAAGGTTAACCATATAACAATCACAGCACGGAAACAGGCCATCTTGGCCCTCCTAGTCCATGCCGAACCCTTAATCTCACCTAGTCCCACCTACCCGCACTCAGCCCATAACCCTCCACTCCTTTCCTGTCCATATACCTATCCAATTTTACCTTAAATGACACAACTGAACTGGCCTCTACTACTTCTACAGGAAGCTCATTCCACACAGCTATCACTCTTTGAGTAAAGAAATACCCCCTCGTGTTTCCCTTAAACTTCTGCCCCCTAACTCTCAAATCATGTCCTCTAGTTTGAATCTCCCCTACTCTCAATGGAAACAGCCTGTTCACGTCAATTCTATCTATCCCTCTCAAAATTTTAAATACCTCGATCAAATCCCCCCTCAACCTTCTACGCTCCAATGAATAGAGACCTAACTTGTTCAACCTTTAAGAGGGACATGAACCAAATGCAGATGAATGGGAATAGCTTAGTAAGACACCTTGATCAGCATGGACAAGTTGGGCCAAAGCAGCTGTTTCCATGCTATATAACTCAGCACCCACCTCTCCCTGTATTTTGTCTTTTGTTAGCCCATTCTTTTAAACAATATTTCAAGCTGTCATTGTTCTATAATGGACATCGACGGCTTTGCATCCTGATTCTTTCATGATTGCAGTTGGTGGGTTTTTTTTCCAATTATTTCCCAGCTGCCCTGAACTTACGAGTACACAGACCTGGCTGGATTGTTTTTTATTGTTGGCCTCACGTGGACTGCTACTTTAATAATGTTCAATTCTTTCTGTGCATCCACTGGCGTGACTGGAAGTCATAGGTTATGGGCGAAAGGTGAAATGTTTAAGGGGAACCTGAGGGGATCTTTTTCACTCAGAGGAATGTCAGTGTGGAATGAGCTGCCAAATCAAGTAGTGGATAAGGATTCATTTTCAACATTTAAGAGAAATTTGGATAGCTACATGGTTGGGAGGGGCATGAAGTACTATGGTCCAGGAGCTGGTCAATGGATCAGCAGTTCCCAACCTGGGGTGCATGGTCTCCTTACTTAATTGTATTATTGTATTGGTCCATGGCAGAAAAAAGGTTGGGAACCCCTGGACTAGATGGATCAAAGGGTATGTTTCTGTGTTGTAGTGATTCATGTCTATAATTTAACGGATTCTAATAAGGCAGATCACTACTACAATTTTATGCAAAAATGATGCATTTGTGCCATAGGTCCATGAACCATCTGTGAATGGGAACAGTTCTCAGGTCCTGTTTAAACCTAACCTGCTGCTTTCTGGGGTCCACATTTACCTCAGGTTTCCATATGGGCTGTGGATATTGTTGGTTTTATTCCCTCAGACTTCTAACCTACCCTTCAATGCCACCAATCAGATCCCCTCCTTTTGGGTCCATCTGCTGTCATTTTCACAACTTTCTAATCTCTTGTTTATTCTGAAAAGTTTCTCAAGGCATAACTGAGGTCAAAAGGAGGTGAAATATGACTGTGATGGCTTTTGAATACCTACCCAATTAGTCCCATACATTCACTTTTCATCAACTATGTAAACTGCCAAGTCTCTATCCAACATTCAGACAGTGATTATTGAATCTGCTTCCATTACCCTGACCAGCAGTACATTCCAGGCCACGATTCACTGCATAAAAACATTTTACTTCACATCACCTTTGGTTGTTTTCCCAAATACCTTAATTCTCCGATTACCAACCATTCTGCTCCACAAACTGTTTTTGTAATACATCATGGGCCTAAACACATTATATCTCCCTGCAGCCATCATGGCTTTAAGTAATTCCTGCTTTGCCTGTCTGTGGGGATAACAGACAGACAGACAGACATACTTTATTGATCCCGAGGGAGATTAGGTTTCGTTACAGCCGCACCAACCAAGAATAGTGAAGAAATATAGCAATATAAAACCATAAATAGTAAGTTAATCATGCCAGGTGGAAATCCCAGGACCAGCGTGTCTGACACTCCGAGGGAGGAGTTGTAAAGTTTAATGGCCATGGGTAGGAATGGCTTCCTATGACGCTCAGCGTTACATCTCGGTGGAATGAGTCTCTGGCTGGCTCATTCATTCATTCAACTTCATTCAATTTCACTTGTCCCATCACTGAATAATTCTCACAACCTACAGATTTTCCAGGACTCTTCATCTCATGCTCTCGATACTCATTGCTTAATTATTATTTTTTTTCTTTAGTATTTGCAGTTTGTTGTCTTTTGCACATTAGTTGTTTGTCTGCCCTTGGAGTTCAGTCTTTCATTCATTCAATTATGGTTCTTGGAAGTACTAACTTTGTCCACAAGAAAGCCAATCTCAGAGTTGTACATGGATTCATACATGTACAATGATAATAAGCCTATATTGAACTTTGAACAATTCTCTGCTGCACCCTCAGCAACACTTTGATGCCTTTACAAACCTCTGCTCAGTTGATGACAATATTCCAGCTGAGACTTAATCTATAACACAAGAGATTCTGCAAATATTGGAAATCCAGAGTAATCCAGCATTTTGTATGCTGCATAAAATTGTAGATTCTTTACTAGTAGAGCCTACTGTTTTAATAAAGCAGAAGATAGTATATGTTGCCTAAAACAGCCACTTCCACTATGCATCTCTTTCAAAGACAGAAATCTCTCTTCACTATCCAATCTACAATGTCTCACTTCACAATTCTCATCATGTTTGCCGAGGACCCTATTCAATACTGTCCACAGGTATGCAAAATAATTGCTCCCTAATAGTTAATTTTCTGCCCGTCAGCACATTTTGTGGAGATTCACATACCATTAGATTCCAGTTTCATATCTACTTCCCAAAACACCTGCCTTTTCCAAACTAGCTCATAAGTTACATTTTCTGCAGTGGTTGCATCTCCCTGCAGCATTTTTCCAGCAGTAGCCAATTTTTCTCCTCCTCAATTCAAGACTGTTTAATGTCACTTCCAGTATATAAGCGTAAAGGAGAACAAAATAACTCTTACTCTAGATCCAATGCAGCACAGAAATAAAACACAATAACATAAGGAACATAATAATATTTTTAAAACAATATAAATACACACGATAGTTTACACACATAGATAGATTGTACGTCCATAAAGTGATGCTCGGCACGGGAGTGTCTATAGATAAGGTGACTGATTGGAAATGATAAAGTAGTGGTGGGGAGCAGAGTGGAGGGGTGAAGGTGTTGATTGGCCTTATTCCTTAGGGAAAATAACTGGTGGTCCTGGCATGGATGCGACATAGCCTCCTTCCAGATGGGAGTGGGACAAGCAGTCCATAAGCTGGGTGTGTGGGAACCTTCATGATATTACTGGCTGTTTTCCAGCACCTTTCTGTCTAGATGTCCTTGATGGCGGGTAGGTAGGTGCCGCTGGTGAGTTGCGCAGTTTTGACTACCTGGTGCAGAGCCTTCTCCGCCGCAGTGCAGCTTCTGTACTGTGCAGTGATGCAGCTTGCTAGGACGCTCACAGAATTCAGCATTAGGATGTCAATCCCACGGAGGAACATTCCCATCTCATCGCACATTGCTAATATAACAGCCTCAACAGCTCTTCCTGTCCCCAAAACACCATTAAGTGTTCCCAGGAATACTTACTATCTGTTAACAAGGCATTTTAAAGGATTACACCAGTCTCACCATACACATTACCTTTCCACCATTTCCCATGACAGTGCAAATATTTTCATGCATCAGTTTTATCAAGTAATCAGCATCAATTTGACAGCACTCTATAAAGATCAGATTTAATCGTCACATATACACTGAACCATACAGCAAAATTTGCCATTTTGTATCAATGATGAGCACAGTCCAAGGACTGAACTAATCACATCTTTGGGACGTGGGAAGAAACCAGAGCACTCGGAGGAAATCCATGCTGTTATGGGGAGGGAATTGAACCCCAACGGTGATCACAAGTTCTGTAAAGCGACTGCACTAACCACTATACTACCACGCCACACCAAGAGCACTATATATTTCTATTGTATCCAGGCCGCTCAGACTGCACAAATCAAACAAAAAAAAAGACTTTGTAACGACTTCCAAAAAGTATTGCTAAAAAAATACACAATGGTCACACATCTCTCATCCTGCCTCAAGGCTGAGGAATCCAAACAAGGAGCAGTTTTTTAACCAGTTATGAGCCCACAAGACAATACAACCATGTTGAATCTACCCGCTCTGGCAGTCACCTATTCACCAAATTGCCATCAGGGAGACACTACAAGTCCATCACCATCAGGACTACATATCATCTCTGAAGCTGCTTTCCTGTAGCTATGCAGCTTCTCAAAAAAAACCTTCACTCCGGTGTAATACCCCAATACCTGTTAAATGGTCTTTCCTGCCCTCCTTGTTCTGATGATAACTATTCAGTCTGTTCATATGTTCACATTTAAGTTTGATTATTGATGTTTGCACATGTGCCCATTCTACTAACTGTTGATTGTTCCTGGCTGTACTACTGTTTTGTAAGTTGTTGGTTGCTATTGTGTTGTCTGTTATGGTATTATCCTGTGTTTTATGCCGGTACTGACCCACAATCAATTCTGGTATGTTTCACATACTGGCAATAAAGTGATTTGGATGAACCTACAATTAAGTTACAAAGAGATTGTTATTTCTGCATGAATCTTACTTTTTATTTGCAATAATTTTTCCATTTTAAGATGGTGCTGGTGAAGCACAGCAACGACTCTCTGGTAGCAAACAAAACAAACAAAACTATGAATTAAATACTGTATTAATCACACGTTTTCTTGGATACGATCACTGAAATCAATAGCCTATAACTTCCCTGTCTGAGTTGAGCTTTCAAACCACCCTTAAGACCTGGCATTTTTTGTGGTGTGAACTGAAGTCTCGAAGGTGCAGGACAGTTACCACATGGCAGGTACGGCCAAATTGCAGCAGTGGGCCCTGGGCCCAAGAGTTGGAAATGAGCCGAAGTTTGGCCTTTGTTGGAGTGTACTTGGAGGCAATTCGATGCTGCATTACAGAGGCAAAGTTGAGGTGACAGGGCCAAGGCCTGGGTCCAAGAGCAAGGAACAACCTGAGATTTTGCTGATGTAAGCACTGGATCAGGGTGTTGGGGCCAGATGCAAGGGATGGTACGCTGCTCTGCAAGGTTTATTCGTCTCTTTGCTGAACTGAGACTGTGGCCTGCAACTAACAGGCTCCTGGATCGGCTGCAGTGATGACTGGCTTCATGACTGTGGACTCACTTCTGTGAAAATTATCTGCTTACTTTTATTGTTGGCATACTTTGCTTTTTCACCGCAAATGGGGTGTTTGACTCTCTTTTTTAAATTGGTTCTACTAAGGAGACGAATGTCAAGGTTGTATACATAATTTAATTATAAATGTACTTTGAATTTTGAAGTGTCGAATTACAATTAGAGAGTTCTGCAAGATTTACAAGTGTTTCCTATGCTCCTTTCGCAGTGTGTAGTGACCTCCTCTGGTCTTCCCCGTAAATACAATTGAAAACTACAGGACTGCAGGACATTAAAGCTCAAATTAGCAATAGCATGTCTGATTCCATTTAATACTGTAGTTACTAAGATGTTACATATTTACTTAATGATTGTAAAGTCAAAACTGGGAACTTAATATCCACGGATATCTGACATCTATGAAGGAAAGGCAGGAAATAAAGTGTGGTAGGACAGCTTATAAAAGAAATAAGAACCAATTGAGAGCAACTCTCTAATATTTTTCTTACAGCTGCATGAACCATTGGTCTGAGGAGGACTTTTTTATATATAAACACAGCCTGAAAACTGCATACCAGTTTAATTTTTTTAATATATAATACGCACATCGAACAAAAACAAACCACAACTTAAAACACAAATAAACAATGTCAGGCAGTCAAAACAACTGACAGGCACAATGGAAAAACTAAATGTTTTCACTAAATGGTGTCGGCATTCAGTGAGCCAGTGGTTTATAAGCTACCAACTTCCATTCTGTGCTTACTGTCACAATTTATGAGTGTTGCAACTTGAAACGCTGACAATGTAAGTATGTTGAAGCTCTAAAATGTTTCAAGGTATAGGTTCTGGTATGTTTATTGTTTTCAAAATTTGTGGATTATATTCATTAATAATTACATGGTATTTCATAAATATATTAACAGATTTCAAAATTATATTAGCATAATTTCAGAATATTTACATTATATAAAAGAGAATTCCAGCAGCATGACACCAAAGGCTATGGGCTTGGGAGCATTTCAGTTATGGTGCAGCTACACAACCTCAGAGAAAATTGGTTGGGAGGAATGTTTGCTCAAACCATGCTCTACCCTCAATCCTTGAACCTATGCTTAAATATCAAAATTTTGTTTCATAATATCCCACAAATCATCAAGAGAACAGCTGTGGACTTACAAATAAGGTCATACAGGTATATTTTATATTATGAAAACAAATAAATTAGTAAAAAGTAGATTTTTAAAAACTGGCTTACTTTGCAAAGTTATATTATCTGATTTTGGTTAAACTTTTTGTTTAAAGAAACAATGACTTAAACATATTTTAATGCAGAGAAATTTTAAAATTATAATGGATTCCAGTTAATTGGGCAGTTGGTTAATCAGTGCAGCTGCTTATTTGGGACAACTCTTCAAGAACAAAAATTAAGAGCATTCAAGAGCATTGGCTGATTGGTAGGAGGCAGCAAGTGGAAAAAAGGATCTGTGACTGAATGGCTGTCAATGACTAAAGGTGTTGAGACCACTTCTTTTTATGCAGTGTATCAATAATTTAGACAATGGAATAGATGGCTTTGTTGCTAAGCTTGCAGAAGATATGGAGATGATGGAGGGGCAGGTAGTGTTGAGGAAACAGGTAGGCTGCAGAAGAACTTAGTCAGATTAGGAGAATGGGCATGAGAGTGGCAAATGAAATAAGTGTTGGAAAATGCATGGTCATGCACTTTGGTAGTACAAATTAATATGCAGACTATTTTCTAACTGGGGAGAAAATCCAAAAATCTAAGATGCAAAGAGAGTTGGCAGTCCTTGTGCAGAACACCCTAAAGGTTAACTTGCAGGTTGAGCCAGTGGTAAGAGAGGCAAATGCATTACAAAAGGTCCTGACTACAAGAGCGGGGATGTGATGTTGAGGCACTGATGAGGCCTCACCTTGAGTATTGTGAACAGGTTTGGGCTCCTCATCTAAGAAAAACTGTGCCAGCACTGAGGATGGTCCAGAGGCAGTTAACAAAGATGATTCTGGGAATGAAAGGGTTATCATAGGAGGAAAATTTGATGGCTCGGGGTCTGTATTCGCTGGAATTCAGAAGGATAGGGAGGAAGTGGGAAATCTCATTAAAACCTTTTGAATGTAGATGTGGAAAGGATGTTTCCCATGGTGAGAGAGTCTAGGACAAGAGGGCACAGCCTCAGGATACAGGGGTATCCATTTAAAACAGAGATGCAGAGAAATTTCTTTAACCGGGGGTGGTGAATTTGTGGAATTTGTTACCACAGGCAGCTGTGCAGGGCAGGTTATTGGGTACTTAAGGCAGGGATTGACAGGTTCTTGATGGGGCACGGCATCAATGATTATGGGGAAAAGGCCGGGAAATGAGGTTGAGATGGGGAATAAAGGATCAGCCATGACTGAATGGTGAAGCATCTCAATGGGCCAAATGGCCTATTTCTGCTCCCATGTCTTATGGTCTAATCGAGATAATACCAGGGATTCCCTTCATTTATTCGATACAGTATGCTGCTTATATGGTACAGAAACCTACTGCCGAACAGTTTCCAACTAGCATCAATCCAGTGCATTTCTTGTGGCCGTTGGACACCACACCATGCTTAGAACAAATTGTTATTAAATAGCATCTGTTGTGTCTGGTTGTATTATGTTATCCATTTGGACCAATGGAAGATTTATGAAAACACTAACATGGGAAATATGAAGACAAAGAAAGTGATGAAGATGACACATCTGAACTTGAGCTAGTGATTACAAGGTTGCCAGGAAATATATAGTTGGATGACAACTCCGCTTCATGCAGGAAAGTAATGAAGGCAGCCCTTTATCTACAATGTGCTTACGCTGATTTTGTTCATTTATAGTAAATCAAAAGAACACATCACATGAATTCCTCTGGCAATAACTATTAAGAACTTGTACTCTTTCATAGAATTGTGGTAATATTGGTAATCTTCTAATTTGCTCTGTACTTCATTTCAATACAGGCAGTCCCCAGGTTACGTACGAGTTCCGTTCCTGAGTCCGTCTTTAAGTCGGATTTGTACGTAAGTCGGAACAAGTACATCTGGTATTATTTAGCGTCAGTCAGTCAAACGTTTGTCTTAGTATATAATTTACCTTCCTCTGCATATAAAACACTTAAGAAACGTATGCATTCCAATAATTAAACCACTGCGTTGCTTAATAATAATTGTAGCTTTCATCGGGGCAGGGCCTTTCACATGCTCCATTATTCTCGCTTTTGCCTTTAACATTGTTCCAATTGTTGACCGACTGTAGCCTAATGCTTTTCCAATGACCGATGGCATTTCACCTCTTTCCAAACACTTTACTATTTCCACTTTATTTTCAATCGCGATTGCTTCCCATCAATGGAACAGAAACACTGTGGGCGGCGGGTCCCGAGCTGCGTCGGCTCCCGAAGTCCGCTGCATCTTAAGGACCACCGCACTGAGACAGGCTAAATGGGACAAGTGGGGGCTGTGCTGGGTTTGGGTATTTGATCCTCCACAATATTCCGCGTTGGAATTTAAACTGGAGGTGGCAGTGTTTTTTTTTACGAAGTTGAGTTGCGAGCTCGAAATCAACCCAGCACGGATGATATGGGAGTCACTGGATCGACATCAACCCAGCACGGGAGCGGTCTGTCACTAGATCGAGCTCAGGAACCTCCATTCTCCAACCCGGCACTGATCTCACTGCGCCACCAGCCGACCGGAACAGGGGGGAGGTGGGGTCAGGGTGAATCTTACTAAGAAAAATTTAAGCCAATTACAAAGTTAAACACTCAACACAGTGTCAACGGCAACAACTTAAAGTGGCAGACAGCGTTCTCCCTCCTTGCTTCGTAAGTAAGAGTTGTCCGTAAGTCAGACGTTTGTAACTCGGGGACTACCTGCACTCAATTTATTACTTAGTTAAATGGCAATTTGTCTTTTTTTATCTTACTTAATGATTTCCATGAAAATTCAGATAACTGGAGCAGCTGCTTAATTGGGCCAAAATGTACTTGTCCTGATGTGTCCCAATTAACTGGAATCCACTGTACAAAATCATTCTAACTTGGGGACAGATAAGAGAATGCCAGCAAATATGGTGACTTGGATTTTCAGTAAATATAGAAAACCTACAGCACAATACAGGCCCTTCAGCTCACGATGCCATGCCGAACATGTACATACTTTAGAAATTACCTAGGGTTACCATTAACCCTGTATTTTTCTAAGCTCCTTGTATCCCTCCAGGAGTCTCTTGAAAGACCCTATCGTATCCACTTCCACCACTGTCGCCAGCAGCCTATTTCACACACTCACCACCCTCTGCATAAAAAACTTGCCCCTGACATCTTCTCTGTACCTAATTCCAGGCACCTTAAAACTGTGCCCTCTTGTGTTAGCCATTTCAGCCCTGGGAAAAAGACTCTGACTATCCACACGATCAATGCCTCTCATCATCTTATACACCTCTATCAGGTCACCTCTCAACCTGTGCTGCAGCTAGGAGAAAAGGCAAAGTTCACTCAGTCTATTCTCATAAGGCATGCTCCCCAATCCAGGCAATCCTTGTAAATCTCCTCTGCACCCTTTCTATAGTTTCCACATCCTTCCTGTACTGAGGTGAGGACAGTACTCCAAGTGGGGTCTGACCAGGTTCCTATAGGTCTAACATTACCTCTCAGCTCTTAAACTCAATCCCACAGTTGATGAAGGCCAATACACCATGTGCCTTCTCAACCACAGAGTCAACCTGCGCAGCTGCTTTGAGTGTCCTATGGACTCAGACCCTAAGATCCCTCTGATCCTCCACACTGCCAAGAGTCTTACCATTAATACTATATTCTGTCATCATATTTGACCTACCAAAATGAACCACCTCACACTTATCTGGGTTAAACTCCATCTGCCACTTCTCAGCTCAGTCTTGCATCCTATCAATGTCTCGCTGTAACCTCTGACATCCCTCCACACTATCCACAACACCCAAAATCTTTGTTTCATCAGCAAATTTACTAGCCCATCCCTCCACTTTCTCATCTAAGTCACTTATAAAAAGTAAGGGTCCAAGAACAGATCCCTGAGGCACACCAACCTCCATGCAGAATATGACCCGTCTATAACCACTCTTTGCCTTCTGTAGGCAAGCCAGTTCTGGATCCACAAAGCAATGTCCCCTTGGATCCCATGCCTCCTTACTTTCTCAATAAGCCTTGCATGGGGTACCTTATCAAAGGCCTTGCTGAAATCCATATACACTACATCTACAGCTCTACCTTATCAATGTATTTAGTCACATCCTCAAACAATTCAAACAGACTCCAAAGGCACAACCTGCCTTTGACAAAGCCATGCTGACTATTCCTAATCATATTATGCCTCTCCAAATGTTCATAAATCCTGCCTCTCAGGATCTTCTCCATCAACTTACCAACCACTGAAGTAAGACTCACTGGTCTATAACTTCCTGGGCTATCTCTACTCCCTTTCTTGAATAAGGGAACAACATCCACAACCCTCCAATCCTCTGGAACCTCTCCTGTCCCCATTGATGATGCAAAGGTCATTGCCAGAGGATCAGCAATCTCGTCCCTCGCTTCACACAGTAGCCTGGGGTACATCTCATCCGGTCTTGGTGACTTATCCAACTTGATGCTTTCCAAAAGGTCCTGCACATCCTCTTTCTTAATGTCTATATGCTCAACCTTTTCAGTCTGCTGTAAGTCATCCCTACAGTCACCAAGGTCCTTTTCCATAGTGAATACTGAAGCAAACTATTCATTAAGTACCTCTGCTATCTCCTCCGGTTTCATACATACTGTTCCACTGTCACACTTGGTTGGTTCTATTCTCTCACGTCTTATCCTGTAAGATATCCTCTCAGAGATTCTAGGATCAATGATACATGACACAAGATGCCATTAAACAAAATTAGAGAACATGGAGTTGTGGTGTATGTTCTGGTTTGGATTAAGGATTGGTTAAAAGTCAAAACAATAGGAGTATACAGCTCACAGGCAGCAGGCTGTAACAGTTCTGGGGTCCCAACTATTCAATGGCATACATGAGGAGACTGGGTGTAATTCATCCATTTGTTAATGATGAAATCTGGGTGTGAGCGGAATACCAATAGGCTCAAAGGGGATATTGACAAGCTAAGTGTATGGGCAAGCACATAGCACTGATACATAATGTGGAAAAATGCAAGTTCATCCATTTTGAGGGAAAATCAGTGTTTCCTATCAGTTGAGAGACTAAAAAGGTTTGGTTAAATAGGTCCTGGGTGTCCCTGTACATGAATCAAAGAGCTAACATGCTGCACCTGCAATAAGCAGGTCAGAAGGCAAACTGCCCATTGGCACTTATTGCACAAAGGATCTGAACACAAGGGTGAAAATGTGTCTCATTGAAACCACATATGGTTGTTTCGGATTATAGTGCAAATTGGTTTAAGCAAATACTGAAATAGAGAAAATACAACAGTCATCATTACTACTGATGAAAAAAAGACTTCTATCATCTCTTAATCTACCAGAGGATGCCTGGGTGCAGTTTATAGTTAGAAATTGTCCAGCAACAGTGTCTCGTGCCAATTAAATGACCTAGTGGCCCAAATAAACAAATGGGGTCCCGGCCATCTTCTTGATTAAGTTTTGTTCTTTAAGTATGTTCCAAATAGGTGGCTGTCCCAATTAACCAAAATCCATTATTTACATATCTTATTTTTCCCTAATTGACTCAACAGGTATGCTCTACTGTTTGGTTTATTTGTAGAGACAACAGACAACCTGTAGGTGGCACTGTACTCAAACAAGTCACCAGATTCAAGAAAATTGCCAATACACTTTCAGAAAGCTGTGCCACTAAAGTTGAAGTTCCCTTGAAGTTGAAGTGCACAAAATTAAAAATAATATGCTACTGCTACAAGCAGCAAGCACTTCTTGACGCAGTTCTGAACAACAAAATTAAACAAGGTTACCTATAATTAGAAATTCAGAAAGCAGTAAATGTAGTGAAGTCTGACAAAAAAAAAGAGAAAATCTGAAGACAGTTCTTAGCAAATTAAGACAGATTACTGATCAAAGGTACTCATACAGGTTATCTAAAGCAGAAAATAATTTCAAATTCATAAAATATATTTTGTTTCTTATAGGGCAGAAGGCAACATAATGGTGAGCAAAATCTTTACAGAACAGACAACCCAAAATCAGCATCAGGTTTAATATCATCAGCATACGATGTGAAATGTGCCGTTTTTGCCGCAGCAGTACATTGTAATACATAACAAAAAAAGTGAATTATAAATCTTAAATTACCTGGTGTAAAACATGTTTTTTCCACATAAATGAAAGAAACAAGTGATTCAAAGATCCCAGCTATCAAGCAAAGGGAGAGAGAAAACATTTGAATGGAGGGACCTTCCTTGGGGACCAGCAAGCGATAGGCTGGTAGACGGCAAGGAACACCCTCTCGCCTCGATGACTTTAATCTTCCTTGGCGCTTCAATTGGCGAGATCAGAAAGAAATGGAGTGTCTTCAGGCTTCTTGGCCTAGAGGTCACACCCTTCACTCAAAACCTCACGGAACACCCTTGGAGACAGCAGAGCGCCAGATTGCTCAATCGATCCAAAAACACACCACCAAAACGTCAACCACAGGCTCCAAAAGTAGCAGAACTATATTTGAATGAAAAAGTGAGGAAGTAGTTTCATGAACCGTCTGGAGGATGTCGCCCTTGTTTGTATTGCTCACTGGCGCCATCTTATTCCAGCGGATCAGATGTCCAAAACAAGTTGTTCATCGTCAGACAACTGAAAACTGTCCATAAAACAAAATAAGAGAAACAAGAGATCTTGCAGGCTTTGGAAATCTTGAGCAATACGCAATATGCTGGAGGAACTGAAATTCTCAAGAATGCCATTTTCACTGTTCATTTGTGTTCATCCATTCCCCAAAACAGCGCAGAATAGGCCTTTCCATTCGAGCTGAATACCCAGCAATCCCAGATTTAACCCTCGCCTAATCACAGGGCAGTTTACAATGACCAATTAACCCACCAACCAGTACGTCTTTGAACTATGGGAGGAAACCAGAAAATCTGGAGGAAACTCGCACAATCACAGGTAAAATGTACAAACTCCTTACAGGAAGTGGCAGGAATTGCACTCTGGTCATCTGTAGTGAAAAGTGTGCTAACCCTAAGCTACAGTGTCACCCCAAAAGCTATCAAAAACACCAATACAAATGTTTGAACAATGTAAAATGCCATTTTTAAAACATACACAAATAGAACGGCAGCAGGTCAGAAAGCAAGAGAAACAGAGCTAACCTTCAGGCAAGTTCATCCAGACCGGAAAAATTGAGAGAACAATTGTGCTTTAAGTCAGTGGTCCCCCACCACCGGGCCGCAAAGCATGTGCTACCAGGCTACAAGGAAGCGATATTACCGTAAATTCCGGAGTATAAGCCGCTACTTTTTTCCCACGCTTTGAACTCTGCGGCAACACTGCGGCCTATACTACGGTGTGGCTAATGCATGTTTTTTTTTCATGCCGCCAAAAACATTTTGCCTCGTAACAGCAGACCAATAAAATTGATGAGTAGTTCACAGAAGTCCAATGAAATTGTACGATAAATCAAGCGCACTTTCACAATTAAATTATTGTAAATCAGTCATTTGTACTCACCCTCATCAACATGGAAAACACTCGAAGAAAAGCATATGATGCAGCTTTTAAGTTAAAGGCGATCAATCTGGCGGTTGAAGAAGGAAATCGAGCTGCTGCACATAATCTTGGCATAAATAAATCGATGTTGAGACGGTGGAGACGCCAGCGTGAAGAACTGAGTCAATGCAAAAAGACGACAAAAGCTTTCAGAGGTAATCATAGCAGATGGCCCGAACTTGAAAACTTTCTTGAAGACTGGGTTAACACACAGAGAGCAGGCGGCCGCGGTGTTTCCACCGTGCAGATCAGACTGAAGGCTAAAGCAATCGCCACCAAAATGAAAATCGAAGATTTTAGAGGTGGGCCATCGTGGTGTTTTAGATTTATGAGACGAAAAGGCCTGTCCGTCAGGGTACGCACGACTCTGTGTCAGCAGCTCCCTCCCGACCACGAGGAACAACTTGCTAACTTCCGCACATTCACTCAAACAAAGATAGCGGAGAATTCCATCGGGCCAGATAATATCATAAATATGGATGAAGTACCTTTGACGTTTGACCTGCCTCTCACTCGGACTGTTAATAAAAAAGGTGACTCGTCCATCACACTGAAAACAAGTGGCATGAGAGAACGCATTTTACTTGTGTTCTGAGCTGCACAGCATCCGGACTAAAGCTTCCACTGATGGTGATTTTTTAAGCGGCTGACAATGAAAGTTCAGTGAAAGCTGCCATCAAGAGTACAAACTCAATTCCAGCTGTGATTCCTGGGGGCACCACGAAGTATTTGCAGCCACTGGACATCAGCGTGAACCAGGCATTTAAAGTGGCGCTGCGCGTTGAGTGGGAGGCTTGGATGACGAGTGGCGAGAAATCCTTTACCAAAACAGGACGCATGCGAAGAGCATCTTTAACTCAAGTCTGCCAGTGGATCCTAAATGCGTGGAGTGGTGTCACAACTTCCACCATCACCAGCGGGTTTCGAAAGGCTGGACTGCTGCGTGATGAAGAGGACTGCATGCGCTCAAGTGAGAGCGACAACGAAGAGACTGAAGTGAGTGATGAGATCCTGAGGTTTTATTCAATTCAGACACTGGAGGACTTTGATGGTTTTAGTGCGCAGGAGGAAGATGAAGAAGGCGATCAATAACTTTTCCTGGTAGGCTGCAGTATATATATTTTTTTTACCAGTCGTTAGGAGATATTGGAATGTTGTTTGTGCACTGTTCAGTAAAAAAGTATACGCAACGTAATTTGTGTGTTACCGACACGTATGTATATTTAAAAGTAGCTGTGTTACAGGCACTGTTCGAAAAAAAGCATTTGCAATATATATTTGTTTATGTTACCATACGGATTTAATTAAAAGTTAAAAAATCCTCACGTGTAATATCTTTCTGTGTAAATATCTCATATTACAATGAGGGACATCTGCGGCTTAAAATCCGGTGCGGCTTGTACAAGCACAAAATTGATTTTCTTTCTAAAATTAGAGCGTGCGGCTTTTAATCAGGTGCGCTGTGTAGTCCGGAATCTACGGAATTTGGCGGTATGAAACGAGGTGAGTCAGTTGCATCTTTCCTCATTCCCGGTCACATCCACTGTTGAACCTGATGATACTAAGCTGGGTGGCAGTGTGACATGTGATGAGGATGTTAGGAGAATTCAGGGAGACTTGGATAGGCTGAGTGAGTGGGCAGATGACGTTTAATGTGAATAAGTGTGAGGTTACCCGCTTTGGGAGTAAGAACAGGAAGGCTGATTATTATCTGAACGGTGTAGAGTTAGGTAAGGGAGAAATACAAAGAGATCTAGGAGTCCTTGTTCATCAGTGACTGAAGGTGAATGAGCAAGTGCAGCAGGCAGTGAAGAAGGCTAATGGAATGTTGGCCTTTATTACAAAGGGAATTGAGTACAAGAGCAAGGAAATCCTTTTGCATTTGTACAGGGCCCTGGTGAGACCACACCTGGAGTATTGTGTACAGTTTTGGTCTCCAGGATATAGGAAGGACATCCTAGCTGTAGAGGAAGTGCAGCGTAGATTCACAAGGTTAATTCCTGGGATGTCCGGACTGTCTTACGCAGAGAGGTTAGAGTGACTGGGCTTGTACACGCTGGAATTTAGGAGATTGAGTGGGGATCTGATTGCAACATATAAGATTATTAAGGGATTGGACAAGATAGAGGCAGGAAATATGTTCCAGATGCTGGGAGAGTCCTGTACCAGAGGGCATGTTTTAAGAATAAGGGGTAGGTCATTTAGGACAGAGTTAAGGAAAAACTTCTTCTCCCAGAGAGTCGTGGGGCTGTGGAATGCACTGCCTCGGAAGGCAGTGGAAGCCAATTCTCTGGATGCTTTCAAGAAGGAGCTAGATAGGTATCCTATAGATAGGGGAATCAAGGGATATGGGGACAAGGCAGGAACTGGGTATTGATAGTAGATGATCAGCCATGATCTCAGAATGGCGGTGCAGGCTCGAAGGCCCGAATGGTCTACTTCTGCACCTATTGTCTATTGTCTATTGAACGCACGCGAGGTCATCAGTCGGTCTTAACCTACAACTACTCGGTGAGTAAAAAAAACAAACGTCACTTGAGTTTCTTTGGAAGAGGTGGTAGGGAACATAAAAGGTCTAACAATGATAACGCAGAGACAGCCGAAGCTGAGACTGCAAAAAAAAGCTTCCTTCAACAGAAAATACAATGAGTCGTACATAAAATATGGCTTTAATGCAACCAGTGACTCGCATGCTCCAAGCACCGTGTATGATATATGGAGACAACCTGTCTAATGAGGCAACGAAGCCCTCAAAACTGCTTCGGCACCTTGAGTCCAAGTACCCCGCACTCAAGGACAAATCCGTTGAGTTTGTTTGAGTGGTAAAAACGTGAGCAAGCCAGACAGAAGCAAGTGCTGAGAGCCACCACCTCCACAAATGCTGCTTCTCTGAGAGCATACTTAGTGGCTAGCCGTATTGCTAAGGCTAAGAAGCCTTTCACTGTCGGTGAAGAATTGATTCTGCCTGCTGCCAAGGACATGTGCTGTGAACTGTTGGGAGAAGCTGCAGCTAACAAGATGGCACAGGTTTCTCTTTCTGCTACCACAACTTCAAGGAGAATCGATGACATAGCGGAAGACATCGAAGCACAGCTGTTGGAACAGCTTAACGAGTCACCATGGTATGCTATCCAGGTCGATGAGTCTACCGATGTCGACAACAAGGCAATACTGCTAGTTTATGTATGATATATATTTCAAGATGACGTGCACGAGGATATGTTGTGTGCACTGCCGCTGCCAACTACAGACAGACAGACTTTATTGATCCCAAGGGAAACTGGGTTTCATTACGGTCGCACCAACCAAGAATAGTGTAGAAATACAGCAATAGAAAACCATAAATAATTAAATAATGATTAGTAAATTATTCCAAGAGGAAATAAGTCCAGGACCAGCCTATTGGCTCAAGGCGTCTGACACTCCAAGGGAGGAGTTGTAAAGTTTGATGGCCACAGGCAGGAATGACTTTCTATGACGCTCAGTGGTGTATCTTGGTGGAATGAGTCTCTGGCTGAACGTACTCCTGTGCCTAACCAGTACATTATGGAGTGGATGGGAGACATTGTCCAGATGGCACGAAACTTGGACAGCATCCTCTTTTCAGACACCACCGTCAGAGAGTCCAGTTCCACCCCCACAACATCACTGGGGCAGAACTATTGAAGTCTTTGAATGGGTACAGGTCAGGCAAACTGTACTGGTCATTCACTGGAATATGCACAGACAGGGCTGCAGCTATGACTGGACGGCTGTCTGGTTTCACTACCCGAGTCAAAGAGGTTACTCCTGAATGCCAGCCTACACACTGTGTCAGTCACAGGGAAATGCTGGCTAGTCGAAAAATGTCACCATATCTTAACAGTGTATTGAGTGATGTTGTTGAAGTTATCAATCACATCAAAGCAAAAGCCTTTAACTCACGTCTGTTTGAGCAGCTTTGTGAGGAAATGGATGCAGAGCCCAAACGCCTTCTCTTACTCACTGAGGTCAGGTGGCTATCGCGGGGGAGAGCCCTGGCCAGGGTTTTTGAGTTAAGAGAGCCGCTACAGAGATTTCTTTGAGGGAAAAAGTCACCACTGGTAGCACACTTCAGTGATGAGGAGTGGATAGCAGAACTCGCTTATCTGTGTGACATGCTCAATGAACTCAATTTGTCACTTCAGAAGAGAATGACAACTGTCTTCAAGTTGGCAGATAAAGTCTGCTTTCAAAGCCAAACTGGATCAGTGGGGATGGCGAGTGGACAGGGGAATATTTGACATGTTCCCAACATTAGCTGGGATTTTGGGAGAGACTGAGGTTGCACCGTCCTTCTCACAGCTGGTGCGCGATCACCTATCTTCGCTGTCAACAGAATTCGAGCATATTTCCCAACTGCAAATGACCCAAGACGTGCAAAGGATGGGTCCGCGACTGTGAATGTCCCCGGTGAATCATCCATGTTGGCGCAGGAAGAAGATCAACTCCTCAAGCTTGCAAATGATGGTGGGCTGAAAAGTATGTTTGACATAACGTCTCTGCTGGCGTTCTGGATCAAAGTCAAGGTTGAATATCCTGAGATAGCTACAAAAGCACTGAAGGCATATGAAAGCATTCCAACATCATATCTCTGCGAAGCAGGGCTTTCTGCAATGAATGCAACAAAAACTAAATTGTGGAATAGAATGGACATAAGGAACCCCCTTTGAGCATTGCTGTCTCCCATCACCCCTTGATGTGACCGTCTTGTTGCAGGGAAACAAGCCCACTGATTCAGCGATATTGGTGTGTTGCAATGATTTTATATGTTCATACGCAGAAAATATGCGCTGTGTGTTTAATATCCAAACGTTACTTAAAATGTTATGATGCTATTGATTTATAAGTAACTTATAATTGACTTATCACTATATTAATGCGAGGAAAATATGCACTGTGTTTTTAATAATAAACTCGTTAGATAAACTCTTTTAAAAACAAAACTAAGTGAATTAGCCACTTATAAGTGACTTATAGTTGATTTAACACCTATATTCTGGACGTGATTAACATCTCCCCCCCGTCTGCAAGAATATTGTCAATAATAAACCAGTCTGCGGTGCAACAAAGGTTGGCAACCCCTGCTTTAAGTTATAGAGGAACCATCTAAGATAAGGTGCAGCTCGAACATCTGGAAACATGGTTCACTGTCTCAAAACAAGGGGTTCATTGCTCAAGACCAAGATGCACATAACTTTCTTCACTCCACTTCTGGTAAAACTTTGGAATTCAAAATAGAAGGTGTAGCCGGTTACATTCCAGTAAAAGAATTTTAGGTACTAAAGGAATGAGATAGAGGCTTATTACAAGAAAATAGAACTAAGATAAAAGATTGGTCGTGATTTTATTGAATCCTACAAGCACAGAGGCCAAGTATTGCAGCACTCATCAAGCAAAGATGACATTGATATCTCATGGTTTGTCTCAAAGGACGAGCGAGAGAGCAAGACTGTGGCATTTCGAAATGTTGGGCAACCAGCAGTTCTTGGTGACTGCAGATCACAGTCTCTCTTTGGGTGCTTTGCTATTGCTTGCTGGGTGGTGGGTGCTGACAATTTTTGCTGAAATGGGTGGGGGGAAGAGGTTGATGTGTTGCTGCTTGTGTGGGGGGGGCTTTGGGGTTCTAACATTTGTCTGTCATTCATTCTTTTTGATTTCTTTTTTTAATAGAGATGTCTGCGAAACTGAGTAGTTCAGGTTTCATCCTGAGTAAATTCTCTGATAATAAACTGAAATATTTGAACCATATGAACCTTCTGCAAGTTTCTACATACCTCAGTTTTAAACAAATGCCTTACTAACAATATCCCCTTATTCAAGTTTTGCTCACTAGTTAAACATAACATTTATTCTATCATGCCCCAGACAAGATCACCCTTCATTCTTCTAAACTCCAAAGAAAATAATCTATTTTCTTTATCAGCCATTGATAGGAGAACCCTCTTCATTCCAGGAAATAATGATTATTTAAAAAGTGCTGTTGTTCAGTACAGACATCATGTGGCTTGGCAATAATAAAAGAACAAATCCAGCATGTTCCATTTCAGAAAATACTAACATTTTCAACTGCATTGGCTAAAAGCATATCTATTTTCTTCATTCAGAGATACAGTGTGGAACACGTCCTTCCAGCCCAACGAACCCTGCTGCCCAGCAACCTACTTGCCTGATTGCAGGACAATTTACAATGACCAATTAATCTAATAACCGGTACATTTTTGGACTGTAGGAGGAAACTGGGGCACCTGGAGAAAACCCATGCAGTCAGGGAGAATGTACAAATACCTTACAAATGGTGCCGATAATGAACTCCAACACCTTGAAACTATAATAGCACGTGCTAACTGCTACAATATCATATTATGCTGTGTAATGTACAGTTAAGCTATGACGTTTGTAACTCCAACTGCAAGACACCAACCAGGATACTCACTCACCAGCTTGAAGTGGCATATTCAAAGAAAACACCATTCACAACATACCTTCATCAAAGTCGGCATCTTCCTCTGTATGTTGAGGGAACGGGAAACAGTTGGTGATTTCAAGCCGATCATCAACCACAAGTCCTAGAAGTACTCCTTGGACCACTTCGTTGCCCTGCCCTTCCTCCTGGAAATGTTTAATGATCTTCAGGACAACCTACAATAGAAACAATGAGGCGACAGTGAAAAGAGGGGCATTTGTTTCCTTCAATTTAACACACTCAACAAAGGACATGTTGGCACTGGGGAGGGTCCAGAGGAGGGACACGAGAACGACCACACAGATGGAAGGGTTAACACGTGACGAAAGTTTGAAGGCTATGGGCCTGTACTCACTGGAGTTTAGAAGGTTGGGGGGTGGGGGGAATCTTGTTGAAACCTATCAAATATTGAAAGGCCTAGAGTAGATGTGGAGAGGATGTTTCTTATAGTGTGAGAGTCTAGGACTAGAGGACACAGCTTTAGAACAATGGGATGCCCATTAGAACAGAGACGAGGAGGAATTTCCTTAGCCACAGCAAAGTGAATCTGTGGAATTCAGTGCCATAAATGGTTGTGGACGTCAAATCATTAGGTATATTTATAGCAGAGGTTAATAGGCTCTTGATTAGAAAGGGCATCAAAGGTTACAGGGAAAAACCTGCAGAATAGCCAGGACTGAATGACAAAGTAGACTCACTGGGCTGAATGGACTGATTCTGTTACTACATCTTATGATCTTAGAATTATGAACACACAGACCATCTTAAATCCCCCACAAAAAGATTTGTAAAATAATTTTCTTAAACTTTGTGGTAAAGGCTCTACAATTGCATTGTCAGTGAGTTCCCAGATTTAGCATGGAAGATAAAGAATCCATGATAATTTCCAAGCCATGTTAAATGCAGATGAAATTAAACTTGCAGTAAGTGTCCTTACAACATGCCTGCTGCCATTATCCCTTCAGATCCAATTCGCTGCAGTTTTGAGAAGTTCTGTCAAAGACAACTTATCTAGTTCCATTCCACATCTTACTGATGAATTACATTGTAGCTACAGTCTGCAGGGAATGAACATTCATGACGACGAAGGATCAACTTTTGACTCATCAGTTAAGTGTGGCAAAGGTTTCCTGTCTCACACTTCACATCAGAATCAGAACCCAGGTTTAATATCTCCAGCATATGTCATGAAATTTTGTTTTACAGCAACAGTACATTGTAATACATAGTAATAAAAACTATAAATTACAATTAGCATATACATTTAAAAAAATTAACTTGGTAGCAGTGCAAAAAGAAAGGGAATAATACTGAGGAAGTGTTCATGGGTTTATGCAGTCTGCCATCTTTGGTGGAGCTGACTTGTCCATAGAACCAGTCATTCCCAGAGATGGTAATGGAAGAGACAAGATCCTTCAAATCTGCCAAATCAAGTTCTGCTTTACCACACTGAGAAATAACTCTCCCAGCTTAGGCACAGTACCAGACAGGCACAGTTTATGAGGATGATATCACAGGGTCAAATGAGCTGTGTAGAGACTTCAGAGTCAGAATCATAAAGTCCTAGAAAGCACAGCACAGAAACAGGCCCATCAACCCACCTAGTCCATGTGGAACTATTTAAATTGCCTACTCCCAAATACCTGCACCAGGACCATTGCTCTCTACACACCTACCTATCCAAACTTCTTTTCAACATTGAAATCAAGCTCGCATGCACCACTTGTAATGGCAGCTCATTCCACACTGTTATGACCATCTAGTGAAGAAGGTCCCCTCATATTCTTCTTAAACTTTCCCCCATCCTCATCACATTCTACAGGGGTTGTATTGAGAGCATCCTGAGCAGCTGCATCACTGCCTGGTTCGGAAATTGCACCATCTCAGATCGCAAGACCCTGCAGCGGATAGTGAGGTCAGCTGAGAAGATCATCTGGGTCTCTCTTCCCGCCATCATGGACATTTACACTACATGCTGCATCCACAAAGCAAAGAGCACTTATGAAGGACCCAACACACCCCTCATCCCTCCTGCCATCTGAGAAAAGGCACCGAAGCATTCGGGCTCTCATGACCAGACTATGTAACAGTTTCTTCCCCCAAGCTATCAGACTCCTCAATACCCAGAGCCTGGCCTGGCACCTTGCCCTATTGTCCTGTTTATTATTTATTGTAAATGCCTGCACTGTTTTGTGCACTTTATGCAGTCCTGGGTAGGTCTGTAGTCTAGTGTAGTTTTTTTCTGTGTTGGTTTTTACGTAGTTCAGTCTAGTTTTTGTAATGTGTCATGTAACACCATGGTCTTGAAAAAACGTTGTCTCATTTTTACAATGTACTGTACCAGCAGTTATGGTTGAAATGACAATAAAAAGTGACGACTTGACCTTTCACCCTTAACCTATGATCTCTGGTTGTAGTCCCACCCGACCTCAGTGGAAAAAGCCTGTTTAAATTTACCTTATATACCTCATAATTTTGTATAACTCTACCAAATCTCCCCTCAATCTTCAATGTTTCAAGGAATAAAGTCCTAACCTATTCAATCTTTCCTGATAACTCAGGTCCTCCAGACTCGGCAACATAAATTTTGTCTGTACTCTTTCAACATTATTTGCATCTTTCCAGTGGGTAGGTGACCAAAACTGCACACAATACTTCAAATTAGGCCTCACCAATGTCTTACTCAATTCAACATAACATCCCACTTTACCTTGTCTAAATTCACTAATTTCATGCTGGTTTTAAACTGATTTGTTTGCAATCAGCAGAATAGCAGGACATTTGAGAAAAGAATTCAGAGTCAAACACATTGTGCTATATCCAGAAAGATACAGGTGTCTCCCGTTTTTCGAACATTCATTTTACGACACCTTGCTGTTACAAAAGACCTACATTAGTTACCTGTTTTCACCTACAGAAGATGTTTTCACTGTTACGAAAATAGACAGTGCACCCCGAGCAGCCAAGCTCCTCCCCCAGAACTGCATTCTAGCTGCCGTAGCTTAAACACATGCCTGTGAGCATCTGTGCTTTATGTAGAATTATTTTGTGCATCGGTTAGCAAGATGAGTTCTAAGGTATCTGAAAAGGCTAAAAGAGTGAGTAAGGATGTTACACTTAGCGTAAAACGAGACATAATTAAGCGTTTCAATCATGGTGAATGAAGTAAAGATACAGTGAGTTTGGCTAAGGGTTTGTGGAAGTTGACGAAGATGATGTTGAAGAGATTTTGGCATCCCATGACCAAGAACTGACAGGTGATGAAGAGGAAAGGATAACAATTGAAACCGAACGCAGTAACGAACAGACCGAAAGTGAAGTCGTCCAGGAACTGAACGTGAAGCAACTGCGTGAGATTTTCGCTGCGATTGACAACACTGCAATGATTGCAGAAAAGTATGACTTTGAAAGGGTATGTAGGTTTAGGGCACATTTGCAGGATGGTCTGGGTGCTTACAAAGAACTGTATGATAGAAAAATGCACAAGGCTAAACAGTCAAGCATACTGTCGTTTTTCAAGCCTTCCACATCAGCCACAGCAGACGACGAACCTCGACCTTCGACATCGAGGCAGGCAGAGATAGAAGAAGGTGACCTGCCTGCCCTGATGGAAACAGACGACGAGATGACACCCCAGTGTACCACCACCCCAACCTCCGACGACTCAGTCTAACATACCATCATCAGTGCACTCACTGTCTTCCCGATTCCGGTAAGTGAAACTACACTGGACGCACATTACTACTTTATATAGGCTGTGTATTTTTAATGGGTTATTTGGTACGATTTGGCAGCTTCATAGCTTACAGGTTACTGGAAAGAGAGCTTCTGCCGAGAATTGTGCCATGTGTTTCTGCCAAGAGTGGGTGCATCGAGTGCTTTTGCCACGAGGGCTACCGAGAGCGCTTGCGCCGAGTCTTTCTGCCGAGAGCGCTTGCGCCGAGTCTTTCTGCCGAGAGCGCTTCGCTTGCATGAGATTTTCGCTGCAATAATTGCAGAAAAGTATTCCTATTTTATATAGGTTGTGTATTTATCAGATCATTCTGCTTTTACTATATGTTACTGTTATTTTAGGTTTATGTGTTAGTTGGCATGATTTGGTAGGTAATTTTTTGGGTCTGCGAACACTCACAAATTTTTCCCATATAAATAAGTGGTAATTGCTTCTTCACTTTACAACATTCCGACTTATGAACCATTTCTTACGAATGCTCTACCTTCGAATAACAGGGGAAACCTGTATACAGACCAGGCCACACAATGAATTTCCTTCCCAGATATTCATGAATCAGATGGGATTTATAATCCAGAGGATTAATATATATTAATATGGTCTAAAAAAACCTAGTATCAATAAAGGAACCAAGGTTACTTCATTCCAGCTGCTGAGGTGGAACCTGGAGTCCTTCCAGATTCTCCTCAGCTTTTGCAGAGAACAATTCGTAATCCAGGTTCCCACATGACTGGAGATGCCTACAGCCGCCAGCAAATCCATCCTGCCAGTCACACAGACCAAACCTGCAAAGGTCTTTGGCACATATATATAGCTAGGGTGCCCAAGACATTTGCATAGCACTGCAATAATTTTATGTATTCCACCATACTTCTGCTGCAAAAAATACTAAACTTCATGACATATATAAATGATGATAAACCTGATTCTGACATGGCTCTCTATTGTGGACTGGTAGTGGGAAAGGGACAGGGACAGGGAAGACCTGGTTTGGAAAAGAGGAGAGGAGACAGGAGGGAGCAGGAAGCACCAGAGAGGCATTCTGTAATGATCAATAAAACAAATGCTTGGAATCAAATGACCTTGCCTGTGTCTCAGCTGGCTGTGTCTGTACCCGTGCCATCAGCCACCACCACAGCATTCCTTCTCTGCCACCTGTCGCCTCCCATGGCACTCCACCCTCACCATTCCCAACTTCTTTTGCCACCACCAGATTTACAAATTTGCTCTCCATCTCCCGTTGACAAATACAGTACAGTAGAAAATTCTTAGGCACTCTAGCTATATATATGTGCCTAAGACTTTTCCACAGTACTGTAAGTCAGGTGTTTGAAAAAGGTAAGGAACAGTATACTTCAGGTTATTTGTCCAGGGTACTTGTCTGCTAACGTGATTATTGTGCTGTCACTGCAAAATAAAGCACAGATAAGTGATGGAGTATCAGGTGAAACAAAGGCGAGAGGAGTTACCCTAGTGAGGTGGGGCAGGATAGAAATGATTAAATTCTCTAAGTAAGCGTAAGCTAGTTAAGCTTCCCTTTCACAATTATTAACTTCTGCTATCGTCAGGAAGACACTACTGCGTGAAATCCTCCCTGCCCTTTCAGCATTTCAAAGAGCCTTTCCCTTTGCATCTTTGTGGTCTAGTTTCCGTTCTGCAAATTCGCATTTCTTGTCAGTGAAGATTTAGCAGTCTCTCTCCTCTGGAAGTAGAGATTTCCTTTGCAGCCTACTGAAAGGATATTATAGAGTTGTTACGTTTCTGCACATAGATTTGACTTACAGTTCAGTGAGACAACATTTGTGAAAAGGTTTGCTCCTCCTCCTCTCGGTAAATGGAATTCTTTTCCCCCCTCACAATAGTAGATATTCCAGTTCAATTTGAAGGTCAGAGCTAAATTTAAAGCGGGTTCAAATTTGAAAATCCACTCTAGCTAAGGTCCCGTACTCCATGTAATCATTGTTCCTTCTCTTTAAGTTAAGACAAGTCAAGTCTTTCATCATTTAACTATATACACATACACCATCAAACAAAACAATGTTTCTCCGGATCAGGGTATAAAACTGTAGGATACAGCACAAATAATTTGGTAACATTTCAAATATGATGCTGCAGGGAGTTCAGAAGCCTAATGGCCTGAGGGAACAAGCTGTTTCCCATCCTGACTGTTACAGGTAGTCTCTGAGTTCGAATGTCGGACTTACGGACAACTCATACTTACGAACCGAGGAAGGAGAACGCTGTCCTCTATTTTAAGTCAGATCGCAACGCATCCACCATTTTAAGTCGTTGTCGTTGACACTGTGTTTAATTTTGTATTTGGCTTAAATTTTTCTTAGTAAGGTTCACCCTGACCCCCACCATTCCGGTCGGCTGGTGGCGCAGCGAGATCAGTGCCGGGCTGGAGAATGGAGGTTCTCAAGTTCGATGCAGTGACAGACCGCTCCCGTTCTGAGTTGATGTCGATCCAGTGACTTCCGTACCATCCGTGCCGGGTTGATGTCGAGCTCACGACTCGACCTCATAAAAAAAAAACACTGCCACCTCCAGTTTAAATTCCCATGCGGAATATTTTGGAGGATCAAATACCCAAACCCAGCACATTGTCCCATTTAACCTGTCTGTGCGGTGGAGTTTAGGACCCGGGGAATTCAGAGCACTGGTCCTTAGGACCCCGCGACCTCAGGAGCCAGCGCAGCTTGGGACCCGCCGCCCACAGTGTTTCTGTTCCATTGATGGGAAGTGATCACGATTGAAAATAAAGTGGAAATAATAAAACGTTTGGAAAGATGTGAAACACCATCGGTCAATGGAAAAGTGTTAGGCTACAGTTGGTCAATGATCGGAACAATTTTAAAGGATAAAGTGAGAATAATGGAGCATGCGAAAGGCTCTGCCCCGATGACAGCTACAGTTATTACTAAGCAACGCAGTGGTTTAATTATTGGAATACATACGTTTCTTAAGTGTGTTATATGCAGAGAAAGGTAAAATATACACTATACAGGCAGTCCCCGGGTTACGTACTAGTTCCATTCCTGAGTCTGTCTTTAAGTCGGATTTGTACGCAAGTCGGAACAAGTACATCTGGTATTATTTAGCATCAGGTAGCCAAACGTTTGTCTTAGTATATAGTATATATTTTACCTTTCTATGCATATAAAACATTTAAGAAACGTATGTATTCCAACAAATAAACCACTGCATTGCTTAGTAATAATTGTAGCTTTCATCGGGGCAGGGCCTTTCACATGCTCCATTATTCTCACTTTATCCGTTATCCTTTAAAATTGTTCCGATCGTTGACCGACTGTAGCCTAACACTTTTCCAATGACCGATGGCGTTTCAGCTCTTTCCAAACGCTTTATTATTTGCACGTTATTTTCAATCGCAATTGCTTCCTGTCAATGGAACAGAAACTCTGCGGGTGGCGGGTCTTGAGCTCCGCCAGCTCCCGAGGTCCGCTGGGTCCTGAGGACCACCACACTGAGACAGGTTAAATGAAACAAGTGGGGGCTGTGCTGGGTTTGGGTATTTGATCCTCCACAATATTCCGCGTTGGAATTTGAACTGGAGGTGGCAGTGTTTTTTTTACGAGGTTGAGTTGCGAGCTCGACATCAACCCAGCATGGAAGCGGTCTGCCACTAAATCAAACTCGGAAAACTCCATCCTCCAGCCTACCGCTGATCTCACTGCACCACCAGCCAACTGGAATGGGGGGGGGGGGGGGGGGGGGGTGGTCAGGGTGAATTTTACTAAGAAAAATTTAAGCCAAATACAAAGTTAAGCACTCAACACAGGGTCAACGGCAACAACTTAAAATGGCAGGCGGTGTCACGATCCGACTAAAAATGGCAGACGGCATTCTCCTTCCGCAGTTCGTACGAGTTGTTGGTAAGTCGGACGTTCGTAACTCAGGGACTATCTGTATACTAAGATAAATGTTTGACTAACTGATGCTAAATAATACCCGATGTACTTGTTCCGTCTTATGTACAAATCCAACTTAAAGGCGGACTCAGGAACGGAACTCATATGTAACCCGGGGACTGCCTGTACTGTCTTTATGCATATGAGTCTCCTGCCTGATGGTAGAATATCTAAAAAGAAGCCGAATGGATGGGTGGGATCCTTGATAATACTAAGGGCCCTGTGCATGCAGCACTTGATGTAAGTGTCCCTGATGGATGGTAGGGAGGCCCCTATGATCCTCTCAGCCATTCTCAGAGAGCTTTGTAGGGATTTCCAGTCCAATACTCAGCTACTCCCATACAAGATGGGGATGTAATGCATCAGGATACACTCAATGATCCTGTTAGACATACCTGATGTATCTAAAGGACCCTACCTTTAGACATATTAGGTATGTAGTTTGGTCAGCAAATCAGGTTGTTACACCCACAGACACTTTACTAAACTGTGCCTTCAATACAGAAGGCCAAATATTAAAAATTTTAAAAAGCCTAAACATTCAGCAGGGCACATGAAGAAAGAAAAACTGGTTAACATTTCGTGTCGATGACCTTTCATCAGAATGGCCATTTACACTGCTTGACCTGCTTAACATTTCCACTGATCTTCATTCTGTTTACAGATGATCAATACTCACAGCTTTTTGCCAAGACTAAAGATAAATTCAGCACGGGAAATGAGGTTGCTTGAGAACTTGAATGTAGAACTAAGCTAACATTTCAAACTGATCACCTCAAGACACAGCTGTCTGATAATCTAACCACATAAATGTGGGCATAGTGAAGAACTTACAACTATACCTGTAATATTTATGGGATGGGGGGAGAAATTGGTTGCTCTTCACCTACTGGCCTACCACTGTCCGAAGCTCAGCTCAAAGCAGACAGGAAGGGATATAATGATTTGTCAGCAATTTCAGATCATAAGCTGTGACATGCTCTTTGATCCTCACCGATGTTTCATTGATGCACAACAGAAAACACCCCATTCGAATGCATAATAGCTTGCCTTGGCAACTGCTCTGCCCGTGACTGCAAAAAACTGCTGAGAGTGTGGACGCAGCAGATCACAGACAACAGCCTCCACGACGTGAACTCTTCATACATTTCTTGCTGCTTTGGTACAACCACCAGCATAATCAAAGATCTTACCTATCTTGGACATACATACATATTTTTTCTTTCATTCCCTCTCCCACTCCACCTCACCCCACCCCACCATCATTAGCAGAAGATACAAAAGCCTGAAAGCAAGATTACTGAACAGTTGCCTTGAATGATAAGGCAGATACTCACAATCTACCTTGTTATGACCTTTATTATCTGCCTATACTATCTCTGTTACACATTATTCTAAATGCTGCAATTGTTTGAACTTGTACAACCTTAATGCATCATTGTACTGAATTGATCTGCATGAAGGGTATGCAAGACAAGTTTTTCCACTGTACCTCAGTACAATAAAAAATTACCAAATCAACATTGGTTTGAGGAATTTTCAAACATTAAACAACATGGATGCCGCAGTAGTTTAGTGGTTAGCACAACACTATTACAGCTCAGGACGCTCCAGAGTTTGGAGTTCAATTCTGGCACTGTTCTGTAAGAAGCCTCTGTACATCCTATCCATAGAATAACTAGGTTTCCTCCGGGTGCCCCAGTTTCCTCCCACTGTCCAAAGATATACTGGGTAAGTTAATGGTCATTGTAAATTGTCCTGTGATTAGGTTAGGGTTAATTTTTGCTGCGGGGTTGCTGGGACATCGTGGTTTGAAGGGCCAGAAGAGCTTACTTCATGCTGTAAAATTTTAACAAACTGCTGGAATAAGATGTGGAGAAGGTTAGAGGGAGGGGGAAGAGGGGAGAGAGTCAGGAAGGAAAATAATACATCATGGTGGGGGAATGAACAACCTATTCTTTCAACATTTTCCTCTGTGGATATTTTAACATTTGTAATAGATTTAAACATAAAACACTAATACAGAATGACTGAGATGGGAGGTGAGGACCTCGATACAATAGCTATCACTAAAAAGGTAGGGCTGAGCAAACTTGTGGGCCTGAAGATAGACAAGTCCCCTGGGCCTGATGGAATGGCAGAAGAACTGAAAGAGAACTGAAAGAACTGAGAAATGGCAGAAGTTATAGTACAGGCTTTGGTGATAATTTACCAAAATCCTCTGGATTCTGGGCAGGTCCTGGTGGATTGGAAGACAGCAAATATCACGCCACTGTTCAAAAAAGGATGTATGCAAAAGTCAGGTAACTATAGGCCAGTTAGTTTAATATCTGTAGTTGGGAAAATGCTTTAAGGTATCATCAAAAAAGAAATAGCGAGGTACATGGAAAGAAATTAATCCATCAGGCATATGCAGCTTAGATTCAGCAAAGGCAGGTCCTGTCTGACAAACTTACTGGAGTTCTTTGAGGATATAACAGGCGCAGTGGATATAGGGGAATCGATGGACATTATTTACTTGGATTTCCAGAAGTCATTCAATAAGGTGCCACATAAAATACATCCATGAGATAAGGATGCATAGAGTTGGGGTGATATATTAACATGGATAGAGAACTGGCTAATAGAAAGCAGAGAGTTGGGATACATGAGTGTTACTCTGGTTGGCAATCAGTGGTGAGAGGTGTGCCACAGGGGTCGGTGCTGGACCTACAACTGTTCATGATATACATTAACGATTTGGAAGAGGAGACCGAGTGCAGCGTATCTAAGTTTGCTGATGATACTAAATTGAGTGGGAAAGCAAATTGTGCAGTGGATTATTATTTAAATGGTAAAAAAAACTGCAGCATGCTGCTGTGCAGAGGGACTTATGAGTGCTTGTACATGAATCACAAAAGGTTGGTTTGCAGGTGCAGCAGGCTATCAAGAAGACAAGTGGAATGTTTGGCCTTCATTGCTAGAATTGAATTTAACAGCACAGGGGTTATGCTGCAACTGTACAGGGTATTGTTGAGTCCACACCTGGAGTACTGTGCACAGTTCTGGTCTCCTTACTTAAGGAAGGCTCTACTGGCTATGGAGACAGTACAGAGGAAGTTCACCAGGTTGATTCCAGAGATGAGGGGGTTAGACTATGAGGAGAGACCGAGTCTCCTGGGACTGTACTCACTGTAATTCAGAAAAATGAGATGAGACCTTACAGAAACATATATAATTATGAAAGGGCTAAATAAGATAGAGGCAAGAAAGTTATTTCCAAGGGTAAGTGAGACTAGAACTAGGGGACATAGCCCCAGGATTCAGGGATGTAGATTTAGGATGGAGATGAGGAGGAACTGCTTTTCCCAGAGAATGGTGAATCTGTGGAATTCTCTGCCCAATGAAGCAGTGGAGGCTACCTTAGTAAATATATTTAAGAAAAGGTTAGATAGATTTTTGCATAGTAGGAGAATTAAGGGTTATAGGGAAAAGCGCAGGTAATTGGTGATGAGCCAGATCAGCCATGACCTTATTGAATTGCAGAGCAGACTCAACAGATCAGATAGCCTACTCCTGCTCCATTTCTATGTTCTAAAGTACAGAAAACTAGAGGCTGATAGTGCTCAAAATATAATCTTCAGCAAAGTGCATATTTGGCTATGTTAAGGTGCAATATAAATATACAGTACATAGACGACACTACATCATTTTTTCAACTATTGGGTGACTAAAAATTTTTTCACAAAACTAAACTAAAGCTACAAAGCATTATTCATCATTTATAATGAAAGCCAAAAGGAAAGTTAAAAATTAATGTGCATAGTTTGGCACATGCTTTTCACCTCAAACTGGATTCCACTCCAAATCAAGCTATTTCTTAATAATTCTAAGTGATTTTTTGCCATATGAATTTGTACTGGGAACCCAGCTCCAAATGAGCTGAACGCAATTGTTACTGATCTCAGACATCAGAGTTAAGAGCCCAAGATGCACAAGGGGAAATCAATAAAAATGTTAGTTTTCATTCCTGTGCTGTGCTAATCTGTCGGACGGCAATAATTAGAACATTCTATTTCACAATTGTGACATATTTCTCCTTGCTAAGGAGAGCATACGTTCACACTGCCTTGAAAAGCCTCATTTATACAGTTCATGGTACAGCAAACTCCTAATCCAATCCCTGACAGTATTCTAGACATCTTCTAATTTACTATGTTACAAAGATATTGAATTTCATCTCTTGGGAGGATTTGTACCCAAGTAGATGGCTGAATTCTAAATAGTGCTGTTTCTATACAGGGCTACTTTAACAAAGCAATTTATGGATTAGTGATCTGTAAACTAGCTCCCAGTGTTTACATTTCTCTAATTTCTTTTAATTTTTAAAATTTTTCCTATTCCCTTATATCAGCCCAACTTTAGTGATTGCACTTCTGGGTCAGTTATCTAGAAGACTGGTCTATTTTTCTGGAAAGAGATCAAATCACACAACAAAAACTTTTAAATTGTTACCTAATTAATAGTAGCTGTATAACTACAGCACGGTAATATTTTTTAAAAATTATTTTGGACTACAGATATCCACTTAAAGATGGAAATCTGCCTTCCTTTCCCATTCCTGCATTCAAAAAGCAAGACTCATTCTTTTTTGCCCTCTGCTGTATTTACCAAAATCAATAATAAAAATGGACCCAAGGACCTGGAATGACACAGGGACATCCTCCATATTCAATCCTGTTCTAAATACCCAGTAACTAACCCAATCTTCCTCATGAAGATTTGGGACTTGGACCAAAATTCAAAATGTAGAGCTTCAAAAACTTGCAATTATATGTAGTAAATACTAACAAATTCATCCTTTTTAACTAATGTTTCTGATTTCTCCATCATCAACTAATGCATGGAAATTGCACAAAGGGCACATTGCCAAGAGTCTTCTGCTTAGAATTCTCGGTGCCGATTCTGAATTCCACAAAGCCTCATATCTTCAAGAGAAGTGGGGTTTTCCCCTTGGACTGCTCAGTGAGAATTCTGGATCCTACAAAGCCTCACACCTTCAAGTGAAATGTGGGCAAAATAATCATGATTACTGCCTACTAATCTTCCACCATGTAATCTTATGATACAGCTCAATTCCATGGTGAACATTAATTTGAAAGAGCATTCAGGGTACCAAGAACTCAATAAATGCTCTGAATAATGGACACCAATGACTAGCAAGAAAAGCAATTCATATATACAAATGTCAGTAAAATCCTGGACACTAGATCAAAATAGATGATGGAAAAAAAAATCAGATAAATTTTACTTGAGATAAATTTACTTGAACTATTTATCACAGATGAAGGCACCATCCATCCATCCATTCACCTAGTATAGGTAGCTGATAGAAAAGATAATGGGCGTGTATAAGAACTGGTTACAGATTCAGATTTACTTGCAACACATACATTGAGACATACTGTGAAATGCACCATTTGTGTTAACAACTAACACAACCAAGGGATGTGCTGGGAGCAACTCACATGTCACCACATATTCCAGCACAACAATATTCGGCAGGTCAACACAGAACACAATGAGCAACAAAATAACAACAGCAAAACAAGCCCCATTCCTCCCTCCCACACACCCACATACACAGACAGGCCTCCAATCTCCAATAGAACTGCTCTAGGACTCAATGGCCAAATGGCCACCTTCTAATATTGTTATTAAATACACACACTATGCAGTTCCTCAGATAACAGAAAGTCAATGCTCTCATGCTGAAACATGTACGACCTTTAGTCTTTGGGTGATAAGTGCTGCACCCCACAGGAATCAACCATTGTTAAGTATTATAAAAGGGAAAGCTGAGGGGTAAGTGAGAAGATGCATATTCCATACCTTCTCATCTCCACGATGTGAAATCCTATCCACCAAAAACTATCTGCATGTTATCATTTCAGAGGATCTGTCCTTGGCCCAGCACCAAGTGCAATTATGAAGAAAGCACAGCATTACCTCTCGTTCCTTCGAAGGTTGCAAAGATTCTGCATGACATCTAAAACTCCGACAATCTTCCACAGATGTGTGCAGAATATGGCCTGGTATAAAAACACCAATGCCCTTGAAAGCAAAATCCTACAAACAGTAGTCGATACAGCCGAGTCCATCATGGGTAAAGCCCTTCTCATCTGCACAGAGCAGCATCCATCATCAAAGACCCCCACCACTTTGGTCATGCTCCCCCCAGGAGCTTCAGAACGCATTCCACCAGGTTCAGGAACAATTACTACCCCTCAACCATCAGGCTCTTGACCAGTGGGGATAACTTCACTCACCCCATCACTGAACTGTTACCACAACCTGAGGACTCACTTTCAAGGACTCTTCCTCCCATTTTCTCAATATTTATTGTTGATTTATTGATTATTATTTCTTTTTTTTTGTATGTAACGCCCCCCTCACCAGGCCTGTATGCAAACATGCCTCATTAACCAACTCTGCTAACAGCCACAAGTCTGCACAGTGAGAAGGCCACCTTTCATAAACAACATACATCTAGGATCATTATGATTTGGAGTTCAACCATAGGAACGTTGAGACATTTTGATTAGAGAAACCACAATTTGAGCAAATGCTGTATAGATACTACCCTTACATAATTGTCGGTCAGCAAGAAATAACAGATCATACACTGCATGAAATTATAAAGAAAATTTACAAATTTCAGCTTTATCGAAGTCAGTCAGAAAAAGGAAAAAAATAAAAGGGCCCATTAGTTAACCCAGTCCAAATATGCATATTAAGTTGGAGCTCATCTTGAAGTTGTCGTTTTTCTCACGCATTGGACCCATGGTCAGCGTGAGAGCATGCAAAAGCTTCTGAATGCTACTCGAAAACCATCCTGAACTAATGGGTGCTCTCTCGGGAGTATTGGCCCTTCGTCCTTGGAGCCATTCATCTGCACAAAGCACTTCATGCAAGAGGGATGCTCCTTCCCACAGCATCTTCAGCCATCTTCCCTCCTGTCCTCTCTGCTGTTCCCACAAAAAAAAACTAAACACCATCAGCGTCCATCACAAATCTCCCTCTGCTCACCTCTCCCTAGAGCCTTCACCCAATTCCACCATCTTGAATGGCTGACACAACATTCCCAAATTGAACATCAAAGCCCCTTATCTTTAGCCAAAACCAAAACATCCTTCCAGCAGGACACACTGCTTTTGCAGCTGCTAAAATAAAATATCTACAGCATAACAGTAGAAATCTTAACCAGAGCATTACTTGTATTTGCACAGTTTGTCTTTTGCACATTTGTTGTTTGTCCATTATGTAGGGTACGGTCTTTCATTGGGTTCATTACGTTTCTTGGATTTACTGAGAATGCCCGCAAGAAAGCAAATCTCAGTGTTGCATATGGTGACATATATGTACTTTGATAACATGTTTGATTTGAACTCTGCTGTATGGATTCCTACCTTGAACAGTCTAAGTCAAGTTGCCTGTCAGTATAATTACACTGTTCTGGACTTGGGATTGCTGGATGCTAACGAGATGTCTTCATCAAATATCTCTTACACCAGGGGATCCCAGCCTCTTTTATGCTACGGATCCTTACCATAGGGTTTGAGGACCCCAGGCTGGGAACCCCTGCCTTGCACCAATGAGCACAAGTAGGGAAACTACTAATACCAACGTTTCATTGCTGAACATATTGGCCACATCTGTGGCAGCCAAGATAATTCAAGAAAGTGACAAAATATAGTATCTTCAATTGTCTAAAATTAATGGCTTTATTGAAATTATTTAAAATGGTGCCTACACATCACATAAATCTAAAGCTAAATGATTGAAAGTGCTACTAAATGGAAAGGCACCAGTAGCTAGGAGGCAGCCCCTGAAGAGGAGGAAATCCAACCCACTTGCTACTACCACACAACAATCCTTTTCAGGATTGGACCTTGCTGGTCTATGTAGACGTCTAAACAAATGACTAAACTGTGATTCTGATCACAAACAAGAGAAAACCTGCAGATGTTGGAAATCCAAGCAACACACACAAAATGCTGGAGGAATTCTGGAAATGTCCTAGGATGACACTCTGACAAATGATGAGGATTTTGATTTTCAGACTCCATCCAGGCAGACAGTAGGGGTGCAGACAGATTACAGGGACAGCGAAACACAAACTGACCCATACTCTCCAGAATATGTTGTGCGTCCTGGATCAGCTCCTGAGCTCCACACACTTGCTGCATTGAAATTTGGTGAGTCATATGTAAACGTGGAAGAATATTTAGTAAGTTATTAATCTAATGACACTTAAGGAATGCTCAAAAGTGATCAATTATGGGGTACTCCATGCTCTACTTTGACTTGCAATTAAAATAAAATTAATAAAAATAGAAACATAGAAAACCTACAACACAAGAGGACATGAGTTGAGAGTTAGGGGGCAAAAGTTTAAGGGTAACATGAGGGGTAACTTCTTTACTCAGAGAGTGGTGGCTGTGTGGAACGGGCTTCCGGTAGAAGTTGTGGAGGCGCGTTCAGTATTGTCATTTAAAGTAAAATTTCATAGATATATGGACAGGAAAGGAATGGAGGGTTATGGGCTGAGTGTGGGTCAGTGGGACTAGGTGAGAGTGAGTGTTCGGCACGGACTAGAAGGGCCAAGATGGCCTGTTTCCGTGCTGTAATTGTTATATGGTTAACTCAGCAGGCCAGGCAGCATCTATGGAAAAGAGTACAGTCGATATTTCAGGTCAAGACCCTTCGATCAGTTTAAGGTCAAGACTCTGAATGGACTACTCAAGGTCCAGTCTTCATTTCATGGTTGCTCTGGTAGTGTGCTTTGGGTCATTGTGCTGCTGAAAGATGAACTTCCTCCCCAGTTTAAGCTTTCTGGCTGTGGCATGTTTTTATCCAGGATCTCTCTGTACTTAGCAGCATTCATCTTCCCATCAGTCCTGACCAGATTTCCAGTCCCTGCTGCTGAAAAGCATCCCTATAGCATGATGCTTTCTCCTCCATACTTTAAAGTAGTACCTAGCTGATGCACGGTATTGGATTTACACCATTTGTACCACTTAGTGCAGAGGCCAAAATGTTCCACTTTAGTCTTGTCCGATCACCAGACCTTCCGATCTTTACAGAATCTTCTAAGTGATGCTTTTCAAAGTCTTTATGGGCAAGGATACGCTTTTCTATTTAGTCATGGCTTCCTCCTTGCTACTCTTCCATAAATATCTGTTTTGTACAATGCCTTAGATTGTGGGGCCATAAACTTCACCTCCAGTTGCAGCCACTGACTTCTGCAGCTCACTCTGAGGCACAGTCGAGGCGATTACAACTGCCATTCTCCTCCGTAGGGGAATGTGTCCAGAAAGGAAAGGGACAGTTGAACCAGGGAGTCAGAGACAGAGTGGTCCCAGCAGAAACCCGAAAGGCATGAGAGGGGAAGATCTAACTGGTGGTGGGATCACAGTAGTGGATATGGCCGACAGTGGGCAGTTTTCAACATAGTGCAGGTTCCACCTTCACACAGTGTGTGCCCTGGACAACAACTGAAGCTGACTAATGGAAGCGTGAAAGAAGCTAATGGCCTAATGAGGCCAGTAAAGACAAGAGTTATGAGTGCAATACATCACAGGGACATCCTTCCTTACCAACATTATCAGCAGCCCCACAAACCAGAAGGTAATGCAGCCAGTTAGAAAGCTCTAAAAATGCAAGATTGTTGCTCTGACACCATTCAACTAGCTGATCTATCTCACTCCTGTACGTCCTCTTGCCACCATCTGAAAATCTGCCAACAATAGTTGTATTAACAGCAAATTTATAGATGGCATTTAATCCATGCCTAGCCACACAGTCATGGGTGTAGAGAGAGGAGAGCAGTGGGCTAAGCAGGCATCTCTGAGCTGTGCCAGCTAAGTTGAGGTGTTATTTCCAATCTGCACAGATTGGTCTTCATGTTAGGAAGTCAAGGATCCAGTTGCAGAGGGGTTTATAGAGGCCCAGGTTCTGGAGCTTTTCGATCAGAACGGTAGGAATGATGGTGCTAAATACGGAGCTGTAGTCAATAAACAGCATCCTGACATAGGTATGTGTATTGTCCAGGTGATCCAAGACCATGTGAAGAGCCAATGAAATCACGTCCACCATGGACCTGTTGTGGCACAGGCAAACTGCAGTGGGTCCAGGTCCTTGCTGAGACAGGAGTTAATTCGAACCATAACCAACTTCTCAAAGCACTTCAGCACTGTAGATGCATGTGCTACTGGATGATAGCACCCTGCTCTTATTGGGTACTGGTATAATTGTTGCCTTTTGAAGCAGCTGAGAATTCCGACTGTTACAAGGAGAGACTGAAAATGTCTTTGAAGTTAGTTGGCATAGATTTTCAGAGCCCTACCAAGTACTCTATTTGGACCCGTCACTTTGCAAGGTTTCACCCTCTTGAAAGACAGTTTGATGTCAGTCTCTGAGACAGAGACCACAGGATCACCAGGTGCTGCAGGGATCCAACTACCTCCCCCAACTATGAAAACATTAAGGAACCATCTGGAGCATTACAAGACCATATGACATAGGAGCAGAATTAGGCCTTTCAGTCCATCGAGTGTGCTCCATCATTCCATCATGGCTGATCACAGATCCTACTTAACCCCTTCTCACCATATCCTCTGATACCCTGACCAATTAGGAAACAATCAATTTCCACCTGAAATATACTCCACCGCAGCCTGTGGCAAAGGACTCCACAGATTCATCACTCTCTGGGTAAAAAACAAAATTCCTCCTTACCTCCATTCTAAAGGGTCACCCCTCAATTTTGAGGCTGTGCCCTCTAGTTCTGGATACCCCCACCAGAGGAAACATCCTCTCCACATCCACCCTATCTAGTCCTTTCAATATTCAGTAAGTTTCAAATGAGATCGCCCGCATTCTTCTGAATTCCAGTGAGTACAGGTGCAAAGCTGCCAAACGCTCCACGCGTTAACCCCTTCATTCCCTGAATCATCTTCATGAACCTCCTCTTGACTCTCTCCAATAGCAACACATCCTTTCTGAGATATGGAGCCCAAAACTGTTGACAATACTTCAAGTTTGAGCTGACTAGTGTTTTATAAAGCCTCAATATCATCCCCTTGCATTTATACTCTATTCCCCTTGAAATAAACGCCAACATTGCATTTGCCTTCTTAACCACAGACTCAACCTGTAAATTAACCTTCTGGAAGTCTTGCACGAAGACTCCCCAATTCCCTCTGCACCTCTGATGTTTGAACATTCTCCCGATTCAGCTCTATTGTTCCTTTTATCGAAGTGCATTATCATACATTTCCCACTGTATTCCAACTACCACTTTTTTGCCCATTCTTCCAATTTGTCTAAGTTCTGCTGCAATCGCATTGCTTCCTCAGCACTACCTACCCCTCCACCTATCTTCGTATCATATGCAAACTTTGCCACAAAGCCATCAATTCCATTATCCAAATCACTGACAAGTAATGTGAAAAGTAGCAGTCCCAAAACTGACTCCTGAGGAACACATCTGGGCACTGGCAGCCAATCAAAAAAGGACCCATTTTTCTAATTCGCTGCCTCCTGCCTGTCAGCCATTCATCTATCCATTCCAGTATCCTTCCTGTAATACCATAGGGTTTTATCTCGTTAAGCAGCCTCATATGAGGCTCCTTATCGAATGCGTTCTGAAAATCTAAATAAATGACATTCACTGCCTTTTTGTCCACCCTGCTTGTTACTTCCTTGAAGAACTCTTAACAGATTTATCAGGCAAGAAAACCATGCTGACTTTGACTTACTTTTTCATTAGTCTCCAAGTACCCCAAAATCTCATCCTTACTAATTGATTCCAACACTTTCCCAACCACTGAGGTTAGTCTAACTGGCCTGTAATTTCCTTTCTTTTGCCTTCCTCCATTCTTAAAAGAGTGGAGTGACATTGGAAATCTTCCAGTCCTCTGGGACCATGCCAGAATCAAGTGATTCTTCAAAGATCAGGACCAATGCATCTGTTATTTCTTCAGTAACTTCTCTCAGGACTCTGGGATGTAGTCCATCTGGTCCAGGTGAGTTATCAAACTTAAGACCTTTCAGTTTGCCTAGCATTTTTTCCTTTGTAATAGCAATGACACTCACAAACCTATGGCACACTGCTAGTGTCTTCCACAGTGAGGACTGATGGAAAGTACCCATTAGAATCATCCAGCATTTCTTTGTCCCCATTACGATCTCATCAGCATCATTTTCCAGTGATCCAATATCAATTCTCACCTCCTTTTACTCATAATATAACTGAAAAAGCTGTTAGTATCCTGCTGTATATTATTGGCTAGTTCACTCTCACATTTCATCTTTTCCCTTCTCATAGCTTCTTTAGTTGCTTTTTGTTGGATTTTGATAGCTTCCCAATCAACCAACTTCCCACGCACTTTTGCTACCATTATGGTCTCCTTAAATAAAAATGGACACCTTCCCTGAGTGAGGAGTCTAAAATCCCAATCACACCCTCAGTAAAAAGGACTGGATCAGGATTTGGTTGAGAATAGAAATTCTCAGAGGATGGTGATTTATTATCCCTATCCTCCAGAGCTGTAGGGAGTCAGTGATCAAAAGTAGAAAAATTAAAATTTGATTCTCAGGAAAATTAAGTGGAGTGGGGTCATGACTGGAAAATGAAGATGAGATAGATAAGCCATGGTTTTGATGAATCAGGAGAGCAGACGGGAAAGGTCAAAGTTAGTACTCTTGACGAAGGGTCTCGGCTCAAAACTTCGACAGTGCTTCTCCTTATAGATGCTGCCTGGCCTGCTGTGTTCCACCAGCAGTTTGTGTGTGAAGTTAATATTCTTGTTCCTTTAACAAAGTCAAACTAGAATATATTGTCACACACACACACACACACACAATGCTGGAGCAACTCAGCAGGTCAGGCAGCATCTGGAGGAAAATCAACAACAGATAATAGTGATAATAATTAGCCCAACTCTGATAAATGTTCCTGACTTACTGAGTTCAGCATATATTGTGTGTGTTGCTCTTGATTGTCATATGCACAAGTGTAATGACAAACTTTCTTGGAGCAGCATCACAAGCACAGAGCATCAAGTCATCAACAAACACCAAAAAAACATGTAAATTAAACAAAATACACACAACTTTCACAAGCAAATATATTTAGATCAAATAAAGTCCAGTTGACTGCAAAGTGGACAGTGTTCATAGTGTTGGTAAACGGTTGAGATTAGGGTCTTGCCGATTGGTCCAAGAACCGGGTGGTTGAAGGGAGGAATTCAGCCTCCTGCCCGATGGTACCTGTGAGACGAGTCTCCCTGAGTTTGTGTATAGCGACAACAGGGGACGCCGCACGTGTAAGGCCACCAGTACCGGGCATCAAGCATCGGGCCATCGCTCACACACGCTACACGCCTGCTCCCTTTATAGCCGGACTCCAGGCGGCTGAACCTTCGGCTGACTCCCTTTTATTCCCCGAGGTTCGCGCCCCGGGCCTTAACATCGTTACTTACGAGTCCGTCGATCTGAACCTGCTTGACGGGAGAGTCGAGCCCCGATGCCGCTGCAGCCGCCGCACTCCCCGCTTCCCTCCGCGCCGCCATCCTGCTGGTGAAAGGAGCGGAAACGAGTGGGTGGCACAACTGCGTCCGCTGGATGCACCGAACGGGGAAAAGATGTCCGCCGCAAACAGGTGAATCTTCAACTGAATCTTTCCTTTTTATCTCAAATTATGAGACAAAAAAATTCATAATAGTTGGTACAATCACATATACAAGGTATAGAGTTTAATCCGGCAAGTGACTTAACTATTCAGCTTCTTTTAGTTATTTGCATCCTTCTTTTAAATGAAAGGTGTATTTTGTAATATGTCACTGTTTTCGTTCACTCCTAATACTTACAAAGACTAAGGATGATGTATTTTATGAACTTTTTTTGCCTGTTTCTAAAAGACAGACAGTCCTGTCCTTCGGAACTAGGGAATGGTTAGCGGTTGCACCTGGAAACCACGTGGTTCCGGCAATGCCAATTGCTGGTGTAGTAACGCTGGAGTTGAGGTGGTTTCTGCTACCGTTTTCTTTCAATTTTGTTTTTATTTACGCAAGTACATTACCTACGCAACTTTCCTAACTACAGAAGATGAAAATTAAACGACAGAAAACCGCAAGAAAACTTATTTCGTTTTATAAACATAACTATGGCTTCCGAGAACCTTTCCAGGTCCTTTTTGACGGGACTTTTTGTCAAGCCGCGCTGAAAAATAAAATTCAGATCAAAGAACAGATACCCAAGTATCTGATGGGAGAGGTACAGCTGTGCACGACTTCGTAAGTGTTTTCGTCAAATTGCATATTATTTTAACTCGGTAATGTATAGACATCTTGTTTTAGGGCATCACCGTCGTATGTGACGTGAAAATTCAGCTGCAGCAGTACAAAGACAGAAAGTAACTATAATTTACTACATGAATATTGCAAACTAAAGGAATAGCGTTCATGGACTTTTCAGAAATCTGACGGTGGGGGTGGGGGGGAAGAATCTGTTCCAGAATTGCGGGCCTTCAGCCTCCTCTATCCTCTCGCTGATGGTAGTAACGAGAAGAGGGATGGTGAGAACCTTTAGCAATTAATGCCGCCTTCTTGAGGTACCGAAAGTTGTAGATGTCCTCAGTGGTGGGAAGGGTTTTACTGTGATGCACCTGACCGTGTCTGTGACCCTGTACAACCTCTTATGATCCGGTGTATTAGAGGATGGGTGGTGGCATGGAGATGCCTGCAGGTCACCCTTGGGCAAGGTGTAGCACCTGCTTAGCACCCCACTCCCACCCCAGGGTCAAGGTCACGTGAAGCCCCATGGGAGCAGGTGGTGCATATCACAGGTCCTGGTTATGTGATCGCTGATGCCAGGCAGACAATCTTTGAAGTGTATTGATAGTGGCTCGGAGTCACCTGTAAAGACACTGCCCAGAAGAAGGCAATGGCAAACCACTTCCGTAGAAAGATTTGCCAAGAACAGTCATGGTCATGAGACCATGATCATCCACGTCATTCGATGCAGCACATAATGATGGTGATGATTTAGAGGCTTCTCAACAGGCTGCAAAGCAACCTGTCTGAATATTCCCTGCTGTATATTTATAGAGATTTGCAAGAGTGTTTGATGACATACCAAATCTTATTAGTTCAATAAGAGTAAAATGAACTCATGTGTTTCTTTTTAATTCTCTAGTTGTGTCCTGAAAGAGCTGGAATCTCTTGGGAAGGAATTATATGGTGCCAAATTGATAGCCCAACGATTTCAAGTTAGAAACTGCAGTCATTTCAAAAACCCTGAAAGTGCCTCGGCTTGTCTTTTGTCGATGGTTAAAGACAATAATCCTCATCACTACTTTGTGGCCACGCAGGTAACTTTTATAGAACTTTGGCATCTCTTTTATTATTTTTGCTTAGAAATTTGGATTTTGACCATTGCTGAACCAATTAAAGTGCTTTGTGAAGATTTACTTAACTTTGAGCATCAGTTTTTATTTAGTTCTTTTTATTTAGAGATACAGCACATTAACAGGCCCTTCTGGCCCATGTTGCCAAATTACACTTGTATGTGACCAATTAATCTGTACGGTTTCTGAATGTGGGAAGAAGCTGGAGTGTCTTGAGAGCCCCACACAGTCACGGAAAGAACATGCAGCAGCAGAATTGAACCTGTATCATTGGCACTGTAATGGTCTTATGCCAACCACTACGATACTATGCCACAACCCAGTCTTTACCCCCATAGTTTTTGATGAGACAGTTCCGGGTCAAACCCAGCCACAATAAGGAGATTTTGTTCATTCTACTTCAGTTGCTTTAATCAGACTGTAAGTCATGCGTGATGGTCAGCAGCTTCATTTATAGGCAGTTGCAATCAGTTTGTAACATATCTAATTTATTCATTTATAACACGGTACAATCATCTCACTTTGGGGTCAATGTCACTGCTTGGAATCACTGTATTTGTCACCGTGGAGTAGAGAGCAAGTTTGTAAATCTAGCAGGAGCAAAGAATGTTGGGAATGGTGAGGGTGAAGAGGCATGGGAGGATTGCTGGTCAAGCTCTGAGACACCGGGCAAGGTCAGTTGATTCTAAACAATTGGTTTATTCATCATTACAGAATGTTTCTCTGGTGATTTCTGCTCCCTCCCTCTCCCTTCCCATTTTCCAAAACCATGATTCCTCTCTCCCTGCCCTCTTCGTGTTTTCAGTCCACAATAGAGACCCATATCAGAATCAGGTGTATATCACTCACATATATCATGAAGTCTCCTTTGTTTTTTTTTTGCAGCAGCAGTACAGTGAAATGCATACAATTAGTATAGTACTGTGCAAAAAATCTTAGGCATCCTAGTTTACATATGTATGTCCTTAAGACTTTTGACATGTATGACGTAAAATTTATTGTTTAATTTTAGTCAAGTCTGCTGTATCTGGGATTCCAACTTTTCCTTCTACAACTTTCATGCTTGAGGCAAGTCACTTGCTTGGAAATGCAGCAAATGGAGAAGTGGCTTTACTTGTTTCATTGTACAACAGGTCAATGAATCTTATTACTCACTGTTTCTAAAAACATTGGCACATCCACAAACTACTTCAGTTGAAGGGGCTTGCAGCTAGAATCTCATGGTCCACTTTGTGGATCAAATTTCATAGTTTCATCAATCAGCACTTCTGGCACTGTCTTAAACAAGAAATTAGTTGACAGTTTAACTAACCAAAAAAAAAAATCATTATTCCTAGTGCCACGTTTGTTTTTTCATTGTGGCTATCTCTATGTAGACACACTGATTTGTCCTCGCCAGTTCATATTAAATAATATTATAACTTAGAAGTCATTCACATAAGTTCCTAAGGAGGCAGCAACCATTTTACGTGTCACACTTAAAAACTGCAATCTCTCTGTGAGACTTACTTAAACACCATCACCCCTACTGGGGCATAGGCTGCAGTCAGTAGCTCACCAGAGTTACCTGCCCTGCGCCAGCCCTTCATGTTGTTCATTTCTCATTTTTAGAATCTTTTTATTGGTACGTAATCATCAACAGCTATAAAATGATACAAAGTTTTAACAGATTAATACGTATTGTAGTGTTCTCGCTCAGGTGTAAGAGAACTCTGAACTAAACACCAGGGTAAACCGTACTCAATGAAAACAGGATCACAGTAAGATTAACCATTTACTGTTCACTCTTCCTCATTAACGTATGGTGAAAACTGTTGATAAAACAATACAAAATGTATACAGTATTTGTTTCCTTCTTGATATCACACTTACATCGTAAATACTTGCAAAAGTAAAACTACAACAACTACATTACATTAAAGTGCAACATACAGTCAGTATCTACCTACGCCATTGACTGCTTTAAATACACTTCAACACAAACTATCCGCAACTCTTTAACTAACGAAAACATAAACCTTATCAACCGTCATTACTTTTAACAGAATCAGCGTTAACATTTTTAATTCAACACATCGATTATCTCATTAACTTAACGGCGTTGCTTCACTGATGTTTCTAGTGCGTAGAAAGAAAACTTTTCTTGCGCTGATCCCGCACATGAGCCCCCTCCTTCCCGTTTCTCCAAACCGGTATTTTCCCACAAGACGCGGCGAAACCGGGTGTGACATCATCGCATGCCGCGATATATCACAGACAACGAATTTACTTTAAACAATCTTAACTTTAACTAGAAAATGCTAACAAACAAATTACTAAAGCGAAAATATTATAAACTAAACAAATGCCATAAAGGCAACACATGTATACAATTAATAAAGCTGAAGAGAAGAAAAAAACTGATCTTGAAACATAAAAATGGAAAAAAATTTTATATATAGAAAAAAGAAGGAAAAAAAGAACCCCATCTAACTAAGAAAAAAACCCCACTAACTATATAAAAAAACCCATTAGGAATCAACCCTCCCAGAGCAATATGTTTGACCACCATCTAAATATATTTTTAAAAAGTCATCAACCGTCATTTCAAATTTATATTAAAAAAATAAAATTGGAAGGAAACCATATAACTTAATTCAAATTAAATGATAATATTTGGCAAAAGAACCCCACCTTCTCTCAAAATCAAATCGAGGATCAAAAGTTCTACTAATTTTTTTCCAAACTAAGACATAACATCACTTGAGAAAACCATTCAATGTAGGGGAAGAAATATCTTTCCATTTTAATAAAATAGCTCTTCTTGCCAGCAGTGTAACAAATACAATTACATGTTGGTCTGAAGATGAGATGAGGGTCCGGATTTCTTTTGGAGCTTCTGAGAGTGGCCATAATTATATCTGATCCGACTGAATAAAGTTGAGATTACAAAGTTTAAATCGGAAAAGGGAGAGATTAAAGGCAGACAAGAAGCAGCTAGTCTTACATGTCCGAAACCAGGAGGCGGAGTTCCCTTCATGTTGCTAACAGGTGTGGCCCATTTTCTTGGTATATACTTCCTCTCCCAGGTATGAGGACTTTGGGCTTCTGTTGGCCTTTTGGGTTGCACTGTGGCGACCCACTTCCCAGCGCACTCGAACCGGCTCACAAAGTGGCGCGTGCCGGCATTGAGGCCGATCCCAAAAAGGGCGCCAGGCCTTCTTCACCGGCAAGGGGGAAAGCCCACGCATGGGACGGGACTGTGAATATGCGCCCCCTACAGCATTCCCGCCCAGGAAGTACGGGAACAGGAAGGCTTTAAAGCGAGGCCACGAAGTTTGAATAAATCTCTTTTACAACTGCAACTCACTGACTGCGAGTCGTTATTTCAGCGCTGTGTGTAGCACACTGCTACAGCACTGGGTTTTTATGGGATGGTGTTGCTAGCCCAGAACCCAACCCTCCTCCCTTTGCAGCTGGGCTTGGGACTTTCCATGGTGGAGTTCCATGAGTTTTTTGTAGAAATTAATTGCACTGTAAACAGAAACAAATAACATTTGTAACTTGATAAGTGATATCGATCGAGTGAACAACCAGAAAGTTTACAAGGGCAGAAATGGCTGTAACAAGAATCACCCTTTGTAAAAATAATCAGAGAGGCACAGAAAGACCCGCTAGAATTCCCTGATCTTCTGTGGACAGTCAATAGAGAGAAAAGGTATTACCTGGGTAAAGTGTCTATGCTAGCCAGGCTTTCCTTATGGTCCCAATTTCTACATTTCCATGTGGCCCTCCTCATCTGCGATGGTTGCTGGAGAGTTATTAACCTTATGTATTTGGAGCTCCTGACTCTTAATAGTGTACTTCGTTCGTTAAACTGGTGGATCTCCATCCCATTGGCTCAGGGTCACCTTTTCATAAAAAGGGACTTTGCATTCTCCACCATTAACACTGCGTTCAACTGCATCTCTTCATTTCATGCACATCTGCTCACACACCCCATCCTCCCGCCAACTTCTGGTTCTAGTTCACAGCTACAATCAATGTTTCATGGTTGTGCCACTCCAGGCTTTCAACTCTGACTGGCTCAAATCAGTTAAACTAGGCGACCCAGCTTCTGAGGCTACGTCCACACTAGTCCAAATAATTTTGAAAATGCCAGTTTTGCGTAAAAATGATAGGTGTCCACACCAAGCGTTTTTAAAAGTACCTCCACCCTCATTAAAATGGGTATTTGGGCGAATCTCCTCCTACTGGGCATGCACAGGACACATCTACAGAAAACAAGTGACATGTTTGGTGTTGAATCTCACTGTGAAAATGCACATTTCTGCAGTTACAAACTAGAAAAACAAAGGAAATTGCCAAACGACGGACGGCTGTTGGCTCTCGCGCAGGGGGACTTAAAACTAAAGAAAAACAAATACTGGAGTGTATGGAGGCAACCAACGAGTTCACAGACAGTATGACCTGGCTGATGAAGAACATTGAAAAACTGACTAACTCTGTTGCATTGATAAAGCCCCTTGTTAAATGTATAAAATGAGTCAGCATCACTGTTATCTTGTATTTCCATACAATGTTACATTAGGCTGTTACACATCTATTGTCAGAGAAGTACTTGCATAAATAGGTAAACCACCTTCATACGAGCAAGGACAGAAAACAGGGAAAAGTGAGTATACTTATTTATTCAGTAAGTTATGGGTCAAAGTGTTTGGTGAGTACATTTCTAACTCTGCATTTCTAGCTTAGAGAAAATTAGAAGTCGAACCTTTATTTGATTTTGAGAAGAGATGGGGCTCATTTGCTTGTTGTTATCATTTCAGTTAACTGATAGATTTCCTCCACGATCTAAGTGTAAATTTTTTTTGATGTATCTTTCTTGATGGCAGTTTGATGTTTATTTTTAGCTTACTGTATGACACATGGCTCCGTGGTTGTACCCCCGATGGGTTTCTTTTTTTTTCCTCACTTTTCTTGCTTAGTAGGCTTTTTATTCACAAGAATTTTCTATCTTGATTTTTCTTATCATGTTATTTCCACCTCCATCATTTGCTTTATCTCTAAGTTTGGTCAGTTTCCTCTCCTCCGACTGACCAGTCCCAGGAATCAGTTTATAGTGAACCTTTAATGTAGTCCCTCTGAGACACAGGCACTGCGAAGTTCACTTTCTATTATGCATCCCTTTGTATCCCTTTGAATTTCTTTGTTTCACACTATTTGAAAAACTATTCTCTTTTGTATTCTCTTGCCAAGATGGAAAACTTCCAATCTTCCCATCTATCTGTAATCTCTGAGATTCATCTTTTCTCCAGACATTTTTATCCACTTGGCTTTCCACCATCTGCAATGAGGATATATTACATCCTTTTCTTCCATGCATCCATTAATATCAGTTGTAAATGATTGAAGCCAGGTGTTGATGCTATGATACCACACCAGCCATGCCAACCTGAAAATTACATTTATTCTTCCTCTGGTTTTCACTGTTATCCCCAACCCCATTTTGACCAATAACCTCTCAAATTTTCTAAGCTCCTTGCTACCATGTCATAAATAATTATAACAGATTCAAACTTAATAACATGGTGTTCTGGTTTCTCACTGTCTGTACATTTGATTTATATTTTTTGTCTTCTAATCTTAGGGGACCATACTAAATTACAGAATTATCAAAACCAATGCATTTACTTTCTCTAAACCACATAATTTTAAAGTAGTATGATGTAAGGCATGAGACCTGGGAACTTACAGCATTTAGTTCACTAATTCTTCACTATGGCATTACTATTTCCAAGATATTTTTGAAGACTTCTATCATTATCATTTCTCTTTCTTCTCCATGTAGTGTTAATTTAGCATTGCTTATTTTATATAAATAACAAAGCTCCAACAATGTTATCTTAATTTTCATATTTTTATTTGTCTTCCTTCAAGCCATGTTGAACTACTTTTATTCAAGCATTTTTATTCCATTAGCAATTGTATATTAAACATTTTGAATTACATTATTTCTTTGAAAATTTGCTCTAGCTTACCTGCCTTATCTTTTCATAGCACAGTACAAACCCTTTGGCTCACAATGTTGTGCCAGCCTTTTAACTTACTCTTAGATTGCGCCATGGTAGCGTGACAGTTAGCACAATGCTATCACAGCTCGGGACATTCCAGAGTTCGGAATTCTGGCCCCGATCTGTAAGGATTCTGGGTATGTCCTCATGGAATGTATGAGTTTTCCCCAAGTGCTCCAGTTTCCTCCCACAGTTCAAAGACGTACATGGTGGGTTAATTGATCATTGCAAAAATTGTCCTGTGATTAGGTTAGGATTAATCAGGTTTGCTGTGGTAGTGTGGCTCAAAGGGCCAGACTAAAAATAACATAAAATAATCCTATCCTCTCACAAGGCCCTCCACTTTTCTATCATCCATGTGCCTGTCTTAAGTGGCTCTTAAATGTCCCAAATGTATTTCCCTCAATCACCACCCCTGCACCTGCCACACTCTGTGTAAAAATACATGCCTCCAATTGTCTTAAAATTATGTGGTCTCATTTCCACCCTGGGGAAAAGTCTCTGGCTGTCCACTCTATCAATGCCTCTTATCATCTTGTACACCTCTATTGTCAAAATAGTTTCTCAAATTGCCTTGGCTCACATTACTGTTGTTCAGACTTAATCTCCTTGTTTTAAATTCTGGTAATAGCTCTTCCTGATACTTCCTTGATATCACCATGCCAGTTTCCAACAACTTCTGGTACAAGTATTGTCTCATTTGATGGATAAGACAAAGATATTCTTATAATGATCGTTGTCATTATTTTAATTCTTTCACAGGATCCACAGTTAACAATGAAAATTAAGAATTTGCCAGGAGTCCCTCTGCTGTACATTATACAGAACACTATAGTCTTGGAGAAGCCTTCTTCCAAATCAATCGCACAGCTACCTTCACTGCACAGTCAGCAGTTTGTCCCTGTACACCAGCAGCAGACTATCCAACATTTGAAAGAACAGCAGGGCCTTGTGAAGGAATCTGAACCCCGGCTGAAGAAACGCAAAAGAAAAGGAGGTCCTAATCCGCTCAGTTGTCTTAAAAAGAAAGTGAAACCACCACAACAGCCAGCTAATGAGAAAAAGAAAAGGAGATCGAGGAAGAGAAGGAGAACAGCTCAATCAAGCAACAGCGGAGTAGAAATTTCTGTGTAACTGTGAAGTTTTTATGAACATTGGTCATAAAGTTTGTATGGATGTTGGTCGATGTGTTTTACAGTGTCTTTTTTCCATATCATTTGGGTTAGACATTTTCAGTTCGCAACAAGTTCAGATCACAACTTTACTATAAAACCTAATACAAAAAATGTTTTGAATTATATCAGTAGAAAAATATGTTGGACAAAAATGTTGTTACGTTTGGCTTTGTAATTTCGTACGAACCACTGCCTAACTGCTGATGGTCTGCAATTCATTTGCAGCGTATAAAGTAATTATTAATACAATGTTATAATGCTTTGCCGTAATGGATATCTCAACATTGGATATCTCAAATTTTCTTGAAGTATTAAATGTGAACTCTCTATCTGGTTTATCATCATGAAGTAACAACAAGGTACTTTCTGGTAGTAAAATTGCTATAGTTGAAAATATAAGACTGCCTCTAATACCATTTAGAATATCACCTTCACTAAATATATTTGAAGATATTTTCATAAATGAACTAACCAGCAGTCATAATTACATAATGGAAACCACTCCTCCCCTCTAATATGCTGAAGGGTCTCGGGCTGAAATGTTGACTGTACTCTTTTCCATAGATGCTGCCTGCTGAGTTCATCCAGCATATTTTGTATGTGTATTGCTCCCCTCTAATAGTCTTGTTTGATTTTATTGTAGCCTTCACTCTGCATTCTCACCTACCTGCATTGACCTTTCACCCCCTTACTTATCAGGGATCTATCTGATTATGTATTGAAATGTTCGAAGACTCTTAGCACTTCCTTTGAGGAAGGGCATTCCAAGGACACGATAGGTTGATGTGAGGATGAGTTTTTATCAAAAATATAGCTAATTGAGTCGTAGTAGAAATAGGTGAACTCTTGCCTCTGTGTCATAAAGGTCATGACTACAAAGCACCACTAGAACTTGCAAATGAAGAGGTTAGAGAGTCATAAACAATTTCAAATTAGTGGATTCAATAAGATCTTTCTTGATACTGAAGGGCTTGTTCTTCAGTCTCTGAACAGACACAAATATGGATGGCAAAATACCTTGGCTTCTGAAATTTCCACACTCACCGGACACTTTAAGCATAATGTGTTCCTACAAACTTTATTTTGATCATTGTGGCCATTTCATATTGCAGAAGACGAGGATGAATTATTTTAGTCAATTTGTTCTATCTTCTAAGATTCAAAGAAGGCCAGGTGTCCTTCACTCCTCACGTTACTACAGTCCTCTATGGCTGAATGGTGCATTCCAAAAAACATCGGTGCAAATTAGGCCATTCAGCCCATTGAGTCTGCTCTACCACTCAGTGATTTTTATTTATTTAGCAGTACAGTATGGAGTAGACAGTTTCCGGCCCTTCGTGCCATGCTACACCAGCACCCCACAATTCCAATTAATCGTAAACTAATCATGGGACAGTTTGCAATGACCAGTTAGAATATCCAGTATGTCTTTGGACAGTGGGAGGAAACTGAAGCGCCAGTAGTGGGGGTATGGGGGCGAACCATACATTCCAGGGGAAGCTTGTGCAGACAATCCTTACAGTGTGGCATCAGAAGTGAATTCCAAACTCAGGAACACCCCAAGTTGTGATAATGCTACGCTGATGGGGCACCCTTTATTCTCCCTCTCAATTCCATTCTCCTGCCTTCACCCTAATTAATCAAGAATATATATTCCTCTGTTTTAAATATACCCAGTGATTTGGCCACCACAACCATCTGTGGCAATGAATTCACAGTTTCGCCACCCTCTGGCTAAAATTCTTCCTCAAAGGTCCCGTTCTCCCCCTCCCCCCCCCCCCCCCCCCATGTTAGGGTTCATTCTAGAGTCATTACATTATGGACAGTATAGCATAGCCAGTTTTCAGCCCATAAAGTGTTTGTGGGAGGGGGTGTTGAGTGGATTCATTTCAGCATATTGTACAAAGGATGTGTTACTTTTCTACTGATACAGTTCCTCAGAAGTATTCCCTCCAAAGCTTCTTCGTAGTTCCCACGTAGCAGGCAAAGGGACAACAGGCAATTCAAAGATCTTTTAAAGCTGAGATAGTGAGAGCTCTATGTCTGCGAGGTCCTGTTAGAATAAAGGGCAGGACTGGTAGGAATTCTAAATGATGAAAAATATTGAGGCTCTTGCCAGGAAAAAGGAGGTATGGGTCAGGTACAAGAAGCCTGGATCAAGTGAATCCCTGGAGGAGATACGGGACTATGATCAGGAGGAAGAGAAAGTGGTCAATGAGGTAACATTTGAAGAGAAGAATAAGGATAAATCTGAAGTTAAATACAGGGCTGTACAAGTTGCCACTAAACTGGTAGCTAGCGAATATTGTGCCTATTTTAATAAATTGGGGAACTATAGACCAGTAAATGTAACATACAGTTGCAAGAAAAGGTTTGTGAACCCTTTGCAATTACCTTGTTTTCTGCATTAATTACTCATAAATGTGGTCTCATCTTCATCTAAGTCACAGTAATAGACAAAAACAATCTGCCAAAACTAATAAGAAACAATCGTACTTTCCATATCTTGATTGAACACATTGCTTAATCAGTCAGTCCAGAATGTAAAAAAATATGTGAACACTTGTATTTAATAACAGGTAGAACCCCTTTTAGTAGCAATAACTTCCACCAAACATTTCCTGTAGCTGCTGATCGGATTTGCAAAATGGCGAGGAGGAATCTTAGACCATTTCTCCATACAAAACTGTTTCAGTTCATCCATATTTCTGGGATACCTTGAATTAACAGCCCTCTTCAGGTCATGCCACTGCGTCTCAATTGGGTTAATGTCTGGCAGCAATTCCAAACATTAATCTTTTTACATCAGTCTGCTGGTGATTTGCTCTTGTTTCAGATCATTGTCTTGTTGCATCATCCAACTTTATTTAAGCTTCAGGTGATGGACTGCTACTCTGACATTCACCTGTAAAATGCCTTCATACAATCTTGAATTCACTGTTGAAACAATTGTAAGCTGTCCGGCAGCCCAGATCATCGCGAGGAAATCTGCAGATGCTGGAAATTCGAACAATGCACACAAAGTGCTGGTGGAACATAGCAGGCCAGGCAGAATCTATAAGGAGAAGCACTGTCAATGTTTTGGGCCGAGATCCTTCCACCATAGTTCACAGTTGGGATGAGGTTTTGGTGTTGGTGTGCAGTGCCCTTTTTTCTCCAAACATAGCGGTGTGCATTTCTGCCAAGGAGTTCAACTTTTGTCTCATCCATCCACAAAACATTGTCCCAGAAGTGTTGTGCTACATCTAGGTGTGTTTTTGTTTTGCAAAATTGAGATGTGCTGCAATCATTTTTTTGGAGAGCAGAGCTTTCCTCCATGGGGTATTTCCATGCACACCATCCTTGCTCAGTGCTTTTCTTATAGTGGACACATGATTAGGACTTTAACAAGTTCCAAAGATTTCTGCAGGTATTTTACTGTTACCCTTGGGTTCTTTTTCTACTCCTTCAGCTTTACAAGTTGTGCTCTTGGTGTCATCTGAGCAGGATGCCCACTCCTAGTAGCAACAGTACTAAATTTCTTCCATTTGCAGACAATTTCTCTCACTGTGGACTGATGTACATTCAGGTCTTTCAAAATGCTTTTATAGCCTTTTCCAGCTTCATGCATCTCTACAATTCTTCTTCTAAGGTCCTCTGAAAGTTGCTTTGATTGAGGCATGGTGCATGTAAACAGATCTTTCTAGAGAAGAGCAGGCTCTGGCAGTAACCTGACTTTGCATGTCTTTTTTTTATATAGGGCAGGGCACCTCTACAACCCATATATCCAATCTCATCACATTCATTGGAACACCTGACTCCAAAAAGCATTTGTAGAAGGCATTACCCCAGAGATTCACACACTTTTTTGAACTTAAGATTGTAATTCTTTAAATGGTGTACTCAGTATTGATGAAACTTGCAGTTGTTTCTGTGTTAATAGTTCAGGCAGATTAAACAGAATCTATTATTCTGATTTAGATGAAGATTAGATTAGACCACATTTTATGAATAATTAATGCTGAAAACCAGGTAACTGCAAAAGGTTCACAAACTTTTTCTTGCAACTGTATATGGTAGGTAAGTTATTGAAGAAGGTTCTGAGTGATCAGATACAGAACATAGAAAACCTACAGCACAATACAGGCCATTCAGCCCACAATGCTGTGCTGAACATGTGCTTACTTTAGAATTACCCATAGCCCTCTATCCCTCTCCACCACAGTTGCTAGCAGCCCATTCCACACACTCACCACTCTCTGTGTAAAAAAACTTACCCCTGACATTCCCTACGTACCTATTTCCAAGCATATTAAAACTGTGCTCTCTTGTGTTAGCCATTTCAGCCCTGGGAAAAAAAGCCTTTGACTATCCACATGATCAATGCCTCTCATCATCTTATACACCTCTATCAGATCACCTCTCATCCTCCGTCACTCCAAGGAGAAAAGGCCAAGTTCACTCAACCTATTCTCATAAGGTATGCTCCCCAATCCTGGCAAATTCCTTGTAAATCTCCTCTGCACCCTTTCTATAGTTTCCACATCCTTCCTGTAGTGAGGTGAGCACAGTACTCCAACTGGGGTCTGAGCAGGATCCTATACAGCTGTTACATTACCTCTTGGCTCTTGAACTCATCTCACGACTGATGAAGGCCAATGCACTGTATGCATTCTTAACTACGCAGTCAACCTGCGCAGCAGCTTTGAGTGTCCTATGGACATGGACTCCCAGATCCCTCTGGACCTCCACGCTGCCAAGAGTCTACCATCATATTTGACAAACCAAAATGAACCACCTCACACTTATCTGAGTTGAACTCCATATAGATCTTCTTTCTCAGCCCAGTTTTGCATCCTATCAATGTCCCACTATCACCTCTGACAACCCTCCACACTATCCACAACAGCCCCAACCTTTGTGTCATCAGCAAATTTACTAACCCATCCCTCCATTTCCTCATGCTAGTCATTTATAAAAATTACAAAGAGTAAAGGTCCCAAAACAGATCCCTCAGGCACACCACTGGTCACCGACCTCCATGCAGAATATCACCTGTCTACAACCACTCTTTGCCTTTTGTGGGCAAGCCAATTTTGGATCCCATGCCTCCTTACTTTCTCAATTAAGCCTTACATGGGCTACCTTATCAGGTGCCTTGATGAAATCCACATACACTACATCTACTGCTCTTCCTTCATCAATGTGTTTAGTCACACCCTCAAAAAATTCAATCAGGCTCGTAAGGCACTACCTGCCCTTGACAAAGCCATGCTGACTATTCCTAATCATATGTCTCTCTAAATGTTCATAAATCCTGCCTCTCAGGATCTTCTCCATCAACTGAAGTAAGACTCATTGGTCTATAATTTCCTGGGCTATCTCTACTCCCTTTCTTGAATAAGGGAACCTCTCCTGTCCACAATGATAATGCAAAGATCATTGCCAGAGGATCAGCAATATCCTCCCTCACCTCCCACTGTAGCCTGGGGTATATTTCATCTGGTCCCAGTGACTTATCCAACTTGATGCTTTCCAAAAGCTTGAGCACATCCTCTTTCTTAATGTCTATATGCACAAGCTTTATAGTCTGCTGAAAGTCATCCCTACAATCACCAAGGTCCTTTTCCGTAGTGAATACTGAAGCAAAGTATTCATTAAGTACCTGTGCTATCTCCTCTGGTTCCATACACACTTTTCTACTGTCACACTTGATAGGTCCTATTCTCTCAAATCTTATCCTCTTGCTCTCACATACTTGAAGAATGCCTTGGTATTTTCCTTGATCCTGCTCTTGCCTTCTCATGGCCCCTTCTGGCTCTCCTATCATTCTTAAGCTCCTTCCTACTAGTCTTATAATTTTTCAGATCTCTTTCATTACCTAGTTTTTTGAACCTTTCATAAGCTTTTCTTCTTGACTAGATTTTGAAACCTTTCATAAGCTTTTGTTCTTGACTAGATTTTGAACAGCTTTTGTACACCATGGCTCCTGCACCCTGCCATCCTTTCCCTGTTTTATTGGAACGTATCTATGCAAAACACCATGCAAATATCCCCTGAACATTTGCCACATTTCTGCTGTACATTTCCCTGAGAACATAAGTTCTCAATTTATGCTTCCAAGTTCATGTCTGATAGCTTCATATTTCCCCTTACTCCAAATGAACAGTTTCCTAACTTGTCTGTTCCTACCCCTCTCCAATGTTACGGTAAAGGAGATAGAATTGTGATCACTGTCTCCAAAATGCTCTCCCACTGAGAGACCTGACACCTGTCCGGGTTCATTTCCCAATACCAGGTCAATTACAGCCTCTCTACTTGCAGGCTTATCCACATACAATGTCAGGAGACCTTCCTTAACACACCTAACAAACTCTACCCCATCTAAATCCCTTGCTCTGGGGATATGCCGATCAATATTGGGGAAATTAAAATCCCCCACAACAACCGTTATTGTTTCACCTTTCAAGAATGTCTCCCTATCTGCTCCTCGATGTCCCTGTTACTATTGGGTGGTCTATAAAAAAAACACCCAGTAGAATTATTGACCCCTTCCTTACATATCGCTGCATATGCTTGCATCTGGAAGAAAAGTAGTAGCCAGCATGGCTTTGTGCATGGGACAGCATGTCTTACAACCTTGACTGGGATTTTTTAATGATGTGACAAATAAAGTTGATGAGGACAGGATGGTAGATGTAATTTATATGCACCAGTAAGGCCTTTGATAAGGTTCAATACGGTAGGCAGCTCTGGTAGGTGAGATAGCATGGGATCCAGAATAATTCATAAATGGCTTGCTGGTAGTGAACAGTGATGAAGACTGTTTCTATGGAGGCAAAAAACTAGGGGCCATCCATTCTTAAGGACCCCCATCACCCAGGTTATGCCTTGTTCTCATTGCTACCATCGGGAAGGAGATACAGAAGCCTTAAGTTACACACTCAACAATTCCGGAACAACTTCCCCTCTGCCATCCAATTTCTGAACATTGAACCCATGTACACTACCTCACTACTTTTTATTAAAAATTTTATTTTTGCACTTATTAAAAAAGAGTTTTTCTCTATTATTCTGTATTGCGCTGTACTGCTGCTGCAAAGTTTAAAATTTTACAACATATGCCAGTGATATTAAAACTGATTCTGAAAATATTTACAAGATTTCTGCTAGACTTGGGAGACTCAGTTACAGGGAGTGGTTGTACTGGCCAGGGCCTTATTTGTAGAGTGACTTTATTGGGGTACACTGCATAAAATCTCAGAGCACAGAGTGAACACTCGGTCTTTTCCCCCCCCAGAGTATGGAATCAAGAGGGCATAAGTTTAAGGTGAGAGGGTAAAGATTTAATAGGAACTTAAGGGTGGATTTTAAATATATATTTTAAACAGAGTGATACCTACATGTAATGAGGAAGCAGCAATGGCTGAGGCAGTACATTAACAACTTTTGAACATCAGTTGGACAGACATATGGATTGAAAAATGTTTAAAGGTTTTGGGACAAATGGCCTGTAATACTGTTACTCTGAACCCAAAAATGTCTGATTACTTCCCAATGAACATGAAATGAGCAAGTGGGTCTGCTCTTAGCTTGTCTACTTCACCAATATACTTAGCTGAGAGGCTTTAAACTGGGAATTGAACTAAGGCCCTTCCTCAACATCCTTTCTAAATCTTTAATATCATAGATCATTTAGGGAAGCCAAAACTAAACAGTATCCCAGTTCCTGACCAAAGTTTTAATAAAGAATGAAAGAGAATGTTCACTCTTATTGTCAACTGTCCAATAAATGCACATTTCCACTGGGGCTCAGTGCCTTGCTCATGGACCTTTAACACTTTAATGCCCAGCCGTCCTCCACCCTTACTTCAACACTCCAAGTAAATTTATTATCAAAGCACATGTCACCATATACTATCCTGAGATTCATTTTTTGTGGGCATTCACAGCAGAACAAAGAAATACAGTAATCAATGAAAAGCTACACACTGATAAAAGACCAACAAACCACCAATATGTAAAAGGTGACAAAATGTGCAAATAACAATAATAAATAACACTGAGAACATGAGTTGTAGAGTCCTTGAAAGTCCATCTGGTTGTGGAATCAGTTCACTTATCCACTCTGGAGACTGATGGGTGAAGGGTAGAAACTGTTCACAAACCTGGTGGTGTGGGACCTCTTTCCAAGTGGCAGCATTTAGAAGAAAACCTGGCCTAAATGGTGGGGTTCCTTGATGATGGATGCTGCTTTCTTGTGGCAGCACTGAAAGCACCCTATCCATATGCACCACAGCTTGGTACGGAAGCTGCTCTGCCCAAGAAACAAGAAACTACAGAGTTGTTACAGAGCTCCATCCATCACGAACATCAGCCTCCCCTCTCTGGACAGCCTACACCGGACATCCTCTCCTCAAACCCTCCCCCTTCCATTGGGAAGAAAAACCCACATATTTTAATAGCATCTTTATAATTTACTAATCAATGCTTAATTCCCAAATATTGTCTTCCTAGTATATTACTTTCAGTTACACACGTGGGAAAGAAATTCTTCTTGCTCCTTAAAGCTAGGACAATGCCTCAGGATTTCACTTGATTAGAAACAGAAACTCAACTTTGCCCTCATGAAATGGATCAAAAATGATCATACCCAATTAAAAACAAATGGAATAATGTCAATGTAAATTAGCTTATATCTATACAAGTAGATGGGGGGGGTGGTGGGTGAGGTCTGGGCCTGAGGTCCCACACACCCAGGGAAAGTGCACATGCAATACATCGCCTCTCCTTTCCCTGTATAGTGATCACTGCGTGGTTACTATCTGGCTTGCTAGGCAGGAGGCCACTGCAAATGGCCTCTCCTACACTACTACGTCTGTACCAACACCTTCTCGTCAGTGCCCCCCATTTCCACCGAGTTTGCTACGTCATGGCGTGACCAAGTGTCTGGCAGTATAAATGGATGGGTAGGCTGGGCTCATTAGCCTTGGTTGGCAGCCAGCCTAAGAGAAGGACAACACTGACTCCAAACCTGTGCAGGTGGGGCTTGTCAGCCTTGACAGGTCATCTACCTAGGAGTAGGATACTCCAACGTAACTCACTGTCACCGTCCCAGCTTGCTAGGCTATGGCAGATGAACTGCGGGTGTAAACGGTGGGGCCAGTACCATGCACACGTCTACAACTAGAGAGCCTGTAGCAGATGTGGGCAGCCCCCTTCCTAAAACTTTGTTCGCGAAACCAAGCCATGATGATGACACGAGTAGATACAGTCGGCCCTCCTTATCTGTGAGGGATTGGTTCCGGGACCCCTCGCGGATACCAAAAAACGCAGATGCTCAAGTCCTTTAATTCAACCGGTCTCAATGCGGTGGACATTAGGACCCGATGGAGGAGCTCTGAATCCGCAGTGTTTCTGTTCACGAAAATAATCACAATCACGATTGAAAATAAAGTGGAAATAATAAAGCGATCGGAAAGAGGTGAAATGCCATCGGTCATTGGAAAAGCATTAGGCTACGTCGGTCAACGATTGGAACAATGTTAAAGGATAAAGTGATAAAGGCCCTGCCCCGATGAAAGCTATTATTATTACTAATTATTGGGTTCTGGGTTTTCGATCCTCCACATCAACCAGCACAGTGGAGCACGCGCTTGGAAGCGATCTGTCACTGGATCGAACTTGGGAACTTCCCAAGCCCGGTGCTGAAACATACGCTCTTAAGTGTTTTATATGCATAGAAAGGTAAAATATATACTAAGACAAACATTTGATTAATTGACGCTAAATAATACCCGATGTACCTGTTCCGACTTAGTAAGAAAATTTCCAATTTTTTTCTATTCCAATCCACGATAACCCACACATCCTCCCATATACTATACTTTAAATCATCTCTAGATTACTTATAATACCTAATACAATGTAAATGCTATGTAAAATAGTTATACTGCATTATTTAGGGAATAATGACAAGAAAAAAAGTCTGTACATGCTCAAACAAGTGCTGGAAGAGCACTTCTGAGTTTTCTCAATTCGTGGTTGGTTGAATTTGCGCATGCAGAACTCGTGGATAAAGAGGGCCGACTACACATGATATGTAAAAAAAAATAAAGGCATTGCACAAGACAAAACACTCAAAACTGATACAAGTATTTTATTAAAAAAGTTATACATAACAGCAAGAACTATCACTGTTCAGCAACATTTAGCAATGACCTAATTAAGCAACAAACTAAAGACTCAGTAGCATCAGCAAAATGCTGCTTCAAATGAAAGCTGTCATCTTTTCCATAATTAGACATTCATTAAAAATTATCTACACATTTTATACAAAAAAGTGGATTGAAGCTTACAGGCACGTAATGTTTAAAATGAAAACAGCTTTTTAACACTCCAGACAGTTAGAGCATCCTAAAGTTATGAGCATGACATTAGAATTATCTGAGTATTTTGTATGTCCTTGGTTGTATCTTAACAAATAATTTGAAATTCCAGTGCAGAATGGGCATACTGATAGCCTGTGTTCTAAAATAAAATCTCAATACAAAGGAACCAGCACACAATTGTAAAAGTTAACTTAAGTGCAAATGTTCACTACCAATTCTATAGTACTTTGTTGTAATTTTAATAAAAATACATCTTATTGAGATAAGCTACCAGCAATGGTGGTACACATGACTTCCTTGAATAATTCTATCAATAAACCCATAATCATATCTGCACAGAAACATACTAAATGTGTTCATAATCTGAATGTTTAGTATTTCTCCAATCATGATTTTTTTTTCAGTATAAAACCCGCCATGGAGTGAAAATTATTTTTCTTTGTCATAAACACTGGAATAACACACCTATCCCAAATATTGAAGTTTCTCTGTCCAAAATAATCTTTTAATAGTCAATATACATAAAACCATCATATCAAAGAGTTGCAATGGTCTCAATTCCCCACTTGGGGCAATACATATCTAGTGAATAAACACTAGCCATAAGATCAGACAATATTGAACCTGGGTCCTGGAGTTGCAATGATGTCACTGTAAGGCTCAGCCTGCGTAAGCTCAATTGCCTGTTGCTTCTTCAGTACTAAGAAACTGTAGAATTTTGCAGCTGCCTGTTTTCTGTTATTTTTCCGACATAAATCTGCCAGGCTAATGGATTCAGCTCCCGTTTTAGCCAAAGCTCTCTGCAAAAAGAAAAAATTATTTAAGTCACACTAAATTATTTATATATACATACATACACACACACACTACAAAAAAGGAACTTGTTATTGATAAAGGACCAAAAAAATTGCTTGAAAAGCTGAGCTTAAAGCCACTTCAAAGGATGAAAGGGATTTTTATATAACAATGTAATGTCTCTAATTGGCAAAGCCAATACTTATTGGTCATCTCTTTTTAACCTTTGTGGTTAGTTGACTACTTGAATCTTGATGTCTCTGGTGAAGATGTTCTCACATGATTACTAAGGATTTCTGGTATTTTGCGTTAGGAACTATGAAGAAAAAATGACGGTGTTCCAAATCCGAACAATAGTAACTTGCAGGGGTTGCTACAAGTCATGATGGTAACATTACCTTGCTGGACCCATGTCTCTTGATATGGATCAAACATAGCAGCTACTGCAAGATAATATACAAATGAACACATTGCAGCCATAGTGCGCCTTTGGGATTAAGACAATGTTTTGGTGATAAATGACATGTCAACCAGAGACACAGCTCAACTAAATGTTGACTGACTGACTAGACTGCAGATCCAGAAATTATGAGAGTATATTTCATTATGAATTTGACATCTTCCCACGCGTGTACTTGGAGAATTAGAGAAGTCAGCTGCTGCAGAACACCAAGAATTGCAGTTAATGTCTAGTTAAGTTCCAGTAACAATGTCACCAACTTTGTTGATGATGTAAGTTCTGCCAATGGAAGTGAACGTAAAGAGAACATGGACAGATTGCCTGAGATATTTTGTCAATAAAGCTGGATGCCTCTTAATAATGCATGCCTGAATACTGCTCTGATCTTGCATAAAAGCAGACTTCTCCATTAAACGACAAGTTGCTATTGGAAGTGAACATTATCAACAAAATATTTTTGATATTTAGTTTTTATTACATAGAGGCTCAAATATTACGCTCACTTCTTACTGAGCAACTCCAATAATATTTCCCACAGGGAGCACATCCATGTGGATCAAAAATGGCAGCAGCAGTTTCAGAGTAACTAGACAAACACTATAATCTTATGATATATCTAAAAAAAAAATTGGAGGAAGAAAATTTTCTTGGTTAAATCAGAGTGTCCATGGGGTTCCCTGTTAATTTCGGGCTTATCAAAAATAGCTATTTACTGCTATTATTTAGCACTGCAGTAAAGGGAAATTTAGTACTGGGAATGTGGGAGAAAACCAGAGGATACTCGAGTAAACTTGCAAATTGTGCAGACTGCACCTGGGGTCACAAGTTAACCTGAGCCCTGGAGCTAAGAGAGGACAACACAAACCACTACACTAATGTGTCACTATACTGGGCTCCTCTCAGAAGCATAAAGCACACACAGGAAAGCAGGTTCATTAGTTATTTGATAAGCTAAATGTCAGCCAAGAATTTGTTTTCAGCAGTAAGCTGTTATGCCGAATTGTGTGCAGTTTTGGTCACCAAATTACTATTGTGTGCAGCTTTGGTCACCGAATTACAGGAAGGATATTAATAAGGTTGAAAAAGTGCAGAGGAGGTTTACAAGGATGTTGCCAGGACTTGAGAAACTGAGTTACAGAGAAAGGTTGAATAGGTTAGGACTTTATTCCCTGGGGCGTAAAAGAATGAGGGGAGACTTGATAGAGGTATATAAAATTATGATGGGTATAGATAGAGTGAATGCAAGCAGGCTTTTTCCACAGAGGCTAAGGGAGAAAAGAAACGAGGGCATGGATTAAGAGTGAAAGGAGAAAAAGTTTCAAGGGAACATTGGGGGAGCTTCTTCACACAGAGAGTGGTGGGAGTGTGGAATGAGCTGCCAGATGAAGTGGTAAATGCAGGCTCACTTTTGACATTTAAGAAAAACTTGGACAGGTACATAGATGATAAGTGTATGGAGGGATATGGGCCAGGTGCAGGTTACTGGGACTAGGCAGACAAATGGTTCAGCACAGCCAAGAAGGGCCAAAAGGCCAGTTTCTGTGCTGTAATGTTCTATGGTACACATACCTATGACTATGACCACTGAAAACATGGAAAACTATGAAAGGTCTGAAAGAAAGTCACAGCTCAATAAGTCAAGAAAACTGACTTGGAAAATTAGTAACCAAATGGTTATCTGGTAATCTTGTCTGCCTACACAATACCCCTATCCCTCCATTTTCCTCGCATTCATATGCCTATCTAAATGTCTTCTAGAAGTCTGCAACATTTCTGCCTCCACTGAGAAAAAAGATTCTGCTACAAGGAGTGAATTATTGTAATTTTGGGCTCTCACTGGATTACATCAAGTTCAATATAAAAATGCATTCAGAAGACCAGCAAAAATGATGTATAGTAACTTAAGAACTATTTTTTACATTTTCAGGTTGACTCTGACACTTTCAAAAAAGCTTGTAATTGAATACTTACATATCCAGTCTTAGAGTTACCTGTTTTAGCTTTCATTAGAATAAAGTTACAACTTTTTTTTGTAACACAAGGACACTTTATTAAAAAAACCTTCGTTTAACCAAAATACTGCAGTTAAAATTTACCAAGTGCACCCTATCAAAACGGATTTCATCCCTGTGAAGACTTAGAGCTCTTGGGTAAACAATTAAACAGCACTGAACCCAAGAGAACCTAATATCTAATGCCTATAATACACACAAAAAATCCAGAACTTCTTGAGTTTCGATGGAGGGCTATACAGTGTACCCACGTTAATTGAGCTATTAGTTAATCGGGGACAGCTGGTTATTTGGGACAACTCTTAAAAGAACACCAGTCGAGAAAATAACCAGGATTCTCTGAGTTATTTGGGACACTGACACTTAATTGGAACTGGAGACTGTTGTCCACCTGTTGCTAATTAGCATCAATTGTGTGCATTTCTGTGGCCATCAGACAGTACACCATGCTTACAGCAAACAGTTTTTAAATAACTTCTGTTGGGTGTGCTTGTATTAAAAAAGCAGTGATCTTTGTCACTGAAAGTTTGAGAAATAAGCAGTAAGACAATTCAAGGACTGCTTTGCTCACTGCAGTTTCAAGCTTGGAAATGCCAGAAAAAGCCCAGAGTGAAAATAAGACTTTAATTACTTCAACAAATTAGGAAATGCAAAGAATCTGAAGACATTGACAATCATCTTCAATGTTACCATTGCCTGCCCTAGCACGAAGTCATCTTCAGTCGACTCGGCAGAAGAGATCTACAGTGATAACAAATGGCCAGGAAGGTGGTTCTTATGATGTCCTGATGAAGAGCTTCAGCCCGACTGTTAATTCATTTCCATAAATGCTGCCTGACCTGCAGGGCTCCTCCAGCATTTTGTGTGTGTTGCTTGAAAATCTTAATAACTTCTAATATCCTTCTTAAAGCTTGTTGCTTAGAATTGAAAAGGTTTTCTTTTGTCAAATTATTCTATATCTCTAGAAGCCTTCCAAACATCTAATGAAAAACATCAAATTTCAATCCAAAAGATGCCATCCAATAATTAATCATCTAAAACAAGAGAGAATGTGTAGATGCTGGAAATCTAAGCTACACACTGCAGTATCTATGGAAAAAAGAACAGTTGACATTTCAGGCCGAAACCCTTCGGCAAGACTTAATCATCCAACTCCGATTTTACTCGATATCTTCTAACTGGCTGAACACATTTAATAGTTTGTCTTGACATCTCTTATTGTATTAACTGTATGAGTGAATCACAGCTTAACATCTGAATCATTTTATACAATTGCTCAAATCGCTACTGAACATTATTTCTAAATTACATATTAATCAACTTACCTGTAGACCATGAAGCATTTGTTGAGTCCTCTTATTCCACCGCCTTTCTTCCTGATCTTGTTCACCTCCTACCGTTTCCTCTTCCTGAGAGCAAAACAGTTTTATGACTTACTTAGTGATGACATTTTAAGTATGGAAGAAGAAAAACCAATAACCCAAACTTCATCCAAAAGGCTTTCATAAAGACCTTCATCAAATAATAACACTATCAAGTACTCAAATTGCCTAAATATATGAATTATGAGTTGCTCCATAACAGATTTTCAAAGATAAATGACCATCATTTGCAGATCTACTTTGGGTTATGGCCAAGTTTTGTTTTAACCAAGCTACAACTTCCATCATTAATCTTTATATTTGTATCAGATAGATCAGCAAAGCAGCTCATATCATTCTGCTTGAATCCTTCACAGAACAGAATTTTTTCAGAATTTATTATTCACTTCAATTAAAATAAAGTGAAGATCACTTTGTTGATCAAATTCATGTCCTTTTTCATTACATAATTACCCCATGGTAAGAAATTTTGATAGAGAAAACTAATGGAAAAGGCAGAAGAGATCCTCAAATCCAGCGTCTTATTGCTCCCAATTGTAGTTCATTATTTCTGCAAACTTGAAAGTTCCCAAATGAATCTTTGAAACGGTCAATCAATACTTCCAGATATACTGGAGACATTTTAATTGAGTTTTGTCTGGAGTAAGCTTTGGAGAAGATAAATAAGGAACTGCATTTGATCTTGTCTCCTCCCTCACTGCTGTTTCCTTTCCCCAAGACAGCAAAATGTCTTTGGACCATTATCTCAGTATCTGACAAACAGGGTAGGTGAACTAAATCAACTCCCACTTGATATTATGTGCTCACTGCTTAAAGTGAGCCTCAGGAATTTGTTTTTAAATCTTTGATACAAGGATGCCCAGAAGAATTATACCAAGATCAGCAAGCTCAAATAGCTCGAGGAAAAGGAGATTCCTTAGCTTTGTACCTTACCACTTAACCTTAAATTATTTGAGGCACTGAGGCGTGTTATTCTAGCAACTTCCCACTTTCACATAAAGTATTTTATATTTGTGGGAAAAAGTTATACATAATTTAAGATGGTCTAATTTTGAAGAGATGGACTAACGGCTTGTTTCACTCTTGTGAAGCATATAGCCCATATATTTATCACTATTCAAAAGATCTGCTTCAGGATTTAAATCATTCACTTCAGGAAAAAGTGAAAAAGATGATTTTTCTATGGTTTGGAAGCAAATAGCTGACCCACCTCCTCTTCTTCCTCTTCGTCTTTTTCTTTTTTCTCTGGCAGAACTGCAAGTTCTGGGACAAGGTCAGTGATGTGCAATTGTTCCTCAGGAGGAAGCTCTACAGGTGGAATCTGTAGTTCCTGTTCTTGTTGCTGTGGCTGTTGTTGCTCTTCTTGCTGCAGAGAGGTTCATAACCACCATTAGAAATGGGAAACACAAATCTCAAAAGGGTACCACAGCAATGCCACATTACACTAAGTAATACTGAACTAAATCATCAGCTGTTTTACTCCAAACTGTACACTATTTTCCAATATAACCTTTTAAAATAATACTTAATAACAGTGATAACGTGCAGAAGTATTTTCTTTTAAAAACATTTTAAATGTGTACACTTACTGGTAATGGAGGCTCAGGTTCCATTTCCTTTGATTTACGCTTGGCAATTCTCTGTGGCGGTGGCATGATTGATTCATCTAATGCAGTCCTACTGCTCTCTAACATGGATTCTTGCAAGCGACTGGACTCTTCCAAGATGGGCTCATCTAGATTCCAAAAAACACTGAAAATTTTAACAGACTTATTTTGCCAGACAAATTCAATTCCATTTTGTAACTGCCTTCTTAAAGCTACCATGTGCATTTACAATACAGGTGTCGTCGTCTCCCCCCCTCCCCCCCCCCCACAAAGGTAGGGAGCGTTCCTTTGAAACCTTTCTTCAGCCAAAATGGCGTAAAGCAAAGAACCATTTACTTATATGGGAAAAATTTTCGTAAAAGCGAAAATCCTCTTTGTAATGCGAAAACTGGTCTTTTGTAAAAGTGAAGTGGCGTAAAGCGAACATTCATAAAGCGGGGGACACCTGTGTATAAAAGTATTAGGTAAAACATGGTGACAATGCTGCATCAAGTATGATAGTAGCAAGAAACTCAACTTAAAGCCATCAAAAATCATCTGAGATCATAGAAAGAATATCAATCATGGTTACTGTGCAGATCTTGACTTTGTCATTAGCAGGAGCACAATTAATTTTTTCACTGCCTCAATTCTTCAAGTGATTTACTTAAACCTGGACTGAAAACTGAATTCTTTAAAAATATTTGCCACTGGTGAAACAGAATTTTTTGATGCTGACTAAATACCAGCATCCAAAAGACAAATCATAAATTTTGCACTACCTTATAATAAGAATACAATGGGCAAACTAAATTTATAATATTCTTAGTTTCGTAGTAGATGGGCTTCACGGACACATGCTCCAACATTTAAGAAAATTAATCTCATAATTGCTAATTACTTTTACCGTGTTCTCAAATATATATCTGTTCACAAAAAAAATTCAAATTGAGCTAGTATTAATTATAATTTGAAAAGCGATCATTCTGTAGTTACTGCAGTCAAATTTGTCTTTCTTGAAAGTAGTCACGATTAAGCTGTGACTAAATTACATTTATAATATTGAATACTGGCAGATTAGCCTAAACAATTCAGAGAGAGAGATAAGCGATTTTTGGGAAATTATGCAATTGAATTAGAGATACCCAATCTCTCAAAGAGGAGCAGCAAAATAAATGAGCAACAATTCCTACCAATTACATCACGCTGCTGCTGTTGTTGTGGCTGCTGCTCTTCCCTTGGCACTTCTGGATTTTCAATCTCTTTCAGGAATTGTTCCAAATTGTCTGCCTCACCTCCCTTTCTCTTTTTTCTCAGCTCATCTGGTACAATTGGAGTGAGGCAACGTGTGAACAGCTAAGCAGAAATGAAGAGAATTATAAATAACATGATAAACAACAAATAATCTGAAAAGACATGAATTCATACAATCACTGTACCTTGTATTATCAAATATAACACAAAACTGCATAAAATTAGATTGCCTGCTAACCAAAGTAATTTAGTGGTAGAAACTAGTGTTGCAGTCCCAATATGAATTATATTAAATAATCAAAATATAGTATAAAAATTCAACTTTAGAAGTTGAACATCAACATCTCTAACCTGGTAATTTCTCACCCCTTCTTTCTGGTTTCCCTCTCACCCCTTCAATTCTCCTCAGCTGCCTATCACCTCCCCCTGGTGCCCATCCACCTCCCATTTCTCCCATGGTCCACTCTCCTCTATCAAGATTCCTTCATCTTTTGCCCTTTTACCTATCCCCTCCACCCCTCCAAGCTTCTTACTTCAATCCCCACCTCTTCACCCACCTACCTTCCCCCTCACCTGGCTTCACCTATCACCTTCTATCTTGTACTCTTCCCCCATCTCCCTGCCACCTTCTTATTCCATTTTCTTCTCCCTCCCCCCCTAGAAAGTCCTGATTTGCACTCTCAGCCCAAAACATCAACTCTTCATTCCTTTCCATAGATCATGCAGAGATCCTCCAGTATCTTGTATGTGTTACTGTGGATTTCCAGCAACTACAGAATCTCATGTTCATAACTTTAGAGATTTTTTTAAATCAAGTTTTTAATCTGTTTTTTTTTAAAAACGGGGGCAGGGTGGAGACACATTGCGACCAAAGTAAGGCGCTCCTTCCCCCCCACTTGCCTACAGGTAACCCTCCAGCAAGGTGTAACGCCCACCCCAAAGAAAATCAAGGTCATGTGAAACCACGGGAGCAAGTGGTGGATGGTCGTACGAGCAGCTAGTACATATCACAAGTCCTGGTTAAGCAACCACTGATGCCAGGCAGACAATCTCTGAAGATAATAGATGTGATCACCTGTTTTGCAAAGACACTGGCCAGAAAGAGGTGATGGCAAATTACTTCTGTAGAAACATTTGCCAACAATCGCGATCATGGAAAGCCCATGATCCCCCACGTCAAAATGATGATATTGATTTGGGAGGGGGGGGGGGGGTATCAGTAATTACTATAAACATGCTAGATCACAGTCCGAGCATGAATATTTAAACCACTACTTACTTTCAACAATCTGCTATTCCAGAGAGGTTGAGCTGGAAGTGAGAATAACTTCTCCACACCACCTGTCTCTTTCCACATCATAAGTTTTTTGGTTGGTGGTGCAAGATCCAACGTTGTTACAATGTCAGAGTAATCACTTAGTTGTGCCCGAATAGTTTTACTGTCCAGTTCCTTAACACTGTCTACAATCAGCTTCCTCTTCCTCTTGGCTTTTGTTTCCTTAACTGAAATAAATCATCCCAAATTTATCAATTTATTAAAAATACTCAGTGAGTGAGAAAACTACATATGTATTTTGTTTATGTAAGTAACCAGAGCCATTCCCTTACACCAGGATAAAAAGAAGTGTATGCAAAGGAACTCAGGCTGGAGAACTGAATATACTCAGAATGCAAGATGTTGGAGAAAAATTCTGAGTAAATTTATATATCAAAGTATGCATATATCACCATACACTACCTTGAAAATCATTCTTGCAGGTGTTCATAATAAAACTAATACAACAAAATCAATGGAACACTACAATCTGCAAAAGACAAACTGCGCAAATTTTAAAAAAGTAATTAAGTAATACTGAGAACATGAGATGTAGCGTCCTTGAAAGTGAGTCCATAGATTGTGGAATCAGTTCAAAGTTTAGATGAATGAAGTTATTAACAGTCATTTTAGGAGCCTGATTGTTAAAGGGTAAAAACTGTTCCAGAACCTGGTGGTGTGGGACCCAGGTTTGCTGCAACGCCTTCCCGATTGCAGCAGTGAGGAAAAAACATGACCAGATGGTGGGGGTCCTTGATGATGCTTTTGCACGGCAGTGTCCATGTAAATGTTCTCAATGGTCAGGAGGGCTTTGCCTGTGATTAACTAACTATACTTTCGTATAGTTTTCCATTCATGGTCACTGATGCTCCCATACCAGGTCCAGGTAATGAAAAATGGCACAGCATAGATCTGATAATAAATACTGGCACCAGGATAGTAGCAGGGAAGACTAAAATGTAAATCACTTTGGGTGACAAAAACACAGCATAGAAACCCTTGCCAGTTATAGTTGTTGACCATTCAAATAGCAGCTGTGCCATCAAGCAAGCTACCATGAAATAATGAGCACCCATAACTAATCTAACGTAACAATCATATGTGACTTAAGAGTTCTCAAAGACGTGGTAAAGGTAACCTTGGAGAAGACAGGAAGATGACATTCAAGAGCTTGACTAGCAAGCTAAATGCAACATCTGCCTGTGAGATCCGGCCTGCTTTATACACGAGTTTGTAAAGTCCTCATTTCGATATTTGATCACGGCTCTGAAGTAAAATTCAAAAAAGCTTACCAGTTATATCAATTGGTTCCAATGCAAATGCTTCCTCTTCATTTGGTACCAAGGTTGTCTGATCAGTCATGGTTGGAAGAGGTTCAACAGGATCATCAGAGTCTGGACTGTCAGGTCCACCGACTGTTTTAAAATAAATTTGGGATGTTATTTTACTATCCATAAATGTAATACTCATAGAATTTTGATCCAAAGCAATTCAAATTCAGTTTAGCATCTTACAAGGATTACAGGAGTTTCAAATACTCACTGGACATGACATCATCTTCATCATCATTATGTACAGGTTCTTCTGGCATCAGTACTCCACCATCTGTTAACACTGGTGGATCATCAAAGATACCACCATCGTTGTGACTTAAAAGTTTATCATCTGGCAAGTAAATTGTTTTTGTTAAATATTTATGAAAATGGTCAGAAAGAGCTATAATACTGACACTATTCTAAGCTAACAGAGCAGCAAAATTTGGAGATTCCCAAACTATCTTTTAAGGTGTTAAAAGTTGTTAAAAAGGCACAACCGACCACCTTGGCCTTGAGGCACAAAAACAAGGAAGTTATATGAAGACTTATAGATTATTTGAAATGCTATAAATCGTTACCTTGAAACTTCAGGTAAGAAATCAAGGGCTCGGCAATATTTAATATAAAAACCACAAGAAAGTGTAGTTATGTGCTACTCTCATGAGAAATTAAGGCCAAGAGATTTAATAACTGAACCTTATGAAAGGATTGAGTAAATATGGAGAAACAGATTTGCCTAGTAAGAGAATCAGTAAAAGAAAAATTGCTATTTGATTCTATATTTAATATGCCATTCGTATGTGAAAATTCTGATCAGAAGCCATACTGTTTAAGAACGTTCAAGTACATACACAAAAGCTATATAAAGTGAAATTCTAAATAAACAAACGATTTTTTAAAACACTTTTGACAGCACTCACATTATAATTACTTTACTGCTCTAGAATTGTGTGTAGTAAGTAAAACATACCAAGAATTCCACCATCAATACCATCCCCAAATCCATCATTTTTGAGGGGATCATCATATGCCAGATGATTACTTTTCTCAGCCAGCTGAGATGTGGTGTTCTGTACCGGCTCCAACAACAGATTGGAGTCACTCGTGCTTCCCATTATATCTTCTTCAAATGTGCTTCCTTCTCGCATAATCTCTCGGTCATCTACTCCAAAGTCACCTTTAAACAAGACAAATATTCCACATCAACAATAAATTGTGTTATCCGCCAGACGTCAAGCATATTAAAACAAAATTTTTGTTAAGCAGAAATGGTTCTGATGCTACAGTTTGACTTTGTTCAATTTTTAATGCAAGAATAAAACAGAGTGCCATACATAGTTCCAGCAACAGGCAGTTCCAGCTTCACTTGTTTTAATTATTGCCCACAATCAAACTAATGGAATATCTAATATATCCAGTCATTAATGATCACCACGAAACATTATTATCATATTAAAAATGCTCTGAGAATGTATGGGAGAACTTGCATAAAACCAGTTCTCAAACTGGGAAGCCAATGTACAGTGCTTCTCCTTGTAGATGCTGCCTGGCCTGCTGTGTTCCACCAGCATTTTGTGTGTGTTGTTTATATTATATGATACTCAGAAGCCTTTATATAGTGGATTTCAGCTAACATGGGCAACCTCGTTTTTGGAACAATACTTACGGTTCAGAAAGAAATCGAGAAAATAGCCAAGATTCCCTTCATTTATTTGGGACACCATGCTGCTTAATTAGGACAGAAGACTCTTGCCGAACAGGTTCAAACTATGCACTGTGTGCCTTTAGATGCTACACCTTGCTTACAGCAGCATCAGTTGCCTGTGCTTGTGTTCAAAAAGCAGTAAGATAACTACAATTTTAAAAATTATGTTTTTAATTCATTAACAGGGTGTGGGTGCTGCCAGCTAAGTCAGCATTGATTGCCCATCCCTAGTTGCCCTTGAGAAGGTGCTGCTGAGCTGCCTTCTTGAACTAATGCAGTCCCTGAGGTGTAGGTACACCCACAGCGCTGTTAGGGAGGGAATTACATGACTTTGACCCAATGACAATGAAGGAATGGCAAAATGTTTCCAAGTCAGGATGGTAAGTGACTTGGGGGTTGGGGGGGGGGGGGGGGAATTTCCAAGTGATGGTATTCCAAGGTATCTACTGTTTTCGTCCTTTGAGATAGGTCTGGAAGGTGCTGCTTTAGGAATTTTGGTGTGCATCTTGTAGATAGTACACACTGCTGCGACTGTTTATCGAATATTTTGCTCATTACAGTATCAAACTTTCAGGCTTGGAGATGTCAAAAACAGCTGAGAGTAATGAAATGATTTCACTACTTCAACAAGTTAGACAATACAGTGAAAATGAAGAATTGGAGGATGCTATCATCAATACCATTGTATCAGTACATTATCAACATTACATCAATTTCTCTGTTGATAAGTATTCATACTAATGCATTTTTAAATTACTGGTACTGTTCAAAGTTTTCTGCATTTCATTTAAATACACCATTTGTTACTCAATTTGTCTTCTTTTTAAAATACAGCTTTTAAGTATTTCCATGAAACTTCAACAATTTGACACAGCTGCTTAATTGAGCTAAAATGTACCAGTCTTAATGTGTCCCAATTAACCAAGGTCCACTGAATTAATTTTTATTACATTTGGACATCCAATATTGATTCACAATTGCTGAACATTGAAAAATATTCCTCCCCTCAAACATTCAATTTTGCCATCAACCTGAATTTTCCTAGAATGATGAAATCAAAAACTCTTAAAACACAGAAATTCTTAAAAAATATTCACAACTGAAACCTATTAGAAGACTCCTTACCTGTTCTTCCAGCACAACCACAAGACCTTAGAGCATCAGACAAAGGGAGAAATGGCCCATTTGGCCCATTAAGTCTGCTCCACCATTCCATCATGGCTGATTTATTTTTCATCTCAACCCCATTCTCCTGCCTTTTCCCCATAACCTTTGATGCCCTTACTACTCCACTTTAAATATACCCGATAACTTGGACTCCACAACTATTTATGGCAATGAATTCCACAGATTTACCACCCTATGGCTAAAGAAATTTCCCCCTCATCGCTATTCTAAAAGGACATCCCTCTTTTCTGAGGTTGTGCCTTCCTAGATTCCCCAACTATAGGAAACTTATCTCCACATCCACTACCTCAGCCTCCTCATTCTTCTAACTGCACCAAGTACAGGCCCAGAGCCATCAAATGCTCCTCATACATTAACCCTTTCTTTCCAAGGATCATTCTCATAAAATACCAGCACATCAGCTGTTTCTCAAAACAGCTCAGAAAATTAGATATGGAGCACAAAATAGAAAATACAGAATTAAATAAGGTTTTACTGAAAAAACTGGTTGGGATCAAGAGAAGGAATCTGGAAGAGGCAATGGATATGGGGAACATAAGGATGGGAGGGCAGATTATGAAAAGTTGAAGTATTTCTAGCTTAACCATTTTGTTTTAACCCATTCATTTCTTCAGGCATGGGGATTACTGCTAAGCCCAGAAATTACTGCATACCCTAGCAGAGTGAAGATACATCTCTACTCAAGGTGTTAGGCACCCCTTCCCTCCACTAGCCTGCATGTAACCCTTGGGCAAGGTGTAGCATCTATTTAGACTCCCAATCAGGGTCACATGAAACCCTGGGGGCAGGTGTTGGAATGGTCAGATGAGCAGCTGGTACATATCACAAGCCCTGGTTATGCAACCACAGACGTCAGGCAGACAATCTCTGAACAGTCTGATAATGGCTGCTTGGGTCACACATCTTGTAAAAATAACTGCCATATCTAATCTATTCAGGCCTTTTAACATTTGGAACGTTTCTGAGAGTTCCCCCCCCCCCCCACTATTCTCCTGAACTCCACGGAATACAGCCCAAGAGCTGCCAGACGTTCCTCATACCGTTACCCTTTCATTCCTGGAATCATTCTCATGAATCTTCTCTGAACCCTCTCCAATGTCAGTATATCCTTTCTACAATAAGGAGCCCAAAACTGCACACAATACTCCAAGTGTTGTCTCAGAAGTGCCTTATAGAGCCTCAACATCACATCCCTGCTCTTATATTCTGTAACTCTAGAAATGAATGCCAACATTGCACTTGCCTTCTTTACCAATGACTCAACCTGGAGGTTAACTCTTTATGGTATCTTGCAAAAGTCCCTTTGCATCTCTGCATTTTGAATTCTCTCTCCGTCTAAGTAACAGTCTGCTCGTTTATTTCTTCCACCAAAGTGCATGACCATACCAGGACTCAGACCCAGTGACCATGAAGGAGGAGCAATGGATAACAAATCACTATCGTGTGCAACTTGAGCACCTGGAGTTCTTGATGTTCCCACAAGACTAATGCCCATGTCATGGATTTAAATGTTTCCTGAACGAATTAGCTCCGATCAGAGGAGAATCACTGACCTCATCGCTCTATGGTTAATCTGGTTAAATGTGTGATCAAAGATGATTCCCAATGATAGCAGACTAATAGATGTCAATGCCTCTGAATGTCATGGCTAGATGGTTTGTCTCTCTCTGTTACAGTGGTCACCACCTAACATTTTTGTAGTGTAAATGTTACTTGCCAATCTCAACTCATGCCTAAGTGCTGTCTTGCTGCATGCAGATAAGCTGAGAAGTTGCAAACATGATTGAACAATGTGCAACCTCAAGCAAACATCCCCATTTCATTGGCTATGAAACAGCTGAAGTCAACTGGGTCTAAGATACTGCACTAAATACTGCAATTTTGTCCTGGGGATGAGATGATTCACCTTCATGAATGGCCCTTATGTGAGATATGACTCCAGCCACAAGATTTTTTCCCCTTACTTTTTTCCCATCACTTCAATTTACCAGGGCCCCTTGAGGATACTTTATCAAATGCTGGCAGTCATCTTAACCTCACTGCTGGAATTCAGCTCTGATCCACATTTGTAAAAGACAATGAAGGCTGAAGATGATCAACTCAGGCAAACCTGGGCGCCAATGAGCAAGTTTGTGGTGCCATTTGACTGTATTGCAACAATACCTTCCACTACATTGTGAGTAGCATGGTGATTAGCACAATACTTTACAGTACCAGCAACCTGAATACAATTCCTGTCCATTTGTATGCTCTCCCTATGACTGCATGGGCCTCCTCCAGATGAATGTGGTTTCCTCCCACATTCCAAAGACGTACCAATTGGTAGATTATTTGGTCATTGTAAGCTGTCCCGTGATTAGGCAAGGGTTTTATTGGAAGTTGCTGAATGGTGTGGCTCAAAGGGCCGGAAAGGCCTACGTGCTGCATCTCAATCCATCAATCCATCCATCAACAGCCAGACTTTTATTTGCCTTGTTTTTCGCAAATAGGATACACTGTGTAGAAGCAAGTGTAGTACCTGTATAGCTAGAGGTTGCTAGCTTTGGAGTACAACTCTTCAGAATTGTAACAATGAACTCTGTTTTTTATGGCTGTAGGGTGTTCTACAATAATGGTGTTTTAACTGCATCAAGGCCTCAAGAATAATCAACATGCACTTTCCTTTAGTTATTGAACTGTAGACTTCCTGGGCCATCAAGTGGCACATTGCAACAACTTCATTTTAATTTTAGTTTAGCCAGAATTGCTCAGCTCCAGGCTTCGTCACCTTTTATAAATATGGATCAGAGCTGAGTCCCAAAAAAGCAACGGAGACAACGTCATCAGACTTTCTTGTTTATATTATGTAGGCTTCTACCTAACTTTAATAGAGCTGCCTTGCCCACAGTGGTTTGGAACATAGAATTCTGAAATTGTAATGTTTCATCTTTTATTTTTACATTGTCAAAATCACAGCCAAAAGCATTAACAACTTGTGGCTAACTTATTTCAGTAAAACAACTAACAATCATTTCAATGTTAAACAGAAACAGTAAGCCTACTGCACAATACAAGCCCTTTGGCCTACAAAGCTGTGCCGAACACCTTACTGACAGTTGGCTGAAATGCTATTATTAAGATGCAAACATGAGTGGGATAAAGAGCAGCCGTGATTAAAGCCTTAGCCATATGACAACACAATTCTGTGTGACAGATATAATCACTCGACCAATCTACTCACTAAGTAAGCACTCACAAGAGCACTCTTACCACAAATGTAATATTTTCTAAAATGGCAATTACAAATTAAAAATCAAGTATTTAGAAAATAATTAATTACTGGCAACTGTAATTATTTGGTTCACAACTGAAATCACCTTGTGGTACATTAAGGAAGCAACCAATGAATAGCAGAAAAACTGATGGCTCTTCTTAGCTATCACTCAACAATTTTACTTAGCTGTTAACATAGTACACAACTGCAGAAATGTAAGGAACAAAATTTCTAAGTGACCAAATAAAAGAAAAACGTATGCATGAGATTTGTCCGGATTTTTACAAACTTTTCTGGTGCAATAATGATAAAGTTCAGTTCTTACCAAAGTCATTATCCTGAATTAAAGTGATGTTACCCACTTCCTCTCTCATTGTGATTTCTTCCACTCTGCTCTGGTTCAGGGTAAACTGCTGAGCCACATCAATATCACTATAAAATAGATCATATTTATTTACTTCAGAGAAAACATTGAGAGTGAAAAAATATCAAATAGATAGGAGTCATAGGGAACATTGAAATAGGCCCTTTGCCCATCTAGTCTGTGCTGAACTTTTATTCTGCCTGTCCTATCAACCCACACATGACTACCTCTCAGGAATGTACTTATCCAAATTTCTCTTGAATGTCGAGTCAACAAACAAATGCCTATAGGATTTATAAAAATCAGGTTTCAAGTATTATAATTAATGTTTTCTCATAACTCTAGAAAAGCAATTCCTGAATTTACCCCCCCAGACGTTCAGGTTTGGTAACTATACCAGAAGAGTAAGCAGTAAATCAAAATACAGACAACATCTGTTAATTCAGTATGCTTGGGATCTTGGTGGCTCTGAGATATTGAGAGATCTCATTCTCTTAATATACAAACACAGCTGTAGTTCATTTTTCCAAAGAAGATGTTATGTAGTAAAATTATCTAGCAAAACCAGTGGTTTAGGAAACAGGACCGGACAAGTTTCTCTGGTGTGACTATTAGATAGTTGTTTTTTAGGATCTCTGAATTTATGATGGGAACAAAGAACAAAAACAATTTTTTTTCTTTGCATAATATTCTGTTATTTGGACAAAAAAATTGACAGTGTTTAGTGGATAATTTTAGTTTTTTAAATTATGCTGCACACGGTATGCAACTTAATTATTGCTTCAACTTTAAAGTCTTTCAATTTTTGTATTAAAAACTGAAATTTGAGAGCTTCTCTATTGAACAATTTTATATTGTCACTTTAGGACTGCAAAAACGTGGACACAATCCATAAAATTTGACACTAAAACACACTTGATCTTTGATATGCAATGGTACTATATCATATCCTAATCTTCCTTTACTGAAATATGCAATAGTCTTAACAAAACTAAGTTTTCATCTTTATACAAAAAAAATTAGCTTATTTTCAGTGTAAAGCAATCATTTTAAAATACATACTCAAAATGAGATAATCACTCTGGAGTAACACAGCTTCCCTTAGTAGGCAAATGATTAAAATCAATTAGAAGCAAAACCACAACAATTTGAACTGTATCTGTGTGTCCCACAGTTAAATAAAATAGAAGAAAACTATTAAGTGTTTTGCTCCAAAAGGCTAAATAATTCCTTATATAAAGAAATAACATCAGAAGAGGTGTACGCTAAAGAGCATTTTGGGCCTGCACAAACATTCAACACAGTGTAATAGTTCCCTTCTCTTCACATCCCTAGATTCATCTGGCATTAATACATCTAGATTCATCTGGCATTAATACATCTAGATTCATCTGGCATTAATACATCTAGATTCATCTGGCATTAATACATCTAGATTCATCTGGCATTAATACATCTACCTCCACCTGAATATATTCAATGACTTGGGCTTCACTGTCTTTTCTAGTAGAGAATTTTATTAGGTTTCACCACTCCAGATGAAGCAATTTCACCTGATCTAAAATCTAAATGCCATACCCTGTATTGAGGGCATGACTCCAAGTAAACATTTGTTGTGCATTCCCACTTGACACTGAAAATGATCATTACCAATTTTGTAATACCAGGTTTTCCTACAGTCTGTTGTGATGCTCATTATCAAGGTTTAGATATGATCGAGGAACTGGAAACAATAGCATTAAAAAATTAGAGTAAAAATCAACAATGCTGAGGTTGTGAACTGCCAAGTTCCTCTTAGTAAGCATCATCAATAGTCTGTCCTGAAACCATGGCTAAGAAAGTTCACCACACCTCTACTTCCTCAAGAAGTTAGCTTTGACCCTCACCAATTTTTAATCGATGCACCATAGAAAGGATCCAATCTGGACAAATCACAACTACCCTGCATGTAACCACAAGAAACTGCGGAGTTGTAGCTATAGCTCAGCATATCACAGAAATCAGTCTTACTTCCATGAATTGTGGTTATATTTCACACTGCCTCAGTATCGAAGTTTTAAGTAGACAATAACCACTTCAAACAATCTCTTCTTTCCCCTATTCCCATCAGGTAAAAGATACAAAAGCCCAAAAATGCATACTACCAGACTCAAGAACAGTTTCTATCCTGCTGTTACAAGACTATTTAGAAGATGACCATATTTAATAGGTCCTGCATACAATAAGATGGACTCTAGACCTTATAATCTATCGTGTAATGACCTTGTATATTACTGTCTACCTGCACTGCACTTTCTCTGGAACTGCAACATTCTTGTTTTACCTTGTACAACCTCAAAGCAGTGTGTAATAAATTCAACTCAGTACATAGAGACATAAAAAAAACCTACAGCACAATACAGGCCTTTCAACCCACAAAGCTGTGCCAAACATGAAATTACCTAGGGTTACCTCTAGCCTTTATTTTGCTGACCTCAATGTACTTGTCCAGGAGTCTCTTAAAAGACCCTATCATATCCGCCTCCACCACCGTCGCTGGCAGCCTATTCCAAGCACTCACTGCTCTGTGTAAAAAAAAACTTACCCGACATCTCCTCCGTACCTACTTCTAAGCACCTTAAAACTGTGCCTCTTGTGTTAGCCACTTCAGCCCTGGGAAAAAGCCTTTGACTATCCACACGATCAATGTCTCTCATCATCTTATACAACTCTATCAGGTCACCTCTCATCCCGAGTTCAATCAAACTATTCTCAGAAGGAATGCTCCCCAATCCAGGCAAAATCCTTGTAAATCTCGTCTGCACCCTTTCCCATGGTTTCCACATCCTTCCTATAGTGAGGCGACCAGAACTGAGCACAGTATCCAAGTGGGTCCTATATAGCTGTAACATTACCTCTCGGCTCCAAAACTCAACCCCACGATTGATGAAGGCCAATGCACCGTATGCTTTCTTAACCACAGAGTCGACCTGTGCTACCTATGGACTCGGACCCCAAGATCCCTCTGATCCTCCACACTGCCAAGAGTCTTACCATTAATACTATATTCTGCCATCATATTTAACTTTCCAAATTGAACCACCTCACACTTAGCTGGGTTGAACTCCATCTGCCACTTCTCAGCTCAGTTTTGCATCCTTTCAATGTCCCGCTATAACCTCTGACAACCCTCCACACTATCCACAACACCCCCAACCTTTGTGTCATTAGCAAATTTACTAACCCTTCCTCATGCAGATCATTTATAAAAATCATGAAGAGTAGGGGTCCCAGAACAGATCCCTGAGGCACACCACTAATGACCAACCTCCATGTAGAATATGACTCGCCTACAACCACTCTTTGCCTTCTGTGGGCAAGCCAGTTCTGTATCCACAAAGCAACGTCCCCTTGGATCCCGATTCCTTACTTGCTCGATAAGCCTTGCATGGGGTACCGTGTCAAATGCCTTGCTGAAATCCATATATACTACATCTACTGCTCTACCTTCAATGTGTTTAGTTACACCCTTAAAAAAATTCAATCAGGCTCCTAAAGCATGACCTGCCTTTGACAAAGCCATGCAGACTATTCCTAATCATATTATGCCGCTCCAAATGTTCATAAATCCTGCCTCTCAGGATCTTCTCTATCAACTCACCAACCACTGAAGTAAGACTCACTGGTCCATGTGACAATAATAAATCTATTTACAATTTGTGTTGCAGTTTGAGTTGCAGAGCTCAGGGGGAAAAAAATCAATTCAATTACTAAATTATGCATTTTGAAGATTTGAAATAGCTTATAATTTGTAAATTTTATCAGATCCTCAAAATGAGCAATGAGTTCTTTCTATTAGACATTTGGGTATCGCCTCAATATCCTATAGCAAGAACAGTTGGTCGATCTTTCTCAATTCACTTTCTCTGCCTAAAATGACGAGGGGGCATGATCTCATCTACAGCTTTTCCATTTTGCTTTCCTTCAAACGAATTCAAAATTCGGGGGGGTGTTTCAAATTTCTGGAATCTTTTCATATTTTGGAATATTTGCACCTATATAATGAGCTAGCTTGGGGATGGGATGCAAGCCTAAACACAAAATTCATTTTCAATACATTTTCAGCTTATACGTATATCCTTAATATTTTAAATAATTTTGCATGTGTATACTGAACCATCAGAAAGGTATGCTTTCTACCTCACATGCACAGGTGGCTGCTTGTGATCACTATCACCCCTGACTGAATTTATATGCAAAACAGTCTTTGTCTTACATTTGTTCATCACACACGTACTGCTGCAGCTGTTCAGCCTATTACATCTTTATCTGCAACAATCTTGACAAGCCCAATGAGTTTCTCTGCTGTGTCATGATCAGCAGATGTTTTATCACCACAAATCTTTCAAAAAATTAATGCCACGCCTTTTCTTAAATTTCTGCAACCAGCCTGCTGAATATTTACAATTGCCTTCAATTTTCTGTTCGTTGTGATAGATCACTGCTTGTTTCACAATTAGCATACCATTAAGTGTCATATATTCACTCAAATGCTGACAAATCCACTCTTTCAATAGACGATCAAGATCTTCATTTCTCACTTACTGCACTGTTTTTCTATTTTTTCATTAACTTCTGTTCATTACATAGAGATCATTTCTCAGAACTGTCTATGGCACACTGATCCTTCCCAACGCCTTGTAGCATTTTCTATTTGTGATTCACATCAGTGCTCAAAACATTTTAGGTTTTTGGGTCTTGTTATTTCAGATAAGGAGTGCTCAAACTGTATCACATCTCAAGCTTCACAAAGTAATTAGTGGAATGTTTTAAAATTAAGCCAGGAATCTTGGCTGAATTTTAACTCAAGCACAATTATTTCATACCATCTAAAACAAATTGCTGCACCTTTTGTTTCCCTTAATCTATTCTGCCCAATCTGACAACCAAATTTTAATGTTAAGATTATTCCCGACTATGATGTTCTCTTGAGTCATGATCAGTTCTCAAATGTTTTGTGTGATATCTAGGAAATGGTCTTAAAAATTTCGAGCACTTACTCTAAGTCTGGTAGTGGTTGGTCAAAATCATGAAATTCTTCGGGCAAGGTGATAGCATTGTACGCAGCTTCTCGGTTCTCTTCTGGAAGATCTACCACACCTATAAAGCACATAAAATGTAAATAAGTTTGGAAAATATCCATTTATAATTTCAGCATTGTTACTGCACATGAAATGAGAAAAGCGAAACTAGAAAGGGTATGCCAAAGTATCACAGGGCCACCATTAATTACCAGATTTAAGATGAGCTCCAAATGTGACCCATGACTGAATGAATCATAATGTACAATTAGACAATAGTATTGAATGCATATTCATTAGGCAATTTTAGAGTTTCAGTTCAAAATAACACAATTAGAAATTTGAATATGATTTGAGCCTGTCTGTCTTCTGAGATCGAACCACATTGACTTTGTGACTCCAGACTGAAGCTTCTCAGTCTGACCTCAGCAGCCACATGCATCAATAATGAAAACACTGAAATCATGTTAATCACAGAAGAGTCAAACTGCAGAAGGAATTTTCACTGGACCCAACATACGATTGCTAACTTTACTAAGTCTGCTCGCTCCATTTCTGGAATGCAGCAAAGGACAAAAAAAAAGTGCTGCCGTTCTAAACTTACATATGGTATAATGTATATTTTAAGAAGAGTTTAGTTTGAACCTCCAAAGTGAAAGTTTTGCAATTAGCATGATGATAAAATGTGGCAATTATTTTAGACTGTAAATTATAAATGCAGGTATGGGCTTTCTAATTTTCTCTCTTCCGTTTGAAGACAATAAACAAAGTCTCAGACACATTCCTACATTCTGCATCAATTTTACTCAATGTATTAGAATGTGAAATGTTGATATCATTGGGTACGCCATAACTACTAGCTTAAAAAGCAGCTGTTCAGAATAATTGACATTGGCAGCAATTCACATTCTACCATAATGCCAACAAATAACAGGACACACAAGAGCCTCAGCAATTCAACAAGCCTGGCAGTTTTTTTTTCGTCCTATCTCCATTTGTAAAGAATTAATATTGCACCAATGGATCACTCTTTGATCTATCTATATTAAATGAGAACCAATTAATAAATATACAGCAAGAAGCAAACCAGTTTAAAATTGTATAAGCTGCCTCTCCAAGGTTCTAATGTGTAATCCTGTCATTTCTAAATACAACTATTTCTTTTGTGTTCCGTCCTTTACTTTTTAAGATACCAGAAACATTATTAGTATGCAAATAAAGTATATTCTACCTGGACGAAAAGCCATTTTAATCTTTATGAAGGCTTCATTGCAGTCTGCCAAAAGATATTTGGCTTTTCTGTGATAAATCCTTACCACACCGAGCAAAAGATGCCCAGAGGTCCGCAAGGCCATCTTGACCTGGAAAACAGAGCATAAAAAACTGACACTAACAATTTTTCCAAATTATCAAGCACCAAATCTATCGATTTCTGAAACAATGGGATGTATAAGATAAAAATGCTTTAAAATAATTAAAACTAGTCTATCAAAACAATCTTTATCTTAAAGTTCAAAGTAAATTTATTATCAAATTGTCACCGTCTGCTACCCTAAATGTTTTCTTGCAAACATTCACAATAGATCAAAGAAATGCAACAGAAAAAAAATTATTCAAACTGTTACTCAGCTGCATTAGGTTTTCATAACAATATTGACAATATAAGATTAAACCACTGTCATTTCTAAATTCTATACAGTAACTGCTCAGTTACCCAGCACTTCACAAATTTTCACATTCTGTGGATGGAGTACTAGGGAGAGACAAAACAGACTGTGCCAGGGTAGCTAGAGGGATTGACAGTACTGAAGAAATGGCTAGCTGAGCTCAGGCTACCCTTTCAAATGATCCACCTGTCAGAGAACTCCGCTTTTAGTGCAGGGGAATTATGGAGTCCTGGTAGACAATATAGGTGGACGTTAATACAGATTTTGGAAGTCCTACATTGAAGCACTTGGTCCATGCACTCTAGGTGCAAGCAAAGAATTAAGCTACCTGAACAAGCAGCAAACATGTACCACATGCTACAATGTAGACAGCGGAGATCAGCATTTACAAAAAAGCATGTTAATAATTCCTTTCAAATATTGGCTGAATTACCTTCGGGGAAATAATGCTTTCCACACTGCTCTCCAGATTACATTCAAATACATGGGCTTTCGTCAGCTTCTTGTCCCAATGGGCTGCAAGCCAAATTTTGGCAAGCGGTCCCCTTTTACTCAACACAAAGTGAGCGTAGAACATCTTGCGTGATCACTTGCAGCACAGGATCATAAATCTAGATAAAAGTAAAATATCAAAAACTTGTCAAGAACAGATTTACTCCATATTACAATGCAAATATTTCACCCCAATGTCCCCATCCTAAATTCAAGTGCTAGTGTTCATAAAAACAATGCAAGAAAAACTATTCAAAATGTTCACAAAAATAAACAATGTTTGCCAGAACAGTACTTAGTAGATTAATATGCGCAAAGCAGAAAACATCAACCATTCAACTTAAATTTTTATCAATGGTAAACAAGTCACATAAGGATTCACAATATCTTATTTTGAAGAAATTACACATAGATATCATAGAGAAGTGATCTCAAAATAACTGAAAATAGGCACAAACATCTTTTGTTTTGGCACATTTAAAACAAACGGCAAACTTCTGGTAAACAAATTAATTTCAGAGTCAAAAACAAACATATCTCCAGAAATTTTCTTTGAACCCATTCAACCATTTACTTTAAAACTACACTCCCTGGTTGGAGTCCCTCAGACAAGGGAAACAAATTCCATGCATATTTTGACAATGCAACTTATTCTTCTAAATGTTTAGAAGAGTTACGAGTAAAACTCTAATAAGTAATTTGAATTACTCGGCTTCTGGCAGGATGATATTACCAGTACTCCTTATAAACTAACTGCTTTATCTCTAACATACTCCTTAAGAACACAAGAAAATAGCTGTAGACTGCCAAGCCTGCATGATCAATAGCTGATCAATGGGTCTTCAACTCCTCATTTGCCACTTCCCTTGTAATCATCAATTCTTCCATCTTTTAAATATAAGCATATCCAAATGATCCCATTAAAATCACATGCTCCCAATTGCTACACTGCCTTTAAACTCATGGGGATTCTCACTCCTCAAGCTCCTTTTTGCCAGGAGTCTGTCTGCTACCTTCCCTTTATACCCAGCTCATAAACTTTCTTTAAACTCACCTGGTTAACTGGCAAATTTATATAACTGCACAAATCTAAATTAAATGAAAAACATACAGAAAAATAACTTAATTCTGTTGTAATTACTTTTTGCTCATTTGTTACAAAAATCACTACCACTAGGAAAGTGAAAAAAGCCCACTTATGAGGCAAAAAAATAAACCAGACAGTCGGAGACAGAGAAGGATTAAATATATTTATTCTGCTTTTGAAGAATTTAAGCAGGATATGTAAGGTATGGAAAAAAAACAAATAGAATACTAACTATAGGCAAGAGCTGAGTGTAATGGAAACATCCAGAATACAATAAATATGTGACAAGAGCACAGCTTAATACAGAAGTTCCCAGAAAGGCAGCAATGTTGGTGCATCTTTTACAGCAAAAGTACATGGAATTAAAACATCTGAAAAAGTCCTTCCAGCACTACCTAAATTAGTTATGAAATTTAATTAAGAATTAATACTAGTAGCAGAAGAAGCCATGTTAGCTCATAATGGAAGTGATGTACAGACTCTCTAATTGGGATCCCACAGTATGGCAGCATTAACGGTTAGAAATAATGGGGACTTGGCAAAAAGGCAATGATAATCATTGGTCATTTATTGTATTGGTAGTTGCACATCATCCTTCTCCCCCCACACACACTGCTAATTCCAGAGAGACACTGCAGGAGCTCCACAGTGCCGGTGACTTCTAAACCAAACACACTGATATTACCTTCATCACTGAGGTCTATTTTAACCAAGTGAACCCAAAGACAGTTCTGCCTGAATTCCACCAGCATATTCATTTCTCTACCAGAGGTAAAAATACACGAGACTTGGTTTATACTAGCATAGCAGGTGCCTACAAATCCCACATTGGCCTCTCAAATCACTTAGCTGTAATGTTAATTCCAGCAAACGGTCAAAGCAGTTCTGAAGGTGGTGAAATCCTGACCTGAGAGTGCAATCTCTGCGCTGCAAAACTGCTTTGATCATAAGAACTGGAGAATATTCAGGGAGGCTGCTACCTATGGGAACCATGTTAATATCAAGGAATATGTGGATTCTGTGACCAGCTACATTAGAGAAGTGTTCTGAGGTTGCTAATATCACAAAACACATCCCAGTGAGGGCAAATCAGAAGCCATGGCTTACAGCAGAGGTCTGTGCCAGGCTGAGGGATCGTGATGCTGCTTTTAAATCGGGATGCAACAAATCTCAGGGAAGCAGGAACAGTGCTTTCCCACTCCATCAGAGAATTTACAGACATTCCAGAGAGTTTACAGCCATTTCTGCGATACCAGAGACACGCAGCACATGTGGTAAGGAATTCAGAGGATTACAGACTACAAGCCTACCCTGCTTATCAGTGAACATAAGAAATAGGAGCAAGAGTAGGCCATCTGGCCTGTCAAGCCTGCTCCACCATTCCACTAAGATCATGGCTTATCTGACCATGGACTCATCTCCAACAACCTGCCTTTTCCCCATAACCCTCAATTCCCCTACTATGCAAAAAATCTATCCAACCTTGTCTTAAATATATTTACTGAGGTAGCCTCCACTGCTTCATTTAGCAGAAAATTCCACAGATTCACCACTCTTTGGGAAAAACACACTCATCTCCGTCCTAAATTTACTCCCCCGAATCTTAAGTTTATGTCCCCCAATTCTAGTCTCATCTACCAGTGGAAACAACTTTCCTGCCTCTATCTTATCTATTCCTTTCATAATTATATATGTTTCTATAAGTTCTCCTCTCATTCTTCTGAATTCCAGTGAGTACAGTCCCAGTGTAATATTAAAAAGTTAGCATCTCGTAGGCTGCTTGTGACCCTGGCTATTTTTTGTAAGGGTTGTAGCAGCTATGAGCTTGAGAAAAAAGAGTATAGATGCACAAATGCTTTCCCATAAAATAAGCTAAGTATATGCAATCTGCGCTTAATTTTGGTTTTGCTTAGGGTAACGTATCATTGCTTGATTAATTGCTGTGAGAAACCTATTGTGCCTTGTATTCCTAATGGGACCTGCAAGATAAGCATAAAAAAAAGTGGCTATTTCCAAGGGCAGGAAGCTTTGGATGGTAAGACTGTGCCTGTCTGCATCCAGACACAGCAGCAATTAAAACTGTTAAACAAATAATTTATGATTGATAACTTTAACAATACTCATCTGTTAAGGGGGGGGGGGGTGAACCCACATCTATGTATGTGACTGCATGATATAAAAAGAACTGCATTTGCTTCAGGAGACAGAGAGCCTCCAAGCAGCCTCTGAGGGAGAGTGCTTAAGGAGGGTTCTCTCGAGTAACTTGCTAACAAAGAGTTAAAGTTACTTTCACCGTAGTACGTGGTGTCTTTGAATCGGGTAGATCGAAAGAAGTTTACAGCAATTTGGCGAGCCAGCCAGGAGCTCAAGACAAGGTACATCCATACAGACGGTGTCAGTGGTTGACTCTGTGGCAACGACCTGAGGTGGATGGGCCCACGAGGTAAGATTTACCTTGATCCCTCTCATTAGTTGACCACTTTGGTGACCCTTTTGTCTGACGGGTGACCCTCTGACGAGCTCCTGAAGAACCACAGTTAAACTACCCAAGTACTACAGTAACTAAGAGGGTGCGGTTAGAGTCCTCAATCTTAAGGTACCTGGGGTTAGAGTCCTCAATACTTTGAAGTATAGTGGATAATATTGTTTGAAAGTGCCTGTCTCAGACACCCTGCCTTAGACCGGTTGTTAAGAGGGGAAATCCCCCACACGAAGGTCAGGACCCTGAAGTGGGTGCAACACAGCACTAGGTTAAAAAAGGGTGAATAATTTGAATTCTGAAATGGTTCAGAACCTTGATAAATCAGGATCTAACACACCTTTATTTGATCTTTATAAAGACAACCTGGGGGATGAAAATGATTTTTGCAGACTGTCAGCGTCACTGAATAAAAAACTAGGGAATGAGATATAGCCACTAGGTGTCAGCTGGGATCTGGATAAATGCACCAAAGCAGAGGAAGCACTGTGGAAACGGGTCTGCAGAAAGGTGGAAAATATTAATGTCAACAGGGAGAAAGACATGAAAGGAACGAGAAGCGGGGAAGTAAAAGTGGTGATCGCAAAGGTGAAGCGGAGGTACCTCCTGACATGTTTGGTTTGCCCGTTGTTTCAAAATGGTGATGAGGATGAAACTGAGGAGAATTGGATGATCCACCCCACCGCTCCCATATACCCTCTGATCCCACGTACCTCTCAAAAGGACACAACAACCCCACCCTAGGAACAGTACTGTGACCCTGTTGCAACACAGACCAGGAGTCAATCAAAACAGAACAACCACCCTTAGCACACATTAGGGTTACAGGATGCTACCTCTGTGGCGCCTCTGATCATTGGCAAGGGGAATGTCCCTATCGCCAATAACAGTCCAGGCCCCTGGGTCAGCAGCGACCATTCACTGCCCATACCCCATTTTCTGCCTGACTAGTTGATCAGCCGGATACTGGCTTGATGTTCCCTGTCCTCCCTGTCCCCTCTGTCCCTGAAGAACAGCACATATTTAACCTACTAGTGGAAGGCAACAGTATCCCCTTTTTGCTCGATACTGGAGCAGCTACATCAACGCTTGAATCTTCCTGTATCAATCAACATGGTTTCAGGATGTCAGACACCTCAGTGACTCTGAGTGGCTTAATGGACCAAGAAAAATCCTACCCACTGACGAAACCCCTACAAGTCCAATTTGGGGTCCGACGGAGTAACAATTCAGTTCACCCAAACTCCAGACTTCGGAGTTAACCTAGCAGGGAGAACCCTGCTGTGCTCCCTCTGACTTAAATTAAAATGTCTTGATGCTAGAATTACTATTAGTGCTCCTGACTCCAGAAGGACTTTTTTGGGTCTACCATTCTCCTCAGTGGTGGGCTGTAGACCTTCGGTCCGGAGATTTCAACCCACCCCTGAGGTGCCTGACCCAAATGCAACACTGGGAATGACCCCTCAGGGGTCTCACAGGAATCCAAAACCCCTTTGTGGGCAGCATGGTCAGCATTATTGTTCTGGAGACATAAAGGGTAAAGAGGAAGCAGCATTATTAGTTCAGGTGCCTACTGAGATACAGAGTCAGTTGGGTCTTGTGTTCCCCCCCACCCCCCACATAACCTTATCAGTGGCTGTGGGACACAAGCCAAAGGAGTTAGGGTTTCTAACCTGCTGACTGCAGGAACAGGCAGACCCAAGCCTCCTTGGAACTCCCCAGATGTTACCAGATGGAATTTTGACTTATTACCTTACCCCTTTCTCGGTTACAGGCTGGGTCCATTGTCACCAGTCTCACCGTCTCGCCTCGGATGAGCCAGCCCTGACTTATGGGCTGCATCGAAGGTTGAGGTAGGACTAACCTCTACGGCCCCAGTGCAAATTCAGTACAGCTGCCCCCCATTCCACAATACCCCCTTCGGAAGGATGCTATTGAGTGTCACTTCCCTGGTGTACTCCTTTTGCAAACAGGGTATCTTGGTCCCTTGCCAATCACCTTGTAACACCCTTTTCTACCCGTCCCCAAATCTGGATAGACAGGAGTGGCGCCTGGTACAAGATTTATGGAAGATAAATGAAACAGTTGAACCTTTACATCCTGTCACCCCCAACCCCGCCACCATTCTTAGTAATGTCCCTGCGGTGGGTCAATGATTGGAACAGTCCAATTAAAGGATAATGTGAAAATAATGGAGCATGTGAAAGGCCCTGCCCCGATGAAAGCTACAATTATTAGTAAGCAACGCAGTGGTTTAATTATTGAAATACATATGTTTCTTTAGTGTTTTATATGCATAGAAAGGTAAAATATATACTATATACTAAGACAAATGTCTGACTACCTGACGCTAAATAATACCAGAGTATCTGTTCCGACTTGCATACAAATCCAACTTAAAGACAGACTCAGGAACAGAACTCATTTGTAACCCGGGGACTGCCTGTATGTAGAAAGATGCAAACAGTCCCTCAAGCAGGAACAAACGAAAAACATTACTGCTGAAATGGTAAGAGACTGCTAAAAGATTAGCTTTTACTCGTTACATGTATATAAAAATCACCCAGTGAAGAATATATTATGCATTAAATCAGAGGATTGTTCTGGGTAGCCTGCAAGTGTCACCACGCTTCCAACGTAACAAGCCCACTACTCACAAAGCCTAACAGTACGACTTTGAAATATGGAAAGAAACCGGAGCACCTGCCTTTGGAATTCTTGCACAAAGGAGATGGAAGCAGAGGTTTTAATATTTTTAATGACAGAGATAGTTGGAACATCATTACCATAAGAGCACAGGAATGTAAATTTGTAGTTACTGACAGATAAACAGGACTTTTTTTTAATTAAGTTGACAAAGTGAGTTTGAGAGAGCCAGTGATCTATTTCTGCTCTTAATCCTTATATCAAGGAGGTGTGACAACTAAGAAACGGAAATTAAACTAGGAAAAGGAAACTAATGGAATTGTTCATTTAGAGGTTTTAAATACAAGAACTTAAGAAATAGGAGCAGTAGGCAATCTGGCCCGTCGAGCCTGTTCCGCCATTCAATTAGACCATGACTGACCTCGCCATAGTCTCATCTCTACCCACCTGACTTTTCCCCATAACCCTCAATTCCCCAAATATCACAAATATATGAAATGATTATATAAAAATAGCTATTCTAAAATACTTCCTGAATAATGGTCAAAGGGGAATGATCAAGAAAATAAGGATTCTATTAAGTAATGTGGCCTCACAATGCAAAAAGCAGATGACCAAAATTTAAATGATCGGTGCAACAAAACTTAAAGGCAGTTAATGTACTGACTCTTCAAAAGGAGCAATCTATCCAATCCAGTGTTATCATTTCCCTTATCCTCATTCTTCCTCTGAAAATATGGAGTTCTTTTCAAATTATGCGCTATTTTGCACTTAAGTGCACTCTATATGGTTCAGGCAGGTGGGGCACATCAGCCTTAGACGGCAGCCGCCTTGGAGAAGAAAAACTCTGATTTTAAACCTCCGCTGCTTTGCGGCCATTCCCACCCATGGGAAAGGCTTCGGGAGTAAATCCCAAGGAAGAAATCCAGAGCCAGGGTTCCTAAGGCAGTTTGATGTAGATTACAACTTCACTCTGGCAACCTCTGTGACGACACTGGTGCCATCACTGGCATGTGATGTGAAATTTGTTAACTTAGCAGCAGCAGTTCAATGCAATACATAATATAGCAGAGAGAAAAAATAATAATAAATAAAAAATAGTAAACAAGTAAATCAATTATGTATATTGAATAGATTAATTTAAAAAAGTACAAAAACAGAAATACTGTACATTAAAAAGAAAGTGAAGTAGTGTCCAAAGCTTCAATGTCCATTTAAGAATCAGATGGCAGAGCGGAAGTAGCTGTTCCTGAATCGCTGAGTGTGAGCCTTCAGGCTTCTGTACCCCCTACCTGATGGTAACAGTAAGAAAAGGGCATGCCCTGGGTGCTGGACATCCTTAATAATGGATGCTGCCTTTCTGAGACACCACTCCCTAAAGATGTCCTGGGTACTTAGTAGGCTAGTGCCTGAGGTGAAGCTGACTAGATTTACAACCTTCTTTCGGTCCTGTGCATTAACCCCTCCATACCAGACAGCGATGCAGCCTGTCAGAATGCTCTCCATGGTATAACTACCAAAGCTTTTGAGTGTATTTGTTGATACGCCAGATCTCTTCAACTTGAAGCTGCTCACTCCCTCCACTTCTGATCCATCTATGAGGACTGGTGTGTGCACCTTCGCCTTACCCTTCCTGAAGTCCACAATCAGCTCTTTCGTCTTACTGACGTTGAGTGCAACGTTGTTGCTGTGGCACATCCCACTAGTTGGCATATCTCATTCCTGTACGCCTTCTCGTCACCATTGAAATTCTACCAGTATCACCTGCAAATTTACAAATGGTATTTGAGCTATGCCTAGCCACACGGTCATGTGTACAAAGAAAGTAGAGCAGAGGCCTAAGCACGCACCCGAGGTGAGCCAGTGTTGATCGACTATATGCTGAGCTATAGTTGAACAGCATTCTGACATAGGTGTTTCTGTTCTGTAGGTGGTCTAAAGCTGTGTGGAGAGCCATTGAGATTGCGTCTGCTATTGACCTACTGTGGCAATAGGCAAATTGCAATGGGTCCAGGTCCTTGCTGAGGAAGAGTTCAGTCTAGTCATAAACAACATCTCAAAGCATTTCATCACTGTCAATGTGAATGTTATTGGGCGATAGTCATCAAGGCAGCCCACAATATTCTTCTGAGACACTGGTATAATTGTTGCCTTTTTGAAGCAAGTGGGAACTTCTGCCCATAGCAGTGAGAGGTTGAAAATATCCTTGAATACTCCCACTAGTTGGCTGGGACAGGTTTTCGGAGCCTTACCTATCGGGACCTTGGGCCTTGTGAGGGTTTACTCTTGCATTGAGTTCATCTGGCAGTGAAGCATCGCTGCCATTCATACTATTGGGTTTTGCTTTGTAGGAAGTAATGTCTTGCAGACACCAGTCCACCGATTCAAAGCAGTCCTGTAGGTGCCCCTGTGCTTCTCTTGTGCAAACCTTCTTGGTCCTCACTACTGGTGCTGCAGTCTTCAGTCTCTGCCTATACTCAGGGAGTAGAAGAACAGCCAGATGATCAGACTTCCTGAAGTGAGGGCGTAGAAGAGCATGTTAGGAATTCTTGATGGTACTGTAGCAATGGTCCAGTGTGTTGTTTCCTCTGGTATTACAAGTGATCTGTTGATGGTAATTGCTTAGTGATTTTTTCAGACTGGCCTTTGTTAAAATCTCCCAAAACGATGGTGAAGGTGTTAGAGTGCACCGTTTCATGCATGTTGATCCTATTGCTCAGATCATCTAAAGCCTGCTTGACATTGGCCTGAGGTGGAATATCTTTACTGCTAGATATTCCAGGTCTGGTGAGCAGAATTGTGGCAGCACTGATATATTTGTGCACCAAGAAGAGTTGATCATGGGGCATACTCCTCCATCTCTGTTCTTTTAGAGGCTCTACAGATCTATCCTGATGGTGTATAGTAAACCCGTCAATCTGAATCGCTGCATCTGGTACGGGAGAAGGTCAACCAGGATTCCGTGAAAGAAAGGACACACGCTGTCCTAATGTCCCTCTGATTCAGCAATCTAGCTCTGAGATCATCGATTTTATTCACCAGAGACTACATGTTTGCCAGCAAGATAGTCAGTATAGGGAGCTTAAAATCCCGTTTCCTCAAACGCTCGTAATCCTGATCTGCGACCGCGCTTCCTCTAAGGTTTTCTCCATGGGCATTTCCAACCACAGACTGTGTTGTTTCCATCTTTTTAAAGCAGTGATAGTTTGTTTAAATGCACTAAGACATCTTTGTTGACTGTACTGACCTTGGAAGTAGTTGTGCTTTTTAGCTGTAACAGGCTGAAATGGGAATATTTAATCATATCCATTGAGAGTACTGCTGCTACTTGAGTCGTGCCTAGGCGCTTTAGAATACATAAACCCCCAGACTTATTTCCTGTATTTATCCAGCTTCACAACAAAACTCACTCAGGTGAAATACCCTGTCGCTGCACGACATCCATTAAATGGTCTTTCCTGCTCTCCTTGTTCTGTTAATTATTGAATCTGTTCATTTGTTAATATTTAAGTTTGATAGGTTACAATAGGTACATTTAATGTCAGAGAAATGTATACAATACATATCCTGAAATTCTTTCTCTTCGTAAAGTACTTGGAATACTGTGTCCAGTTCTGGTTGCCTCACTATAGGAAGGATGTGGAAGCATTGGAAAGGGTACAGAGGAGATTTATCAGGATGCTGCCTGGTTTAGAGAGTATGGATTATGAACAGAGATTAAGGGAGCTAGGGCTTTACTCTTTGGAGGAGGAGGATATGAGAAGACATGACAGAGGTGTACAAGATATTAAGAGGAATAAACAGAGTGGACAGCCAGCGCCTCTTCCCCACGGCACCACTGCTCAGTACAAGAGGACATGGCTTTAAGGTAAGGGGAGGGAAGTTCAAGAGGGATATTAGAGGAAGGCTTTTCAGAGAGTGGTTGGTGCGTGGAATGCACTGCCTGAGTCAGTGGTGGAGGCAGATACACTAGTGAAATTTAAGAGACCACTAGACAGGTATATGGAGGAATTTAAGGTGGGGGGGTTATATGGGAGGCAGGGTTTGAGGGTCAGCACAACATTGTGGGCCGCAGGGTCTGTAATGTGCTGTACTATTCTATGTTCTATGAACACCCACGTAAACAGAGGAGTGCCCCAAAGAATGAATGACAGATAAATGCTAGAACCCCAAAGCTCCCCAGCACCCCCTTCCAAGCAGAAGCAAAGCGACGGCCCCCTCACCCACCAGCCAAAAAGCTTCAGCATCCTCCACTGACCACACAAGCATGCAGCAAAGCATCAATATAAACGCAGTACCCCAGACTGCTCATTCACCCAGTATTCGACATACCACATGCGCTCTCTCCCCTAATAAGGGGAAAAGAGGTTTCCCCTATCAGCAAGTGGGGAGGCATAACAAACAACTCGCTGATTTAGAGAGGTGTTAAAAGTCTGTTGTGTCACTTCTTCTGTCCTCTGAGCTGAAAGATTACTGACATTTGTGTAGGTGACTGTTCTGCTAATTGTTGTTTGCTCATTGCTGTTTGCACTATTGTCTTGTAAATTGTTGGTTGCTATTCTGTTGTCTGTTACTGTATTAGCCTGTTTTATGCTTGACACTGAATCACAATGAATTCGGGAATGTTTCACATACTGGTAATAAATTATTCTGATTTTATCACTTTTAAACCTTTATTGAAAACTTCAATCTTGATCTCAAAGAGATCAGAATTTTTCACAATCATTCATGGCTATAACTTAATTAACACATTAATGGCCAAATTTGTGGCCTTACTAAAAGCTCGTGCAAATAAAACAGCGCAAAAGGTGGATCTGTGGTTTCTTTTCTCCAAGGTGAGCACAATTTGCTTTATGCTAAATTGAAAGCCTAGGGTTCTGCAGGAAGGAGTGTTCAAGTGCCCCAATGAAGGGTGAAAACAAATAAAAGGAAATGTGCTGCATCTCCTGTATGAAAGGGGAATGAAAGTTGGTGAATATGGAACAGTGAAGCAGAATTGCATCAGAATAGTACCTTCAAATTGTTCTGGAATAGGATGGAAGGGTGCGTCATGATTTCTTTTACAGTGAGGATTACCACGTGTTCTCATGAGTTTACTGATTTCTGCTATTCACTCTGGAAACCGGCAATCACCACTAACTATAAAACTGGTTGACATAAAATAATTGCAACCTAATTAATTTCTTTCATATGTTCAAGTGAACTTGCATGTGATGAGAGTGTCTTGGACCTCCAGGTAGTCCACAGCAGGGGTGATTGATAAGTCTGTGGCCATAGGACGAAGGAGATGAGTTATACAGCTCCAGTTACATGCACGTGCAGTTCTGAGTGATTATGCAGAAAGTTTGAAATTAATAACTAATCTTCTACCTTAGGCCATAAATTTATCAATCACTCCATGCTGTGGACCACTTCTGGAGGTCCACGACGCCGACTTCTACAAAGAAGGGATCCGTATGCCCCACGACCACTGAACTAAGTGTGTAAATGTAGGAGGGGACTACATTGAAAAATAAATGTGCTAGGTTTTCTGAAATTGATTCCTTCTACCTTAGGCCACGAACTTATCAATCACCCCTCGTAAATATGGTTCCTTTGTAGGACCTCACGTAACTCCACAGACAATAACTTATCTTTAAAATACATAATGTCTACTGATATTGTACTGTCAACCAGGAGTTGGACTCTTAATCAAATTACTCAGCAAACATTTATTTAAACAAAACATTACAGCAAACAGGCTGCAGATTCTATGTAAAAAGTATGGATACAGTAAACAATACATTTCCAAAATATCTTTCCCTGATAAAAGCCTATTTATTCTGAAAAGATGCAGGGAAATTCTATAATGTCAGCAGAAAGCATAGAGTGCAGGGTATTAACAAAGAAACTGGAAAGTCAACTCTGGTCCCTGAATGGCATCTATGTTCTGGCAGAGCACTCACTGCAACAGCCAATTTACTCACAATGTCCCACATAATACAAACTCAAGATTCAACAGTTTTTAATATCATTTCCAGTACACGTGTAAAAGAGATTGAACTGTTACTCCAGATGCAATGCCGCAAACAAAAAACACTAAGGAGCACCTTAGTAAAATAAAACACAATAGGTGTAAATATATTAAATAGCTTCTATACACTGATTGTATGTCCATGAAGTGATGCTAGACACAGGAGTGATGTTCAGAAGGTGACACTGAAAGGAAATGATAAAGTTGTAGTGGTGGGGAGTTAAGAGTGGGAAGATTTTGCTCAGCTTTTCTGCTTCGGTAAAGTAACTCTTTTTGAGTGTGGTGACCCTGCCACGTAGACTCCTCTGATGGAAGTGGTACAAACAGTCCATGAACAGAGTGGGTGGGGTCCTTCATAGAATCGTTGGCCTTTCCCAGCATTTTTCTACAAATACGTCTTGATAATGGTGCCGATGATGCATTTGGCAGTTTTGACTATTTTTGAGGAATAATCAGATGAGCAACACGGTGCGTCAGGTCGCATCAATGGTGGGAAATGGACACAAACTTTACAAGTTGAGATCCTTCATATGGACTTGATTTCAACATTTAAGAAAAGTTTGGATAGGTTCATGGATTGTAGGGATATGGAGGGCTGTGGTCTCAGTGCAGATCGTTGGGAGTAAGCAGCTGAAATGGTATGGCCATGGACTAGATGGGCAGATGGTCCTGTTTCTGTGCTGTATTTCTCTTTGACTAGAAAGAAAAGAACAGCCAGTATAAAAATGTGATGGGGGAAGGGAAGGTGGAGCAAGAGTTGGCAAATGGATCTAGGTGAAAGAGCGGGTAGAGTGGGAATGATAAGTGGAAGTGACAAAGGGCTGAAGTAAATGGAATTGAACAGGACAGGTTGTTGGGACAGTGGGATAATGCACTGAGCTGAGAGGAACTGGAGAAATGAATGTGTGGGTAATGGGCACATTGAGAGGGAGGGGAGGAGCAAGTAGGGGTGATGCAACTAGTGGGATAGAGGCGAAGGGGAAAATCAATTAATTGTTTCAATCGAAGATATTTGTACTTGTATTTGTATTTACATTATTTCTTACATCCAAGGGAGTAAAAAATCTTAATGTTGCATCGCCTTCACAATGTACAAGCAATGAAGAGGGTAAATGTGGGAGGATATTGCCCAAACACTTGATTGTAGCATACACAAAATGCTGGAGGAACTCAGCAGGGCAGGCAGCATCCATGGAAAAAAGTACAGTCGCTTCTTGGCCTTTTGGCTGAGATCAAATGTAGTCAACATTTCAGGCCAAGATCCTTCAGCAAGACTGGAGAAATGTATACATGCATGCAGAGTCAGATGTGCAATCAGATCAACGTGTATTGATAAATCTGATGGCCTGATGAAAGAAGCTGTTCCAGAGTCTGTTGGCCGTGGCCTTAATGCTGCAGTAACAGTTGTTAGACGGTAGCAGCTGAAACAGTTGGTGGTTAGGGTGACTGGAGTCCCTGATGATCCTCCAGGCCCTTTATACGCACCTGCTGCTGTAACTGTCCTGAATAGAGGAGAGTTCACATTCACAGATGCACTGGGCTATCCACACCACTCTCTGCAGTGCCCTGCAATTAAGGGTAGTAGTTTCCATAACAGCCAAGGACACAGCCAGTCAGGATGCTAATGATGGTGCCCCTGTAGAAAGTCCTGAAGATTTAGGGTCTCATGCTGAACTTCAGCTGTCCGAGGTGAAAGAAACGCTGCTGTACCTTTTTCACCACAAAGCAGTACATACAGTTCGGGTGAGATCCTTGGTAACGTGTATACCAAGGAACTTGAAACTACTCATCCTCTCAACTACAAGTCCCATTGATGTCAATAGGGGCTAGCCTGTCTGTTTTTCCTGTAATACGTGATCAACTGCTTTGCTTTTTAGAGCATATTCAACTCTGGTAATGGACTACTTGGACCTCATCATCAAAGACAATCAGGCACTGCAAACCTGAGATTATGAACAACAACAGCATGACTTAGCCAATTTACTATCTTGACAGTATCAGTTCATGGGTAATTTCAGTTATCAAGAATATAAATTTGAATACAGATTGGTTATAATGGAAAATTAAATCATATCACCAAGTGTGAAAACAAACAAAAAAAGACACCTGTGTACTTGCTCAGGTTAAGAGAACACATTGACTACATACCTTAGGGAAATGAACTGTGTGATGGGAAAAACAAGGAATTGCCAGGTAATACAGAACCTAACTCAAGCATCAGAATCAGGCTTGTACCATTGATATTCGGCATGTAAACTATGCTGCAGCCTATATTTGTAATTCTTAACTTTAAAAGTTTCAATGTCTTCAACTGAATATTTTTACTAAAGATCAAATTTTGTTTGCATCATATTCTTCCTCCTATTGAAAGTATCTTTTGGAATAGAGCATATTCTTTAAAGTTCATTACTTTAAACAAAAGCTCTCCAGTACAACTCCAAAGTCAGAGGTATGCAATACACCTTCAGCAGTAGAATGGTGTAGTACAGGGGTCAGCAACCTTTTTGCCTCTGTGGGCCAGATCGCGTATTAATGAGCGGATGGTGGGCCAGATAAATGCCAAAAAAAAATTTGAAATATGGGAATTATCCATTTAAATACATCTAATTATGTATTGCCTCAAATTAATGAATAATGCATGCTAGAAAATCATTTGTGCTTAAGGTTGCCTACCCCGGTGTAGTATTTTCATTGATTAGGTTGCTTACTTCCAAATATTTAGTTAAAACACATTTCTGAATTTTTTCAAAAAACACAATTCAGTGCTGAAAAACGTTAACAAACTTGTAGCTTTTATAATACTATCGTTAAAGACTTTTTTCTCTGATTACTTTTGCCAGTCCTTCATCTACCAAAAACTTCCGTATCTAGTAAAAGTGTTTGCAGATCAACCTGGTACATTGTAAATACAGTATATTATAAATGAGGAAATTCTTTGTAATGAAACCATGAATAAACATGAGAAAATCTGCAGATACTGGAAATCCAGAGCAACACACAAAATGCTGTACGAACTCAGCAGGCCAGGAAGCATCCATGAAAAAGAGTAAACAGCCAACATTTCAGGCCAAGACACTTCATCAGGACTGGTTTTCAACAGTCAGCTTTAGTGCAATATCTGTCAGCAAATGGGTTGTCAAAGAGGATTTGTCATAAATGCAAATTTCCCAGAAATACATTTGCAAGAAGAGAGGTTTTAAATTAGCATTTTGATGGGGTGGGGGTAGAGGAAGATTTGTATGCACAGTTAAATGATCCACCACAATCATCCTTAAATATCGAATGAACAGTCATGGTCACTCATAATATATCAATAAAATAAAGTGAATTTTAGATTAACTCCTAGCTTTTTCCTTAAACATAATATTCAGAAGGGAAAATTACTCTGACTAAAGTTCTCTCACTCACATAGCCCTTGCTGCAAGTCAAGTTTTCTCCAAACATAAAGCACAAATACATATGTAATGTCAATCTCGTCTGAAAAGATGTATAGAATCCTGTTGTAAATTCAAGATCCCCATTGACTCCTGAGTATTGTTGGCTCACAACCCCTCAAGTCAGAGAAGAAATATTCAGGATGGTACTGAGAACCTTACATTTTCTTATTAGGGCAATGCAGAAGCTGTGTAAATGGTGAAAGCAATGCACCCATCTACTATCTTCCACCTATCTAAGAGTATCTAACTGGCCTCATTAGCTACTCTGGAACCTTGAAAAACAGATTGAACAAGTCCACTTCAATCCCAAAGGAAAAACAGCACTATTATTTCTCCTAATCACAAATAAGCATGAAATAATCCTGAGCAACATACACAGAATGCTGGAAGTAAAAACAGATGACATTTTGGGCCAAGATCTTTCTACAGGACTGGAAAGGAAGGAGGAAGATGCCAGAATAAAAAGGTGAGGGGATGATAAGGAAGACTAGCTAGGTGAGGGTGAAGCCATAGTGAACAAAGGTAAAGGGCTGGAGAAGGAGGAATCTGAAAGGAGAGCATAGTAGACCATAGGAGAGAGGGTAACATGGGAATTCATAATTAAATTGTTTTAAACAACCAATAATTTATTAAGAAAATATTTTGAGTCTATAAATCCTATTTGACACCAAATACTACATTTTATAAAAAGGTCATCACCAAAATAATGATTCTGCCTTCCACTACAATTCTAAAATATTGGTACCTGGCATCTTTCAAAGCATGATAGATGGACCTTCCAAACAAACTTACATATTGTAAATTGAGCTTATGTTTAGAAAGTAAAAAAAAGCGACCTAGGCGGTAATACCATAAAGTTTTCACTTCAGCCTTACAGTAAAATACATCCAACCCGTCATATTTATTTTAAATTAACCTGCGCTATTGGGGCTTATTTCGTGAACAAAGGTACTTCTGTGACACCCTGCACATAAAAGGAATAGGTAAATTTAAGTGATTTCCCTCACCACCCCCTCGTTGCTATGAACGAACAGATCAAAATAAGAGAACAGTCTTACAATGTTGCAATGTCGATAAGTTTAATATGAGATGTGAATGTCAACATAGAAATATCAGGAACCCTACTAGCTCAGTAGTGACAACGAACAATGTTATATTAACAGAATTGTAACCTTGCGGGTTTGCCATTCTGGCGCCGAAAAGACTGTACTGTAATTGACTATAGCTTAATTGCAATGGGCACAAATCTAAACCAGCCTGAATAAAGCGCGGGCTGAAGAGAAAATCTTTAAACTGTTAAACTGTGTAAAATCCGTGCAGAGCCGCATAATCGAAGTCAGCGTCGCAATTACGCGAGAAATAACTTAAAAGACATTTTAGGAAGCCGTGTGCGGCGATAACACAAGAGGTATCCAACAATTACAGATTTAACGCTGGCACAGACCGCTATCTAAACCAGTTTTCCAATACAAAAACAACATAGGCCGCAATAAAATAAGTTACTCTCCTCCTGGCTCAGCTGCTTCTCAGTACGAGAAATAGAGAATAACGCGGCAACTCGAGGTCGAGGCCTCATCCACTGACGCCATTTTACCCGCAACGCTAAGGCTATTTCAAGAGGAAAGGGTACTCTATCTGCCGGTTTGCTCAGCTTTCCTCCCGCCCTTAAACGACAGCGCAGAAGCCCCGGACTCGGGAGACAGGCCGAGGCCCGAATCCGGGCCCTCACTCCTCCGCGTAGGCGCTGACGTCCGCGTCCCTCCTCCACCACAAATAAAACCCTTAACGTCCGGTTGCTGCGGACCACAAAACACGAACGCTTGCAGCCGTCACTTACGATGAAAGGTGCACTGCACGACCGCAGCCAGACTGCTTGCTTTGCGTTGCTTCCCCTCGCCCGTCGGTGCAGACGCCGCTCCGCACAACACCGCGGTACCCGCAGCCTGCGCTCGACAAGATGGCGGCAGCCGCTGCCACTTCCCGCCCAAAGAGGTTCAAACGCACCGGATGTTTACTGTGCGACGGCTGGAGGAGGGGAGAGTGAGGGTGGGTAGTGACGTCAGGCGGGGCAACAGTGAGGGTGGGGAGTGACGTCAGCCGGGGCAACAGTGAGGTCAGGGGGATAGAGAAGGGAGAGACATCAGATGGGGCAAGTGTGCAGTCAGGGGGGAATAGAGCAGGGAGAGTTGGGAGGGGAGAGATGTCAGACAGGACAAGAGTGACGTCAGGGGGATAGGTGGGGTGGGTGGGGAAGGAGAGAGAGAGAGACATCAGATGGGCCAAGAGTGCAGTCAGGTGGAATAGAGGAGGGAGAGTGGGGAGAGAGTGACAGCAAGTGGGGCAAGAGTGAGGCCATGGGATAGAGGAGGGAGAGTGGAGAGGTAAGAGATGTCAGACAGGGCAGGAGTGACATCGGGGGGAATGGGGGAAAGTGAGGGTGGGGAAGGGGAGAGAAGGGTGTCAGATGGCAAGAATGAGGTCAGAGCGGATAAGGGGAGAGAGGAAGGGTGGGGATGGGGAGAGTGAGGTCAGATGAATACACGAGGAGAGACTGAGGGAGGGGAGGGGGAGAGAGTGATATCAGATGGGGCAAGAGTGAGGTTAGGAGAACAGATGGGGTGAAAGTGAGGGGAAGGTGAATAGACAGGTCATGAGTGAGATGAGAGGGAACAGACAAGTGAGGGTGAGGGGAGGATTTAAGTCATAGGAGAGCAAAGTGAGGGGAAGGAGACCTGATGATGAGAAAAATGGCATTTTCCAGATTACATGAGGAAATCTGAAGATGCTGGAAATTCAAGCAACACACACAAAATGCTGGTGGAACACAGCAGGCCAGGCAGCATCTATCGGAAGAAACACTGTCAAAGTTTTGGGCCGAGACCCTTCGACAGGACACCAGATTTTCCAGATTATTAGGGTTTTTAATTATGGGTGATGTCTTCGTGAGGCACCACTTAACCAGCAGTTTCCATCATTGAGGACCCTCAATATCTAGGACGTACCCTCTTCTCATTCCTACCAGTCAGAAGAGCTTGAAGACCCACATTTAGGAACAATTTCTTTCCACTGCCATCAGACTTCTGAACAGTCCATGAACACAACCTAATTTTATTACACCATTTGTTTTTGTAAGTTACAGATATTTATGTCTTCGCACCGTACTACTTCCAGAAAACAACAAATTTCATTATAATGAAATATGTCACTTATAATAAATCTGATTCTGAAAGAGTGAGAGGGAACCAGAGTGACAGAAGGAGAATGAGCAAAAGAAGGAAAGATAAATTATTGTTCTATGGACTTAATGAGTATGCCTGCAAGAAAATGGATCTCAGGGTTCAAAGGTTAAAAGATTCATTTTACTGTCAAAGCAGGTATGTTTACAAATCTGTTATTTGCCTTCACCAGATAGCCATTAAATACAGAAAGACTATGGGTGCTGATGAAAGAAAAGATATCAACTCCCTCCCTAAGGCATGAAAAAGAAAAAGAGACAAAACTCACAGACTCCAAAATCCCACCCCACGGCAAATAAAACAGTGAAAATAACAATTTCTGACTGCCTCACCCACAGAAAAGAACAGCAACAGTAACAATCCCTGTCCCCCTCATTTGCAAAAAACAACAGCACTATGTTACGAATGTGGAGCAACTCTGCTGGGCCGAAGGGCGCAAAGTCGCCCCCTCCTTTTTGAGAACCACAAAATTGCTATTATTTTGGGTCTGATACCCAGGAAATGAGAGAGATACACATCATGTCAGTAATGAGAGAGAGAGATGCAGGATCACAGCAAAGGCAGTTGTTATAGACAATGCAGAATACACAACAAGGTGGAATGTCTCCTAACAAAGCAGAACGGAACCACTAATTACTGCTATTGTCTCTTGGAGAAGGAATTGTGTATTGAGTACTGTACTATTCATTGAAGCCCCTCAGGGGACAACCAGAATGGTCTGGTTGAAGGATTGCATCATCCCAACCTGATTGACATCTGAGACCCCATGAGTGAGGATAAAAAGTCGGGTCTGGGGAACACCCCTCAGGTGCACCAGGAGAAACGCTAGAAATCCAGTGACAGCGTTTTATAGTGAAAGCCGGTGAGAGCTCGTGTGTGTCCTCCCTTGCCTGGGTGGCGGGCTCATTACGGAAGAACGGTTTAGCTAAAGGAGAGGTCACACTTGAACGGCCACAACAATGAGACACCTGACGGATCGAAATCATAAATGAAGGTTGGCAAAAAAACAATAGCGGTAACTGTTCCCATTCTTCTATCTCTCTCTCTCTCCAACAATTGCAACACAGCGACAAACAAACACTGCAGCCTGTGTGAACTGAAACGAACTTTATATTTCCATTGGACAATTCATTATCCCCTAGACAACAATAGAGCTTATTTCTTATTGATTATTATACCTGCACTTTTAGGTTTAGTATTGACGACGGATATTATCTGTATATTTGCATTGATATTATTTTTGTGTATTTTTGCTAATAAATACTGTTAAAAATAGTATCACCAGATTCCAAAGGACGCCTCTACTTTTGCTGGTAAGTAACCCAGTTACGGGTTTCGTAACAACTATAATACCAAACCCCCAACTCTCCCACTCTTACACACAAAAAATTAACAGATCACTCACCTGCCAATTATCCACAAGAAAGAAAACAACAAAAAACTTAAGGAAACCAATATGAAGTACAGTCCACTGTGTTAACAACCAGCATAACCTCAGGATGTGCTGGGTCAGCCCACAAATGTCACCATTGATGGCCTAATAGATAATAACGAAGCAGCCTACAGAGCAGAAGTCATCACCCTGACACAATGGTGTCAAGAAAACAACCTCTCCCTCAATGTCGCAAAAATAAGGGAGCTGATTGCGGACTACAGGAGGAAGACAGGCTATTGACTTCAATGGTTCTGGGGTTGAGAGGGTGAACAGCTTTAAGTTCCTTGGAAAACACATCACTGAGGATCTCACATAGACTGTATATAATGGCTGTGTGGTGAAAAAGTCACAACAGCACTTCTTTCACCTCAGATGGTTGAAAAAGTTTGGTATGGGCCCCCAAACTCTAAGAATTTTCGATAGGGGCACAATTGAGAGCATCCTGACTGGCTGCATCACTACCTGGTATGGGAACTGTACTTCCCTCAATTACAGGACTCTGCAGACAGCCCAGCCCATCTGTAGATGTGAATTTCCCACCATTCAGGATATTTACAAAGAAGTATGTAAAAACAGCCCGAAGGATCACTGGGGATCCGAGTCACCCCAACTACAAACTGTTCCAGGTTCTTCTATCTGGAAAACAGTACAGCAACATAAAAGTCGGGACCAACAGGCACCCAGACAGCTTCTTCCACCAGGCCATCGGACTGCTTAATTCATACTGATACAATTGTGTTTCTATATTATATTGACTATTCTGTTGTACATACTACTTATTATAAATGACTATAAATTGCACATTCCACATTTAGACAGAGACTTCACGTAAAGATTTTTACTCCTCTTGTATATGAAGCATGTAAGTAATAAAGTCAATTCAATTCAATATATTCTGGCACCAATACAGCAGAGAAAGAAGGTGAGTGAGAGGCAGAGAGGAAAGAGAGGGAAAGGGGAGGGAGGGAGAGCCTGGACACTAGTTTCTGTGATTGCAAGGATCACCGCTGGAAGCTGAGATGTACAGTGAAACAGAACAGAAACAGCTCATTTGGCTCAGCTTGTCCATGCTGACCAAAACGTCTTAGTAAACTAATCTCATACACCTGTCCAAACGTAGCTATTGTACTCACCTCTACCACTTCCACTTGTTCCATATATGACGCATTCTCATTACACTCTGCAGAAAGAGGTTGTTGTCCCTTTTAAATGTCTCACCTTTTTGCACTCCAGCTCTTGATTCCCTTTCCCTGAGTAAAAGAATGTGTGAAATTCACCTTATCTATGCTCCTTCATGATGTTGCTCACCTCCGAAGTTCAGCTCTCAGGCTCCAACATTTCAAGCAACAAAGTCCTGGCCTGCCCAGCCTCTCCCACTACCTCATGCCCTTGAAGCCTGGCAACATTCTTCTTCCTTTTACTCCTTACAGTTTAGTGAAGTCTTTCTTGTCATGGGGTAACCAAAATGGTACACAATACTCCACGTGGGGCCCAAGTTCAACGTTCAAAGTAAATTTATTATCAAAGTACATGTATGTCACAATATACAACCCTGAGATTCATTTTCTTCCAGGCATTCACAGTAAGTACAAAAAACACAATGGAATCAATGAATAACAACACACAACAAAACAGACAACCAATGTGCAAAAGTCAACAAGCTGTGCAAATACAAAAAAAACCCAAAACAAAATGATATTAAGGCTCTACATGGGGAAATCTGCAGATGCTGGAAATTCATGCAACACACACGAAATGCTGGTGGAACGCAGCAGGCCAGGCAGCATCTATAGGGAGAAGTACAGTCGACGTTTCGGGCCGAGACCCTTCGTCAGGACCCTTCGACTGTACTTCTTCCTATCGATGCTGCCTGGCCTGCTGTGTTCCACAAGCATTTTGTGTGCATTGCATGATACTAAGGCTCTCTATCGGTTGGGGTCAGCCATGGATGTTGCATGATGTCCCAGCAGTCATACACAAACCAGGGCGGTATGATAAGGAGAGCTCAATGTTGTCTATGCAGCAGGTTTCCCTTCTCCACGCAACTGATGTATCCAAAGGAACAACAGAGACTGATACAATTAGGCACCACTGGCATTGCAGGTGTTGCCAGTCAGCACTGAATTCAATGCAAGACTGCCTAAGGGACTCCACCTCCAGATATTTCCTCTGGGGTTACTACTGAAGCTTTCCCCAAGTGTGAAAAGCCACAAGGCAACAGATGTTTAAGATCAAAACTTTCCTTCTGAATGAGCTGCCAATCATGGCTGACAAGCCCCATCTGCCTGAAGTAACTGTTTTTCTTAAGGTGCCAGTAGCCTGCCTTTGCCTTTTCTCCTGTCAGTAAAAATAGTTCTGCCAAGCTTAGTAGTTAAGCCACATATGAAGGCTAGGAGCTAGACTTGGTTTTCAGAGGCTATTTGAATAATTGCCATTGGGAGCATTTAATAGGTATTGAGAGCTTATTCCCACTAACACCCCGGGCAATGACAAACTTAAGGAACCAAAAATATTTTTATTATTACCAAGTTTGTTAATAATACTTTAATAATCAAGGCTATTTGAAAGGTCTCAAATAGTGTCTGTCAACCAAATCCAACTCCTGCCCTTCACGTGTGGCTTTGCTACTAAGCCCAGTGGAACTGTTTCTATTGACAGGAGAACAGGCAAAGGCAAGTTACTGGCGCCTTAAAACCAGACACTTTGGGCAGATGGAGCTCATCAACAGCAGTTGGCAGCTCATCTAGTAGAAGGCAAACTCCAGTCTCAAACCTCCACTGCCTTGTGACTAGGCCCACTCATGGGGAAGGCTTTGGGAATAAACCTCGAGGGAAAATTCCAGAGTTGGAGCCTGTATGGCAGTCCTACATTGAGTTCCATATAATACTGCCTCAGGCTTGCATATGTAGACAGCTAGGTTGCAATATCCACGGTCAACTCTGACCAATGGAGGCCTCAGCAGCAGCATTATTATCTAAGAGACGGATCACCTCATTGGCAATTTTGGCTGAGCTGGTTATGAATGCTTCAATCTAGTCTTTGGTAACTGCATTCAGGGTCCTGACTCTGCTGAGCACAGCAGTGTTCTTGGAAATTCCTCTGACATGCTGTTCAATGCTCTCTACCATTCATGTTTTGACTTGTGTTTATTGTTTACATTTTTAAACACTTTGAATCCCATTTTCTGAATTGCAGCTCATCATACTTATTTTACTTTCATATTCCATTTTGTTCTCTATCTGTCTTCCACCTCACCAATCAAATTTTTGTGATAACCTTCCTTTTTCTCATTTTAGTAGTTATATTTAGTTAACCACAAAGCTCTCATTTACACTTTGTGGTAATAAGTCTACATTCGAAATATTTCCTTTTTTTAAGATCCTTTATTGCATAATTTTTGCTTTTGCCTAACAACTTTTGATAACAATCTACTCGAGTCATGTTCTTCCTCAAATCTTTCTTGCTGCCGCCTGTAACGGGTTTGTACGTTTCCCCATGACTGCATGGGTTTCCCTTGGCTGCTCCAGTTTTCCCCCAGAATCCAAAGGCGTACTGTACTAGTTTTGATAGTTTAATTGGACAATTATAAATTGTCCCATAGTTAGGCTAGGATTAAATTGGGTGTTGCTGAGTGGCGCAGCAAAAAGGATCTTTCTGCACTGTTTCTCAATAAAATTAAAAAATAAATAAATCTCTCATTATACTTCTGCCATATAAGTATTTTTAATTTTGTTGACTTTAAACAGGGATTCTGACATTTCTGTCATTCTGTTTCATAGATGTCTGTGAAGAGTAAGAATTTCAGGTTGCATACTGGAAATATTCTCTGATATTACATTGAACCATTGAATGATATTACGATTCATGTTTCCAAATGCAATTTTAGTGAATCACACCTCAGCTATCTCACTTCATTTCCTGAATTAAATGCAATTCTGCTTTCTTGTTGGACTGGTAATACACAGACCAATAATGTTTTGTTCAATACATTCAAAAATTTCTGAATGATCCCTGTCACTCTCCGTGTATTAAAATAATTAGGTTTTCTCCTGCCTCACCTCTGTACTTGTTTCACATCTTGCTGTACATTTATGTGCTAATTTATGCATGATTTGATTACTACTTTCAAATTATAAATAGCTTTATAATGCATTAAATATTATTAGTTGCATACTGTAGATAGATTGGATGTCCAATTGTATCCGATGTTCACAGGAAACCTGTGGAGGAGAGATTTTTAAAGAGGAAAAGCTGTTGCACTGGGTTAGTTCCACTCTCTTGACAGCAGATGTCAGGGTCCAGTGGTATGAGCAGTCGTCACAGTAGGGGTCATCTTTGGTGAAAGTGAATGACTATGACTTCTTATGTGCCTTATCTGCTGAAGAAGCAGCATGATTGGGCAGCAGGGTACATTAATGGTTAGCACCACGCTTAACAGTACCAGTGACCCAGGTTCAATTCCCACCTCTCCTCCTGTGAGGAGTTTGTGCATTCTCAAACATTTTCCAGCACCTCTGGGTGCTCCAGTTTCCTCCCACAGACATACGGTATTGGTAGGTTAATTGGTCATTGTAAATTATCCCTTGATTAGGCTGGGGGTAAACCAAGGGTTGTTGAGCAAAGCGGCCGGAAGGGCCTACTCCGTGCGGTTTCTCAATAATAAAAGAAATAAATAATCAAGTCATACCCGATTAAATTGATTGTTATTGATGCACCATCAATAACTCACACTGAGACGTAGGCGAGATATCGGCTTTTATTGACTGGAAGAAGGAACCAGGAGTGAGTGTCTATCATACAAGGTCCTGGAGACTGAGGCCGAGCGTCAGGCCGCAGGTCTCCTTTATACAGGGGCCTGTGGGAGGAGCCACAGGAGCAGTCAGCAGGGGCGTGTCCCGACAGGCACATAGTTCACCACAGTTATCATCATCATATAATTACAGTCCTCGACTTCCTAACCAACAGAAATCAGTAAGGATAGACAACCAAACTCTCTGCCACCATTATTCTCAGCACTGGTTCTTCAGACAGCGTCCGGAGCCCTCTGCTCTGCTCCCCGTACACATACAGGGTGGCCAGATTCTGCTGCAACTTCATTCACTCATCTGCCGGTATCCCAAACAGTAAGGAGTCAGGGTACAGGAAGGAGATCAGACAGTGAGTCCTGACAACAACCTTCCTCCCAATGTCAGCCAAAGAACTGGCCATTCACTTCAGGAAGAGGATAGTTGGTGCACATGCGCCTGTCAACGTCAGTGGTGCTGAGGTTGAGAGCCTCATGTTCCGAGGAAGTTGAACATTACCAAGAAGCCTGTCCTGATCCAGCCATGTAGATGCCACGGCTAAGAACTACTTCTTTCAGTCTCTACTTCTTCGGGAAAACAAATAAATATAGCATGTCCCCATCAAACCTTATTAATTTTTTTTTCTGATGCAGCATAGGACGCGTACTGTCAGGATGCACGACAGCTTGATATGTTAACTGTTCTACCCATGTCCGCAAGAAACTGCAGAGTTCTGGAGATAGCTCAGTACATCACGGGAATCTGTTGTCTATACGTTTCGCTGCCCCAGTAAAGCAGCCAGCGTAATCAAAGATCCCACCTACCCTGGACATTCTCTCCTATCTCCTCTCCTATCGGGCAAAAGATACAAAAAGCCTGAAAGTTCTTAACCACCAGGCCCAAGAACAGCTTCTACTCTGCTCTTATAATGGTTTCCTCGTCCGATAAGACTTAAGGACTCTGATTCCTGTGTTCTGAAGAAGGGTCTTGTCCTGAAACATCGACCGTTTATTCATTTCCTTAGAGGCTGTCAGATGTGCTGAGTTCCTCCAGTATTCTGTATGTGTTGCTTTGGATTTCCAGCATCTGCAGACTTCCTTATATTTAAGACTTCGTAATCCACCTGGTTATGTTCTTGAACTGTTATGTGTGCTCAAACCAGATGGAAATGGGGGTCCAGAGCTGACCCCCCCCCCCCCCCCCCCCCCGGGAACTATGCTGCTATTGAGAGAGAGAGATGAACAACAGAGATGGAGGCATCTACTACAGATAGGAGAGAGAGAGAGAGAGAGAGAGAGCAAGAGACGGATGATTTATGTATTATGGCTTCTTCACTGATTATTTACCTTTTGCAGCAAGGACCTTTTGCTCGTTAACATTCCTGAGGAGACAGCAGGGAGTGGACTAGTTTAATGGACATGGACATATTGAGTTGATGGATGGCTGATACCCCATCAGTGGGGATGAAAGACGGATCTGGGGAGACACCCTCAGTGGACACTGAAAGAGTGTTGTGCACCCACAGGAAGGTGGGGGCCTGGAGAATCGGTCCGGAGCATGGTGGATGAAGGCAGACCGGTGGGGACTTGTGTGTGTGTCTGCCCTTGCCTGGGTGACTAGTCCATCACTGAAGAGTGGTCTAGCCTGGAACTGAAGGGTCATAATCGATGACCCCAACGGTACAACGGAACAAGAAGACGATGGAAGGTTTGCCTGCCGCATCTGCTCATCTCTCACTTGCTCTCTCTCTCTCTCTCTCCCCCTCTCTCCAACATTGCAACACAACAACTACCTCAGCACGAACTGAACTGAACTCTATATTCTCTTATTACAAATCATTTACCCCAGACTTTGATAGAGCTTAGTTTTGATTCTTATTCCTACGCTTCTGTATTTATCATTGCTAACCTGTTTTATATGTGTATTGGCATTTTGGGTACAGTATAGCTTAGTTTACTAATAAACACCTTTAGTTACAGTACCACCAGACTCCAAAGTATCATTCCATTTCTGCTGGTTTGTTAACCCAGTTACGGGGTACGTAACAGAACCATCTTGTCTCCCTGCACTCAGCAGGTCAGATCAACTGCTTGACCTGCTGAGTTACTACTCCCGCATTTACCGTGTGCTATTTTGGTTTTCCAGCATCTGCAGAATTTCTTGTATTTGTGCACTGCACCGCACTTTCTCTGTATAACACATTGTTCTGCGTTCTGGCATTATTTTACCTTGTACTACCTCAATGTAATTAATTGACCTATGTGCAAAACAACTTATTCATTCTCCCTCAGTGCATGTGACAATAATAAATTAATGCCTAGTCTTTGCGGCAACCTGCTGGCTGTCCATCATCAGCCTGACGTAAGGCATGGGCGGAGCGTTTCTGACGTCAGTCGCAGGCGGCGGGTGCTGAGGTCGCTGGGTTGTTCGCGACTCCAGGCTCCGGGTTGCGGGCGGGCGGCTCGTGCCCTGGTCTCGCGGCGTCTGTCGAACCAGAGCGCGAGGCCGGCGCCGCCGCCGCCGACATGTTGGCCTGCGTGCGCTTCCTGCAGAGCCAAGTGCACCACATCGTGCCCGTGTCCCAGATCAGAAATTTCCAGCCGACCTCCAAGAGCGACTTCAACAAGAAGCAAGTTTACCGGCTGACGCTGCCGGCGACGTGTCCGGGCACCGGGGCGGGAGAGCCGGAGATCGGCGCCGTGGCTAAAGGGGGTCAATGCCGCAAGGCCCAGATCCTGGCTCTGGGAGGTAGGTAACACAACCCGGGCCTTGAAGTCGCAGCACAGAGTACGCGGGATGCTTAGTGCTGTATTGGTAGTGGAAGGCCTCCGGTCGTTTGGATTCAATCCACTACCCTCTTTCCCCGGTGACCATATTGCTGAAACACGTGGCACCATCTCCGTCCCTACCGTACCGGGTAACAGCTGTTCATTGTTTTTATTCTGGGCGCCTCTTCATTCAATACCTTTGCACTCTCCTCCCACGCCCATTTCGGTTTCCGATATGGAGGAATCCCTTCATCTGACTCTTCTGTTTCATAAGACAAGAAACGAGGACCCAGTTAAGAATCACTTACCTTTTATTGAAGGTGGTTAACATTCAACCATGGTACAAGTGTATATTAGAAGTTGTATTGAGTGCACCATATAATGCACTGCTTTACCCTTTGAGTAACATAACGTATACAGGCAAAATCATCTCGAATATTAAGTAATACATAGAAAATGTTGGAGGAACTTATCTGGTCAGGCAATATCCATGGAAATGAAACCCACGTTTCTGTTTGAGAACCTTCGTGCATGTATTACATTATATAAGCATAATATGATATTAAGAAACAGGCATTTAACTTAACCTACTTTTCCAGTCTTCATAGCTACAACTTTAAACTATAAATGAAAGTTTAACATTCAAATTTGATAATGGGGATCTGAGCAGACTTGGTGGGCCAAATGGTCTAATTCTGCTCCTATACCTTATGGGATCACTTTTCTAACTGGCTTCATGTGTGACTAATCTTTCATCTCATACAAATTGATAACTGAATGTGTCTAATTCATAGAACTCCAACAAACCAATAATGTCCATTTGCTATAAATGTCAAAATCAGGTTTAATATCACTGGCATATGTTGTGAAATTTGTTAACTTTATGGCAGCAGTACAATTAAATACATGATAAATATAGAGGAAAAAATGAGTTGCATTGAGGTTATATATGTCTATTAAATAGCTAAGTTCAAATAAGTAGTGCAGAATAGCAGAAATTTAAGAAGTAGCTTGGTAGTGTCGAAATCGGATTGCAGAGGGGAGGAAGCTGTTCCTGAATTGCTGACTGTGAGCCTTTATACTTCTGTACCTCCTTCCTGATTGACAGTGTAAAGAGGGCATATCCTGGGTGGTGGGGATCCTTCATAATGGAGGCCACCTTTCGCTCCGTGAAGAAGTTTTGGATACTGTGGAGACTGGTGCCCATGATAGAGCTGACTAATTTTGTACATTTCTGCAACTTATTTCGATCTTGTGCGGTACTCTTTCCCCCTCCCATACCAGACAGTGATGCAGCCAGACAGGGTGCTCTCCATGGGACATTAGTAGAAGTTTTTGTGTATCAGTTGTAAGTGTATCTTTAATTTACAAATAAAATCCACCTTTAAGAATTGCACCTTCATGCACATGTTCTTATTTAAGTTTTTACTTCCTGTGAATTGTTTGCTGTCTCTTCTGAAGTTAAGTTATTATTGTTTTTGATCTGTTATTTTCAGTGCTTGCAGCTTGACTGACATTTTCAGCCTCTTGTTGCATTTTGACTATGTTGTATTGAGGTTTTGAAACTTTTAAACAATCTCTATTTCAGACTTCCAACTCTCCCTCAAGGTTTCTAGTGTACCCTGAAAAGTTCTTTCATTCTCTCCAAACAGCAGAAACCATGCACCTTTGCCTAAGACTTGTCACACTTATCCACTGCAGCACCATCTAATTTGAATATGCCATCTTGGTGAATGTTTCCATTAATATTGGTGGTTTTCTCAGAAACCAAATTACATACCCAGCTTCTGAAAAGCACTATTGCCATTGCTTTAAAAAAAACACTATTTGTTTCAAATGGGACTGCTTTCCATGCCGTTCAACTTGGCAACGTGTTGTGTATTCAATGGGGCTTATTCTGTCGCCATTTAAAAAAAACATACACAATAGTAATCTGAGGCCGGATGACACCCATAATATTTTTTATACTCTCAACCTTTCTGCTTCTGGCACCCACAGAACTTGTAGGTTTCTGGCCAAACTCATTTTATTACCAACAGACTTGGCTATGAAAGAATCAACTCCATCGTGGTCACTTTGTTGGTCACCATTGTGGGCATTTTTGGGCCCCTTATCTAAGAAAGGATGTGCTGACATTGGAGAGGGTTCAAAGAAGGTGCACACAATTGATTCTGGGATTGAAAGGTTTATCATGTGAGGAGAGTAGTTGATGGCTCTGGGCCTCTACTCACTGGAATTCAGAAGAATGAGGGCGACCTAATTTAAACCTATCATATGTTGAAAGTCCTTGATAAAGTGGGTGGAGACGATGTTTCCTATAGGTAGGAGTCTAGGACCAGAGGACACAGCCTCAGATTGGAGGGTGTCCTTTTAGAATGGAGATGAGGAATTTCTTTAGCCAGAATGTAATGAATCTGTGGAATTTGTTGCCACAGCTAGCTGTGGATGCCAAGTCATTGGGTATATTTAGGTAGAGATTCGTAGAGTCTTGATTAGTCAGGGTATGAAGGGATATATGGAGAAGGCAGGAGATTGTGGCTGAGAGGGAAAATGGATTAGTTAATGGTGAAATGGTTAATGGCAGAGCAGACTTGATGAGCTAAATGGCTTAATTCTGCTCTTGTATCTTAAGGTCTTTGTGTGCTTCTTTCCAGTCTGCACCTTGGAATTATAGCTGGGTCAAGTCTTATGCTTCTCATTGCCATTTCAGCACTAGTCTGTACTTTATATACATCCCTTGTATATAAAACAGTTTTATCTAAATTCCCTTTTTTCTAGATTGTAGTTAGTCAAAATCTAAAACAGTCTGAAAATAGCACATTTTCCCAGTATCTTTAGCCTTACCATGTATTTGCCAAGCATCTTTTCTGATCCCTGATTGCTCCAAATATGTAGCTCATAAGATCTTTAAAGGTCCTAATGATTTAAAATGTCTTTTCAATGTTTTTACAACTCGTTTCATTGTGCAAGTAAATTTGTCAATCTGTTGTTGGTTTATTGTCTTCTGTGCCCAAACATTTGCTCTCAGAATATTCCCATACATGGACAGAGCAAAAAGCTAAGTCTTTATGTAATCCTCAAGCACACCAATGTCACTGCATTTATGCTGCCTGCCATTATCACAGCTGCACCACAATTTGTCTAACACTTAATTATTGACTTCTAGTTTAAGTAGCAACATTCTGAACTCATGCAGTGCCTATTTATTCAGTGTGCTGTACAGAAAGGCAAGCAAAAGAGCCACCAATTGTATAATTCTTATATAAGATAGTTAACTCTCAATTGGTAAGAGCTGTTACAACATCACATAAGAAGACTACCATGTGGTGTATGTCATTCGTGATGATACTTGTGTACCGGTAAACAACAAATTTCTGCTGCATTTCGCAATTTGCATTGCAAGCATTTACCATCCGATGGATTAGAGCCAGCCATTTCTTTTATGTTGCTATTATTTTGTAGGAGTTCTGGTGGAAGAACTAATGTAGAAAAATGTATGATGCATTTCCAATTCCTCATTTTCTGAATTATAATGGGCATTTACAATTTAACTGTTATAGTTGAATCTGAATAAAACTTGGGAGACCAGCTTTTTATAGCTACCACAGTTCATTGTGAACCCTCCTGCAGGAGTTTGAGACCCATTTGTCAAATGGAAGGCACGTAAGTACTGCCACCATCTGACAAATGGGCCTCCACCCTCAGGTTACGGCCGTATATTTATACATAGTAAGCACCATACATTGTTGCAAAATGTTATTTGAACTAGTACGCTCACCAAGTCTGTTCGTGCAAAACTTAGTTACAGATAAGAGAGTCTGCTAGATCAAGGCTTAATTACAGATGGATGTGCTGTCCAGTCTTTATCAGTTTTTCCCTTTGCTAAGTTCTAACATAATTACAGATAGATGTTCATTCCTGTCCTTATCGGTGAGCCCTCCTTCCCCTACTCGAATGAAGATACAATGTACAATGTTATCAAACTCTCAGTCTCTCTGCAAGCTGGGGAGAACTTGCCTTCAGCTGACTGCTGAAGACAGAGTTTACTTCAGTTCAAAAATTTCTATTCAGTCCCAATTATTCTTTAAGCCAGAGGTTAGAGGTTCAAAATTATCTTTTATACCCCCAATTCCTCACAAGTTTTGAAATTCTCAGTTATTTGAACAAATACTCCACACAAATGTTAGTGAGTATATTCAGGTTAAATATCGTAACATGGTTACATTTCTGGAGATTAGAATTCGAGGCTAAAGAAATACAAATTGTGCTTTAATAAATGAGTAATGTTTTGAAACTAATAGATGTGCTTTTTGTGCATTAGAACTTAATAGATGGAATCTACTGCAGCAAATACTGCAAAAGCATTCATCATTTTTATTTTATTATTTAGACAGCAGACAAGAACTGGAAAAATTTTTGAAATTGAAAAAGTGCAAAATGCCAAAAGTAATTGATAGTTTCATTGAACTGTCTGAATCAGAAGATGGTGGCAGTGCTGAAGATGAACCACATCAATTCAACAACATTCAGGTATTAAATTGAATAATGTTTTATCTCCTTTAGTCTGGAAACAGAATGTTTCTCTATTCCCTTTCCTTTTCTCCTATTGAAATGATTGATTAACCTTTGTTCATGTCTCTTCAGAATTTCACTCGACTTGCAAGAAGTTCTTTGATCATGATTGAATTTATCCCCCTCAGAGTGCTGTATCTATTAGCATCGGTGGGCTGAACAGCTTTTAGACTAGTCCCTTTGTGAAATGGTTTTTACAGTCATGCTTGTTTGATGTCATGGGGAGTTTAAGTTCTCTACAGGCAAACATCAATTTTTAAATTTTATGATGGTGGTGGTGATGAGCTTAGCAAAGTCAGTAAGTATGGGGATGATGGATGAATGGGACTTGTTTGTTGTTACTATGTAGTTGACAAGTTTTAGGAGAATCAGTCCTTTGAGTCTAGAAGATGGAAGACTGGTCAGGAGATCACGAATGGTTGTGAGGAGACATGGGTGAGTGCAGATGTTAGAACTGGAGTGAAAACAAACTACTGGGTAAACTTGGATCCAGCAGCATTTGTGGAAACAAAAGGATGGTCACAGTTCAGGTCAAGGCCCTGCATCAACACTGAGAATGTAGAGGGAAGATAGCCAGTGTGTTGGCACGTGGCCAAGTGGTTACGGCTTTGGGCTGGCAAACTGCTGAAGGTTGTTAGTTTGAGCCTCAGCCATGGCAGCATGAGTGTCCTTGAGCAAGGCACTTAACTATACACTGCTCCTGCACGTTTATATCCCAGTGGCGGCAGTTGATGAGTATGGACAAGACAAGAATCAGGTTTAGTATCATTGGCATATGTTATGAAATTTGTTTTTTGCAGCAGCAGTACATTGAAATACATAATTTTAAAATACAATAAATAACAAGTATATAAAATGTACAGAAGAAAGAAAAAATAGTAGTATTGATGAGTTAATTGTCAATTCAGAAATCTGATGATAGAAGCTGTTCCTGAAACATGATATGGAGTGGAGATAAGAGGATGTTCGGCAATAGGTGGAATTAGATGGGGAGGGTGGAATTGATGGGCAGGTAGAAGTGGATTGTTGGAGACAGGATGGTAGGTGATAATAGTAGTGTTATGTAATGTTGAGTATTATGTAATGAACTGGAGGTGATTAGGGAGCTTAAGGTAAAAGAATCCTTAGGAACCAGTGATCACAATATGATTGTGTTCAACTTGAAATTTGTTAGGGAGAAAGTTAAGTATGTAGCAGCAATTCAGTGGAGTAAGAGAAATTACAGTGGTATGAGAGATGAGTTGGCCAAGGTAAATTGGAAGGAGCTGCTGGCAGGGATGTCAGAACAGCAATAGCATGAGTTTCAGGGGAGAATTGTGGAAGCTACAGGATGTGTGTATTCCAAAAATGAAGAAGAAATCAAATGGTAAAATAGTACAACCTTGGCTGACATGGGAAGTCAAAGCTATTGTAAAAGCAAAAGAGAGGGCATACAACAATGCAAACATCAGATGATTGGTAAGTTTTTAAAAACCTAAGAGAGCAACTACAAAAATAGAAGGGAAAAGATGAAATATGCAAATAGTATCTAAATGGATAGTGACAGTTTTTTCAATTATGTTAAAATTGAGAGAAATGAGAATGGATATAGGACCGCTAGAGAATGAGGCAGGAGAAATAACGGGCAAGGAAATGGCTGATGAACGAAGTGAGTATTTTGCGTCAGTCTTCAATGTGGAAGACATAGAAACATAGAATTTGGGTGCAGGAGTAGGCCATTCGGCCCTTTGACCCTGCACCGCCATTCAGTATGATCATGGCTGATCATCCAACTTGGAACCCTGTACCTGCTTTCTCTCCATACCCCCTGATCCCTTTAGCCACAAGGGCCATGTCTAACTTCCTCTTAAATATAGCCAATGAACCGGCCTCAACTGTTTCCTGTGGCAGAGAATTCCACAGATTTACCACTGTATTAGCAGTATTAGCACAGACATTAGCAGTATGCCTGATGTTGTAGTGTGTGAAGGCCTAGAAGTGGGTGCAGTTGCTGTTACAAGAGAGATTGTGCTCAAAAAGCTGAAAGACTGAACGGTACTCACTTGGACCATAGGAACTGCACCCTAGAGTTCTGGAAGAGGTAGTGTTAGAGATTGTGGTGGCATTAGAGATTATCTTTCAAAAATCATTGGACTCTGGCATGGTGCCAGAGGAGGTGATGAGTGGATGGTATGTAGATGGAACCTATCTATTGGGTAGAGAATGGGAAGAAGCTGTTGTTTTGGAGGGACCCTGTGATGTGTTGTACCTTTGAACACTTATACATAAAAGAAGAATAACCCTTAACTCGGCAGTGGAGTTATCGGAGCGCCGTCTTTTTGACGGTGTTTCCGTAGCAAGCTATTCTTGTTTTTACGAGGCCGAGTTACTCGCTCAACACTCAACCCGACTTGGATTTGAACTCAGGAACCTTCTCTCTGGAGTCCCGCGCTGATATTATTGCGCCATCAAGCAGGACTATCATAGTTAAGTAGTGGTGAAAACGAATGTTCAGCATGTTATGTGAATGGTTATTCAAATAAACTGTGGTAGCATGATAGGGCTGAACTGTTATGGGTAATGTAGCTATACCCCTTCAAGGCAAGTGTTACTTTACATTTCCACCTTGTGCCTTGTAAGTGGTGCAAGTCTTTATTGACGTGTGTTAGGAAGTCATTCACACCTATTAACAGCTTCTGACATGCTTCTGTATCCACTTTATTTATTTGTCTTATCCTTGTTGATAATGAATACTGCCACTGAATAGCACCGGAAGGTCTTTAGACTCTCTTCCTTAATGTAGAGGATTATGTTAGTACCCTTTATTAATGCAAACTGAGGTGAAGTTCATAAAACTTATTGCATTTTGGCTACTTTGTTATGAGATCCAATTGGAACTGAATATCAAAGACTCTAGCCTAAGTTCCCATTCTGATTCTTATTAACTGCTATTTCACTAGGCCCCTGGAAGCAATTTGGTCAAAGTGATGTTGTGCTGTCAAGTACCCTTGTCTCTGGTTTCTTTTTGAAATTCCACTCCTCAAATTTGAAAGCTGCAAAGAGATTCAGAGCATTGAACCTAAAGATAGCTTTGGAAAGTAGATTACTCTAAATAGCCGTTGCAGTAACATTGATAATAATGTTTCAGTTCATTAGTATCAAGAATCTGATGAGCTCTGTATTTCCAATGTTTTCTGTTCTACCAGATTTGCAACTTTTACAGTATTTTGTTTCATTTTGTGAATTAATATCAGATGATGGACCAGTAATTGACCAGATTTTGATGCAGACTTGCATTAAGAACTGTGTAATGGCTTTCTTTGCAAAATAGCTCATTGCAATCAAATATGTTGATTTAAAACTGGCCAAGAGATGATAGGCAAGGTACACTGCAAGTTTGATGTTTCTCAGTGAATTTTCCTGAGACTGGCATTAAATCTGTTGCTTGCTTTGTTGCATATGATTGAAGTTGGGTAGAAGCTGTCCTTAGTAATGGGTTACATTTTATACAGATATCCTTAAGTTGATTTTGTCTGAAGGTACACATCACTCAGTACAGTAACAAATTCTGCAGTAGCATTGGAATGAATACCATTTAAAAAAAAAACACACAAGACTGACAGAATCAGGTTTAATATCATTGGCACATGATGTGGAAGTTGTTAACTTTGCGACAGCAGCACATCTTAACAAAGAGAAAAAGAAAAATGGAAATGTTGGATCCAGTTTAGGTCCTCAGATACTGACACCCAGGAACTTGAAATTCCTCCCTGGACATCAATATCTTTATGACCTAACCTGAACCCAACATTTCAATGCAGTTATAAAGAAGGCAAGAGAGCAGCTATATTTCATTAAGAGTTTGAAGAGATTTGGTTTGTCACTTAGAACACTCAAGAACTTTGACAGATGTAAAGGAGAGCATTCTGACTGGTGGCATCACTCCAGTGGTTGGGGGTTGGGGGGGGGGAAAGAGAAGGTGGATTATGGCATGGGATCCAAGTAAGTTGCATAAAGTTGTAAAATTAATCAGATCCTTCACGGGAACTAGTCTCAGTAATATCTAAGCCATCTTCAAGGATCAGGACCTCAGGAAGACAATGTCTATCGACCCCTATCACCCAGGATATGCAGTGTTTTCATTGTTATAGCCAGGAAGGAGTTACAGAAGCCTGAAGGTGCACACTCAGCGATTCAGGAACAGCTTCTTCCCCTCTGCCATTTGATTTCTAAATGGACACTGAATCCATGAACACAACCTCACTACTTTTTAAAAATATGTTGCATGAATGAAATCACTGGAGAGAGAGTTACTGGTAGATACAAAGCAGCTTCTTTATTCGACAAAACAAGGTACAGCAGGCATCAAGACACTTTCAGTGGAAAGGTCTGCTGGCCCAGTGTGGAGCTCTATTTATTTACTGAGCACAAAGAGCAATCCATATTTATAAAGTATAGACAATGCTTTCTTTTGAAGCTACATACAAACTTCACACCTGATTACATCCATCCCACCGGCACCAGCAGCATCTGGACTGGTATTCAGGAATCCATTGTTCCAAACTGAATCCACAATACATTTACTTGGTATTTTATATGCTTAACATGAAGGACAATTCATAGTTACAAACTATAGATAATGCTGTCTTTGAAACTACATGCAAATCTCACACCTTCTGGTTTACATCCATCCCACAGGCTAGCTATTCTAGCCATTACCAACTTCTCAAAGCATTTCATCACCATAGATGTGAGTGCTACTGGATGATGGCCATTAAGGCAACTCACCCTGCTCTTAGGAAGGATTACTGAAGTTGAGAAAGGAAGAAAACTTGTTCTGCTATTTATAGGAATGAAAGAATCAGTGAGGCACAGAGAATCTGTATTTACCGAAAGTAACTGTTATTGACTCGATTAAAAAGCATGTGGGTTCACAAACTAACTACCTGTTTACACCTCACAAGAATCCCTGACCCTCCATGAATAGTCAATGAAAAGAAAAGGAGTGTCTATATTGGCTAGGCATTCCTAGTGGTCCCTACCTCCATCTGTCTGTGGTGTCCTCCTTATCCGTGATGGTTGGTCTCTGGTTGTTGGAGAGTTATTGTCCTTGTGCATTTGGAGCTCTTCACTCTTGTAGTGTTCCTCATCAGTTGAACTGGTGAATCTCCATCCTATTGGCTCAAGGTCACCTTCTTCAAAGAAAGAAACTTACTTTCCTCCACCATCAATGCTGCCCTCAACTGCATCTCTTCCATGTCATGCACATCTGCTCTCACCCCATCCTCCAGCCACCTTATCTTGTCCTCATCTAACATCCCACCAGCCTCCACCAGCACATAATTCTCCAGAATTTCTGCCATCTCCAACTGGATTCCACCACCAAGCATGTCTTTTCCCCTCCCCCCACTTTCTGCAGGGATTGCTCCCTACACAACTCTATTATCCATTTGTCCTTCCCGACTTTTCTCCCTCCTGGCACTTACCCTTGGAAGCAGAGTAAGTGGTATACTTGCCCCGCACCACATTCCTCACTGTCATTCAGGGCCCCACACTGTCCTTCCAGGTGAGGTGACATTTCACGTATGAGTCTGTTGGGGTTATGTACTGTGTTCAATGCTCCTGGTATGGCCTCCTGTATTATCAGTGAGACATGACTTAGTTTGGGAGACCACTTTGCCGAGCACTTCTGTTTGCTAGAAGTAGCAGGATGTCCCAGTGGTCACAGATTTTAATTCCACTTTACATTCCCATTCTGCTAAGTCAATCCATGGCCTCTTCTACTGTCATGATGAGGCCACATTTAGGTTGGAGGCACACCTTGTATTCTGTCTGGGTAGCCTCCAACCTGATGGCATGAACATCAATTTCTTGAACTTCCAGTAATGCCCCCCTCCCCTGCCTCTTCACCTTTTTCCCCCTCTCACCTTTTTGCTTGCTATCACCTTCCTCCAGTGCTCTTTCCCCCTTTCTTTATTCTTTCTATGGCCTCTGTCTACTATTAGATTACCCCTTCTCCAGCTCTGTATCTCTTTCACCAATATACTTACCAGCCCTTTACTTCACTCCTCCCTCTCCCAGTCTCACCTATCACATTGCGATTCTCCCCTCCCCTCCACCTTTTTAATGTACTCACCTTTTTTCCTCCATTCCTGCTGAAGGGTTTTGGCCAGAAGTGTTGACTGTACTCTTTTCCATTGATGCTATCTGGCCTGCTGAGTTCCTCCAGCATTTTGTGTGTGTCACTTGGATCAACTTCTTAACTGGTTCTAGTTCAGAGCTACAACCAACATTGGTTCATGGTTCTGCCCACCCCAGCCTTGTGTATTTGTACACAACAGTGACTGGTCCAAACCAGTTAAATGAAGTGACCCTAATAAGATTACTGATTGCTTCTTTGGTAGGGTAATTATCTGAGAATGGTCTCCGGTTTAGTAGGTCATTATCTGTAGCTCCTTGTGTCCACATTCAATTGCTCTGATTGGATTATCCTACAGCAAGAATCAGTTTGGAGTCCACAAAATGGGGGGAAACAAAGATACTTGGTTTGTCTGCTTCCCCTTTCCTTGATTCATCAAATCCCCTAATTGTAGACTGTAGTTTCTTCAGGCCAACATATGTGAAGTAGTTAGATTAAAAATGGGCAAAACAAATATTTTTTTAAAAAAGTGAGATAGTGTTTCTGTTTGATGTCCATTTAGAAATTGGATGGCAGAGGGTTAGAAGCTGTGAGTGAGTGAGTGCTCTCTGGCTTCGGTACATCCATCCTGACAGTAACAGTAAGAAGAGGGCACGTCCTGGGAGATGGGGATCCTTAATAATGGACGCCACATTTCTAGGGCACTGCTCATTAAAGATCAATTGTATACCACAGGCTCTTACCCAAGATGGAGCTGACTAATTTTACAACTTTCTGTAGCTTTCAGTCTTGTAGTAGACTCTACTCTCTCTCTCTCTCCACTTCTGATCCTTTAAAGATTGATTTGTGTTCCCTTGTCTTGCCCTTCCTGAAGTCTACAGTCAGCTCTTTGTCTTAACTAACGTTGATTGCAAGGTTGTTGCTGCGACATCACTCAACTTGCTGGTATATCTTGCTCCTGTACATCTCCATCTGAGATTCTACAAACAATGGTTCTATCATGTGCAAATTTATAGATGTCACTTGAGCTATACATAGCCACATGGTCATGCTTGTACAGAGAAGAGAGCAGTGGGCTAAGCACGCACCCCTGAGGTGCACCAGTGTTGATCGTCAGCAAGGAGGAAGTGTTATCAACCAGACCTCCGGTTAGTAAGTTGAAGATCCAGTTACAGGAGAAGGTACAGAGGCCCAGGTTCAGTAGCTTATCCATCCGCACTGTAGCAATGATGGTGCTAAATGCTGAGCTATAGTCAGAGAATAGCATTTTGACATAGATGTTTGTATTGTCCAAGTGATCTAAGGCCATGTGAAGAGCTATTGAGATTGTGTCTGTTGTAGACCTATTGTGCTGATAAGGCAAATTGCAGTGGGTACAGGTCATTGCTGAGGCAGGATTTGATTCTACCCATGACTAACCTCTCAAAGCATTTAATCACCATAGATGTGAGTGCTATTTGAAAGCTTACAATACTCTTCTTAAGCACTGGTATAATTATTGCCTGTTTGAAGCTGGTGGGAACTTCTGACCATAGCAGTGAGAGGTTGTAAATATCCTCGAATATTCAAGTTTTCAGAGCCTTACTCCATCAGGGTCTGCTACCTGTGAGGTTCACCCTCCAGAAAGACAGCCCGACATCAGCCTCCAAGACAGATTGCAGGGTCACCATGTGCAGTAGGGATCTTCTTAGCGGTAGTTATATTTCCCTCTTCAATGTGGACATAGAAGGCATTGATCTGATCTGGTAGTGAAAGTTTGTGCTTATATAAAGTTAAATCAGTGTTTGTTCAGACAACACATTCATGTTAGTCATCGTTTTACTTGTGTATTTTCATTTTGTTACACATCCCTTTGGTTTTCATTCTGTTTACATTTTGTTTAATTTGGCTGTATTAGTACATTAACTACCTTTTACACCTTGAATACTTATGCTTTGCTAAAATTAAAGCACAGGTTTGGCAATAATATAACAACATGAAACTGTATTTCAGGAAAAAACTTGCAGGGTACTTGAATAGAAGGATGGGGTAAATGGGATTGCTCTTTTTGTGTCATAATCAGTAATTTCTTATCACAATCCAATGTATGCTCATGACCGCTTTATTAGGTGCATCAAGATCATCATCATTATGTGCCGTGTCTTATGACATAGGCAATCATAGTCTTTCCATGACGATTATTGTTTTTGGCAATTTTTTTTCTACCGAGGTGGTTTGCTGTTACTTTCTTCTGAACATTTCTTCAGTGTCTTTACAAGATTGGTGACTCCAGCCATTATTGATACTCTTCAGAAACTTCCTGCCTAGCGTCAGTGGTTGCATAACCAGGACTTGTGATTTACATCAGCTGCTCATACAATCATGCACCACCACCTGTGGCTTCATGTGGCCCTGGTCTGGGAGGGTGGTGGGGGTGCCAATTAGCTGCTACTCCTTGCCCAAGGGTGATCTGCAGGGTAGTAGCAGAAAGGAGCACCTCAACACTTCCTCTGGTAGAAACTGAGGCTACATTCACGCTACACTGGATAAATCCATAACCAAAGCTTTTTCCTCTTCGTTTTTACCCTTTGTCCACACTAAAACGGTATTTTCGTCCCCCGAAACTGGAGCTTTTCAGAAACGCTCTCCAAAGTGTATATTTTTGAAAACGCCGGATTGGTCGGATCAGTGTGGACAGGGTAACCGGAGACTTCTGGAAACACTGTCGGATGGCAGCGCGCTATTTCAATGTTTTCTTGAACGCAGCTTAACAATTTCAGAACAGATGGCAACGAAACTGACGCCATAAGAGTTAGCAATGTACTCACCAAATACTTTGACCCATAACTTACTGAATAAATAAGTATACTCACTTTGCCCTGTTTTCTGTCCTTGCTCGTATGAAGGTGGTTTACCTATTTATGCAAGTACTCCTCTTGTCAATAGATGTGTAACAGCCAAATGTAACATTGTATGGAAATACAAGATAACACTGATGCAGACATGTTTTATACATTTAACAAGGTGTTTTATCAATGCAACAGAGTTAGTCAGTTTTTCAATGTTTGTCATCAGCATGCAGTCCGTGAATTCCCTGTCGGTTGCCTCTACGCTCCAGTATTTGTTTTTTTTTACTTTTAAGTTCTCCTGCGCGAAAGCCAACAGCTGTCTATCGTTTTAAGTTTGTCCAGTCTGTGACTACACAAACGCGCACTTTTACAGCAAGATTTGACATCAAACACGTCGCTTGTTTTTAGTAGATGTGTCCTGCGCATGCGCAGGAGGAGGAGGAGGAGATTTGCCAAAATCTCCGTTTCAGTGTGGATAGAAAGATTTTAAAAAAACGCATAGTGTGGACGCCTATCGCTTTTATGGGAAACCGGTGTTTTCAAAATTATCCGGTCTAGTGTGGACGAAGCCTTATTTCCACCTCATCACCCCTATTCGGTACACCTTGTTAATGCAAATATCTGATCAGCCAATCACATGGCAACAACTCAATGCATAAGAACATGCAGACATGATCAAGAGGTTCAGTGTTTAGACCGAACATCAGAATTGGAAAGAAATGTGATCCAAGTGACATTGATTGTTGGCGCCAAATGAGGTGGTTTGGGTATCTCAGATTCTGCTGAATCTCCTGGGATATTTATGCAGGACAGTCTCTAGAGATTGGTGTGGGAAAAACAACAAAAAAGTTCCAGTGAGTGGCAGTGCTGTGGTCAAACACATCTTGTTAATGAGAAGTCCGAAGAGAATGGCTAGACTGGTTCAGGCAGACAGGAAAGCGACAATAACTCAAGTAATCACGCATTACAACAGTGGTGTGCAGAAGAGCATCTCTGATCACCCAGCACATTTTATCTTGAAGTGGATGGGCTACAGCAGCACAAGAGCATGAATATTCACTGTATGTTTAGGTTACATCCAAATCTTCTGTTAACCTAATGGAAGTAGGCAGTACTAAGTGCAAAATGCATAATCTTTAAATTGGTAAAAACCTTGGCTAGGAAGATGGTTGTGATAATCACAGTCAGCCAAGTAACTGCAAATTTTTAAAGATTTGTTTCTTTCATATGCTTAGTTTGGAGTCTGACAGCTGATGTAATGTTTGTTCAAAAGACCCAAAAGGCAAACAAATTAATACTGGTGGTAACAAGTGAGTCGATGAATATTTTAGTTGTTAATATCGTTTTATTTTGAGATGTCTTGACTGCTGTAAATCTCTTTCAAGAAATTGAATTTCAGCAAAGTATGCTTGTGGGTCACATGAATTCTTGACTCAAGCCCAGCACTTTAAATAGGAACCCACTGTTAGGTTGTTGTTTCTGCACAAAGTCTAAATAGAAATTAAGATGTGAATAAATTAAAGCATTGATTTGACTAAATTATTGAGTCATGTTTAAGTTAAATCTAGTCCTTTGGATTGTTGGTGACATCTCTATGCAAAATAAAGTGGATCACTGTTCATGGCTTGACCTAACTGCAGTCTTCTAGTTTAAATAGCTGATCTCTGAAATGCTAGTTGAATGACGTATTTGGTTGTATAGTTGGGAAGGTAACATTTGGACATGTACAGATGAAAATTCTGCAGATGCTGAATACACAAAATGCTGGAGGAACTCTGGAAGTCAAGCAACCTCTGTGGAGAGAAATAACCCAGCTGATCTTGGCCTGAAGCATCGACTGTTTATTTCCCCTCCCAAGAAGACAGATATTCGCCTGCATAAATTACAAGTTAGCCCATCTTTTGTAAGATAAACTCTCATTTCAGCCGGAGCAAGAAGGCTGCGAGTGAACCGCTGATATTTTGGAGCTAAAGGAGTTTTTTGACTACTCAGGGTAAAAGAGAGGCAAGACTGCGCAGGTGTGTGACATCAGCCAGTAGAGTGCGAAAGGTTTAAAAAGGCCACCCTATCCAGCGGGCAGTGGAGTGAGAGGCAGCAGAGTGGTAGGCTTTGGCTCAACGGACTTAGGTGGTAACGGGACAAGGCGAGTTGGGAAGTATGTGTGTGAGGCCAGTGTTCTGTGCTTGGTGTCAGATATGGGGGGTTCCTGGAGTCTCTCATCCTCCCGGATGGCTATATCTGCACCAGGTGTGTTGAGCTGCAGCTCCTGAGGGACTGAGTTAGGGAACTGGAGATGCAGCTCTATGATCTTCTCTCTGTCACCTCCTTGCTCTCCCTGACTAAGCGGAGTTATAAGCAGGTGGTCTTGCCTGGGCCATGGGAGACAGGCAGGTGGGTCACAGTCGGGGGAAGAGGAAGAGTCAGGTACTAGAGAGTGGCTGTATCCCTTGACAATAAGTACTCCTGTTTGAGTACTGTTGGGGGGGGGAAGGGACAGCCTGCCTGGGGGAAACGGCAGTGGCCATGCCTCTGGCACAGAGTCTGGCCCTGTGGCTTAGAAGGGTAGGGAAGAGAAGAGGGAGGCAGTAGTGATAGGGGACTCTATACTTAGTGGTCAGACAGGTGATTCTGTGGAAGCAGGAAAGAAGCTCAGATGGTAGTTTGCCTCACAGGTGCCAGGGCCTGGGATGTTTCAGATCACGTCCAAGATATCCTGCAGTGGGAGGGGGGAAAGCCAGAAGTCGTTGTACATATTGGTACCAATGACATGGTAGGAAAAGGGAAGAGGTCCTGTAAAAAGACTGTAGGGAGTTGAGAAGCAGGACCACAAAGGTTGTAATCTCGGGATTACTGCCTGTGCCACGTGACAGTGAGAATAGGATGAGGTGGAGGATGAATGCGTGGCTGAGGGATTGGAGCAGGGGGCAGGGATTCAGATTTCTGGATCATTTGGACCTCTTTTGGGGCAGGTGTGACCTGTACAAAAAGGACGGGTTGCACTTGAATCTCAGAGGGGCCAGTATCCTGGCAGGGAGGTTTGCTAAGGCTACTGGGGAGAGTTTAAATGAGAATTGTTGGAGGGGTGGGAAACAAACTGAAGAGACTGGAGAAGAGAGGAGATAAGCTCACAAATAGAGAAAGCTTGCAGACAGAGTGAGAGGGAGGATAGGCAGGTGATAGAGAAGGGATGTGCTCAGACCAAAGGCTTGAGATGTGTCTATTTTAATGAGTGTTGTGAACAAAGCGGTTGAGCTTAGAGCGTGGATCAGTACTTGGAGATGTTACAGAGACTTGGATGGCTCAGGGCAGGACTGGTTACTTCAAGTGCCGGAGTTTAGCTATTTCAGAAAGGACAGGGAGGGAGGCAAAAGAGGTGGGTGTGTGGCACTGTTGATCAGAGAGAGTGTCATGGCTGCAGAAAAAGTGGATGCCATGGAAGGATTGTCTATGGAGTCTCTGTGGGTGGAGGTTAGGAACAGGAAGGGGTCAATAACTTAGATAGATAAATACTTTATTCATCCCCAAGGGGAGATTCAACATTTTTCCAGTGTCCCATACACTTATTGTAGCAAAACTAATTACATACAGTATTTAACTCAGTATAAATATGATATGCATCTAAAATCACCCTCCCAAAAAGCATTAATAAATAGCTTTTAAAAAGTTCTTAAATAGTTTACTAAAGTGCATTGAGTGGTAACTTAAGCCCAGTCCAAACCCAGGCACTTTAACATGTCTTGCCCCTGGTGGTTGAATTGTAGAGCTGAATGGCGTTGGGGAGTAATGATCTCTTCATCCTGTCTGAGGAGCATTGCATTGACAGCAAGCTGCCGCTGAAGCTGCTTCTCTGTCTCTGGATAGTGCGGAGCAGATAGGGAAGCAGATCCTGGAAGGGTGAAATAACAGAGTTGTTGTGATGGGAGATTTTAATTTCCCAAATATCCTAGAGCAAGGGGTTTAGATGGGGTAGAGTTTGTTAGGTGAGTTCAGGAAGGTTTCTTGACACAGTATGTAGATAAGCCTACAAGAGGAGAGGCTGTACTTGATTTGGTATTGGGAAATGAACCTGGTCAGGTGTCAGATCTCTGTGGTAGAGCATTTTAGAGATAGTGGTCATAATTCTATCTCCTTTACAATAGCATTGGTGAGGGATAGGAACAGACAAGTTAGAAAAGTGTTTAATTGGAATAAGGGGAATTATGAGGTTATCAGGCAGGAAATTAGAGGCTTAAATTGGAAACATGTTCTCGGAATAGTATGGAAGAAATTCAGGGGATTCTTGTGTGGAGTTCTGCATAGGTACATTCCTATGAGACAGGGAAGTTATGGCAGGGTACAGGAGACGTGATGTAGAAAGGCTGCAATAAATCTAGTCAAGAAGAAAAGAAAAGCTTACAAAAAGTTCAGAGAGCTGGGTAATGTTAGAGATCTAGAAGATTATAAGGCTACTAGGAAGGAGCTTAAGAAGGAAATTAGGAGAGCCAGAAGGGGCCATGAGAAGGCCTTGGCGGGCAGAATTGAGGAAACCCCCAAGGCATTCTGCAAGTACGTGAAGAGCAAGAGGATGAGTTCTGAAAGAATAGGAACTATCAAGTGTGACAGTGGGAGAGTGTGTATGGAACCGGAGGAAATAGCAGAGGTACTTAATGAATACTTCAGTATTCACTATGGAGAAGGATCTTGGTGATTGTAGTGATGACTTGCAGCAGACTGGAAAGTTTGAGCACGTAGATATTAAAGAGGATGTGCTGGACATTTGGAAAGCATAAAGTTGCATAAGTCACTGGAACTGGACAAAATGTACCCCAGGCTACTGTGGGAGGCGAGGAAGGAGATTGCTGAGCCTCCGGCAATGATCTTTGCACATCAATATGGACGGGAGAGGTTCCAGATGACTGGAGGGTTGCGGATGTTGTTCCTTCTTTCAAGAAAGGGAGTAGAGATAGCCCAGGAAGTTATAGACCAGTGAGTCATACTTCAGTGGTTGGTAAGTTGATGGAGAAGATCCTGAGAGGCAGGATTTATGAACTTTTGGAGAGGTATAATATGATTAGGAGTAGTCAGCATTGCTTTCTCAAGGGCAGGTCGTGCCTTACAAGCCTGATTGAATTTTTTTGAGGATGTGACTAAACAGATTGATGAAGGAAGAGCAGCGGATGTAGTGTATATGGATTTCAGCAAGGCTTATTGAGAAAGTAAGGAAGCAAGAGATCCAAGGGGGCATTGCTTTGAGGATCCAGAACTGGCTTGCCCACAGAAGGCAAAGAGTGGTTGTAGATGGGCCATATTCTGTATTGAGGTTAGTCACCAGTTGAGTGCCTCGGGGATCTGTTCTGGGACCCTTACTCTTTGTGATTTTTATAAATGACGTGGATGAGGAAGTGGAGGGATGGGTTAGTAAGTTTGCTAATGACACCAAGGTTGGAGGTGTTATGGGTAGTGTGGAGGGCTGACAGAGGTTACAGCGAGACATTGATAAAACTGGGCTGAGAAGTGGCAGATGGAGTTCAACCCAGATAAGTGTGAAGTGGTTCATTTTGGTAGGTCAAATAAGATGGCAGAATATAGTACTAATGGTACGACTCTTGGCAGTGTGGAGGATCAGAGGGATCTTGGGGTCCGAGTCCATGGAACACTCAAAGCAGCTGCGCAGGTTGACTCCATGGTTGAGAAGGCGTATGGTGTATTGGCCTTCATCAATCATGGAATTGAATTTAGGAGCTGAGAGGTAATGTTGCATCTGTATAAGACCCTGGTCAGACCCAACTTGGAGTACTGTGCTCAGTTCTGGTCGCCTCACTACAGGATGGATGTGGAAGCCATAGAAAGGGTGCAGAGCAGACTTACAAGGATGTTGGCTGGCTTGGGGACCGTGCCTTATGAGAATAGGTTGAGTCAACTCAGCCTTTTCTCCTTGGAGTGACAGAGGATGAGAGGTGACGTGGTAGAGGTGTATAAGATGATGAGAAGCATTGATCGTGTGGATAATCAGAGGCTGATTTTTCCCAGGGCTGAAATGGTTGCCACAAGATGACATGGGTTTAAGGTGCTGGGGAGTAGGTATAGAGGAGATGTCAGGGCTAAGTTTTTTTATTTAGAGAGTGCTGAGTGCATGGAATGGGCTGCCGGCAATGGTGGTGGAGGTGGATACCAAAGGGTCTTTTAAGAGGCTTTTAGATAGGTACATAGTAAAACAGAGGGCTATATGTAAGCTAGTAATTTCTGAGGTAGGGACATGTTCGGTAGAACTTAGTGGGCCGAAGGGCCTGTATTGTGTTGTAGGTTTTCTATGTTTCTATGTAACTCGTCATTGAATTCAATAAAATTTATATATGCAACTTGAGTGAATTCTTTCTTTGTGTGAAATATTTCCTTTAGAGTTGGATCAAACAAGTTATGCCCAATTTATGACATAATAGTTCAATCATGCAACATCAATTTGTGGTTCTATATATTGATAAAGATTGAAAAGGCTGGCCAGCACATGGTCTCCTTCAGGTGGTGTTTGAATGTTGTTTGTGGCAGCTCTTGCCTCCACTTTATTCACTTCCAATCAACTTTAATCTTTTGTCCAGCCGCCACAGCATTTATTTACAAATGTGATGTGAATAAAAAGCTAAAGTTTCTTTTATTTTCATTCATTCACAGGATGTGGACAGTGCTGGCAAAGTCAGCATTTATTGTCCATGCCTAATTGCCCCTTAAACTGAGTGGCTTGCTGGGCCGTTTCAGAGGGCACTTTGAGTCAACCACATTGGTGGGTCTGGAGTCACATGTAGGACAGATCGGGTAAGGATGGACATTAGCGAATCAGCTGAGTTTTTAACTCAGTTATTAATACTAGTTTTGTATACAAACTTTATTTATATTGAATTTAGATTCTGTATTCACTGTACTGGGATTTTAACTTTTAGTGTTTGAAACTGCAGTACATACCTCATGGTATTAATCTAGTAACTCGACTGCCATGCTGCATAACTTGTTTATTACCTTAACGGGGGAAACAGGTTCTATTTCTGGATCAATTTAAGCTATTTTGACTTTACCTCAGTTAATTGAAGCAAAGGGATAAATGTTGGGCTGGAAGAAAAGCAAATTTATGCTTTGGTAAACTTGTTCTGGGCAGTTTTATTTATTTTTCTGTTTAATTTACTAAGCCTAAACTGTTATGCAATTAACCTAGCTTCAAAGGGATTAAATAAACATTTTGTTTTATTATCCATTGCTTATTGCTTCCATTCTGCAACATATTTCAGTGTTTTCTCAAAGATTAACTGAACTAATAAGGTTGATAGTACAGTAAATTTTACAATACATCTTTTTTATCCAGGCAGCGTTACTCCGTTGGTTGTTTTTGCATGTACCTGAAGCTGCTTATCAAGTCAGTATTTAATCATAGAATCGGTGGGGAGACTGATATTATTATTTTGTGAAGTTATATGTTGTAAGCCTTTATTGGGGTAGTTAAACACACTTGTCTCCTTACTAGGTGATTATCAATTATATTAAAGCTTAGAGGCAATTTTCTACTTAAGCAGTACTTAATAGAGGTTTTGGAATTGAGAGGTGTTCTGGTGTGTATACAATTGCAAGAAAAAGCTTGTGAACCTTTTTGCAATTCCCTGGTTTTCTGCATTAATTACTCATAAAATGCGGTCTGATCTTTATCTAAGCCACAATAATAGACAAACACAGCACACACAACACGCTGGAGGAACTCAGCAGATTGGGCAGCATCTATGGAAACGTTGACTGCTCGTTTCCACAGATGCTGCCTGACCTGCTGAGGTCCTCCAGTATGTTGTGCATGTTGCATTGACCCCAGCATCTGCAATGAATTTTTTGTAATAGACAAACGCAATCTGCTTAAACTAATAATACAAGCAATCGTACTTTTCATGTCTTATAGAACATTGTTTAATCATCTGTATTCTAGGCTGGAAAAAGTATGAGAACGTTTGTATTTATTAACTGGTATAACCTCTACCAAATGTTTCCTGCAGCTGACTTGCACAGTGGTGAGGAGGAATTTTAGACTATTTCTCCATACAAAAACTGTTTCAGTTCATTAATATTTCTGTGATACCTTGTAGGAATAGCCTCTTCCAGCTCATGCCATAGCATCTGAATTTGGTTAAAAGTCTGGTCTCTGACTTGACCATTCTAAAACACAAATTTTCTTCTTTTTAAACCATTCTATTATTGATTTACTGTTGTCTTTTGGATCATTGTTTTGTTGCATTATCCATCTTCTATTAAGTTTCAGGTGACAGACTACAACCCTGATATTCTCCTGTAAAATGCCTCGATACAATTTTGAATTCATTGTCTCCTCAATGATTGCAAGCTGTTGAGGCCCTGAAGTAGCAAAGCAGCCCCAAACCATGGTACTCCTCCCACCACAGCTGGGTTAAGATTTTGGTGTTGGTGTGCAGTACCCTTTTTTTCTCCAAACATTGCAATGTGTATTTCTGCCAAAAGGTTAACGTTTGCCTCGTCTAGCCACAGAACATTGTCCCTGAAGCATTGAGAACATCTAGCTGGTCTTTTCTAAACTTGAGACATACAGCAATGTTTTTGGAGAGCAGTGAGCACCATTCTAGTTCGGTGTTTTTCTTGTGGACAGATGAACAGAGAATTTACCAGATTCTAGAAATTTCTGCATGTCTTTTGCTGTTACCCTTGGGTTCTTTTCACTTCCTTCAGCATTGCATGTTGTGCTCTTGGTGTGATTTTTGTAAGACGCTCACTCCAAGCGAGAGTAGCAACCATACTGAGTTTCTCCATTTGTAGACCGTTTCTCTTACTGTGGACTGATAAGCACTCAGGTCTTTAGAAATGTTTTTATAGCCTTTTCCAGATTTATGCATCTCTACAATTCTTCTAAGGTCCTCTGAAAGTTGTTTTGATCAAGGCATGGTGCACATAAGCAGATCTTTCTTGAGAAGAGCAGGTATTGGTAGTAACCTGACATTGCCCAGAGGTTCACATATTTATTTTGAGCATCAACTGTGATTGTTTAAATGGTGTACTCAGTATTGATGAGAAGTACAATTGGTTCTGTGTTATTAGATTAGGCAGATTGTGTTTGTCTATTATTGTGACTTGGATGAAAATCAGACCACATTTTATGAGTAATGCAGAAAACAGATAATTGCAACGGGTTCACAGACTTTTTTTTCTTGCAATTGTATGTCATTTCAACATGTGTCACTGATCCAAATGACTTCACTACTCAAATTGCTTTGAATTCCATGTGCCAACATGTTTTGTACTCTGCTGATATTTCACAGTAATTCTGTAAATTGACATAGCACTGGAAACAAATGAGGAGAAAACAACAGAATTGAACCTGGTTTTTATTCTATTTACTGTTTTGCACAGGCATGTGACAAATAGCTTACTGTTTACTCATTTCTATTCTGGGCAAACTTATGGCCTCAAATTATTTTCTATCTTCAGTCTGCCCACTTTTTCCCCCCAAGATTTCCATCTTTTGTGATGATTGCAACTGGGTCTTCTGGTGCTTAGCCATTCTATGTAAAGGCCAAGTTCTTGTGTTTCCAGCAGTCACTACATTTCAGAAGTGGCTCATTGATGGTACATAGCTCGTACTGTAGAAAGGCAAGTCTCTTTTGGGTTCAACTGTTGGTGAATTGCTCAGTTTTCATGGGATAATTAATTTTAAAAAAAGGAAAATCTCAAGATTTTATCCCTTCTCTATTTTGTGAGAATTTAAATTGAGTGTATTCCCTTCGTGTGAAAGAGTTAATATAGTGAAAACCAGTTTTTAGTCTGTTCATGAGCTCCGATTTCAACATTTGAACTATTAGGAAATATTGGTAACATTTTTTTTAGATGCCGAGTTGTTAATTAACACTGGATTTTGACCTCTACCTTTTTGATAGACATTTCTAGAAAGCCAGAATTTATTTTGGCATATGCATTTGTCTAATGCAAGCTGCAAGAAAATGTGTTAGCTTTTGGAGCACATTGCTGTTTGTTTCCTATGACAGCTAATTCTGTTCAGACAATGTGTGCAATTACACTGCAAAGGAGAAGTGGAAAACAGAAATTGAACGATCTAGCATTCTGTGCAATGAAGATTCTGTTCTTTTAAATTAGTATGCTTACTCTGGAAATTCATATGTAATGTCATTTGTATTATGTAAATTTTAATAATTTGCCATCTGTCAAATGTGCTAGTCATCTTAAATTACTCCTCATTTATATCTGGAAGAATCCGAATTCCCTCCAGTAGAGAATCTGATTACTTCAGTTATCTGTTTCCCTGACTGAATGAATACTGAAAATCATTTATTTTTGTTTCTCTCAGGAGCAAGATATCTCCTGCTTTGAAGATAGCAGTGACGATGATGATGACCAAACACTGAAGATTTTTGATGAACTTAAACACAAATATTCCCGGGCCAAGGCTAACAATAAAAAGTTAATCTTGGAGCTTAAAAGAGTTACAACAAAACTTCGGTTTGTTGAAGAAAAGCAAAAAGATTATGAACATATGGCTTCTGAGCTACAAAGGCTGAGGGATCTCAATATGGATCTTCAAAATGCGCTGCTTTTGAAGTTATTTAGACGTAAGTCTTTATTAAAATAAAAAGCTAGCTAAAGCAAGCTATTAGTGTTTGGAAAGATGAATGTAATGAAATTTTAGTGTTCTGTTATCTTCATCTTCATACACCTTTCATACCTATTGTAAGGCTTATTAAAATTCATCTGATTGGATGATTAAAATCTGGTTGTTAGTGTAATCTTTTTTTTAAAAAGTGCTTGTTGCTTTGCTACCAATTTAGTATTACATTTTCCAGACCTAATGACTTGTAGTTAGCGTGGATGTGAATTTTTTTTATATAGGAGGGTTTTTATTAGTTTTATTAAAGGAGCATTTCCTACAAAATATACCTTCTCTTTAAATTGTCACCTTTTGCTGTTAATTTTTTCAGTGCTCTCCTCAAACTCCCAAGGCCATGTAGATATGGGGGTAAATTACTGGTGATGTCCTGGAGCTGCTGTCTTGATTATGTTGGGACATTCTACTTTGGATATTTCAAGAAGTATAATATGAGGTTTTTAATTGACATGTTTAAAATACTTGTTTCATCTCTTCATAATTTGAAAGTACCTCAAACTTAATCACTTAATCTCCTCCTCTCATCAATTTTACAAGTCTTTCTTAGTGTTTATACTTTTATCAGGCACCATACTCATGAATCTGCTTTGTATTTCTTCTAAGACTTTAAATTGCAGTAGGTACAGGAACATTCAATGATACCACTCAATGATACCAAAACAATTTCTTAACCCTCCGCATTCAGATTTCTGAACTGTGTGACACTTCTTTATTCTTTTTTGTGCTTTTTATTTATTTTCTAATTTATAGTAGTTTACATTTTCATTGCAGCAAAACAACAAATTTCACATCATATAAGACAGTGATAATAAACCTGATTCTGATGTTGATTGTGGTTCTCCAGCTATCTTCCAAAGGCTTCCCTTAATCATTTTGTAGCACTGTTTTTGACTGCATTCTTGTTATTTACCAAATATTCAATTTTATTTAAAAAGAAAGGACATGCTACATTTAATAATTTGGAATTTCATTGGTTTTTTTCCTAACTCCTTTCTACAATGGAGAAAATAATGGAATTTGAACTGAAATAAAATGTCTAGGCTAAATATGCTTGGAGAGTCAAATGGCTTGTCCTTGTATGTGGCCCAAAACAAGGCTGTTATTGGAAAGTAAGTTTTGACGCAGTAATGTACTACAATATTCTGCCGGCGCCCAGGTTTCGTCCAAAATCCCAAAAGTGTGAGTGGTTGTAGGGTTAATTGGGCATTGTAAATTATCCCTTCTGTAGGGAAGGTAGATTTGAGGGAATTAATTGGCAAGCAGGGGACAAATGGGTTTTGGGGAAATTCGAGGGGTAATAGGATTACTTTGAGAGCTGGCATAGTCAACGTTGAATGTTATCACAAAATCAAAAATGTCAAAGAAGCATGACCTCTAATTATCTTCAGTAACAGTCTTGAACTTGAATTGATATGTTTATACAGTGAGTCATGAGATTTTTAGTGTAGAGTGGGGAAAAGTAAACTGATGTTTACCTTGTTACACCAGAGTTCTATCATGCCATATAATATAAATTGTACAAGTTTATTGTAACTAACAGTGGTAACTAAAATTGAACATGCAGTTAATGTTGTAATCCACTGAACTCAGTGAGTTTTTGAAGATGATTCTGAACTCCATTGCAGAATGTAGTCCCTTGATTATGATGGAGTATTAATCTTGTCATCAAAGTTGCATTCAGTCACTAGAACTTGCGCTTGTAACCTGGTACCAAACACAATCTACTAAGGCTATGTCCACACTACACCGGATAAATCCATAACCAAAGCCTTTTCTCTTCATTTTTATCCTCCGTCCATACTGAAACGGCGTTTTCATCCCCCGAAATCGGAGCTTTTCAGAAACGCTTTCCAGGCTGGGTATTTTTGAAAACGCTGCTTGGGCAGATCAGTGTGGACGGTGTAACCGGAGAAATCTGAAAATGCTATCAGATGGGAACGCGCTATTTCATTGTTTTCTTGAACGCAACCTAACAATTACAGAACAGACAGCAATGAGACTGAAGCCAGATGAGTTAGAAATGTATTCACCAAAGATGGGTCTTTGCCCCATAACTTACTGAATAAATAAGTGTACTCACTTTGCCCTGTTTTCTGTCCTTGCTCGTATAAAGGTGGTTAATCTATTTATGCAAGTACTTCTCTGACAATAGATGTGTAACAGCCTAATGTAACATTGTATGGAAATACAAGATAACACTGATGCAGACATGTTTTATACATTTAACAAGGTGCTTTATTAATGCAACAGTTAGTCAGTTTTTCAGTGTTCGTCATCAGCCAGTTTCATACAGTCAGTGAACTCCCTGTCAGTTGCCTCCTTATGCTCCAGTATTTGTTTTTTTTTAACTTTTAAGTTCTCCTGCACGTAAGTCCATCGTAGGTTTTTCTAGCCTGCAACTACACAAATGCGCACTTTACGGCGAGATTTGGTACCAAACATGTCACTTGTTTTCGTTAGATGTGTCCTATGCATGCCCAGTAGGAGGAGAATTGCCGAAATCTCCGTTTCAGTGTGGATAGAGATATTTTCAAAAACGCATAGTGTGGACGCCTATCGTTTTTATGTGAAACCAGCGTTTTCAAAATTATCCGGTCTAGTGTGGATGTAGCCTCAGGCAGTTCCTTCATTTTCATCCCTTCAGTTAACAGAATCACCATTTGGAAGTGTCTGGCTTGTGCACTTGTGGACAGTGTACTTAATAATTGCTGCAGAAAAATTTCTATGTTCTAGTTTTCAGGAGTTTCTTGTATCTGCTGAAAATGTAGGTGGGATTATATGGACAAGTTAAATGTGATTGACCTGCAAAAGACATAGAAAGTATCTTTCAGTGGTTGAGGTTTATTCTATTTGACATGCCTGACTTTGGACATTTGAAATTTTACACTTTGATAGTACACCTTCTAACATGGCTACAGAGAGTTGGGACGCTGTTTGTGTTTAACTTGCTAGCCAGACTTGTAGCGAACACAGCAGATTATGTTCTTGGAGGCTGGCATCAGTTTTCTACTTCAGGTCCGAGATGCCAGTATTAAAAACAAGTAATTGTTATTTTTCTGAACAACCAGCAATTTATAACATAGACGGATCTGTACAGACCCTCTTCCATATATGACAGGGTATTTTTCTGGAGAGCTGTCCATAACCTGGAAGTGAACAAAAGCAGAGTGAGGGAGAGGATCATAAGAACAAAGTGAGCAGGAGTTGGAGGAGGCACTGTCAGCTGGCCTCACTAACTGAGTGAGGGCTGTTCTCCGTTCATTCCCACCAACGCAAATTGGAGTTTTTTGAGGGTGTAACAAGGATGTTAGACGAGGGTAAGCCAGTAGATGTTGTGTACCTAGATTTTCAGAAGGCATTCGATAAGGTGCCACATAGGAGATTGGTGAGCAAAATCAGAGCTCATGGCATTGGGGGCAGGGTTTCAACATGGATAGAAAACTGGTTGGCAGATAGAAAGCAAAGGGTAGCAGTGAATGGGTGTTTCTCAGACTGGCTGGAGGTGACTAGTGGGGTACCACAGGGCTCTGTATTGGGACCACAGCTCTTTACGATTTATGTCAATGATTTAGATGAGGGCATTGAAAACTATATCAGCAAGTTTGCTGACGATACTAAACTGGGTGGCAGTGTGACATGCGAAGAGGACTTTAGGAGAATACAGGGAGACTTGGATAGGCTGAGTGAGTGGGCAGATACTTGGCAGATGTCATTCAATGTGAATAAATGTGAAGTTATCCACTTTGGAAGCTGGAACAAGAGGGCAGAGTATTGTCTGAACGGTGTCGAGTTAGGTAAGGGAGAAATGCAAAGAGACCTAGGAGTCCTAGTTCACCAGTCAATGAAGGTGAATGAGCAAGTGCAACAGGCAGTGAAGAGGGCAAATGGAATGTTGGCCTTTGTTACAAGGGGAATTGAATATAAGAGCAAGGATGTTCTTTTGCATTTGTACAGGGCCCTGGTGAGACCACACCTGGAATATTGTGTACAGTTTTGGTCTCCAGGTTTAAGGAAGGACATTCTGGCAATTGAGGAAGTGCAGCGTAGATTCACTAGGTTGATTCCTGGGATGGCAGGGCTGTCTTACGCAGAGAGATTGGAGAGATTGGGCTTGTACATGCTGGAATTGAGGAGATTGAGAGGGGATCTGATTGAAACGTTTAAGATAATTAAAGGATTTGATAGGATTGAGGCAGGAAATATGTTCCAGATGTTGGGAAAGTCCAGTACCAGAGGGCATGGATTGAGAATAAGAGGTCAGTTATTTAAAACAGAGTTGAGGAAGAGCTTCTTCTCCCAGAGAGTTGTGGAGGTGTGGAATGCACTGCCTCGGAAGACGGTGGAGGCCAATTCTCTGGATGCTTTCAAGAAGGAGCTGGATAGATATCTGATGGATAGGGGAATCAAGGGATATGGGGACAAGGCAGGGACTGGGTATTGATAGTGAATGATCAGCCATGATCTCAGAATGGCGGTGCAGACTCGAGGGGCCGAATGGTCTACTTCTGCACCTATTGTCTATTGTCAATTTGATTCTTGCAGTTTGTGGTGTGATTTGAGGAAAGAAGTCATTTGTGAATGCCCATTCTGCCCATACCTGGTAGAAAATCCTTGCAGGCTGTAACATGTATATACAGGCTGCCCAAAACTGGGGAGGACCTATAGTTACTCTGATAATTAAAGTATAATTATCATGACATCCATCATTAAGGACCCCTATCACCCAGGGCATGCCTTCTTATTGCTACCATCAAAGAGGAGGCTGAAGAGAGACACAAAAGTTTTCAAGGACAGCTTCCTTTCTGCCATCAGGTTTCTAAATTGACAATGAACCCATGAGCACTACTTTTGTATTTTTTCCATCTCTTTTTGCACATTTTGTAATTTGTAGTTTTTGTTATATATTGCAATGTACCGCTGCTACAAAATTCACAATATATACCAGTGATATTAAAACTGATTCTGAAATACCTATTTAATGAACATAGAGGATAGTCCCCAAGTCTTACTAGGATGCCTTTCATTTTCTGGACTTGTGTCAGAGGAGGTTTGAATCTCTTAGTAACTAAAGAGTGCATACTTTGTGCAAACAGTGGCTTAAATCATAAGATGAAGAAGTTTTCCTTCCAGGGTTATCCTTGTGCAATAATGTGGCAGGCACAGAATTCCTTTATTTGACTAGAACTAGAATATAGGATACTCCAACACGGTTTACATACTGTTTGCTTTTTAAATGCTTCTTCAAACAAGTGTTGCCATAGAAATTTTCCAAAGAATCTGTGCCAGGTGACCTTAATGGCTTTAACATTAAATAGACACGTTGGAGTGTGTTTATTTAAAAAGGGCTTCTTATTAATCCAGCTAGTTCATCTGTTCTGTTGAAATGCAAAATAAAAATAGCAGTATCTCATGAGCTGGGGTTATGTTCTTGCCAGAATAGGAAGCAAAATAAGTGAACTCAGCTGATTTACAATGATGTTACAAGTTTGTGAGCCCTGTAGAATTTTCTGTTATTTCTGCATAAGTGACCTAAAATGTGATCAGATCTTCATGGAAGTCCTAAAACTAGATAGAGAATCTAATTAACACAAAAAAAATTATACTTGTTTGTCCATTTATTTATTGAGAAAAATGATCCAATGTTACATGTATTTGTTGGAAAAAGCATGCGGACCTTTGCTTTCAGTAACTGGTGTAGAGTGCCTACGGGATGCATTCTTGGAACAGCTTGTACGAGAGCCGACCAGGGACAAGGCTATTCTGGATTTAGTGTAGTGTAATGAACAGGATTTGATAAGCGATCTTGAAGTAAAGGAGCCATTAGGTAGTGACCATAATATGATAAGTTTTTATCTGCAATTTGAGAAGGATAAGGGCAGATCGGAGGTGTCAGTGTTGCAGTTGAACAAAGGAGACTATGGAGCCATGAGGGAGGAGCTGGCCAAAGTTAACTGGATGGATATCCTAGCAGAAAAGACAGTGGAACAGCAATGGCGGGTATTCTTGGGACTAATGCACAAGGTGCAAAATCAGTTCATCCCCCGGAGAAGGAAGGATTCAAAGGGGGGAAAGGGGCCACAGTGGTTGACAAAGGAAGTCGGAGATTGCAATGCATTTATATAAAAAATGTATGACAGAGCTAAGGTGAGTGGGAGGACAGATGATTGGGAAATTTTTAAGGAACAACAGAATTTAACTAAAGCGATACGGGGAGAAAAAATGAGGTACGAACGCAAGCTAGCCAGGAATATAAAGGAGGATAGCAAAAGCTTTTTTAGGTATGTGAAGAGAAAGAAGATAGTTAAGAACAATGTTGGGCCCTTGGAGAATGAATTGGATGAAATTGTTATGGGAAACAGAGAAATGGCAGAAGAATTTAATAAGAACTTTAGATCTGTCTTCACTTAGGAAGACACAAGCAATCTCCCAGATGTATGGATGGGACAAGGACATAGGGTAACAGAGGAAATGAAACAGATTGACATTAGGAAGGAAATGGTGATGAGTAGACTGATGGGACTGAAGGCTAACAAATTCCCAGATTCAGATGGTCTGCATCCTAGGGTACTAAAGGAGGTGGCTCTGGAAATTGCGGATGCATTGGTAATGATTTTCCAATGTTCCTTAGATTCAGGATCAGTTCCTGAGGATTGGAGAATGGCTAATGTTATCCCACTTCTTAAGAAAGGAGAGAGGGAGAAAACAGAACTATCGTCCTGTCTGCCTAACATCAGTAGTGGGGAAGATGCTAGAGTCCATTATTAAAGATGAAATAGTGGCATATCTAGATAGCAGTGATAGGATTGGGCCGAGCCAGCATGGATTTACCAAGGGCAAATCATACTTGACTAATCTATTGGAGTTTTTCGAGGATGTAACCAGGAAGTTGGACAAGGGAGATCCAGTGGATGTAGTGTACCTTGATTTTCAGAAGGCATTTGATAAGGTCCCACATAGGAGATTGGTGGGTAAAATCAGAGCTCATGGCATTGGGGGGAAGATATTGACATGGATAGAAAACTGGTTGGCTGATAGAAAGCAAAGGGTAATGGTGAATGGGTGTTTCTCGGAATGGCAGGTGGTCACTAGTGGGGTGCCACAGGGCTCAGTATTGGGACCACAGCTGTTTACAATTTACATAAATGATATAGATGAAAGCATTGAGAATAACATCAGCAAGTTTGCTGATGATACTAAGCTGGGTGGCAGTGTGACGTGATGATGTTAGGAGAATTCAGGGTGACTTGGATAGGCTGGGTGAGTGGGCAGATACTTGACAGATGACGTTTAATGTGAATAAGTGTGAGGTTATCCACTTTGGGAGTAAGAACAGGAAGGCAGATTATTATCTGAACGGTTTAGAGTTAGGTAAGGGAGTAATACAAAGAGATCTAGGAGTCCTTGTTCATCAGTCACTGAAGGTGAAAGAGCAAGTGCAGCAGGCAGTGAAGAAGGCTAGTGGAATGTTGGCCTTTATTACAAAGGGAATTGAGTACAAGAGCAAGGAAATCCTTTTGCATTTGTACAGGGCCCTGGTGAGACCACACCTGGAGTATTGTGTACAGTTTTGATCTCCAGGGTTAAGGAAGGACATCCTGGCTGTAGAGGAAGTGCAGTGTAGATTCACAAGGTGAATTCCTGGGATGTCCAGACTGTCTTACACAGAGAGGTTAGAGAGACTGGGCTTGTACACGCCGGAATTAAGGAGAGAGTCCAGTACCAGAGGGCATGGTTTGAGAATAAGGGGTAGGTCATTTAGGACAGAGTTAAGGAAAAACTTCTCCCAGAGAGTTGTGGGGGTCTGGAATGCACTGTCTCGGAAGGCAGTGGAGGCCAATTCTCTGAATGCTTTCAAGAAGGAGCTAGATAGGTATCTTATGGATAGTGGAATCAAGGGATACGGGGGACAAGGCAGGAACCGGGTATTGATAGTAGATGATCAGCCATGATCTCTGAATGGTGGTGCAGGCTCAAAGGGCCGAATGGTCTACTTCTGCACCTATTACCTATTGGTGTGACCTCCCCCTCCCCTGTACAGCAATAATGTGAACCAAATTTGATTTACTAGGATGTTACCTGGGTTTCAGCAATTAAGTTACAGAGAAAGGTTGAACAAGTTAGGTCTCTATTCATTGGAGCGTAGAAGGTTGAGGGGGGATTTGATCGAGGTATTTAAAATTTTGAGAGGGATAGATAGAGTTGACGTGAACAGGCTGTTTCCATTGAGAGTAGGGGAGATTCAAACTAGAGGACATGATTTGAGAGTTAGGGGGCAGAAGTTTAAGGGAAACATGAGGGGGTATTTCTTTACTCAAAGAGTGATAGCTGTGTGGAATGAGCTTCCTGTAGAAGTAGTAGAGGCCAGTTCAGTTGTGCCATTTAAGGTAAAATTGGATAGGTATATGGACAGGAAAGGAGTGGAGGGTTATGGGCTGAGTGCGAGTAGGTGGGACTAGGTGAGATTAAGGGTTTGGCACGGACTAGGAGGGCCAAGATGGCCTGTTTCCGTGCTGTGATTGTTATATGGTTATATGGTTATAAATATTTTTGGTTTCTGTTGATCAGTGTTGCACATTTGTTTGGAGAAATTTTAGGCCATTCCTCCATCAAAACTGCTTTAACCCTGGGATGTTGTTGGGTTTCCTGGCATGAACTGCTTGCTTCAGGTCCTTTCACAACACTTCTATGGGATTAAGGTCAGAACTTTGTCTTGGCCATTCCAAAACACAATTTTCTTCTTTTTAAACAATTCTGTATTGATTTACTCTTGTCTTTTGGATCATTATCTTGTTACATTATCCACCTTCTATTAAGCTTCAGCTGACAGACTGCTACCCTGACGTCCTCCTGTAAAATGTCTTGATATAATTTTGAATGTATTGCCCCCTCAATGATTGCAAGCTGTCCCGGCCCTGAGGTAGCAAAGCAGCTCCAAACAGTGATGCTCCTTCCACCATGCTTCATTGTTGGGATGAGATTTTGGTGTTGGTGTGCAGTGCCCTTTTTCTTCCAAACGTAGCAATGTGCATTTCTGCCAATAAGTTCAACTTTTATCCACATTGTCCCTGAAGCATTGTAGAACATCCAGGTGGTTTTTTCCAAACTTGAGACATACAACAATATTTTTTTTGGAGAGCAGTGGTGTCCTTCCATGAACACCATTCTTGTTCAGTGTTTTCTTATAGTGGATACATGAACAGAGACTTTAGTCAGTTCTAGATATTTTTGCAGGTCTTTTGCTGTTACCCCTGAGTTATTTTTCTCCTCCTTCAATATTGCATCATGTGCTCTGTGTGATCTTTGCAGGTTGCCCACTCCTAGGGAGAGTAGTGACAGTACTGAGTTTCCTCCATTTATAAACAGTTCCTCTTACTGTGGATTGATGAAAACTCAGGTCTTTAGAATTGCTTTTGTAGCCTTTTCCAACTTCATACATCTCTATGAAAGTTCAAGGCATAGTGCACATAAACAGGTCTTTCTTTAGAACCTGACTTTGTCTTTTTTTGTATACAGGCAGGGCACCTCTACAACATACACCTCCAATCTCATCTCATCGATTGGAACACCAGACTCCAAATAGTATTAGTAGAAGGCATTACCCCAGAGGTTCACATACTTTTCCCTTTTGTGTCTATTTATTTAATTGAGTTCTCTGACTAGTTTTATGAAATCTGATCACATTTTAGGTCATTTATGCAGAAATAGAGAAAATTCTACAGGGTTCACAAATGTTTTAGCACCACTATGTGAATTTAGCTGAGATTAAATTTCCTTTTGCCCATACTAATGTATTTGGAACATTTTTGTAAATAGCTAATCTTCTGTACAATTGGGTTGTAAGAAATTGGTTTGTGTGAGTATGTCTGGCTGAGCTCCATGGGAAGCTCAATGATACGGGCATTTTCTTTGTGACTTAATTTTTCACAGCAGCTTCCATTTGGGAAGATATTAAGTTGTTAGTGGTTCTGTGCTTCAGACTGCTGTGGCATACTCGGTTCTCTATTCCATCCTTGGTTTTCTTCCCCTTATCCTATTTGAAGTGTTTTTCATTAGTCCTTTTAAATCGAGTGTTTGCAGTCCATATAGATTTTTCTATTTTTATTTTAACTGTTAAAGGAAAAGACAGCAAAAGCAGAATTAAATGTATTTCTTGAACTAGTAATTGATTAACCATTAAAACATATTTGCTTGCTTTTCCATTTTCAGTTCCAGAACAGTACCATGGTTCCAATCCCGAAGAGGAGTTGATTGAAAACACATCTGCCCATCAGCTAATTTCCAGTCCTCCAGTGACTTCAATTCTGCAGGACCATTTAAACATGCAACAAAGAATTTATCCCTGCAAGAAAAGTCCTCATCCTCTCCTTCCAGCTCCAAGTACTAGTGACCACCTGGAGAGTCAGACTGAAAATGGAAACAGCATGGTGTCATGTCCATGGGCTGCAACACAAGCTATTGCTATGGCCCAGCCCAGTGTTTATTCTGTTCAGGATGGCAAGGTAATAGAAAATATTTCTGTTACATAAGCCTGTGTTTTGCACATGCAAGTTGAATTTATTGTTTTAACACTATTTGCTTATAGGTTCACATAGGAGCTAATATATGGATTGATGAGGACAAGTGGGAAACAGTGAAACGTCAGCCAAGTGATTCAAGATTTACAAAGTGTTTGGCTGTAGCTGTGTGGGGAGTGGATACCCTGAAGGACAGAAGTGTCACTGGAATTGCATGCAATTCAACAAAATCATCCCCTAAACCACCTCTTTCTCCCTACAAAGTACAGATTATTAAAGGTAAGCTTGAGGAAAGTTTTCTATTGCTTAGTTTGTTTTATAAGATTGGCTTTATTTGTCATATGTACATCGAAACATAATTGTGTCATTTTGCTTCAGATCAAATTGATGAGGATGGTGCCACAATTTTTTTGAATCACTTTTTATCTTTTTCCATTATAAATGACTACATGTGAAGGTGTGTCTATTTTCAGATTACTTGCAAATGAAACATTAAATTTGCAACAAAATTCAGAAACAGTTGTAATCAGCACTTTGTTTTAAAACTAAACAAAATGATATATCACCTCTGCTTATTTTATCAAACAAAAATAACTAATTTATAGTGCATTTTTCATACAGACGATGTATAATTGTGCTAGAAAGGTTGTGAACCATATAGAATTTTCTCTATTTCTGCATAAATGTGACCTAAAATATGATCAGATCTTTATGCAAGTCCTAAAACTGGATAAAGAGAACCCAATTAAATAAATAACACACAAGCATTATACTTGTTTATTTATTGAAAAAAATGATCCCAGTATTATATGTATTTTTTGGAAAAAGTATGTGAACCTCCAGGATTATCAGTTCATTTAAGGGGGAAATTAGTCAGGTGTTTCAATCAATAGGATGACAATCAGGTGTGACAATGCTTAAATGAGAAGCATTATGTTTGGCTAAAAACAAACACTGCATTCCAGTATAAGAACTTCACCCCAGCTGTGAAACTTGGTGGTGGCAGTGTCATGGTTTGGCCTGCTTTGCTGCATCAGGATCACTGTGGCTTACCATAATTGATGGAGCTATGAATTCTGAATTGTACCAGAAAATTCTACAGGAAAATATCAGGGTATCTATCAGTGAAGTAAAGCTCGAGAGTGGGTCATGCAGTAAGACAATGACCCTAAACACATGTTAGTCTACCAAAGAATGGTTATAGCAGAAGAAATTTCACATTTGGAATGACTGAGTCAAAGTCCTGATCTTAATCCTATAGAAGTGTTGTGGAAGGACCTGAAGCAAGCAGTTCATGCAAAGCAGCCCACCAGCATGCTAGAGTTGAAGCAGTTTTGTAAGGAGGAATGACCTAAAATTTCTCCAGGCCGATTTGCAGGACTGATCAACGGTTACTGGAAATGTTTGGTTGAAGTTATTGCGAAGGTTCATATACTTTTGCTAACAAATCATGGAATATTGGATTTTCTCAATAAATGAACAAGTCTAATTTTTTTGTTATTAAATTAGGTTCTCTTTATTTAAATGTGATCTAGTCTGATCACATCAATGCAGAAATAGACAAAATTCTACAGGGTTCACAAACTTTCTAGCAGGTCAAAGTGCTTTTTCAATGGAATAAAGTGCAAACATGAAAATAAGACAAGTATGTTAATTAAAAGCAAAGTTAAAAGCATTAAATAGACTTCGATCCGGTGTTTAAAAGTGTAAACGGAGTCTTCATCCCTTTAGTTTTAGGTATTCCGGTGTAGTGTAGTTCATAAGAAAGCAGACTTGTCAATTATCTTGAGAGAGATTGTTTAAAGTTAAGAGACCGATGAAAGAAGACCTGAGAGCTCAAGCCGGGTTATAAAACAGAAGCAATTCTGTGATGCACTGTGGTCCCAAACCATGGAGAGCTTTAAAAACAAGAGAATGTTACATTCAAAAAAAGACACAGGAAGCCAATGCAGATTAACAGGGACAGGAGTGATACGCTTCCTCATCTTGGTTTTAGTTAAAAGTCTAGCATTCTCTTCATAATAAAAATATTAAAGGTACTTAAAGCTAATTTATGCTAGGGAAAATTAAAACTGATCAAATTACTGCAAATTCTGAGGCAAAGACAACGTGGAGAAAGAAACAGTTAAGATTTTAGATCAGTGAAGATTTTTGAGAACTTCAAACATTAAAAGTTGAGCGAACATTTTGCAAGGCAAAAGATAATGGTTAGTGGAAAAAATGCAGGTCGATTGGGGGAAAATCAGGTTGGTAATGGATCTCGAGTGAATTTGTTGAATGCCTATGATGTGACATTTTAGAGCAGCTTGTCGTTGAGTCTACTAGGGGATCAGTTATACTGGACATGGTGTTATGTAATGAACCAGAGGTGGTTAGGGAGCTTAAGGTAAAGGAACCCTTGGGGGACAGTGATATGATTGAATTCAACTTGAAATTTCCTAGGGAGAAGGTAAAGACACATAGCAGTGTTTCAGTGGAGTAAAAGAAAATATGGTGATATGAAAGGAATTGGCCAAAGTAAGTTGGAAGGGATGCTGGCAGAGGCGACAGCAGAGCAGCAATGGCTTGAGCTTTGGGGAAAAATGAGGAAGGTGCAGGATAGATGTATTCCAAAACCAAAGAAATACTCAAATGGCAAAATAGACAAGGGAAGTCAAAGCTAATGTAAAAGTAAGAGGGCATACAACAATGCAAAATTAATGGGAAGATAGAGGATTCAGAAGCTTTTAAAAACCACAAAGCAACTAAAATAATAATTAGGAGGGAAAAGATTAAATATGAAATCTAGCCAGCAAACAATATCAAGATAGATCGAAAAATCTTTTTCAAGTATATAGAAATGAGATGAGAGTAGATATAGGACTGCTAGAAAATGAGGCTGAAGAAATAATAACGAGGGCCAAGGAGATTGCAGGTGAACTAAATGAGTATTTTGCATCAGTCTTCACTGGGAGACATCAGCAGTGTGTAAGGTATTAAAGGGTGTGAGGGAGGAGAAGTAACTGCAGTTACTATTACAAGAGAGGTGTTCAAAAAGTTGAAAGACCACAAGCTACTTAAGTCACCTGGACCAGATGAACTGCATCTGAAGAGTTCTGAAAGGAGCAGCAGTAGAGATTGTGGAGGCATTACTAATGATCCTTCAAGAATCATTGGACACTTGCATGGTTCTGGAGGACTGGAAAATTGCAAATGTCCCCTTCACTGTAAGAAAGGAGGGTGAAAGCAGTAAGGAAATTGTAGACTAGTTAGCCTGACCTCAGTGGTTGGGAAGATGTTGGAGTCATTTACGGATGAGGTTATGGAGTACTTAGTGATACAGTACAGGAGAGGACGAAGTCAGCATGGTTTCCTTCAGGGAAAATCTTGCCTGCCGAACCTTTTGGAATTCTTTTGAGGAGTTTACAAGTAGGATAGATAAAGGGGATGTTGTGTAATTGGACTTTCAGAAGGCCTTTGACAAGGTGCCACACATGAGGCTGCTTACAGGAAAGTTACCAACATAGTTGGAGCATTGGCTAATTGGTAGGAGGCAGCGAGTGGGAATAAAAGAATCCTTTTCTGGTTGGCTGCCAGTGACTGATGTTCCGCAGGGGTCGATGTTGGGACCGCTTTTTTTTGCACTATATATCAATGATTTAGACGATGGAATACATTACTCTGTTTCCAAGCTTGCAGATGATATGAGGATTGGTGGAGGGGCAGGTAGTGTTGAGGAAACAGGAAGGCTGCAGAAGGACTTGAACAGATTAGGAGAACGAGCAAGAGAGTGGCAAATGAAATAAAATATTGGAAAAAGCATGGTCATGCATTTTGATAGAAGAAATAATTGTATGAACTATTTTCTAAACGGGGAGGAAATCAAAAAAACTGAGATGCAAAAGGACTTGGGAGAACACCCTGAAGGTTATTTTGCAGGTAGTTGGTGCTGAAGAGGCAAATGCAATGTTAGCATTCATTTCAAGAGGTCTAGAATACAAGTGGGGATGTGATGCTGAGGCTTTGTAAGGCACTGGTGAGACCTCACCTTGAGTATTGTGAACATTTTTACTTTCCTCATCTAAGAAAAGATGTGCTGGCATTGAAGTGGGTTCAGGAGGTTCACAAGGATAATTTCGGGAATGAAAGGGTTATCATATGAGGAACGTTTGAGAATTCTCGGTCTGTACTTTCTGGAATTTAGAAGAACGGAGGAGGATCTCATTGAAACCTTTCGAATGTTGAAAGGCCTAGACAGAGTGGAAGTCGAAAGGATGTTTCCCAGGGTGAGGGAAGTCTTGGACAAGAGGGTACAGCCTTAGGATAGAGGGGTGACCATTTAAAACAGATGTGGAGAAATTTCTTTCGCCAGAGAATGGTGAATTTATGGAATTTGTTACCCCAGGCAGCTGTGGAGGCCAGTTCGTTGGGTGTATTTAAGGCAGAGATTGATGGGTTCTTGATTGGACACGGCATGAAAGGTTACAGGGAGAAGGCTGGGGAGTGGGGCTGAAGAGCGGGAAAAAGGATCAGCCATGATTATATGGTGTAGCAGACTTGATGGGTCAAATGGCCTAATTCTGCTCCTGTGGCTTTTGGTCTAATATAAGAGCAAGGATGTAATATTGAGGCTTTATAAGACACTTGGAGCATTGTGAACAGTTTTGGGCTCCTTATCTAAAAGAAAGATGTCCAGACACTAGAGAGGGTCCAGAGGAGACTGATTCAGGGAACAAATGAGTGTTTGTGACCAGAAACCTGTAATCAGAAATTCACCACAAGGATCAGTAAAGAATCTTCATTATGTTGCTATGTATTTCAATAAATTAAGATACTAGTATAGGAGGGATGATCAGTAAATTTGCAAACAAATTATTTGGAAGGAGGTATTTGTAAGGAACAGCAAGACTGTTCAGTTGGGAAAATGGACAATTATGGGGAGTCAAGTTCTATGGATATATTTTTCTTAGAACAGAGGTGTGGGCCAGTGTTTTTAACAGAAAGGAGCAGAACAGAATGAGGTTTACAAGGGTCTGAGAAGGAGCTTTTTCCATCAAGAGGGCGAATGCAATCTGAAGGCATTGCTCAGTGGGTGATGGAGACAGCACTCACAACTAATATCAGCATGTAAATAAACACTTGAATCCCCAAGACATGGAAGGATATAAACCAAGTGATATTGAATGGAAATAATTTACTTGTATTTAATGGTTGACATGAAATGGTGGGCTGCAGGGACTGTTTATGTTGTTTGAATCGAAGACAATGACTATCTGGAGGAGAATACAAAGTCTACAAAGACAAAACAAAAAGCAATGATGCATGGAAGAATTAATAGATAAGCAGACAAACATTAACCAAGTGACAGAAAAAAAACTAAGCAACTTACAAACAACTACTAATTAGCATGAAAATAAGTTTAAAATAAACAAAATACATAGATCATAAAATTAGAAAGGGTAAAAATGTACAAATTTGTCTCATGTCGTGCCTGGTTGATTATCAGCCTTTAGTTAAGATAGGATATTTCAAAATTTATTCAACATATATGTCACCACATTCAACCCGAGATTCTTTTCCTGCAGGCATACTCAGCAAATCTAGAGAACAGTAACTGTAGACAGGATCAATGGACAACAAATGCAAATGCAAATGCAAATAAACAGTAATAAATAACTAGCATAAAACAACATGGGCAACACTATGCACGCTGCAGAAAGCTGTACCAATTTTCCTCTTAAATATACTTTTTGATATTTTTACCAGAAATTGACTGCAGTGCCTTCTTTAAAGAAATTGTGTTCTCTGTAATTCATCTTTAGAGGAGCTAGAAGTATAAGCTTCAAGGTCATCTTTCATCTGTCATAATATCCTTATGAAATTTATGAAACAGGACAGCAATGGTGATGTGAGTGGGTGGGGTGAGTGAAGGAAGAAAACTGACTGACTGCTACAGTGCGTAGCACAGCAACGCTAGTTACCCTATTCAAGGTTGCTGGTGTTGGAGGGGTGGGGGGGGGGCCATGATGTTTTTGTTTTTCTTTGAACGGATTGGTTCGATAGCTCTATTTCATGGCTGTCTATGGGGAAGATGAATTTCAGGGTTGTATGCAACATACATACTTCGACAATAAATGTATTTTGAATCTTTGAAGATTAATTTACAGCAAAGACAAACAGTTCAAGCAAAATAGTAAAAGGTCTTCCAAAGCTCTTTCAATACCCAATTATACTAATCTCAGATCAGTAAAAGCTATAGATAATGCTAGCCACCTTGCCAAAAACAGGCAGAATTTCATTAAATGACTGAAAAGACCTCGATCAATAAACACAAAGCAGCCACAACAGAGCATGGAGACCTTCATAACCAAACAATTAATAAAGTGATCAGATTAAAATGACTAACGGTCCAAAACCAGAAACAAACCTTTCAGAATAGTGCAGCACTAAGTGGCAGCAGATAAGTTTTGAACCTTGCAGTGTGCATTTGAGGCTTTGAGAGCTGGTACAGACACAATGGGCCAAGGGGTCTGTTTCCATGCTATATGACAGCATGACTAAAATGTAACTGCTACAAAGAGAGAAATCCACATTTATATAAACAGTATGGATAAAAATGACTTCTCAGTTCTGATGACTATATTTTTCTTTGATTGTTCAGGAGTGTCTCTTGTATACACTAGATTGTCCAGAACTTACACGGTAAATGACAGGGCCCTATGCAGGGTTGTAGGACAATGAGCCCTAGAGGCAAATCAATTCTTATTGCCACATGTACTGAGGTAAGGGGAAAAACTTATCTTGATATAGTTCATTCAGCTCAATTCACAACAACAGTATGTCAAGATAGTATAAAAGAGTACAAAAAGTGTACTGCAAGGTCATAACCAGGTAGACTGTGTGGTCAAGAGTCCATCATATCATAGGGAATTGTTCAATTGATGGATAACAGTAGGGCAGAAGCTGTTCTTGAGCTTGGTGGTGTGCACTTTCGGATGTATCCATTGAGGATACCGAAACTGAAGAACTTGAGCTTATAAACTGAGGGACTATAGAGCTGAAATTACAAGGATACGCTGGGATATTGCCGCCTGGAGCATAGGAGGTTAAGGGATGACTTTATAGATCTTTCTAAAATAAAGAGAATCCGAGACAAGATGAATGGTCACAGCCCATTTCCCCAGCCTAGAGGGAGTCTAAAGCTAAAGGCGTAGGCTTAAAGAGAGCAGGATATAGATTTAAAAGGGTATCTCAATGACAGGTTTTGCTAGAGGATAATGGGTATCAAGAATGAGTGGTAGAGATGGGTACAATTACAATGTTTAAAAGACATTTAGACAGGTTGAAAGGCAGGTAAGTATTAGGGGGGAATACAAGCCAACAGGACTAGCTCAGGAAGTTAGTGTGAAAGGCATGGACAAATGGGCCAAAGGACCCATTTTTTAGTTGTACAATACTGACTGTTTTTGGATAAACATAGCAAAATATCCCCCCTTCCACACAGTGACAAAACAGATTTCAAAACTGTACCTTTCCTGACAAGATAAAAGTAGACATGCATATAACACACCACAGCACCTCCAAAAGCATGATCTAAATAGCATTTTAGACACTATTGGAGTATAAAGTTACATTGTTTGCTGTGTAACCAAAACTATGTAGTCAGCTTTGTATTTGCTATTTGCTATGTATGTATCCAATTTTGTAGGAGAATGTAATCTCTGTATTGTCTCTGTACTATTGAACACATCAGTGACTTAAGAATGTAGCCAAATAAGAAGATAATGGTGTGTTAATGAGAACACATCTGTGACTTAAGAATGTAGCCAAATAAGAAGGTAATGGTGTGTTAATGAGAGGCTAGCTAAGAGATAACTGTGGCCAGGGATGAGGTAACACTTGGCCCAAAAAGTAGATTAGAACATGATTAAGTTAATGGGTAGAAACAATAGTGGGAAGTCGGGAGCTGATGTACTGGTGATAAGCAACTGTAGACCGATTGGATATGCTAATGCAACTAAACTAGGAGATTGCTATAAAAAATGCTATGTACAAGGATCGGTGGGCAGTGACTAGCTCACTGACTGTCTCAGCTTTGATTTGCAAATTAAAGTTCAACACTTCTTGAAGAATCTTCTGCGTCTCCTGGTTGTTTGTGGGGCACAAGAAACCAGGACAACACCAAAAGGGATTCATGAAAAAGCTCGATACTATTCAAATCTTTGTACTACAAGCAACACACAAAATGCTAGAGGAACTCAGCAGATCAGGCAGCATCTATGCAAGTCAATGTTTTGGACCAAGACCCTTCTTCAGGACTGGAAAGGAAAGGGGAAGACAACAGAATAAGAGCTGAGGGGGGGGGGGGGCGGGGAGGGAAGGAAGACAGCTACATGGCAATAGATGAAGCTAAGCAGATAGGAAATATAAAAAAATCTGAAAGGAGAGGAGAGAGGACCATAGAGATGTTAAAAAGAGGTGAGTAGTAAAAGGTCAGAGTGAGGGATAGAGGAAGCAGTGAGGAGAATATGTTTACCGGAAGGAAAAATTGATATTCATGCCATCAGGTGGGAGGCTACCCCAACAGAATACAAGGTTCACCCTGAGGATGGTCTCGCTGTGGCAAAAGAGGTGTCCATGGATTGATACATTGGAATGGGAATGGGAGTTGGAATCAAAATGTTCCACTACTAGGAAGTTCCACATTTGATGGTGCGGAGGTGTTTGACAAAATGGTCCCCCAATTTACCTTGGGTCTCACCAGTGTAGAGGAGGCAGCATTCAGAGTTCTGGATACAAAAAATGACCCCAGCAGATTTGTAGGTGAATGTAGCACTTTGGACACTTCAGGGATAAGTGCTGGGAGGGATGAATGAACAGGAGAATCACAGGTCCTTCAGAAAGCAGAGAGAGGGGGAGGTAAAGATATGATTAGTGGTCCGATACCTTTGGAGATGGCAGAAGTTGCAGAAAATGATGCTTTGGATGTGGAGGCTCATGGGGTGATAAGCAAGGATGAGGAAATCTATCACTTAAGGCAGCAGCAAGATGGGGTGAATGCAGACATTCAGGAAATTCGAGTGAACATCAGTGGTGGAGGGGAAACTGTTCTTTGAAGGAGGACATCTTTGATTTTTGAAGTTTGCTGATTTTGGGCTGTTATGAAAATGAGTAATAGTTTAATCAGAGCAGAAAGGAACATGCTGTCAACATCTCTGATGTCTTGGAAAGGAAAGCAGTATCCTGGGAACAGATGTGATAGAGACAAAGGAACTGAGGAAAGGGAATAGCATTTTTATAGGAAACTTAGAGGGAAAAGGTATAGTCAAGATAATTGTGGGTACTGTTAAGTTCATAAAATGTCAATTGACAGCTTGTCTTCAGAGATGGAGAAAGAGATAGAGAAAGGGAAGGGACGTGTTAGAAATCGACAGGGAATTTAAAGGGAGAGTGAAAGCTAGAGGCAAATGATCTTTAACAATCAAGAACATGGGGTGAAACTGCGATTTAGAGAACACATCCAATTCCTACCCGACATTGGAGTTAACTGATTTTGGGCTGTAGTAAGATGAGTAATAGTTTGATCAGAGCAGAAAGGAACATGCTATCAGCACTTAATGTATAAATGGGCCAGAAGAAATTCTACAGGATGTTATGAGGTAACTGATCAAAAAATATGCAATTTAATAACAGTGCCTTCTACACAAACTTGACACCAACTATCACAATAAATTCCCTTTCAAGAGCATTTAAATAGGCTACAACTCATGATGGATGTACAAATTAAATCCCAAACCAACCATTTAAAAAGAAACCTCAACAATCAACATCCAGCATCACAACCCCTCACCCACTCCCCACAACTCAGCCCTTAAGCTAACAATAGTTGCTTATACAAAGAATGACATGCATTACCTTTGCATATTCCATTGCCAATGACTTCAAATGTATTTTGCAAGCAAAATAATTTTGTGCTCTCCTTTGAAATTAGCATACTGTATTTATTGCTCATAATTGAAAGAATGGGGATACAAAAGGCATATTAGTTATTTGCCTTGCAGAACATCCCCATTCAGCTCAAAATTATACTCAAAATTCTATTTGTATGTAGCACAAACTCTTCTGACCTCTCATTTCCTGGTATCCCACACTGCAAGAATGAAGACCTGTACAATTTTTAAAGAACAATTCCACATCTTCTGCAAGTAGCTTACATCAACACAGACCAGATACTGGAGTTCAACAACTCTGCTACCCTCATAATATACCTCAAGTCCAAGCTCTTCTTTCTTTATTTTTAGACCATAAGACATAAGAGCAAAATTAGTCTGTTTGGTCCATCGAGTCTGCTCCACCATTCAATCATGGCTGATCCTTTTCCCCCTGTCCTCAGCCTTCTCCCTGCAACCATTGATGCCATGGCCAAACAAAAACCTATTAATCTCTGCCTTAAATACACCAAAACACACCTAGCAACCTGGCCTTCACAATTGCTTTTGGCAAGAAATTCCACAATTTCACCACCCTCTGGCTAAAGAAATTTCTCCGCATCTCTGTTTTAAATGGATGCCCCTCTATCCTGAGAGTGTACCCCCTTGTCCTAGCCTCCCCCACCATGGGAAACACCCTTCCATATCTACTGTGTCTAGGCCTTTCAACTTTCGAAAGGTTTCAAAGAGATTCCCCACGACATATCCTTCTAAATTCCAGCAAGTACATGCCCAGAGCCAACCATTCCTCATATGATAACCCTTTCATTTCTGGAACCATCATTATGAACCTCCACTGAGCCCTCTCCAATGCCAACACATCGTTTCATATATGAGGAGCCCAAAATTGTTCACAATACTCAAGGTGAGGTCTCACCAATGCCTTATAAAGTCCCAGCATCACATCCTTGCTCTTATATTCCAGACCTCTTGAAATGAGAGCTAACATTGCATTTGCCTTCCTCACCACTGACTCAACCTGCAAGTTAATCTTTAGGATGTTCTGTACAAGGACTCCCAAGTCTCTGCATCTCAGAATTTTGGATTTTCTCCCCATTTAGAAAATGGTCTACACATTTATTCCTAGTACCAAAGTGCATGACCATGCATTTTCCAAATTTATATTTTGTCACTTTTTTGCCCATTCTCCTAATCTAAGTCCTTCTGCAACCTTCCTGTTTCCTTAACACTATCTGCCCCTCCACCAATTTTCATATCATCTGCAAACTTGGCAACAAAGCCATCTATTCCATCATTTAAGCAACACACACAAAGTGCTGGAGAAACTCAGCAGGCCAGGCAGCATCTATAGAAAAAAAAGTACAGTTGATATTTTGAACCCAGACCCTTTGGCAGGACTGTAGAAAAAAGATGAGTAGATTTAAAAGATGGGGGAGGGGTGGGAGAAACAAGGTGATGAGTGAAACCGAGAGGGGGAGCTAGAAAGTAAAGACCTGGGAAGTTGATTGGTGAAAGAGATATAGGGTTGGAAAAGAGGGAATCTGATTGGAGAGGACAGAAGGCCATGGAAGAAAGAAAAGGAGGGCAATGGGCACACAAGGAAATAAGGTGAGAGAGGTAAAAGGGGATGCAAACTGGTGGCAGAGGGGAGGGGGGGCCATTACCAGAAGTTCTAGAAATCAAATTTCATGCCATCGTGTTGGACACTACCTAGATGGAATACAAGGTGGTGTTCTCATGACAGTAGAGGAGGCCATGGATTGACATATCAGAATGGGAAGTGGAATTAAAATAGATGGCCATTGGGAGATATCCCTTCTTCTGGAGGACGGAGCGTGGGTGCTGGGCGAAGTGTATTTCCTATCTACGTCAAGTCTCACAGATACACAGGAGGCCACACTGGGAGCATGGGCACAGTCTATGACCCCAACAGATTTGCAGGTGAAGTGTCAACTCACCTGGAAGGACTGTTCGAGGACAGAATGGTAGTGACGGAGGGGCAGGTGCAGCACTTGCTCCGCCTGCAAGGCTAAATGTCAGGAGGGAGGGACGATTGGTCAAGGGAGTTGTGTAGGAAGCAATCCCTGTGGAAAGCAGAAATTGTGGTTGGGAAAGATGTGTTTGGTGGTGGGATCCCGTTGGAGACGGCAGAAGTTCTGGTGAATATTGTGCTGGATGCTGAGGCTGGTGGGGTGGTGGGTGAGGACAAGAGGAACCATCTCCTTGATAAGGTGGCAGGGTGGGGTGAGCAAAACATAGGCTGTTCCATGTAACTGTCAAAAAGGCAGAGAGCTGGGGTCCATACACCTTTTGTTTGGAGAAAGTGGGAGGAGCCCAAGGAGAAATTATTAAGACTGAGGACAAGTTCTGCTAGGCGGAAGAGAGCAGTAGTGGAGAGGAACCAGTTGGGTTTGGTGTCTAGAAAGAAATGGATAGCTTTGAGTCCTTCCTGGTGGGATTTGGAGGTGTTTAAGGGCTGGACATCCACAGTGAAAAGATAATGATCAGGGCCAGGGAACTTGAAATCATTGAAAAGACCCAGAGTGTTTGAGTGTCACGGATGTCGGTTGGAAGAGACTGTACTGGGGGGGGATAAGATATAGTTGAGGTATGCAGGTACAAATTCAGTGGCGCTGGATCAAACTGAATCAATGGGTCAACAGGGACAAGCGGGTTTGTGGATCTTGGGAAGGAGGTCAAGACGGAAGGTGTGGAGTGCAGGGACTGAGGTTGGTGGCAGTGCATGGGAGATCCCACAGCTAATAAGGTCAGTGATTGGGAGACAATGGCGTGGTGCTCCTTAGGCATTCGAAGGGTAAATAAGAGGGGGTTTCTGAGAATTGTTGCTGGGCCTCAACACGGTAGAGGTCAGTCCACCAGACTACTACAGCACCCTCTTTATCTGTGGTGATGGTGAGGTTAGGATTAGTGTGGAGGGAGTGGAGAGCAGAGCATTCAGAAGGGACGAGATTGGAATTGAAGAGAGGAGTGTGGAAGTCAAGACAGTTGATGTCCCTTCAACTGTTGTATCTCTTTCACCAGTTATCAGCCCTTTACTTCATCCCTCCCCCTCCCGGTTTCACCTATCATCTTGTATTTCTCTCTCCCCTCTCCCACCTTTTAAATCTACTCATCTTTTTTCTCCACTCCTGCCCGAAACATCGACTGTACTTTTCTCCTCATAGGTGCTGCCTGGACTGCTGAGTATCTCTAGCATTTTGTGTTGCTTGGACTTCCAGCATCTGCAGATTTTCTCTCGATTATTCCTTATCAAAATCATTGATATACAGCATAAAAAGAACCAGTCTCAACACCGAATACTAGTCAATAAATTCCACAGATTCACCATTTTCCGGCTAGTGAAATTCCCCATCTCCATTCAAAAGGGACATCCTTTTTTACTGTGGCTGTGCTCTATGGTCCTAGACACCCCCATGAAAGGCAATAACCATTCCACATCCAGTTTGTTCTTGCCTTTCGATATTCAATATGTTTCAATGAGATCCCCCCTCATTATTCTAACTTCAGTGAGTACAGGTGCAGAGCCATCAAACACTCCATTTTGTGAGTCCTGACGAAGGGTCTCGGCCTGAAACGTCGACAGCGCTTCTCCCTATAGATGCTGCTGGGCCTGCTGTGTTCTACCAGCATTTTGAGACTGAACTAGAGGCTGCTGAGCAAGCCTCCAGATGGCTATGGATCAAGAGGTGTGACCCATGGACTAATGGTGCTGGGAAACAAGCCAGGACCTGATCAGCCCTGGCTGGGTCATCTGGGTGAGGCTGTTGATGTTGAAAGACCCAAAATACCTGATGACCCCAGGTTACATGAAGCTGAAATAAACATGCTAATTAATTAGGTTCCACCTGGCACGTAAATGTCGGCCCAGATCAGAAGATCAGAGGCGATTGCTGATTTCATTTGCTCTACGCAATCAGCAATTGCCTCTGATCTTGGCCGACATTTATGTGCTGGGTGGCACCTAATTGATTAATTTGTTTATTTTGGCTTTTTTCTTAAAGATGTGCTGGGTGCGTTCTGGCTACTACTGCAGCCCCGCATGCTTCGCGGCCCAGAGGTTGGGGACCACTGCTTAAGTAGATGGATTATACTTTATTGATCCCAAAGGAATTACAATGTCACTGTAGTATTACAAGTGCACAAATATGAATATTAGAAAAGAAAGAATAAAAAAGTTCCCACAAACAGTCTAACTTGGGGGGGGGGGGGCAGGGTCATCACTTCCCCGCTATAGGTTGACTCATTATAGAGGCTAATGGCTGAGGGTAAGAATGACCTCAGGTAGTTCTCTTTGGAGCAATGCAGTTGTCTTAGTCTTTTAGTAAAAGTGCTCCACTGTTCAGCCAAGGTGGCATGCCAAGGGTGAGAAACATTGTTCAGAATTGCCAGCATTTTCCAGAGAGTCCTTTGTTCTACCATGGCCTCTAGTGTGTCCGGTTTGACTCCTGTAACAGAGCCAGCCTTTCTAATCAGTTTATTGAACTTGTTGGCATTGTGCTTGTTAATGTCATTGCCTCCGCAAACCACTGCAAAGAAGATTGTACTGGTGACAACAAACTGGTAGAACACAAGAGGGAGAGGCCTGAATACTTCAAAAGACCTCAGACTCCACAGGAAGTAGAGGTGACTCTGGCCCTTGTATGCAGCCTTTGTGTTGGTAGTCCACTCAAGTCTGTCATCCAGGTGCACTGTACTGGAGTTGAGCATAATTTCAACTATGATAATGACAAGAATGTTCCCTCTGAGCTGAGCTGATGAACTGTTGTCAAAACCAGATAAAGTCCTACAAGTCAGACCACTTGATATTTTATATTCACATTAATGAGACTAACCAAAATTCTGTTTCTTCTACAGAGCAATTGCTGAACAGAATACGACAAGATGCCAAAGATGACAATGAGATCCATAAGCGATTAAATAAAGTCAATCGATATATTGGGGAAAAAATAATGGACATTAATAAACAGTGGAGAAAAGCCAAGGCAGAGATATCAAAGTTTAGAAACTGTGAATGTGAGATAGGTTTAAAATGTGATATTCATGCACATTGTGAGAGATCAGAAGTACCCATCAAGGAAGAAATTGAAACCTTTATCTATGAATAATCTAGTGAGATTTACTGTTTTGCATGATCAGAAAGTTCTCATTGAGATTGTTATTAATAATGTACAACTATTTGACTTCAGTGAAATCTATTTGTATTCATTTGTTTACCATAGAATTGCAGAGAACTATTTTCTATTAATTTCTGTTACCATTTTTACAACTGATCATTGAAACTGTACAGATAATTATGATTTGTAGAATTCTCCAAAGGCAAACCATTTGGCCCATTGCACATCCAGAGCATCCCGGTCTTTGCTGCTTAATTTTTCTCCCCTTCTCCCTTATCAAGGCTTTTATAGATTATGTATTCATGACTTTTTCCACTGAACAGCCTTGAGTTTGATCATTAGTTTTCATTCTGTTATTTTGCTATTTTTAAATTTAATTTATGCCCTCCATTTATGAAGTCATACATCAATGAATATAGTTATTTTATTATTTCATAGCCCTTTATAATTTTTGGTATAATTGTACTTTACTGGATCAGATTTCTTTAGTTTGGCTGTGAAAGGAGTGTGAATACCTGTAGTTTGTCCTCTTAACCAAACTTTCCCATTGGTGTGCTGATTTTCTTTGTATCTCTCCATTATAATGTGAGGAAACAATGTAAAATTGTGGCTTATTCATAAATGTTCAGATTTGCTTTATAAACATGAGATTCTGTAGATGCTTGAAATCTTGAGTTACTCAGCAAGTCAGGCAGCATCTGTGGAAGGGAATAAGCAGTCAATGTTTCGGGTTGATTTCCTTCGTGACTGGAAAGGAAGGTAAAAGAAACTGGAAGGGGAGGTGGGGAGAGGGGGAAGAGGTAAAAGGGTGAAAGGGGAGCCAGAATGGGAATGGAAAAAGGATGAGCATGGCAGGAGGGATGGTGGTATGGAGAAGAAATTACTGGAAGTTAGAAAATCCATTTTCATGCTATCAGGTTGGACAATACCCAAGTGTAATAAAAGTTGTTGTTCCTCCACTGAGTGTAATTAAGCTCTGTTTTGGTGGGGGTTACAGTGCCCAGTACTTCATTAGCAATTAATATTCACACCATGCATCTGAGCAAGCTTCTACACTGACCAAGTCTTGTTGCATGTAGGCTGGGGTAGCTTACCTAGTGAAATTAAAAAGTGCAATTATCTGTGTAGTAGGAGGAAGTTCATTTTAGTAGTAGTTGTGCTTAGGTTAATGACTGGATTACGAACTTATTCTTTTGTTGTGTTATGACTCTAGCCTCTGGAAATTCATCCTAAGTTCTTTATTAATTTCATTATTACCAAGACCACTTGTATTCTGTGTAAAACCATAAAACATAGGACCAAAATTAGGCCATTTGGCCTGTCGAGTCTGCTGCACCATTGAACCATGGCCGATCCTTTTTTCCATCTCCTCAGCCCCCCTACCCGTACTCCCTGAAGCCATGTCTAATCAAAAACCTATCAAGCTCTGCCTTAAATATACCCAACAACCTGGCCTTCTCAGCTGCCTGTGATAATAAATTCCACAAATTTACCATACTCTGGCTAAAGAAATTTCTCTGCATCTACACATCTACTCTGTCTAGGCCTTTCAATATTTGAAAGGTTTCAGTAAGCTGTCCTCTAATCTTCTAAATTCCAGCGAGTACAGACCCAGAGTTATCAAATGTTCCTTGTATGATAACCCTTTCATTCCTGGAATTATCCTTGTGATCATTCTGAACCCTCTCCAATGCAGCACATCTTTTCTTAGTTGAGGAGCTCAAAGCTGTTCACAGTCCTCAAGGTGAGGCCTCACCCGTGCCTTATAAAGCCTCAGAATCAGATCCCTGCTCTTGTATTCTAGACATCTTGAAATGAATGCTAACATCACATTTGCCTTCCTCTCCACTATCTCTACCTGCAAGTAAACTTTTAGGTAGTTCTGCACAAGAACTCCCAAGTCCCTTTGCATCTCTGATTTTTGGATCTCTTCCCCATTTAGAAAATAGTCTGTACATTTATTTCTATCACCAAAGTGTATGACTATGCATTTTCCAACATTGTATTTCATTTTCCACTTTTTCAGCCACGATTCAGGAATGCATGAAAATCTGTAATAATGCAACAAGATCACCCACCTTATTTGTTGTACTTTGTGCATTGAGATATAACACTGAGTACTGTATTTGCTACCCCTTTTGATTCTGCATCCCTAATTCACTGATAATCATCCCACTGTCTGAAATTAAGTTTTATCATCTCCCTGTCCTTCCTGACTGACCACATGCTATCTTTTCTTTTTTACCACCTGCCCTAAGAAACATAGAAAACCTACAGCACAATACAGGCCCTTCGGCCCACAAAGTTGTGCTAAACATGTCCCTACCTTAGAAATTACTAGGCTTACTTATAGCCCTCTATGTTTCTAAGCTCCACGTACCTATCTAAAAGTCTAATAAAGACCCTATCGTATCGGCCTCCACCATTGCCGGCAGCCCATTCCATGCACTCACCGTTCTCTGAGTACAAAATTTACCCTTGACATCTCCTCTATACCTACTCCCCAGCACCTTAAACCTAAGTCCTCTTGTGGCAACCATTTCAGCCCTGGGAAAAAGCCTTTGATTATCCATATGATCAATGCCTCTCATCATCTTATACATAATCGTATCGTGAGTCTCATCACTATTCCCTTATCTACAGCTATTTGTAGTTTGGCTGAACATTATCTTACACTTTTATTTATGACAGTACTTATCTGACTTTCTTAGTTGTTTCCTCCTTATAAAGTTTTGTCATTTAAATGTAACTTATTATGTTTACCTTCTACTTATAAAATTCTAGTACATTGCTAACTTATTTATTGCATTCTATGAAGCTAAAATTGTATATTATGTATTATAAAGACCACTGTTAATGTGGAGACTAATTCTCTTTTGCTGTCATAAGTTACAACCCCTCAGATGCAATATTTTTTTTAAAGTTGACAATAATTATGTAAGCTAATGGAGTTCTACTTGTATGTCTCTTTTGTATTAGTAGTTATGTGATCACCCTTTTAGCTTCCTACTTGTCCTATCAAGTCAATAAATGCTACATTTTTATAGTCTTTTATTTTACATCGAACACTCAACTTCATACAGGCACTTTAGCTTATGATGTTGCACTGACTGTGTGACTTACTCTGATATCAGTCCAACTTACCTCAATTTTTCTATATGTGCCTAAGAGTTTCTTAAATATCTGTAATGTATCTGCCTCTTCCATCACTTCCTGTTTTTATTTAAAAAAAAGCTTACCTTGGACACTGCCTGTACTTTCCACCAATTGGCTAAAATTTATGTCCCTTCATATTAAACATTTCCACATTTGGGAAACATCTCCAGGCAGCATCCTATTAAAATTCCCTCTACACCCTCTCTAAAGCTTCCACTTCATTCTTATGATGAGGTGACCAGAAGTCAACGCAATATTCCAAGTGTAGTCTAACCAGGGTTTTATGGAGCTGCAGCTTGCACAACAAGCTGACAGAAGTTTGAGTGAGTAATCAATAATCCTGTTTTGGGGATTGCTCTTTATGTCTTCAAAATGAATATAGATTAAATATCTGAAAGTTTAATGGTTCTCATTGGTGAATTGGCACACACAAAGTACTGGAGTAAATCAGCAAGTCAGGCAACATTTATGGAGGGGAGTAAACGGGTGACATTTCAGGCCATGATCCTTCATCGGGATTGACATAGGTAGTGCTGCTACCTAACAGCTTCAGCAATCTGGGTTTGATTGCACCAGCTTTTATGTCCATGTGGGATTAGCATGTGCTGCCTGTGATTTTTGGGGAATCCATCCAGTGCCCTGGTTTCTTTCCAAATCCCAAAAATGTAGCTTTCAACTTGGGAAATGAGCACATAAAAATGAATTAGTTAGAGAGGTGAAAGTGAGGAATAGGATTGTTCTGAGAGTCAGCATAAACTCAATGGGTCCAATAATAAAGAAAATGTGAATTGTTCAGAAACACATTTAATATCACTGGCATGTATCCTAAAATCTGTTGTTTTGAGGCAGCAGTACATTACAATACATAATTAAAAACTTTACAATAAATATATTACATTAGTGGTGAAAACAACAGTGAGATAATGTACATGACTTCATTGTCTATTCAGAAATCTGAGGCAAAAGGGAAGATGCTGTTCATAAAATGTTAGTTGTCTTCAGGTTCCTGTAAAGCATTTGCTAACTGCTATACTACAATGTCACCTCAACTGCAAGCAAACAATCCTCAATGCAATTGCAGTGTTAATGAAATAGAATAAGACCTTAAAGCATAGGAGCAGAATTAGGGCATTTGGCCTATTGAGTCTGCTCTGCCATTTTATCAAGGCAGGTCCATTTTCCCTCTCAGCCTCAATCTAATGCCTTCTCCCTATTTCCCTTTGTGCCCTGACTAATTAAGAATCTATCAACCTCTGCCTTAAATGTACCTAATGACTTGGCCTCCAAGCTGCTTGTGGCAAAGGGTTCCAGATGCATCACTCTATGGCTAAAGAAATTCCTCATCTCCATTCTAAAAGAATACCCCTCTATTCTAGGGCTGTGTCCTCTCATCTTGGACCTCCCCACCAAAGGAAACACACTCTATCAAGGTTTTTCAACATTCAATAGGTTTTAATGAGGTCACCCCTCATTCTTCTGAATTCCAGTGAGTAGAGGCCCAGAGCCATCAACTATTCATATGACAAGCCTTTCAAACCCAGAATCATTTTCATGAACCTCCTTTGAAACCCTATCAATGTCAGCATGTAGTTTCTTAGATAAGGGGCCCTAAACTGTTCACAATGCTCCAAGTGAGGCCTCACCAGTGCTTTATAAAGCTTCCACATTATATTCTTGTCTTTATATTGTACTTCTCTTGAAATGAATGCTAACATCGCATTTGCAATCTGTGTGGAGCTTCTTATTTCATATCCCATCACCTGCTGACTTGTACTCCTCCCCCTTTCCACACCTCCTTATTCTGGCTTCTAACTCCTTTTCCAGTCCTGATGAAAGGTCTTGGCCGAAAATATTGACAGTTTATTCCTCTGCATAGATGCTGCTTGACCTGCTGATCTCCTCCAACATTTTGTGTGTATTGCTCTACATTGGCAGAAAATCTGCTTAAATTTGTACAGAAACCACTACCTCAACTCGGGGTGCCTCTGCTGGCTGTGTATCAGAACTACAAACTCAGATTTCCTCTGCAGATAAAGAACTGAAGTTCCTGTGCTTGTAACCAAATAACTTCCTAATAGCCTAACAACTTCCTGATAAACAAAAGAGTTAAGGTATATTTAGAGTAACACATACAAAATGCTGGAGGGACTGAGCTGGTGAGGCAGCATCTTTAAGAGGAATAAATAGCCGGCATTTCAGGCTGAGACATTTCATTAGGGGGAAGCAGCCAGAATAAGGAGGGGTGAGTGGTAGGATGACAAGCTAGAAGATGATAGGTGAAGCCAGGTGATGAAGTAAGAAGGGGGAAGGTGTAAGTGGAAAAGGTAAAGGGCCAGATAAGAAGGAATCTAAAAGGAGAGGAGAGTAGACCCTGGGAGAGAGGCAGTTGGAGAAATTGATGTACGTGCCATATGGTTGGAGGCTACCCAGACATATTATGAGGTATTGCCCCTCCAACCTGAGATTTGGTTAATGTTTCCATTTTTATTGTCGAATGTGGTGCACTGAAATGTTTTTGCAAGAACATATTTAAAACAATTTGTGATATACTGAATAAATCAATAAATCAACACCCAGATAAAAATTAACCCAATCTTAAATGGCAAAGTGGTATAATATTGAGATCATCGGAACACTATAATTGTATTTATATATGATGTTCTGTTACTGAAACTGAATGAATGATCTTTATTGTCATTATACATAGATACAATGAAACTGTTTGGCTTCTTCTCAGGCTTCCTCTCAGGCAATTAAATAAAGCGGTAGATAAAAACATGACAGTAATAGAAAACAATATTAAATAGATAAGTAGCAGAAAATAAGTTGCAGCAGCACCAGAATATCACAGTAATGCACAAAGTGCCGTTAGTGCAAGTATTTGTGTGCATGTGTGTGCTCACAGTTTCAGTCATTGTTCTGTGGGAGTGGTGTGATAGAGGCCACAGCTTTTGGGTAGAAGCAGCTCCTCAGTCTATTTGTTCTGGCTTTCAGTTTCCTGAACCTTTTGCTGGACGGCAGCAGGTCAAATAGGGAGTGGCCGGGGTGTGTGGTGTCTCTGGTTATGCTGATTGCTTTCCTCCTGAGTCTGCTGGAATAGATGATGTCCAGTCCTGGGGGCTCCATCCTGACAATTCGCTGGGCCGCCTTAACCACGTGATGCAGGTCTTTTGCTCAGTGGCTGTGGTGCTGTTGGTCAGGATGGTTTCAATTGTGCTTCTGTAGAAGTTAACAGCTTTTTAAGCACAGCAGCAGATGAGAAGGCTCTACAACTGGTAGACAAAACTGACCAGTCAACCTGCCATCAAAACCATATATACTGAAAGTGCTGGAAAAAGGCCAGTAACATCTTGAAGGATTGCATCCTCCCTGATGATGAGCCGTTTGTCCCATTCCCATTAGGGAGGAAGCAATGCAGCATCCATGCCAGGACCACCAGACTCAGAACAGTTACTTTCCCCAAGCAGCAAAGCTGATCAACACATCCACCTACTAACCCACCCCACCATTACATCCACATAATCTAGTGTCATTTTATACACATATGTACTGTATGTAACAGTTAATTGCATTGGATCTGGAATAACTATCATTTCATTCTCCTTTACACTCGTGTACTGAAGAATGGCAATAAACAGTCTCCACACTTGAATCTTATACATTACATACTTGTGTATTATCAGACTGCATGGTAGTATAGATGTTACCTTAACATCTACACTGGTGATCGGAAAATTCAGACCTTTCACCTTTCTAAGCACGTATTCCTTAGTAATAGCAGCAACATTTAATTCTGACCCCTAAAACTCGCAAAATTCTGGCATACTGCTGCTGTCTTTCACAGGGAAGTACTTAGTAAGTTCATCCACCAGTTATTGTCCCCAATACTTCATCTAACATTTTTGAGTAGTGTGATATCCACTCTTGTCTCTTTTACTCTTTATATATCCAAAAACCTAATTGTATCCTCTTTTATATTATTAGCTAGCTTTTTTTCATATTTATTCTTTACTCTCTTATTTGGCTTTTTAAGTTCCCTTCTGTTGGTTTTTAAAAGCCTCTTAATCCTCTACCTAATCATTAATTTTTACTACATTATATGTCCTCTCCTTTGCTTTTATGCCTTTTACTTCCCTTGTCAGGCGTGATTGCCTAATTCTCCATTTGAAATACTTCATCTGTGGGATGTATCGATACCCAGAAGTTCCAGCCATTGCCATTCTGTCATCATCGCTGCTAATGTCCCCTTGCAATCAACTCTGGCCAGCTCCTCTCCCATGCCTCTGTAATTTCCTTTGCTTCACTGTAAAACTGATACATCTGGCTTTAGCTTCTCCTTCTCAAACTTGGGGTGAATTCTATCATATTACGATCAATAACTCATCGCCTTCTACCTTAGGCCACGAACTTATCAATCACCCCGATGAATTATTAACTTCAAACTTTCTGCATAATCACTCAAAGAGTTGAACTGCATGTGCATGTAACGAGAGCTGTGTAACTCATCTCCTTCTACCTTAGGCCACGAACTTATCGGTCACCCCTGCTGTGGACACTTTCTGGCGGTCCAAGATCCGTAGGCTCCACGACCATTGGACTAAGTGTGTAAATGTAGGAGGGGACTATGTTGAAAAATAAATGTGCTAGGTTTTCTAAAATTGACTCCTTCTACCTTAGGCCACAAACTTATCAATCACCCCTCGTACAATACCCAAATCAGAATTATGTTTTCCCTAGTGGACTCAACCATGAGCTGCACTAAAAAAAAACATCTCATAGGCATTCTAGGAGTTCTCTCTCGGGATCTTGCACCAACCTGATTTTCCCTATCTACCTGCATATTGAAATCCCCCTTGACTATCATAACATTGCTCTTTTTAACGTGCCTTTTCTATCTCCCATTGTAATTTGTAGTCCACATCGTGGCTACTTTTTGGAGGCCTGTATATAACCGCCATCAGGGTCTTTTTACCCATGGAGTTTTTTAATTCTACCCACAAATCCAAAAATGGCTCCAGTGATCATCATAGACTTCCTGTGCACTGCAACAAATTGTTCCAAACTTCCTCTCAAATATACTTTTGAATTGCTTTCAGTGCAATCTGAAATGTCCCTCTTAACAATGGACTTTAAAATCCCTCAATGATCTTCAAATCCCACGATTGACTGAAGAACCTGGACCAGTCAGACGCAGGGACCCTAAGGCTCATTGCCATGGCTGAAAGCATGGCAGGAGAGGGGAAGTCCAAGCCAGGCTGAAACGCAGAGGGATGAGGCCTCCACTACCCAGCATCTGGTTGGCAAATGTACATACATTGGAGACTAAAACTGAGGATCTGAGGGCAAGACTGATCCATCAGAGGCAGATGAGAAACATCTCAATTGTTCCCTGTATCGAAACTGCAAACGCGCTGAATGCAGCAGTCAGACCAGAACGATTCATGATTTACAGAATGGACCGAACTGCTTAGGTAAAGAGAGGAGGTGTGTGTTTCATGGTTAACTCCCATTGGTGCTCCGAAGGGGTGGTTCTCTTGAACTCATGTTCCCCCAGCTTGGAGCAGCTAGTGATGAAATGCAGACCATTATATTTCCTTCCGGAGTTCTCAACCATGATCCTGACAGTAACTTGTGTACCACCAGCAGCTGACTATAATCAAGCATGTTGTCTGCAGGCAAGAAACTACCCATCCCGACCCATTTCAAATTATAGTCAGAGACTTCATCAGGCTTGTTTGAAGAAAACCCTACTCAATTATCACCAGCATATAACTTGTAGCACTAAGGGTCCCAACGTACTAATCCACTGCTACATTAAGATAAAGAATGCCTACCATTCCTTGCTCAGACCACATTTTGGCAAATCGGATCACTTGGCTGTGTCCTACCTGCATACAGGCAGAGCCTAAAAAGCAAGGCTTTAGAAATTGGGACAACTCAGAGAGGTGATCATGCAAAGCAGAGGAATGATTGCAGGATTGCTTTGAGTCAATGGACTGGGCCATGTTCAAGCACTCACCTACAGATCTGAATGAATACACCATGGTTGTAAAAGACTTCATTAAAACAGCTGTAGATGAGTACACCCCACTAAATCATTCAGAGTCTTCCCCAGTCAGAAGCTCTGGATGAACCATGAGATCCAAGATTTGCTGAGGGATTCAAGTCTGGAGACCAAGAATGCTGCAAGATGTGCAGGCATGATATCCAGAAAGCCACCTCACGGGGGAAGTGGAGATTCCATGCCAAACTTGAATCAACAAGAGATGTTTGACAGCACTGGCAGGGCTTGAATGTTATCACCTTCTACAAAGCAAATTCAAGCAACATGGGAGACAGCAGGGCTTCGCTTCCAGATGAGCTCAGTGCCCTCTATACTCACTTTGACCAGCAGAACATGAAAGAACCATTGTGAACCCCCACACCTCCAGATCATCCTATGATCTCAGTATCTGAAACTGACGTGCGGGCTGCCTTCAGGAAGTTGAATCCACAGAAAGTTAAAGATACTAAAGACTTGTGCTGACCAGCTGGCTGGTGTGTACACAGAGATCTTTAAGGGGTTGTGGTGAACTATGTGCCTCTCTGGACACGCCCCCTGCTGACTGCTCCTGTGGCTCCTCCCACAGGCCCCTGTATAAAGGCGATCTGAGGCCTGACGCTCGGCCTCAGTCTCCAGGACATTGTATGATAGACACTCACTCCTGGTTCCTTCTTCCAGTCAATAAAAGCCGATATCTCGCCTTACTTCTCAGTGTGAGTTATTGATGGTGCATCAGGGGTACAAGCCTTGACGGTAGATGGGCCTCTTCCTGACCCTTGGTGGGACTTCATTGCAGACTTGACCGACTTTCCTGGACTAAATCTTCCACACTGAAACTCTGAAGAGAGACAAACACGGACAATGAGAGGGTTTTCTAAAGGGGAAGGAAGAAATCTGCACAAGATGAACAGACTCGAGAACTCTACTGGCTGTCGATGGAGTAGCAATGTTTTTATAGCTGCTCCTACTCTACTTAATTTACTGTTTCCAACTTGTTTTGGAAACTTACTTTTAAACACAATATTGTTTTACAATGAGGGGTTCCAAAGCTACTAAAAAGTAAGCGGACCCTCCTATAACTTTGGAATCTATTATGGAGGCACTTTGGAAACATAAAAATGAACTTTTGGAGGAGTTCCAGCAGAAATTCTGGCAATTCAGTGCTGAATTTTAAAAAATGGATATAAAATTGGATTCTATTCAAAAAACTTTAAGTGAACACGATAAACAGATAGAAGAGAATGAAGACACTTTGACGACGTTGGATGCAAAGATTGATGACCTGGAAAAGATCTGTGATAAACAGTCAAAGGTTAATGAAAAATTAAGACAGAAGATTTATCGACTTAGAAAATAGAAGCAGAAGAAATAATTTACAAATTCTGGGTTTTAAAGAGTTAATGGAAAGCAATCAGCCTTCCGAATTTTTTCCGAATTTATTTCCGAATATTTTAAAATCTTCACCTAAAATAGACTGAGCTCATAGATCGCCAGTACCAAGACCTCCTTCAGAAGAAAGACCCTGTTCAGTGATAATCTGTCTTCACAACCTTCAAACAAAGGAACCTTTAATTCGTGAATCTTGTCGGAAGGGTATGATTGATTATGAAGGCCGGAAGATCAGAATTGTGGAGGATTTTTCACCCGAGGTGTTGAATGAACGCTTCAAGTTTAAAAAGGTTATGTCCGAATTCTATAATAAAGGTCTTAAACTTTCTCTTCATTAGCCTGCTCGTTTTAGAATCATTTTGAAAAATGACCCTTAGAAATGGTTCCATTTGACTCAAGAGGTGCAGGATTTTTAAATTTCTGAATCAGTTTCAGAAGTTTAACTGTTCAATAATTCCCTACGTAAATCTATATTGCGTCTGCCTGATGGATCCTTTTGTTAGAATCAGCAGTCTAACTGTTCATTACTTCCTTTTATGAATAATTGTTTTTTTCACTTTTGGTTTACCTTCATATCTAATTTTTTTGTACTTTTATTTCCTTGCTTAGAAAATTAAAGATTTAACATTAGTAAGTTTTCATTGAGTTAATACTTTTCAAGTTAATATGTTCTGAATTTTCTTAGTTTTTAAAAAATATTTTATACTATATTTTTTTCATGTGTTTTTTTTAAAAAAGTTTAATTTTGCTCTGTTTTTTGTTGTCTCTTGTTAGAATGCAGTTAGCCTTGAAAACTTTTTGGAGCTCAGCCAGCAGGTTGTTTTGGGAAGGTAGTGTAAGTAGAATTAGCTGTCGACTTTGGGTGGGTCGTGGGGAGTGGATTTCTTCTTTTCTATCAGCTGTTTGATTCTCTTAGCTTCATTTGTTGCTTGGTTGCTTCATCTTAAAGCTCATTGTTTGGTTTTAATATCTATTCCAGTGGTTTTTATTCTAACCTCTCTTTTAAGTAATATTTAAAAATGGATCATGCTATTAATTTACTTAGTTAAAATGTGAAAGGATAAAACCATCCTGTGAAACGTAATATTTAATTATATTAAGAAATTGAATGTCTCAATTATTTTTTTTACAAGAAACTCATGTTTGTAAATGTGATAATTTACATCTTTACAGCCATAGCAAGGGCTTGTCTCTTCATTCCTCCTTTCAGGCTAAGGCCAGAGGAGTTTTGATTCTTATAGACAATTCAGTTTCTTTTGTTCAACATTATGTAGTGCCTGATACCAATCGGCATTTTGTTATAGTGTCAGGGAAATTAGATAATTAATTAATGTTTTTTGCTAATTTTTATGCCCCGAATATAGATGATCCAGGTTATTTTATTTTTTTTTAAACTTTTTTTATTGCATTTTTAAATGGTTACAAAGTAAAGTATGAAAAAACAATGTATATAACCCTTACCCCCTCCCCCCTAACTGCCCTATAGAAAAAAAAAGAGTAAGAAAGAAAAAAAAAGAAAGGAAGAAAGAAAGAATACCTGGTTGTTGGAAGATCTCCACATGCTCCATGGAATTCGTAACAACTTTAATATATATATTTATTTCTTTCCCCTAATAACCAATTGGTTCATCTTCAGAGCATCTATATATTTAATCCTGTCTTTTGTAAATAAGGGCTCCAAATTTTCAGAAATGTTTCATATTTATCTCTTAAATTATAAGTAATTTTTTCTAATGGAATACAACCATAGATTTCTTTCTTCCAAGAGTCTATACTTAAATGTGTATCCGATTTCCAAGTAACTGCAATAGCTTTTTTGGCTACTGCCAGTGCAATTTTTATAAATTCTTTCTGATACTTATTTAGTTTGAGTTTCGGTTTTATCCCTTCAATATCACCTAGTAAAAATAATATTGGATTATGAGGAAATTGCGTTCCTGTAATTTGTTCCAGGATCCAGGTTATTTTTGAACACTTATTTTTGTTTTTACCAGATTTTAGTCTGTATTCTCCGGTTTTAGGGGGAGACTTCAACTGTTGTTTAGATCCTGTTTTCGACCGATCTTCTTTTAAACGACTGACTTTTAGTAGATCTGCCTCCTTTATCCAATCTTTTCTAATGAAACTTGATATTGTTGATGTTTGCTGGAATATATATTAATATATATATATATATAAAACCATTACAGAATCAATGAAAGACCACACCAACTTGCACATTCAACCAGTGTGCAAAAGACAATAAACTGTGCAAATACAAAAAGAAAGAAGTAATAATGAATAAATCAACAATAAATATCAAGAACGTGAGATGAAGAGTGCTTGAAAGTGAGTCCATAGTTTGTGGAAGTTTTCAGCAATGGGGCTATACTTTGTTAGGAGTTTGAGGACATTTGGCATGTTGGTGTCTGGAGGGGGGCCTCTGCATGGGATCAGAAAAAGCTGCAGAGCTCAGCCTGCTCAGACTCCCCAGCATCAAGGACATCTTCAAAAGATGATGCCTCAATAAGGTGGCATCCATCATTAAGGTCTCACATCACCCAGAACACGCCACTTTCTTACTACTGGCATCGGGGGGAGGTACCGGAGGCTGAAGACACACACTCAACATTTTACAAATAGCTTCTTCCCCTCTGCCATCAGACTTCTAAATGGACCGTGAATCCACATCACTGATTTTACTCCTCTTGTCTTTTAAAATATACATTTCTTATTGTAATTTATAGTATATTTTATATATTGCACTATACCACCGCCACAAAATAACACATTTCAGGACATGGATATATGTCACCATATTCAACCCTGAGATTTGTTTTCTTGTGGGCATACTCAGTAAATCCAATAACAATAAATAGAATCAATGAAAGGACAGACAATCAGCCAATGTGCAAAAGGCAACAAACTGTGCAAATATAAAAATAATAAATAAGCAATAAATATCGAGAAGGTGGGATGAAGAGTCCTTCAAAATGAGGAAACTGTTCAGTGATGGGGTGAGTGAAGCAACCCACTCTGGTTCAAGAGTCTGATGGTTGAGGGGTAACAACTGTTCCTGAACTTGGTGGTGTGAGTCCTGAGGCTCCTGTACATTCTTCCTGATGGCAGCTGTGAGAAGAGAGCTTGCTTCGAGGAAATTATACGGGAGATGTCAGAAGTAGGTTTTTTTTTACACGGAGTGTGGTGGCTGCATGGAATGAGCTACCAGGAGTGGTGGTGGATAGAGGCAGGTACATCAGGGACATCTGCAACGTTCTTACATGGATGAAAGGAAAATGTAGGGCTATGTGGAGGGAAGTGCCAGATTGATCTCGGAGTAGTTTAAAAGGTCGGCACAACATTGAACTTTGTTGTACTGTGCTATATTCTAAGAGCATCTTTCACTCAGAGCATAGAACACAGAACTAAGTGTGGGAACAACACACCCAAAACACTGGTGGAACACAGCAGGCCAGGCAGCATCTATAGGGAGAAGCACTGTCGACATTTCAACGAAGGGTCTCGGCCCGAAACGTCGACAGTGCTTCTCCCTATAGATGCTGCCTGGCCTGCTGCGTTCCACCAGCATTTTGTGTGTGTTGTTTGAATTTCCAGCATCTGCAGATTTCGTCATGTTTGCTCACTAAGCGTGGGAAGCTAGAGAAGAAACTACGGGATGCTTGTGGACATATTTGTATCACTGAGGTGCTGAAGGACCGAAGGATGGCTATTGTTGCACCTGTATTTAAGAAAGGCTACAAGGAAAAGCCTGGGAACAACAGACTGGTGAGCTTAACATAAACGGAGGGTAATTTATTGGACAGGACTCGATATACGGGACCAACCTGCGTTTGGAACAACAAGGACTGGTATATGGACAGGAAAGGTTCAGAGCCATAAGGGACAAACACAGGTGAGTTGGACTAGCTCAGTTAGGCAACTTAGTCAGTACAAATAATTTGGGCCAAGGGGACTGTTTCTGAGCTCTATGACTATATTTTTAAAAGGAAGTTTGGTAAAATTAACAGCAATTTGTTTCTCTCATTGACATTTAATCTGATTACAATACAGACTATGGTGACATCTGAAAACCTTGATGTATTCAACAAGTCAAACAACAAATTTGGAAAAGTACAAGTCACTCGGTTCTTCATTTCAAAGACTCCTTAAAAGACTTTGTACAATGATTCTTGTCTACAATGATCCTGAAGCAGGATACATGACTGCAATAGATACTTATTACCACTAGAGGGCAGGACAATCCCATATTTTCTGGAACCTACCTCAAATTGTGAAAATGATTTGCAGGAAAGTATATTCCTCAAAGGAATATATTTGCCTCTAGCCACCCCAGCAGGGCGTTCCACACATCCATTACTCTCACCTCTGACATCTCCCTATATTTTCTTCCAATCACCTTAAAATTATGCCCAGATATTAGATGTTTCCGTTGGAAAATTGTCTCTAGCTGTCCACTCGATCTATGCATCTTAACATCTTGTATACCTCCATCAAGTTACTTTCCACCTTCCTTTGTCCTAAAGAGAAAAACCCTAAATCACTCAAACTACTTTCATTAGACTTGTTCTCGAATCCAGGCAACATCTGGTAAATCTCTGCATCTTTTCTAAAGCTTCTGTGTCCTTCCTAAGATCAGGTGACCCGAACAGAACACAATATTCCAAGGGCTGTTTAAGCAGAATTTGGTGGAGCTGCAATATTACTTTGCAACACAATTATCCAATGAATGAAGGCCAATATGAGGGGTGATTGATAAGTTTGTGGCCTAAGGTTGGAGTCAATTTTAGAAAACCTTGCACGTTTATTTTTCAACATAGTCCCCTCCTACATTTACACACTTAGTCCAGCGGTTGTGGAGCATACAGATCTTGGATCTCCAGCAAGTGTCCACAGCAGGGATGATTGATAGGTTCGTGGCCTCAGGTAGAAGGAGTTGAGTTATACAGCTCTCATTACATGCACATGCAGGTCAACTCTTTGAGTGATTATGCAGAAAGTTTGAAGTTAATAACTCATCTCTTACTACCAGGCCACAGACTTATCAATCACCCCTGATGAGCTATTAACTGATGAGTGAACAGCCCTGGGAAAAATTATTCCAGGATTAAAACGCTTACTATATTCACTGGTAGTCAGAAGAATGAGGGGTGACCTAATATGTCTTGGACTGTGACCCACACAACCACAGGGAGAACGTACAAGCTCCTTACAGGAAGTGACAGGAATTGAACTCTTGGTGGCTGGTTCTATAAACCGTTGTGCTAGCCACTATGCTACTGTGCCAGTGTCACCCAGCATCAGCTGCAGTGGCTGGGGCACATGGTAAGGATGCCCCCATGTCGGCTACCCCGCAGAGTGATACACGGCCAGCTACATCATAGTCGACGCTCAGCTGGAGGGCCGAAGAAGCGCTATGAGGATCAGATGAAGAATGCTTTAAGGAAGTGCAAGATCTGACCCGAGGACCAGGAGGATGTTGCTGCTGACCGTAACACTTGGCGACAGCTGTGTAGGGGCGGGGTTCGTGTTCTGGAGATGGAAAGAACAACCAGAAGACAGCAGAAGAGAGCCAGGAGAAATGCAGCCATGGTTGCCATCACGACCGCCACCACTACCTCATATACATGTCCCACCTGCAATAGAGCTTGTGGGTCCAGGATAGGACTGTACAGTCATCAAAGATCTCACCGTTAATGGAGTGGACGTCGTCATTGGATTCCGATGGAGAACCGAAGAAGAGGAGGAAGCTACTATGCCACCCTGAAGTGCAAAACTGTCTTAAATACCTCTATCAAGTTTTCGATATACTGTATTCTGAAAACCCAAGTCATCTGTAAACTTCTGGGAAGCAATCTGGTCACATCTGTGAAAAATTACATTCCATAAATTAGGGGAAAACATATTTACAACTGGATTGTTGTATTGTTTCATTTTGTTTTCTTGTGCTGCCAAATTTCTTAGCTTTTCTTTAAAGAATAGGATCAAGTAAAGAGAAAGATTAGTAAAATGAGCAATTATCATGTCTGTCAGAACATAATATAAAACACTCTGAACAGCCGAAATGGCTTTACGTTTCCCAGAGCTGTTATTTTGAGGTGCCCCCGACCACCACCGTGCGGACACACACAGAGCATGTGATGCATGTGTCTGACTGGATGCCACCCAGAACTGAGGAATTAGAGAGCTGACCCCTCCACACAGCAGGACCGTCTGGAGCAGGGTTCAAGCCCAGTGCACTTAGAATCAGAAGCATCTCCATCACTGAACTGAAAACAAAATCCCATAGCATTTGTTGACGAGCAGAAAACTGCACCCAGCGGCCATTTTAGCAGGTACCTCCTGTACTTAATAAAGAGCCTCTGAATTAATGTTCGTGGTTTTCTGCTGCTGTAGCCCATCCACTTCAAGCTTTGACGTGTTGTGCATTCAGAGATGCTCTTCTGCACACAACTGTTGTAACACGTGGTTATTTGAGAATATTATGGAGGATTGAATACCCAAACCATGTAAACTCTAGAGACTGTTGTCCATGATTGTGGCACAGTAGCGTAGTGATTAGCACAGTTCTTTACAGTACAGGTGACGCAGGTTCAATTCCCACCACTGCCTGTAAAGAGTTTATAGGTCTCCCAGTGATTGTGCGGATTTCCTCCAGGCGCTCCAGTTTCCTCCCACAGTCCAAAGATGTTCTGGTTGGTAAGTTAATTGGTCATGGTGACTTATCCATGATTAGACTAGGATTAAACTGGGCAGCATAGCTCGAAAGGCTGTATATCTAAATAAATAAATCTCAGGAGATCAGTAATTTCTGGGATACTAAAAACAACCCCATAAGACCATAAGACATAGGAGCAGAATGAGGCCATTCAGCCCATTGAGTCTGCTCTGCCATTCCAACATGGCAAATCTCGGATCCCACTGAACTCCATACACCTGCCTTCTCACCATATCCTTTGATGTCCTGACTGATCAGGAAACGATCAAGTTCCACTTTAAATATTCCCACGGACTTGGTCTCCACTGCAGTCTGTGGCGGAGTATTCCAGATTTACTACTCACTGGGTGAAAAAGTTCCTCCTTACCCCTGTTCTAAAGGGTCACCCCTCAATTTTGAGACTGTGCCCCCTAGTTCTGGACACCCCCACCACAGGAAACATCCTCTCCACATCCACCCTATCTCGTCCTTTCAACATTCGGTAGGTTTCAATGAGATCCCCGTGCATTCTTCTACATTCCAGTGAATACAGGCCCAAAGCTGCCAAAAGCTCCTCATATATTAACCCCTTCACATCTGGAATCATCCTTGTGAATCCCGTCTGGACTCTCTCCAATGACAACACATCCTTTCTGAGATATGGACCCCAAAACTGTCTTATAAAGTCTCAGCATTACTTCCTTGCTTTTATATTCTATTCCCCTTGAAATTAATACCAACATTGCATTTGCCTTCTTTACCGCAGACTCAATCTGTAAGTTACCTTTCTGCGACTCTTGCAAGAGAACTCCTTAGTCCCTCTGCACCTCTGATGTTTGAACCTTCTCCCCATTTAGATAATCTGCACTATTGTTCCTTTTACCAGAATGCATTATCATACGTTTCCCAACACTGCATTCTTTCTGCCATCATTTTGCCTATTCTTCCAATTTAGGTCCTGCTGCAATCGCATTGCTTCCTCAGCACTACCTACCCCTCCACCTATCTTCATATCATTCACAAACTTTTCCACAAAGTCATTAATTCCACTATCTAAATCATTGACAAACAATGTGAAAAGTAGCGGTCCCAATTCTGACCGCTGAGGAACACCTCTTGTCACCAGTAGCCAACCAGAAAAGGCCCCTTTTATTCCCACTCACTGCCTCCTGCCTGTCAGCCATTCTGACATCCATGCCAGTATCTTTCCTGTAACACCATAGGATTTTATCTTGTTAAGCAGCCTCATGTGTGGCACCTTATCAAATACCTTCTGAAAATCCAAGTAAGTGACATCCACTGCCTCTCCTTTCTTCTCCCTACTTGTTACCTCCTTGAAGAACTCTAACAGATTTGTCAGGCAAGTCTTTTCTTTACAGAAATCTGGCACCAACAATCATTCCATGGTCAAAGTCATTTAAATTATATTTCTTTCCCATTCTGATGTTTGGTCTGAATGACAACTGAACTAAAAGTATGCCTGCATGCTTTTATGCGTTGAGTTGCTGCCACATGATTGGCTGATTAGATATTTGCATTAATCTGCAGTTGCACAGCTGTACCTAATAAAGTGGTCTACAAATGAGTGTAGATTAACAATAATTGACCATGTGTAAATTGACGCTGTAGCTAAAGCGGTGTCACTGGCATCTGCTGGGAAACCAGAGCCGATTATAACCATTTGTGCTACAGTTTATTTTGTTGACAAATGGAACGTTTTTACAACCCTGTAGTAGTAGTGCGGTCACACATGTCACCTACACTGTTAAGGGTCTTGCTTAAAGCATTTTACTGTCTCTTTACATTTGACCTACTGAGGTGCAACATTTCACATTTGGCCAGGTTAAACTCCATCTGCCATTTCTCTGCCCATATCTGCAACAGGACTCTACCCCGCTGTATTCTTTGCTAGTCTTCTACACCATCCACAACACCATGGATCTTTGTATCATCTGCAAACTAACGAACCTCCCCCCCCATCTACATTTCCATCCAGGTCATTTATATAGATCGCAAACAGCAGAGTCCCGGTACAGATCCCTGCTGCGCCCTACTGATTACAGACCTCCAGCTAGAAAAGCCCACAAACCACTCTCTTTCTGTAGGAAAGCCATTTCTGCGTCCAAGTGGCCAATTCACGATGGATCCTGTGCATTTTAATCTTCTGGATCAACCTCCCATGAGAGACCTCGTCAAATGCCTTACTGAAATCCATGCAGACAACATCTACAGTCAATGTTCCCTCTAATTTTGTTTATAGATGTGTGGACCAACCATTGGTCTGAGTAGGAAACATGGCTTAAAAACAGTGCAGCATTTTAATAAAACATTATATAAATGAAAATTCCAGTCTGAGTGGCAACAAAGGGTATGTGCGTGGCAACATTTCAGTTACTGTGTGGCCGCACACCCGCGAATCTGAGAAGGAACAGTGTCCACAGCTCTATCTTCATCAATCACCCTCATCATTGTTGTGTTCTTTACCGGTACCGTGGGTTACTCATAAAGAAACATGTTCTGGAAGAACATAGCTGGAATTTTACTTGACAGCAAACAGCAACCACGTTTAACACTGCCACACTTCTAGATCATTCTGTCATTTTTTGCGCATGCTCCAAACTCTGTCCAATCACGTTCTTACACGTGACACGTGTTATCACCACATCTTCCTTTCCTTGAAAGGAAAAAACAATTAGCAACATTAATCAAAACAAATGCGTAATTTAACACGCTTCTGTCAGTATCTCTGGCAGTTTACAAACATGAGTAGACCTAAGTTCTTGTGTTTCGTTGTTATTTTCATGTTTTGTCTGGTCTCCATCAGTTAACTGAAACTCTGAAGTTGGCTCGTTCTTGAGGTCTTTGAGAAAGAATTACAATTCATTCATTAACTGTGTAATCATTTTTTTATGCTGCAACTTCATCATTTCAATAAAACTTCTCAATTCCTTCATTTGTGCTTTCACTTCGTCAATTGGATCCTGATTCTTGTCAATCTTTGGCTTTAGATCCGTATTGTACTGTACCGGCAAGTTTGGTAACAAAGGGATGGGTCTGGGATCTTCCTTTATGACTTCTTTTACTTTTGCCACATTTGAATCAAATTCTGTTCTCTGTCGCTCTTTCATTAAGTCTCTGTATTCTAACTCTGTGTCACTATCCAGGACTAATATTCTTTTCACCAAATTCAGTCTCTCACAGGCAGATAAACCAAGTGTTGATTGTACATTCTTTGGCATGACCACAAATGAAAGCTTGTGCACACTATTTTTGTGTGATAGTTTCGCCACACATGTTCCTTTAACTGGAATGTCTGCGCCTGAATTACCCAGTCACTTTTATATTCGTCTGATGTAACTTTGACCTTGGCTTTAACGCAGTAAACTCCGATCCTGCAAGAACATTTACTTGTGCTCCAGTATCAAGGTTAAACTGAATATTGTTTTGGTTCACTTGCAATGAAACAGTCTGGTCATTCTAACTTTGTTTGTTTTCACAAAGCACATCGATATAAAACTCCTCAAATTCATTTTCAAGCACTGTACATTATTTACTTTGTTTTATTTTCTCTTTACTTCTGCAACAGCGTGAGAAATTATTACTCTTACTGCAGTCTTGGCACATTTTCCGGTATGCTGGTCACTCTTTTGGCTGATGTTGCCACCCACAGCGACCACAAAAATTTTTTCTTTCAGATGACGTCTTGCTCTCTGTCGGTTTCATTGCCGCTTCATTATTTTTTCTAGCATATTCACAGAGTTTACATTACAGTTCTCAATAAGAAGCTCTTTAGCCTGAGACTTAATGGTTTCCGAAGCTTTCCAGAGAATCAAAGCTTTTTCCAAATTTGCGTCTGGTCCTCTTAAGTGTCTTTCTCTCAGAGCATTATCCAGAATGCCGCAAACAATTCTGTCTTTAATGAGAGAGTCCGTCAGCTCTGCAAACTCGCATGTTTTACTGCAGTTTTTCAACTCAGTAACAAATTGATCAATCGTTTGACCGGCTTTCTGCTTGCATGTAGAGAATTTGTACTGTTCGTACGTCACATTGCACTTCAGTATACAAAATACTTCAAACTCGCTTTTAAATTCAAATTATCTCCATTTTCAAAAGTAAAACGGTTATATACCTCAATTGCGTTGTCCCCTATTACGTGCAGTAGGATCGCTGCTTTTGTTTTTCTCGATTTTTTTATCTGTTCCAATCGCCGGTAAATAAATTACAAAACGTTGTTTGAATTTATTTCCAGTTCCCAGTCAGCCGAAGTGTTTTCAGAGGTTGCAACTCTTCCATTTGTAAAGCAGATTAAAACATATTTAGGAAGTCCTCCAGGACGCATCCCTGTTTTCTCCATCTAAATAATTATTCACATTATGCATATTCCATACTGTGTGTCGACTGCGAGGAAGGTATCCCCCGCAGATAACGAGGAAAGGGCGTACTTGTGCAGAATGAGAAGAGAATGGCCACTGTCTCCTACACTGGTACCTAATCCATCTAAATATGATCCAATAGAAACATTTTGTAACTCTGAATCCCACCATTTGCATATTAAAGTACCAATCATAATGCAAATTTATTTATTTAATGATATACTGTGCAGAATAGGCCATTCCGACTCTCTGAGCCCGACAATCCCCCGATTTAATCCTAGCCTAACAACTGGACAATATACCGTGAGCAAGTAACCTACCAACCAGCACGCCTTTGGACTGTGGGAGAAAACCGGAGCTTTGGAAGAAACGAACACGGTCACGGGGAGAACGTGCAAACTCCTTACAGGCAGTGGCAGGATTTGTGCCCAGGTTGCCGACATTGTGCAATCCACTAGGCTGCTGGGCTGCCGCAGTGTTAATCATTGGCGTCATGAGGTAAAATGCAAGCTGGAGACAAATAAAAGCCACGTCCACGTTTTGAGGATGATTCTCAGTCGTGTCTCTTGATTGACAGTAGCCAAGGTTTTCGATCTTGGTCCTATTATGCAGCTGTTGGCTTCATTCCCTGCATTTCTCATGGAGTTGCCATGGTGAAGGTCATATCTACTGTACCTCGAGATCAGTAGTTTCCAAAGTGGGTAATATCATGCCCCCCCCCCCCGGATGATAGGAATTTCTGAGGGAGTGATAAAGATAAATGGGGGTGATGGGGGGGCTTGGTAGCAAGTGGGGCATCTGAAGGATCACAGGCTTAATTTAAGAAGTGAATTACTTATTATAAGCTTTTAATCCTCAGTGCCTCATAATTGATAACAATGATCGCATAATCACCTCATCTCTTGCTAACCTGCTGTTCTGTCAGACTTTGCCTGAAGCACATTGTAGTAGTTTTGAAAAAGAAGTGACACTTTCGTATTTGGCATATCATGAGAAATCTGAACTGAAGTAATTATTTTACAGTTTTCTGGGCCCAGCACAATTATTGCTGTTCACTGCTGCCTTCCATTAAAAAAAAACCTTGCCCAGGCTTGTGCCCTGGAAACTTTCCAAGGTGCAAATCCACGGTCTATCGAGACTAACGGAGGCCTACACTACACAGTGTAGTATGATTCCCACAGTCGAATCATGCAGTGACAGTTCCTGTGAATTAGCGTGTGGCACTCAATGCAGTAAAATTCAGAATCTGCTCTTTTGAATGGTCTTGACTGCATTTCTCTAACCCACGGTCAAACCGAGATATCGCTGCCCCACTTTCTGTCCCTTCAGGCTGAGTCAGGGTTTGCCTGAGCTATTATGACATCATAACTTTCCCCTTTATTGGTTGCAGTGCTTGAGGTTGGACTTAAACAGCAGGTGATTGATGGGGTGGTCATTAATCCATAATAAAAATAGCAGAAGCAGACCCAATTAAAAAGAAGTGTAGACAGTATTTGAAATCGGGATTTATACCAGCACCAAGCAACCAACAGCAGCCCATGTACCTGTTGTGCAAAAAGGTTTTTGTTTCAAGTCCCTTGAACATTTGCAGAGCAAACAAAATAAAGCAAACAAAAAATTGGCTTATTTTCAGTCACTTTGTGAAAAGTTTCAGAAACAGAAAACACCTCAAAGCATGTTCGCCAGCACTTCACACCAGAACAGTGATGGTTTACGTGCTTCATACAACATTTCATTGCTCTTTGCTAAATCTGGAAACCCCCATACAATTGGTGAAGAACTGGTTCTGCCAGCAGTAAGGGAGGTTCTGAGTGTGGTTTTGCATAAGTCACCAGGCCAAATAATTAAAGTGATTCTGCTCAGTGACAATTTTGTTCAAAGATGAATAGATGAAATATCTGCAAATGTGAAAGATACATTGTGCATCATTGCAACCAGAAGAGAGAATATATTAGACCTGGGTTTATACCAATGTTGATGGAGCCTACAAGGCTATAGCTTGGATACTCAGAACGCATATCCATTCTGCTAATCCCTGAATAAACGAGTCAAAGCAGTTCACAGGGATCAGGACCTGGTAAGAAGGTGCCACCTCAGTGCTGCAGGACAGTTTCAAAAGCACGTACAGGGAGGTCACCTGTATGAGACACTCCCAAACACGGCAGCTTCTGAGATTTAAACACTCTAACTCTATGGAGTGTGCGGATAGCCTCTTTAAGGGCTTAGGATGTTCCCGTTAATTGATAATCACGTTTTGACTGCCAATAATTGAGTATAAAAGGAACACCTGAGCGTAGTTTGAGCACTCACTCATAAGCCGACCACTGTTTTCAGCTAGCGTTTGTTTTGCGTTCAATTCCTTGTTCCCATTTGAGATCGTGTCTCAATCCCAGCCTCGGATACTCCAGCATTTGGGTCCATACCACCCCCATCAAGGGCTCTCACCACACCTTCAGGAAGGCAAAGCCTGAGCACACGCAGAAAATGACACCAGCGATACGCAGCACATGTGGCAAGGTATACAGACCATAACCGATTACAATCCTACCCTGAGTGTCAACGACGGCAATTGTCTCCCTTCCTGATACACTGAATGCTTCCTATGCACGATTTCATTCACTGAGTGATGTGGTTTCGAGGAAAGCCCCTTCTCTTCCTGAGGAACTGGCATCCTGTTTGGCTACAGTTAAGGTGAAGAGAATCTTAGCCAGGGTAAACCCATACAAATCTACGGGGCTGGACAACATACCTGGTTAGGGCTGAGAGACTGTGCAGTCCAGCTAACAAAGTTCAAATTAAACTTATTATCAAAGTACAGATGTCACCATATACCACTTTGAGATTCATTTTCTGGTGGGCATACTCAATAATTCCATAATAGAATACTAACTGTAACAGAATCAATGAAAGACTGCACCAACTTAGGTGTTCAACCAGTGTGCAAGAGATAACAAACCGCCAATACAAAAAGAAAAAAATAATGATGAATAAATAAGCAATAAATATTGAGAATATGAGATGAAGAATGTGAGAACATTTCAAATATGGGGCAAGTGAACTTGAGCGAAGCTATCCACTCTGGTTCAAGAGCCTAATGGTTGAGAGGTAATAACCGTACCTGAACCCGCTAGTGTGAGTCTTGAGGTTTCTGTCCCTTTTTCCTGATGGCAGCAATGAGAAGAGAGCATGTCCTGGGTGGAGGGGGTCCCCGAGAATAGATGCTGCTTCCTTGTGACAATACATCGTGTAGGTTTGCTCAATGGCGGGGAGGGTTTTACCCATGATGGACTGAGCCGTATCCACTATGTTTTGTAGGATCTTCTGTTCAAGGGTGTTAGTATTTCCATGCCAGGCTGTGATACAGCCAGTCAATACACTCTGCACTTCACATCTATAGAAGTTTGTCAAAGTTTTAGATGTCAAGTTAAATCTTTGCAAACTCCTAAGGAAGAAAGGTGTTGCTGTGTTTTCTTCATATTTGCACTTGTGTGCTGGACCCAGGACCAATAATCTTCTGATGAGACTGGCACACGGACCTCTGATTTCCTCCTCCTGAAGTCAATAATTAGATCCCTCGACTTGGAAACCTCCTCTCCATGTACACCGATCTAGTCCTTCCAGCATTGGGTAGGTTTCAATGAGATCCCCCAGTATTCTTCTAAATTCCAGTGAGTACAAGCCCAAGACTGCCAAATGCTCCTCAGATGTTAACCCCTTCATTCCCAGACTCATCCTTGTGAATCTCCTCTGGACTCTCTCCAATGACAACACATCCTTTCTGAGATATGGGGCCCAAAACTGTTGATTATGTTACGAATGTGAAGCAACTCTGAGGGGCCGAAGGGTACAAAGTCGCCCCCTCCTTTTTGAGAATCGCAAGATCGCTATTAATTCAGGTCTGGGACCCAGGAAATGAGAGAGAGACACTCAGAATACACAAGGTTTGGAATGTGTCCTGGCTTCAGCTGAACGGAACCACTGAAAATGGCCATTGTCTCTTGGAGACGGAATTGTGTATTGAGTACTGTACTATTCATTGAAACCCCTCAGGGGACGACCAGAGTGGTCTGGTTGAGGGATTGCATCATCCCAACCTGATTGACATCTGAGACCCAGTGAGTAAGGATAAAAGAGGGGTCTGGGGAACAATCCCTTTAGACGCACCAGGAGAAACGCTAGAAATCCCGTGACAGCGTTTTATAGCAAAAGCCGGTGAGAACTCGTGTGCGTCCTCCCTTGCCGGGGTGGCGGGCTCACCACAGAAGAACAGTTTAGCTAAAAGAGAGGTCACACTTGAACGGCCACAACAATGAGACACTTGACGGATCGAAATCATAAAGGAAAGCCGGCAAGTTTTTCTCCAAATCTCTCTCTCTCTCCAACAACTGAAACACAGCAGTCCCCAACAGCTGCAGCCTGTATGAACTGAACGAACTATATATTTCCATCGGACAATACATTATCCCCTAGATAACGATAGAGCTTATTTCTTATTATTATACCTGCACTTTTAGATTTAGTATTAACAACATATAATATCTGTATATTAGCATTTATATTATTTTTGTGTATTTTTACTAATAAATACTGTTAAAAATAGTATCATCAGACTTCAACGGACATCTCTATCTTTGCTGGTAAGTAACCCAGTTACGGGGTTCGTAACAATTAGTTTATGGGGCTTGATTAGTGTCTTATAAAGGCTCAGCATTATCTCCTTGTTTTTATATTCTAATTTCCTTGAAATAAATGCTAACAGTGCATTTGCCATCTTCACCCCAGGCTCAACCTGTAAACTAACCTTCCGGGAGCTTTGCACAAGGGCTCCCAAGTCCCTCCACACCTCTCAGTTTGAACCTTCTCCCCATTTAGATAATTGCACTATTGTTCCTTTTACCAAAATGCATTATCATATATTTCCCAACACTCTATTCCACCTGCCACTTTTTTGCCCATTCTTCCGATTTTTAAGTCCTGCTGCAATCACATTGCTTCCTCAGCACTACCTACCCCTCCACCTATCTTCATATCATCCACATACCTTGCCACAAAGACATCAATTCCAATATCCAAACAGTGTCAAAAGAAGCAGTCCCAATACTGACCCCTGAGGAACACCACTGATCCCTGGCAGCCAACCAGAAAAGGTCTGTTTCATTCCCTCTCACTGCCTCCTGCCTGTCAGCCATTCCTCTATCCATGTCAGTATCTTTCCCAATGCTACAGGATGTTAAGCAGCCTTCTGAAAATCCAAGTAAATTACATCCACTGCCTCTCCTTTGTCCGCTCTGCTTGTTTCTTCATCGAAGAACTCTAATAGATTTGTCAGCCAAGATTTCCCTTCACAGAAACCACACTGAATTTCACTTACTTTGACATTGTTTGTCAATCTAAAACTGCAAAGGAGATGATGTGAATCTAGTCAAGGTTAGATCAGTCATCTCCACATTTCTGTGTCCAGGTTAATCTTATTTAAGTGCTAGACAGGTTGTCCTGACCTTTTCCAGTTTCTGAGCCTCTCTGAGTTGGAAGAGAAAGAAAGAATACCAGATGATGATCTTCAAGTTTACCATGCAAACCTGGGCGAGCTGCAAAAAGACATGTTGGAGAGATTTCAGGATTTTCTCTTGATTCAATTCCAGACTGGGTAATAAACCCATTCCTGAACACTTGTAATGAGAAATTAAGAGGAAGGACGGCGGAAGAACTAGTTTCACTACAAAATGACTTTGAGCTGAAGCCGAGGTTCAAAAAAAATCATATCGCCTTTGGGTTACAAAAAGGAATCTCTGAATTCTATCTTGCACAGTGGAAAAGGGTCATGATGTTTTTTATTGTCTTTTCAACATCATATTTAATGGTATGTTAACGCAATGAAATAGACAACAAATTACTGAACATGGGGACCTGACTCTCTTTCTCAGTGACATTCAGCCTGATGTTGAGAAGCTGATATCACTGTACCAAGCCCATCCACCTCATCGAAAGGTGAAAATGCAATGAAATAGTGAATAGTTGGACTACTACTGCCTGTATCTGGCCTTTAGAGCAGCAGTGAAGGTCTCCATCTCTGGCGATGTTCAGGGCTTCCTTCATCATGTCAGAAATCTTCTCCTGGTTTTTACTACTGTCAGTCATGTAATTCCTGGGTGGAGACTCCAGAATACCGTCACACTCAGAGGTAGATTGTTTCTGTAACAATTTTGTTCTACCTGTAAAGGGGGTTTCTTCTTTTTTCTTTGTTACTGTTGGGAAAGAGCTTCTTTGTTTTGTTAAAAGCAGGAATGTTTCTTTGTTGTGAGAGAGTGCTGGAAGCTTGTTTGTTAAAATTTATTGATAACTAGAATTGTATTCCTTTGTAAACCAAATGGGGATTAATGCTCTTTCTTCTGAGTCTGTAAGCTTTTGTTGACGGGCTTTTGGGTAGATCGGCGCGAGGGGGTTGAGAGAGAAGACGCAATGCTGTAAACTGGGCGAGGAATGGACCCCAAGCGGGGGTCCGAGGCCAGGAGGTACTCCGAGGGGGGGATGAAGCTAGATGTGCTTGGTTGACCAGTTGGAGGGTCCTGAGATGCGAGTCGAGGAGTTCGGAGGGGATCGAATGGTGGCCAGAAGACTTCAGTAACTGAGCTCCAACGGTTGTGCATGAAGTGGTTTGGACTTTGATAAGTTTGGCGCCTTTTCTTTATTTTTTTCTCTTCATATATACTGTATCGTTATTAATCACTTAGTTATAGTAACCTTTATAAATTGTACTCATTTAATCGCTTATGGTGTACTGTCTGTTTTTGGGCGAGGCGGGGACAACACACAGCATCCACATACCAGTCACGGTTGTTAGCCCTGAGCAGAACCACCAAACCTGGAGGACCAGTGGACAACTTAGTCTGGCCTCTACCCTTTGACCTGTTTGGCATAGGTGACCCTACCAAGAACCAAAGCATAAAGCCCTGACTCCAGCCAACATAGCTCTGGATCATTGAGGCACACAAGCCTCCAAACCCAACAACAAGGTCGTAGTCCTCTTGGAGATGGACTACTAATGCACGCTCTAAAATTGTTGATGAAAATTGACTCTATTGTAAGTAAATAAAGAAATTTTTGTATTTCTGGCTTTAAATAGATTTGAATATTTTTGCAATTATTTGTCACTAATTTGAATTTGGAGTTTCTATTTTCTTTCACTGTGGATTGTAAATCAAAATTCTTTAAAAAATCTTTTGTAATGGCCAGAAAGGGAGAGGAAAGCACTGGGGATATAGTCTGGGAACCAATGGGACAGTAACTCAAAAGGTTTGGGAAACACTGCTCTAGATGGATAATATCCCCTTTGATACTCAGGGACCTGTATAAACTTAAATTGAACCTTCACCCTCTCACTTCAACCACCTGCTGTCACACTCCGTGACTACCCACCAGTAGCTCCATGATTGCCACTCTCCCAGACTATCCAGACCTGTTTTCCATTTGCATAGTGGAAGAATTGATCTATAGAAGATGCCTTCTCCCACGCACACACAAAGTGCTGGAGGAACTCAACAGGCCAGGGAGCATCTATGGTGGGAAATGAAGAGTTGGCGTTTCAGGTTGAAACTCTTCATCAGGATTGAAAAGGAAAGGGGAAGAGTCAGAGTAAGAAGGTAGGGGAAGGGGTGGTGTACATACTGTATATCAGGATGCTATTCACACACTGCAACTCAGCCTTCATACTGTTGGAAAGAGAGAGAGAGATAGCGCTGCTATGTCTTCCAACGATTCTGAGTGAGGCACAGGGAGATCTGTATTTACTGACAATTACCTTTATTGTTCAAACTAACAAGTACGTGAATTCATACACTAAATACCTTGTGCGCACACCTGCTAAGTATCCCTGACTCTCCTGGATAGTCAAAGAATAGCAAAGGTATTACCCGGGCGGAAGAATTTACGCTGGCCAGGCGTTCCTTGTTCCTCGTGGTCCCGATTCATTCTCCACGTGCTTCACGTAGGGTTCTTCTCGCTTGTTATCTGCGATGGTTATTCTTCAAAGTTACCGCCACCGGCACCCACAAAGCACCCACTTTTATATCCATTTCTTATCAATTCAAATGTCGCATTCCCGTGTCATTGGCCGCAGGTCACGTGTCTGGCCTTTAACACCTGGTCATTGGTTCTGGTCCAAGCCAGCATCCATCTATTGTCCTCTTCCCATCAAGGGACAGTTGCTGACTCATGGTTCTTTGTTCTCAGTCAACAATGAGATCGAATCACCTCAGGCATTCACAATCCTGCATGTTATAGCCAACCAAAGAACACCTCACAAATAACTCCTTATTTGGAAATGACCTCCAGTCCAGCAGATTACCTGAAGAGTCTTTGTGCCTTCTTTAAAACACTAATTAAGCCCAGCATTTCAAGCTCACAAAATGAAGAATAGAGTGTGATGCACCATCAATAACCAGCAATCCCTTTGATCTGAGGGCTAAGGGTGTGGCCTTCCAAACAGTGGCATTCTCCCTCTCCAGCTGTCCATTCCCCGGGGATTATAGCTCATGGTCCTAGCCAGCAGGTACTGGCGTAGCTCGTCACTCATAAAGGAGGACCCTCTATCACTGTGGATATAGCAGGGACATCCGAACAGAGTGAAGAGCTGGCGCAGGGCTTTTATGATGGACGTGGCAGTGGTATCGGGGCAGGGGATGGCAAAGGGGAACCGCGAGTACTCGTCGATAATGTTGAGAAAGTAGACATTGTGGTCGGTGGAGGGAAGGGGATCCTTAAAGTCAACACTCAGTTGCTCAAAGGGGTGGGTGGCCTTGATAAGTTGCGCCTTTTCAGGACGGTAGAAGTGCGGTTTGCACTCAGCACAGACTTGGCAGTCCCTGGTCATCGTCCTGATGTCCTCAAGGGAGTACAGCAGGTTCTGGGCTTTCACAAAATGGTAAAATCGGGTGACCCCAGGGTGGCAAAGATGTGCATGGAGGGCGTATAGCTGGTCGAGCTGCGCGCTGGCACATGCTCCCCGGGATAGGGCATCAGGGGGCTCATTGAGCCTTCCAGGCCGGTACAGGATATCATAGTTGTAGGTGGAGAGTTCGATTCTCCACCGCAGAATTTTATCATTTTTGATTTTGCCCCGCTGTTGGTTGCTGAACATGAACGCAACTGAGCGCTGGTCGGTCAGCAAGGTGAACCTTTTGCCGGCAAGATAGTGCCTCCAGTGCCTAATAGCTTCCACTATGGCCTGGGCTTCTTTCTCCACCACGGAGTGCCGAATTTCAGAGCCTTGAAGGGTACGAGAGAAGAATGCTACTGGCCTGCCTGCCTGATTGAGGGTAGCAGCAAGCGCGAAATCGGAGGTGTCACTCTCTACTTGGAAGGGAATGGTCTCGTCCACCGCATGCATCGTTGCTTTGGCAATGTCCCCTTGAATGCGGCTGAAGGCAGCACAGGCCTCAGCAGAGAGGGGAAAAGTGGTAGACTTGACCAGGGGCGGGCCTTGTCTGCGTAATGAGGGACCCATTGGGCGTAATAGGAAAAGAAGCCCAGGCACCATCTGAGGTCTCTGAGGGTGGTGGGAAGAGGGAGTTCTAACAGGGGGCGCATACGGTCGGGATCAGGGCCAATGACCCCGTTCTCCACGACATACCCAAGGATAGCGAGCCGGGTGGTACCGAACACACACTTGTCCCTGTTATAAGTAAGGTTCAGGGCTTCAGCCACTTGGAAAAATCGTTGGAGGTTGGCGTTGTGATCCGGCCAGTCGTGACCACAGATGGTGATGTTATCCAGATAGGGAAATGTGGCCTTTAGTTGGCACTGGTCCACCATCCGGTCCATTTCCCTCCGGAAGACCGGGACACCATTTGTGACACCGAAGGGGATGCGCAGGAAGTGATAGAGCCTGCCGCCCACCTCGAAGGTGGTGTAGGGGCGGTCCTCTGGGTGGATGGGGAGTTGATGGTAAGTGGATTTCAGGTCTACGGTCGAGTACACCTTGTACTGAGCTATCTGATTGACCATATCCGCGATGTGGGGTAGGGTGTATGCATCAAGCTGCGTGAACCTATTGATGGTCTGGCTATAGTCCACGACCATCCTATTTTTCTGCCCGGTCTGAACAACAACCACCTGGGCCCTCCAAGGACTTGTGCTTGGCTCAATGATCCCCTCCCTGAGCAGCCGCTGCACCTCTGACTGAATGAAGGCCCTGTCCCCCACGCTGTACCTTCTGCTTTTAGTTGCCACAGGTTTACAGTCGGGGGTCAGGTTGGCGAACAGTGGTGGGGGAGGGATCTTGAGGGTGGAGAGGCTGCAAGTGGTGTCAGTAGCGCAGCTGTCGGCATGGTGCTGGGTTGGATGTGCAGGTCGGTGTGTGTGTGTGTGTGTGTGTGTGTGTGTGTGTGTGTGTGTGTGTGTGTGTGTGTGTGTGTGTGTGTGTGTGTGTGTGTGTGTGTGTGTGTGTGTGTGTGTGTGTGGTCAGTTGTGGGGTATATGACGAAGTCCCACCAAACTGAGGATTCCTGACAGTGAGTGGTGGGAGGGGCCCATCATATGCCATAGTCACACTTTAGACGTGACTCTGGAAGTCCAGCCCCAATAGCACAGGCACACACAGTTGAGGCATGACCAGTAGCACAAAGTTCCGATATTCTGTGCCCTGCACCACCAAGGTCCCAACCCACAACCCACCCGGATGTCTGTGGAATGCGACCCAGAAGCCATGGTGACCCTCTGGCTTACCGGCCGCAGGTACTGTCTTTTGAGGATGTCCAGTGCCCCTTGGTAGGTCGGTAGGTCCCTGATAAGGGAGAATACTTTCGGACTTACTCTAGATAGTAATATTTTGTACTTTGTGACAGGCTCAGTCACTGGAATCTGTTCCAAGTCTGATTGGAAGCATGCAAGCCAGAGTTCAAAGGCAAGAGCTGCTTCGGAGCCTCGAGGATCAAGGCCTAATTTTTCCGGACGTAAAATGCTGTCCATGGTTTAAACTTCCAGCCAATAAAATTGATGCACCATCAATAACTCTCTGAGACGTGAGGCGAGAGATGGGCTTTTATTGACTGGAAGAAAGAACAAGCAGCAATTGACCACTATGCTACATCCTGGAGACTGAGGGCAGGGCCCAGGCTCCAATCGCCTTTATACTGGGGTCTGTGGGAGGAGCCACAGGAGCAGTCAGCGGGGGGGGGGGGGGGGGGGGCGTGTCCAGACGTATACGTAGTTTACCACACAGTGTCTTCACAAAGTGGCAGCCTCCATCCCCCAAGCACACGGCAAGAACAAAGACCGCTTCCACTGTCCTTGATTCATTTGAATTCACTGATTTGAAGATTGTCATTCTTTCTGGCCAACAATATTATAGGGTCAAATAAACTCATCTCTATACTCCTAGACCTTGGCCTTGGGGCCCCATCTGCAACAGGCTTATAGACTTTCTGACTGCCAGAGTTGGTCCCAATATTTTGACAATCCTGACCCTCAGCACTAGCATTCCTCAGGATTGTGTGCTCAGTCTCCTGCTCTATATCCACAACAGTGTGGCCAGGTACAGTGCCAACCCAGCCCGTTAAGTTTGCCAATGAATCCGTTGTTATCGGCCTGATCAACAGCGTTGTTGGGATGGAGTACCAGAACGGGAATGAAAATCTTGCGTCACTGTGACAGAACTACAGCCCAGACTTTAACATCAACAAGGTGAAAGAGTTGGTCATTGACCTAAGGAAGCATTGGGTGAACACAATGCTGTTCTCATCAACAGAGCAGCTGGAGAGATGATCAACATCTTCAAGTCATTTGGCATCCACATCATCAGCAACCTCAACTGGTCGCTTCACATCGATGTGCTGATCAAGAAAGCGCATCAGGGTGTTCACTTTTTGAGGCATCCAGGAAAATTCAGAATGTCCATGTGAGTCCTGGGGTCAAGGCCCAAAAGTCAAACCCAAGTCTGTTGAGTCCTGGGGTCAAGGCCCAAAAGTCAAACCCAAGTCTGTTGAGTCCTGGGGTCAAGGCCCAAAAGTCAAACCCAAGTCTGTTGAGTCCTGTGGTCAAGGCCCAAAAGTCAAACCCAAGTCTGTTGAGTCCTGGGGTCAAGGCCCAAAAGTCAAACCCAAGTCTATTGAGTCCTGGGGTCAAGGCCCAAAAGTCAAACTCATGTCTGTTGAGTCCTGTGGTCAAGGCTTGAAGATCATACTCATGTCTGTTGAGCCCTGTGGTCAAGGCTTGAAGATCAAACTCATGTCTGGTGAGTCCTGGGGTCAAGGCTTGAAGATCAAACTCATGTCTGTTGAGTCCTGGGGTCAAGGCTTGAAGATCAAACTCATGTCTGGTGAGTCCTGGGGTCAAGGCCCAAAAGTCAAACCCAAGTCTGTTGAGTCCTGGGGTCAAGGCCCAAAAGTCAAACCCAAGTCTATTGAGTCCTGGGGTCAAGGCCCAAAAGTCAAACCCAAGTCTATTGAGTCCTGGGGTCAAGGCCCAAAAGTCAAACCCAAGTCTATTGAGTCCTGGGGTCAAGGCCCAAAAGTCAAACTCATGTCTGTTGAGTCCTGTGGTCAAGGCTTGAAGATCATACTCATGTCTGGTGAGTCCTGGGGTCAAGGCCCAAATACTGCAACTCTGGCTCATTGGTTCATTGGCAAGACCGAAGGTGGAGTGCTATGCAGCCTTGACTGTTGCATGGATCATGCCCTCAGGCTGCGGTGTCGCTTGATACAGCCACTTGGTATAGGGGCGCCAGAGGCGCTGCGGGAGAGAACAGAGGCACGGCATGTGTACAGGAATCTGTGCTGGGTTGGGGGATGAACCCTCCTGTTGGTGCTACTTCCCAGTGTTCACTCCCAGAAGACAAGCTGGATTGTTTTCAACTGCAGCTGACGCAGTGTGAGATGAGGAACTGCTGTGTACTTGTTCCTGCAGAAACATGACTCCAGGACAACATCCATGAACCATTAATCTTCAGGCCATGTCACTCAGAGACTTGTGCTAATATTATTTGTGTGACTGTTTGTGCTTTTGTAACTATATGTGCTCGTGATTATATGTGTGATGTGACTATATGTGCTCGTGATTATATAGGTGATGTGCTGTGTTATGTGACTATATGTGCTGTGTTCTGTGCTTTGCACCTTGGCCCTGTTTTGTTTAGTTGTATACAAGTGTAGGGTTAAATGACAATTAAACTTGAACTTTAAGGTTGGTACAGCAATTGTTCTGCTCATGACTGTCCAAACACTGCACAGTCTAACACAGGCTCGTCACTTCCATTCATTCATTCCATCTTAGACCATAAAACCACAAGATATAGGAGCAGAATTAGGCCACTTGGGCTCATTGACTGTGTTCCACCATTTCATCATGCCTGATCCATTTCCCTCTCAGCCCCAGTCTCCTGCTCTTTCCTTGTATACCTTAATGCCAGGACTAATCAAGAATCTTTCAATATCTGCCTTAAATATACCCAATGTCTTGACCTTCACAGCCGCCTATGGCAATGAATTCCATAGATTCACCACTCTCTGGCTAAAGATATACCTCCTCATCTCCATTCTAAAAGGACACCCCTAAGACTGTGTCCTCTGGTTTAAGATTCCCCCACCATAGGAAATATCCTCTCCACATCCACTCAGCTGAGGCTTTTCAACATTCAATAGGTTTCGCTGAGGTCACCCCTAATTCCTCTGAATTTCAGTGAGTAGAGGCCCAGAGCCATCAAATGCTCCTCATATGACAAACTATTCAATCCCAGAATAATTTTCAGGAACCTCCTTTTACCCTCTGCAATGTCAGCATATCCTTTCTTAGATAAGAGGTCCCAAAACTGCCCACAATCCTCCAAGTGGGGCCTCCTCAGTGTTTTATAAAACCTCACCCTTACATCCTTGTCATTACATCTTCTTGTCATTGTACTTATTGTTATATTTACTGTTATTATATTTATGTTTGCTGTTGCAAACAGGATATCTCATTGCACTCTCGCATTTATGATAATCCATTAATCTAATCTAAGTGACTTTTTGCTAAGTTCTGAAATGAAAGAGAAGATTGGTGCTCGGTTTGGCTGTTTTGTTTGTAGGGTTGTTTGCCAAGCCTGGAGGTTAGGTCGCAAAACATTTCGTCGCCAGTTGAGGTGACATCATCAGTGTGCAATTGAGTCTTGTTTCTGCCAAGTGCTCACGTTAACATTGGTCCTGTTTCTAATACCCTTATCTAAAGATTCTGCAATCCAAGAAACACAGAAGTACTTGTTGAAGGAAGAAATAGAGTTCCTGCTAAATATAAGGCCATAGGATCACAAGACATAGGAACAAAGTTAGGCCATTCAGCCCATTGAGTCAGCTCCACCATTCTGTCATGTCTGATTGCTGTGGTAACTATTAATGATAGTAATTCTGCAGAAGAAAGCCAGCAAATATTATTCTGTACATGAACTCCCAGACGCATTCTTTTCTGTAGAAAAATACAAGAATATCCTTTTGCTATTCAACCAACCAATCAAAGCACTATTGACTAATTGCTGTGGCTGTGGAGGCCAAGTCATTAAGGCAGAGGTTGATAGATTCTTGATTGGTCAGGGAGAAGGCAGGGGATTGGGACTGAGAGGGAAATGGATCAGCCATGTTGAAATGTGGGACAACTGGCTGAATTCTGCTCCTTCATCTTAGGTCTAATTGAAAACTCTCCAAAGTACAACGAGAGAAGTACAGGTGGTTTTACTGATACAGGGTGGCATGGTACTGTAACAGTTAGTGTAACGCTACAACGGCACCAGCGACTAGGGTTCAATTTCATTGCTATCTGTAAGGAGTTTGTATATTCTCACTGTGGCCGTGTTGGTTTCATCCAGGTGCTCCGATTTCCTCTCACATTTCAAAGTCCTGTGAGTTGGCAGGTCAGTTGAACAGTACACACGATGTGCTGGAGGAGCTCAGCAGGTCAGGCAGCATCTATGGATGGGGATAAGCAGTCAACGTTTCATGCCGACACTTTTCAACAGGACTAGAAAGGAAGTGGGGTAGAGCCAGAATAAGAAGGTGGGGCGATGGGATTGAGAAGTACAAGGTGGCAGGGGATGGGTGAAACCGAGGGGAAGGGGGGTGAAGTGAGGAGCTGGGAAGTTGATTGGAGGAAGAGATAAAGGGCTGGAGAAGGGGGGATCTGAAAGGAGAGGTCAGAAGACCATGGAAGAGAGGGAAGGGGGAAGAGAACCAGAGGGAGGTGATGGGCAGGTAAGAAGAGAAGGTGTGAGAGGGAAACAAGAATGGTGAATGGTGAAGGAGAGGAGTGTTGGGGGTGGGGGTAATTACCGGAAGTTTGAGAAATCGATGTTCATGCCATTGATCGCATAGGTGGCAAAGGCTTGTTGTGTCGGAAGGTCACGTTACTCTGCCATATCTCTAAATAAAAGATATCACATTTTCCATCAGCACTGAAGCCTGGGGACTCAGGCTTGAAGTCCTAGTAACGGTCTGCATTTAATTCCTAGTTCTATACGCCATGTTTTCAGTCTGTACTTTATGAGCATTTAGCCCTAATTAAAGCAACCACAATCACTTACATAAGCTGCAATGGGTCAGATAACCAATTCCACATGGGTTTTTTGCGACAGACTTCCCCGCTTGCTGAATGCTTGTGTCGTATGAGTGCTGGGTGGTCTCTGAGCTGCTTGCTACAGAATTCCACCACGGAATGAAAAGTTGCCCTACGTATATATTTGAGGTTTTCCTGCTGTTTTTGATAGAGCAAATTGCACAGCAGACATTGTAATTAACATTTTCTATTTTGCTATTTACCTCTGTTAAAGATTAGCTCTATTTGTCACATGCACTTCGGACCAACGGTGAAAGACGCTGTTTGCACCGATGACCGAAGATGCGTTGGAGGCAGCCGGCATGTGTCACTACTCTTCCGACACCAGTGTAGCACGCCCACAGCTTGGTAACCGTAACCCGTACATCTTTGGGATGTGGGAGGAGAGTGAGGCACCCAGAGGAAACCCACACGGTCACAGGGAGAACGTCCTTAACCGGCAACAGGGGCAAGCGAACCCCAATCGCAAGCACTAGCGCCGGAAAGTGATGACACTAACCGCTACATACCCATCTGTGTATAATGTTGTAATGACCCCTTTCACGCAATGGTGATTTTATTTACTTATTTAGAGCTACAGGCCCTTCCAGCCCAACGAGCCACATGGATCAGTAGCGCACCCATTGGACCCTAGCCCGATCACAGGACAAATTAGAATGACCGATTAACCTACCAACTGGTACGTCTTTGGAATGCAGGAGAAAACCGGAGCACCCGGAGGGGATCTACGCACTCACGGGGAGGGCGTACAAACTTACAGAAGATGCCATAACTGAACTCCAAACTCGCTAACCGCCAAGCTACCGTGGTACCCCATTACTAATGCTCGTATTGAAGAAGAAGAGGAACAGACCTTAACTCGGCAGTGGAGTTATCGGGGCACCGTCATGACGGTGTTTCCGTAGCAAGCTATTCTTGTTTTTACCAGGCCGAGTTACTCGCTCGACGCTCAACCGACTTGGATTTGATCTCGGGAACCTTTGCTCCGGAGTCCGGCGCTGATATTATTGCGCCACCACGCGGGACAATGCTGGGAATGAATCATAAGCACTGGCTGAAATGCCCAGCAGAACTACATCATAATGGCCTTCACCATTATTAACATATGCGCTCAGTGGCTACCTTATTAAGTACCTCTTGTACCAAATAATGTGGCCACTGAGTGTATGCTCGTGGTCCACCCACTTCAAGGATAGGTGTGCTTTGCACATCACTCTTCAGCACACCACTGTTGTAATGTGTGGTAGGTTATCTGAGTTAGCCAGCTTGAACTATTCTCCTCTGACCGTTCCCATTAACAAGGCGTTTTCACCCACAGGAATGACACTTGCTGGATTTGTTTTGGAACCAGGCAACATTCAAGGTTCTTAAGTAACCTACCCAGCTGCGGCCCGGTATGCCGCTGGCGTTTGGGACATCAGTGAAGGTCCACCATCTCCGGCAGTGTTCAGGGCTTCCTTCGTCATATCAGGAGCTTCCACTCAGTTTTCACCACTGTCAGTCGTACAAGTCCCTGGTGGAGACTCAGGATTCCCTCACACTCAGATACAGAAGGAATCTTCCATAATAATTTTGTTTTACCAGTCAGGATTGTTAGCCCTGAGTTGAATCTCCCCGAACCTGCAGGACCCAGTGGACCACTCTTATTCTGGCCTCTGCCCTTTGACCTGTTTGGCATGGGTGACCCTACTGAGGACCAAAGCACAAAGCCCTGAGTCCAGCCAACACGGCTCTCAAGTCAAGTCACTTTTATTGTCATTTCGACCATAACTGCTGGTACAGTACATAGTAAAAATGAGACAACGTTTTTCAGGACCATGGTGTTACATGACACAGTACAAAAACTAGACTGGACTACATAAAAAACAGAACAGACCTACACAGGACTGCATAAAGTGCACAGAACAGTGCAGGAATTACAATAAGTAATAAACAGGACAGTAGGGCAGTAAGGTGTCAGTCCAGGCTCTGGGTATCGAGGAGTCTGATAGCTTGGGGGAAGAAACTGTTACATAGTCCGGTCGTTGAGCCAGGGAAGACTCCAAACCCTAAGACAATGCTGTGGTCCTCTGGGAAGAAGATTGGTAAGTACACAAGCATAATGGAGAAGCAAATGGTTGTTACTCCGGGTAAAAATAATAAGCATAAAGAAAACAATTAAAATACAATAAGTATAAATACATAAGATTAGCTTATAGGTAGACTGGGGAGATGAAGCGGGTGGAAAAGATCATCACTGCACGCATTGAAGTGGATGGGCTACAGCAGCTGAACATACACTCAGTGGCCACTGCCTTAGGTACGGGAGGTCACCGTATATAACCTCGAGATTCGTTTTCTCGCGGACAATCCTATTCTCTTTGACGGCATTGTTTTTCCCTCCACTGCAACATAACCAACTTTGGTGTGAATCGGGAACTGCTCATTTAAAAAGACGGCGTTCAGACCTCAGCAGGAAAGCGGCGAGGAATGTAGTGGTTTCTTAGCAGTGCGGCTGACACTGAGAGATTGTTCGCGGACACGCCGGTGGCGCGCCCCGGGAGCCGGCAGTCTGCTTCACTCTGTGCGCATCGGTGACCGACAGCGGCCAGCGGAGCTCGGGGGCGGGCCGGATTTTCTCATCATCTCGGGAACGGGGAGCAACAGCAACAAAACAACAAAAAAAAACCCGAGCTGGAAAACTATTTCTGAACTGAAATTATAAATACAAGCGATTTAGTAGATGCTGAAAGTCCAAAGCAAAATCACGGAGAAATTCAGTAGGTCGGGCAGCACATATGGAAATGAGGTTTCGGGTCGAGTCCCTTCATCGGGACTGGAAAGGAAGGGGGAAGCTGCCTGACCTGCCGGGTTCCTCCAGCATTTTGTATGTGTGCGTTGCTCTGAATCGAGCAACAACGGAAACGAGCCGCTGGACCCCGCCCGGGAGCCCGGTAACGGTGACGCTCACTCACAATCTGTGTCCCTGACTCTCTAGTGGCCAGTTATTTCGCAGTGTGATTCGCAAGCCTCAATCCGCCAGGTTGATCAACTCCTTCACACATTTAACACCCCCCCCCGCTCCCACCACCACCACCACTACAGCACCTAGCGTCACTTTCTACGGCCAGTCATTGTATTTTATAGGATTGCTTTTATAATTAAACTTACTGTGTTTTATCCCTGTTTTTATAGTGATCTTTATACTTAATGTTTTTTTTTACGCTGCATCGGATCCAGAGAAACACCGCCAGGTTTAGGAACAGTACCTGCCCCTCAACCTCTTCAAATAGAGGAGGTAACGTTCCCACAACCTATGGACTCACTTCCAAAGAGTCTTCATCTGATGTTCCCGATATTTATTGATAATTTATTTTTATTATTATCATGTATTTTTTTTGTATTTGTACAGTTCTGCTTTGTTGGTGAGGTCTGTCCCTTATTGAGTATGCCCGCAAGACAATGAGGCTCGTATACGGTGACATCTAAGTTTACTCTGAACTTTAAATCATTTCGTTCTCCTTTACACTCGTGCACTGAAGAATGGCAATAAGCAGTCTTGCCTCTTCCTCGTGTTGCCTAGGAGCGGGTGCTGACTGTACGAGGCGGGGCGGTATGAGGTTCGCCCCAGGCGATATACTGTTCATCGAGGCGGTGTTCACTGGAGCGGTGAGGTGACTGTGGTTGGGGGTGGGGGGGGGTGGGAGATACTCGTTTTTATTCTGCCCCCGCCCCCCTACCCTTCCCAATTGAACCTGCCAACTCCTTTCTCTGAAGAGGCCAGCACAATGGGTTTTGACTCGTCTCTCCACAGGAGAGAGTCCGGAAACAAGCCCACCACCCTCGCCTCCCGCACACCACTCCCACCTCCTCGCCACCCCATTCACACGCGCAGTTCGAATCACAAGTCCGCCCGAGTTAAGAAGCAGCGACGCCGCAGACTTGGCTCTGGGGGGGGGGGGGGGGTAGTGCTGGAGAGGATTCGGTGCCCACGATGCTCCAGGCAAGCGCCGTGCCGAGGAGCCGGAGCCCGCGGAGCGCCGCTCTGCCGGCCATGAGCAGCGACACCCAGTACGAGGACACCGTCTCCAGCAGGGTGCTGGATGATATCAAGCGCCGGCTGCTCAGCGCCTTCAGGGGAGCCCCCGCTCCGTGTGAGCTCGCCCAGACCAGCAGCCTGAGCAGGAGCGCCCGGGTGGACGAGGAGCTCCGCAGAGCGCAGATCGACGGAGCCATTAGCTGGGTCCGGACCGAGCTGGTGAGTGAGCGCCGGGCGCTCGGACCGTCTGCAGCAGGTGCTCCAGCAGATCGCGGGCGTGGGTGATGGGAGGGGACCTTTCCAGCTTATATCTCTCCCCTACAAAACAGATTCTGCGGGAGGAACATCGGTGGGAAGAGGGGGGAGGGGGGAATGGTCTCCTTTTGGGGTTCCAAGACCGATCAGAATCGGAATCGGCTTTATCATCACCGACATATGTCGTGAAATCTGTTGTTGTGCGGCAGCAGAACTTTTAAAAATTCTTATGTTACAATAACTCATTTATTAACTCTCTGATATTAAATAAAACTATTGAATAAGAATTATAAATGATAAATAAACTGGTCAAGAAGAGGGCAAATAGTGCGGCAGTGCTCATGAATTCATGGACCGTTCAGAAATCTTAGAGTGGAGGGGAAGAAAACTTTGAGTGTGTATCTTCAGGCTGCGGTACCTCCTCCCGGATAAAGGGGGTCACGTCCTGAGCGGTGAGCGTCCTTACCGCGGGCGCTGTCCTCCTGAGGTATCGTCTCAAGAATGATAGGAGAGAGGGGAAGAGGAGGGGAGCGATGGGCAGTTGAGGAGACAAGGGGTAACACGGGAGTCCGAATGGGGAAGAAAGAGAGGAGGAGGAGACTACCGGAAGTCAGAGAAATCAATGTTCATGCCATCAGACTGGAGGGGACCCAGGCGGAATACGGGGTGTAACTCGCTAACACGAGGAAGTCTGCAGATGCTGGAAATACAAAGCAACACACAGAAAATGCTGGAGGAACTCGGCGGTGGACAAGTTCTGAGGAAGGGTCTCGGCTGCCTGACCCGCTGAGTTCCTCCAGCATCCTGGAATATGAGGTGTTGCTCCTCCAGCCTGCTCAGGCAGAATCAATGTCTGGTTGGTCCTATTATAGTTATTATTCTATAGATTTGCTGAGTATGCCCACAGGAACATGAAACTCTCTGACATGCATGTGCTTGGATGACAAAATTTACTTCTGACTTTAAAAAGATCCGTCACATTCTGTCTCACCTCTCTGCAGTTGGAGATGCGATGTCAGGACCGGCAGCTGGCCAGAACATTACTGGAGTTAAACAGTGAGATCCAAGTACTGAGGAGAGAACAGGAACTGCGCGCCGGGTCGCCGCCGGCGCGAACCGCGGGCATTCAGAAATGAATACCCTTTATAGAGGACTGCCGCCCAACATCAACACCCCATTTTGGAGCCACCGAGCCAGACAGATGAGTGCAGCTTTGACTTATTGTTGCAATGTAACACGTCAAGTCGAATTAAGTATCGTCCATGGATTATTTCTGTAGAATTCAAATGCGTTCTGCACGCAACAGGGTAAGGGGGCGTAATAGTTAGATGGGTTTCAAACAGGACCCGCGCTGCATCTTGTCCTTCTGAGGTCCCACGGGTGTTCGCGCGGGAACAGTGCCCTGACCTTCCCATCGGCTTGGACTCCTGTAACGGGGCTGGCCTGGCATTTCCAGCCGGCTGTAATCGCCATCAGAGGGGCCGACTTCTTCACGACATCGGTTCGGGTTTGAGTGTGAGCGACACACGATGCTGGACAGCATCCATGCTGCCCGGCCTGCTGAGTTCCTCCAGCATTGCGTGTTGCTCCGATTTCCAGCATCTGCAGATTTTCTCCTGTTCAGGGTTTGGATGCAGCAGGCGCTCTACTTTACAGTGTCCGTGGGTCCAGGATGGGTAACAGTTGGGCAGGAGTACTCCTGCTCCTAGGATTGGACAACAATCTGATTTTATTGTCCTTTGCCTCAAGGCATTGTTTATAAAAGAAAGTCAACTGAAATGGGAGAGAATACCCGACTCTTCAGAAATGAGGCTTCACTGGATTGTAACCTTTTTTGTCGGTGTCCATTGAACCGTACTAGTAATCCCGGCCTGGACTCATGCCCCAGGGGCCAGAGTTCACCCAGAGTAAATTTGGATAAAATTTGGACTTAATGATGTTGACAATATAAAACCTCGTACTACAGGGATGGCAACTTGTTCTGTTTGCCTAGCCTGCTCACTGCGTGATTCCAGACTCACTTCAATGCGGTTGGGATTCAGTTACCCTCCCAAATCCAACAGCAAACCACTCAGATCTAGGGCAATTAGGGATAGGTAGCAGTTAGTTAGGAATGTCCAAATCAAAATCAAAGCAAATTTATTATAGCAGGAAAATAAAGAAATACAACAGAATTCAATGAAAAACGATACATAAACCAAGACTGACAAATAACCAGCATACAAAAGAAATCAAGTTATACAAATATAAATAATTCTGAGAACATGAATTGCGGAGAATTCATAGGTTGTGGAATCAGTTCAGAATCAGGCTTAATATCACCAGCATATGTCGTGGAATTTGTTGTCTTTGCGGTAGCAGTACAATGCAATACATAATGATAGAGGAAAAAGTGAATTATGTTAAATATATATATAGTTAAATAAGTAGTGAAAAAAAATAGAAATTAAAAAGTAGTGAGTAGTGCTCTTGGTTTCACTGTCCATTCAGTAGTTGGACGGCAGAGGGGAAGTAGCTGTTCCTGAATTGCTGAATGTGTGCCTTCAGGCTTCTGTACCTCCTACCTGATGGTAACAGTGTGAAGAGGGCATGCCCTGGGTGCTGGGGGTCCTTAATGATGCCGAAGTGAGTGAAGTTATCCACACTGGTTCAAGAGCCTGATGATTGAGGGGTAGTAACTGTTCTGAAATCTGGTGGTGTTAGACCTGAGGATCCTGTACCTCCTTCCTGATGGTAGCAGTGAGAAGAGAGCGTGATCTGGGTGATAATGGATAATGGATGCTGCTTTTTTGTGTCAGTGCTCCCAGAAGGGACGAAAAACGATTCTCACTATGGAGGTTGGAAGCTGATAAGGGAAAATTTATGTCAAAAAACTTAAGCAATGTACTGTAAATAAATTACGTTCTACTGCTGTTTTGGTGCTGGTATCATGATCTTATGTATCAAACCATTGACAACAGCATCTGTAAGAACATTCTATTCAACGTATATTCCTATGTATGAAATAAATTTACCAAAGTAGTCATTTATTACCATGTACCACCCTGAGATTCATTTTCTTGCAGGCATTCACAGGAAAATGAAGGAAGTACAATAGAATTTAGAAAACAATGTAATCAGACAAACTCAGTAGGTCACGCAGGATCTATGTCGAGGAACAAACATAAGTGTCTTGATGAAGGGTCTTGGCCTGAAATGTCAACTGTTTATTCATTTCCATCGATGTTGCCTGACCTGCTGAGATCTTCCAGCATTTTGTGTGTGTTACTTTGGATTTCCCGCATCTGCAGACTTCCTCAAGTTAACAATATCACTCTTGCCTTTACTGGAATTCAGTTGTTACTGTTTTGCATTAATATTTCTTTGGAATTTACTGATTGTATCCACATTGTTTACAGTGTCATCTCTTTTTGTCCTGTACATCCAACAGACTGCATTTCCAAACTGGCATAAAAGTCTATACTACATCACTGGGAAACAATACTAATTTTTGTTGTGCAACATGCACAAAATGTGGGAGGAACTCAGTGAGCCAGGCAGTGTCTATGGAAAAGAGTACTTGAATTCCCAGCATCTGCAGATTTTCTCTTGTTTGTTTTATTTTTGTTATTACAGTATTGAGATGCGGCACAGAATAGGTCCTTCCTGCCTTTTGAGCTGTGCTGCTCAGCAGTCCTCCAATTTAACACTCACCTAATCACAGGGCAACTTACAACGACCAATTAACATACCAACCGGTACATCTTTGGACTGCTGCAAGAAACCGGAACACCCGGAGAAAACCCACACAGTCTTGGGGAGAAAGTACAAACTCCTTACAGGCAGAGGCAGGAATTGAACCCGTGGCACTTGCACACGCACACTGAAACATCTGGACGCACAGTGAAATGTGTCAAAATCCATAAAGATTATGCTGGGCAGCCACAAATGTCCCCGCTCTTTGGGAATGTGGGAGGAAACTGGAATGCTCGGCAAATCCCACGCAGTGACAGGGAGAACATGGTGCACGATCTCCTCACAGGCAATGGTGGGAATCAAATGCCGATCAGTCTTCACTGGAGCTGTAAAGCAATTGTTCGAACTGCCACAAATGGAAAAACAACATAATCAGTGAAAAATCAACTTCATAAGTGTTCACTTGTCCAATATTCGGCTATAGTCTTAGAGTAAATAACATTTATTTAATGATGCATAAGATCTTTTATTTGCTAAATGTGGTGTACGGGGTGCATTCTGAGGGGTAGCGCAGCTGCTGAAGGAGCTTGTCGTGTCCAGTCTTGGGCAGCTCATTCACCCTCGGTTCCCACTGGACACCCAGCTCTCACCCGTGGCTCCAAGTAGCTGTTTGCATGCAGAAGCATCCATACCCTGGTACACCGCTTCGACAGGCATACTAAAGCAGGTGAGGAGAGCCGTCAGCCCTCATACCCCGGCGAGATAGGGCCATGCCTCTCCTAGCATGCAGAGTCAGCTCTGGTGTATCCACCGGCCGAGAAGGCGGTTCTGCAATGTTCTGTGGAGAGTGAAGGGCACGACACGTCATGACCATCCAGTACAAGCAGGCAGATGTGGCAACCGGACCCAGATTTCCGAGGCTGGCAGAGTGGACCTGTCTCACTGCAATGGCTTTTTCACCCTGAAACCTCTCGCTGCCAGGTTTCTTGTCATTGTTGGATATAATGGACAACAACCATTTGCTAAATAAATGTGACATTATTCCCCATTGGATATAGTGTGTAACAATGATAGGAAACAGAACACATGGTATTAATAGTAATTTATTTATTCACTTATCATTTGTACATTGAAACATATAGTAACTAGCAACACAACCCAAGCAGTTCCTGGGGGCAGCCTATAAGAGTCACCACACATTCTGCTGTCAAAATAACATGCGCACTATGTTCAGCGAAACAGCACAAGTAACATCAATACCAATAGGATATAATAAAACTCAAACAACAAAACCAGCTCCTTTCTTCCCTCCCACCGGGAGGCACGAAGGCTGTTGACCCCCTGCGTGAGTCAATGAATCCAGAGTTTGAACCCTAGACTTTAGGATCCTGTCAACCTAGGGTTGATACCAGTCGAAGCCTGAAGGTCAATCCAACACCCATAGACCCAAACTCTGGGTCTACAAGTCTGAGAGTCTACTGGGGGAATCGGAGGCACACTATTCGAGTCCCCTCGGGGCTGGAGACCTGAGGGCTAGTGCTTCAATTCTGAATTATCAAACCCACTTAAAAAAGCCAACATGGAAGATTGAGAGGAGATTTCGTAGAGGTATATGAAATTATGAGGGGTGTAGATAGGGTAAATGCAAGCACACTTTTTCCACCGAGGTTGGGTGGGACTACACCAGTGTCATGGTGTGCTCTTGGAAGACTGGACCCAAGTCTGGGGGTATGGGTAGGATCTCCAGGAAGAGATAGAAACATGGAACATTGAAACAGAAAATCTACAGCACAACACAGGCCCTTCAGCCCACAATGCTGTGCCGGACATGTACTTACTTTAGAAATTACCTAGGGTTACCCATAGCCCTCTACTTTTCTAAGCTTCATGTACCTATCCAGGAGTCTCTTAAAAGACCCTATTGTATTCACCTCCACCACTGTCACCGGGAGCCCATTCCATGTACTCACCACTCTGCATAAAACAAACTTACCCCTGACATCTCCTTTGTATCTACTTCCCAGCACCTTAAAACTGTGCCCTCTCGTGCTAACCATTTGAGCCCTGGCAAAAAGTCTCTGACTATCCACACGATCAGTGCTTCTCATCATCACCTCTCATCCTCCGTTGCTCAAGAGGTTAGATATTGGAATCGGAGCCTTGAAGGTGTGACTGAGCTGCACCACAAGAATTCATCCTCTTCAAGACAATGACCCCAATCAGGTACCAACTGAGAATTCTCTATAATAATCATAGACAGCAGGAAACATGTGCCAACCACAATTAACTGACAAGATTAAACCGAAAACACAAGGGCTTAACAACTCAAGTTGAGATAATGATTAGTGAAAACAGGAGCTCAATGCTCTATAGCAACCCACAGAGATGGTGACAAGCTGAGGTCAATGGGTTAAGGGTGAAAGGCAGAGAGTTTAAGGGGAACATGAGGGGAAACTTCTTCGCTCAAAGGGTCGTGAGAGCGTGGAACAAGCTGCCAGTGTGAGTGATGCATGCGAGCTTGATCTCAGTGTTTAAGAGAAGTTTGCATAGGTACATGGTTGTTCGGGGTATGGAGGCTATGGTTTGACACAGGCTAGATGGGCCAAGGAGCCTGTTTCTGTGCCGTACTTTTCCATGACTCTATTATAACATAAAACAAGACATTTGTTAATAAATCTTGAATAGTATGATGGAGTAACACACAAAAAAATGCTGAGGAACTCAGCAGGCCAGGCGGCATCTTGGAAAAGAGTACAGTCCATGTTTAGGGCCAAAACCCTGCTGAAACATTGTGTGAGTTGCTCAGATTTCCAGCATCAGCAGATTTTCTCTTGTTTGAGAGAAAATGATGAAGAGATTTTAGACTGACAATAAGCTCCAGAACTTCGAAACAATATTTAAAATTAAAACTTAAGCTTATCAACAATACTTTCATCATTCTAAATACAACTAAAGAATTTGATTTGAGGGAAATTCTTTAAAAAAAAGTAACTGATACCCAAGCTAACCAAAACGATACAGAACAAGCATTTTCACTTTATGAGGATTATATTAATCGAGGTAATTCCTAGACGGTGTTTATATTAATGTGACTCATCATTAAAATCAAGCCAAAGTCAAGTTTATTGTATGCCGTATACCTAAGTATTTTATTTAGAGATACAGCACAGTAACAGGCCCTTCTGGCCCAATGATCCTGTGCTACCCAATTACACCCAAGTCGCTGCACAGGTTGATAGGGTAGTTAAGAAGGCCTATGGGATGCTAGGCTTCATTAACAGGGGGATTGAGTTCAAGAGTAGAGAGGTCATGTTGCAACTCTACAAATCTCTGGTGAGGCCGCACTTAGAGTATTGTGTTCAATTCTGGTCTTCTCATTATAGGAAGGATGTGGAAGCTATGGAGAGGGTGCAGAGGAGATTTACCAGGATGTTGCCTGGTTTGGAGAACAAGCCATATGAAGCAAGGTTAGCAGAGCTGGGACTTTTCTCTTTGGAGTGTAGAAGAATGATAGGATACTTGATAGAGGTCTACAAGATTATGAGAGGCATAGATAGGGCAGATAGTTAGTACCTGCTTCCCAGGGCACCAATAGCAAACACCAGAGGGCGTATGTACAAAATTAAGGGAGGGAAGTTTAGGGGAGACAGCAGGGGTAAGTTTTTTTTTATATAAACACAGAGGGTTGTGAGTGCCTGGAATGACTTGCCAGGGATGGTGGTGGAGGCTAAAACTTTAGGGGTATTTAAGAGCCTCTTGGACAGGCACATGGATGAAAGAAAAATGGAGGGTTATGGGTAGTGTGGGTTTAGTACTTTTTTGAAGGATTATATGGATCAGCATAACACAAAGGGCTGAAGGGCCTGTACTGTGCTGTAGTGCTCTATGGTTCTATGACAAATTAACCAGCTAACCCGTACTGTGGGAGGAAACCAGAGCACCTGGAGGAAACCATGCAGTCTTGGAGAGAACATAGAAACTCCTCACAGGCAGGGTTGGGAATTGAACTCGGGGTGTTGGCGCTGTAATAGTGTTACATTAACCGCTACACTGCTGCACCACCAAGTGAGAAACTTGCTCGCAGCAGCATCACGGGCACAGAGCATCAGATAAGTAGCATTCGCAAGAAAAACACGAACACAAATTATGCACAGTCTTGACAAGAAAGAACACAATTAGGACAAGAAAGAGCCAACATCAGGACAAAATGAACATAGTGCTGCTGAACTGTAGTGATTAGGGTTGTGCCAACTAGTTCAATAATTGAATGATTGAAGAGAAGTAGTTGTTCTTGAACTTGGTGGTGAGGGACTTCTGGCTTCTGTTCCTCCTGCCTGATAGTAACTGTGAGAAGATGGCACGACCCAGATGGTGTGGGATCTTTGATGATAGATGTAGCTACGACCGATGGTGGGAGGGAAAGTGCCCGTGGTGTATTGGGCTGCCCCTTCTTACAATCCTGTGCATTTGAGTTGACATACCCAACCATGATGCATCCAGTTGGTATACCTTCAACATAACATTGGGTGCCATGGTAGAATAGTGATTAACATGATGCTATTACAGCTCCAGGCATTGGGGTTTGGAGTCCAATCCTGGCATCCTCTGTAAGGAGTCTCTCTACGTCCTCCCCGTGGAATGCAAGGAATTTCTTCAGGTCATCTGGCTTCCTCGCATGGTCCAAAGACTTAACAGGTGCGTTAAGTGGTCTTTGTAAATTGTCTCATGATTAGGTTAGGGTTAAATAGGGATTGTAGGGGTTTGCTGGGATATCATGGCTCAAAGGGCCAGAAGGGCCTACACTGCGTTGTATTTCTAACTATAATAAAATGTAATAAACGCCAGTATAAGTTTGTTAGAGTGGTCCTTGACAAGCTGAATGAAGCTAGTGCTTGGCCATAACTTTATAAAGGGCTTGAACTGTAGCTCAGCGATAAGAGATGCAAAGAGAATTTTATGTTATAACTGGTAATCTTAAACAAAAGAGGCTGGAGGCATCTTGATACACTAGCTTGTTATCAGAATTCAAGATTTATTATTTGATTATTATCACCGGCATGTGACGTGAAATTTGTTAACTTAGCAGCAGCAGTTCAATGCAATACATAATCTAGCAGAGACAGAAAAAAGTAATAATAAATAAAATAAAACGTAGTAATAAATAAAAAAGTAAATTGCACATATTGTATAGATTATTAAAAAATGTGCAAAAACAGAAATACTGTAAATTCAAAATGTGAGGTAGTGTCCAAGGGTTCAATATCCATTTAGGAATTGGATGGCAGAGGGGAAGAAGCTGTTCCTGAATCGCTGAGTGTGAGCCTTCAGGCTTCTGTACCTCCTACCTGATGGTAACAGTATGAAGAGGGTACAGGAGGTACCTAATAAAGCGGCCACTGAGTGTACATTGAAAAGTAGAAGTTCTTACCTTATCTCACCTTACCACTATGCAGCCTCCTCACTGATGCATCTCTCAATAAAGTTTCACCACTTCTGCCTCAAACTAAGCACTACCATCTTGAAACATCTGCTTGCGAAATGGCTGCTCCCACCTTGTAAGTCACACCAGTCAGAAATTAACCACAGGCCTTGCTCGCAAAGCCTACTGGGCGGCCTTTCTGAGACGCCACTCCCTAAAGATGTCCTGAGTACTTTGTAGGCTAGTGCCCAAGATGAAGCTGACTAGATTTACAACCTTCTGCAGCTTCTTTCGGTCCTGTGTAGTAGCCCCCACACTACCCCCCCCCCCATGCCAGACAGTGATGCAGCCTGTCAGAATGCTCTCCATAACTAAATCTCAAACTTTTCTTCATGGATGACCCACTGCTCCAAGAACATCATTTTCAGGCACTTCAGTTTCTTTTCCAGAGTGTGATAGACAGCTGTGGTCACCTGTGGAAAAGGATATGCACAAAAAGCTGTAGTAACTTAGCAAGTCTGGCAGCATCTATGGAGAGGAATAAAGAGGCTCTTGAACCAAAAGGGGTTAACTACACTCAATTTCACTTGCCCAACATTGAAATGTTCCCACAACCAACAGACTCACTTTCAAGGCCTCTTCATTTCATGTGCTTGATATTTATTGCTTATTTACTTATTATTATTTCTTTCTTTTTTCATTTGCACAGTTCATTGTCTTCTGCTCGCAGTTGTATATGGTGACATATATGTACTTCGATAATAAATTTACTTTGAACATTGTCTGGGCCGAGATGCTGCCTAACCTTCTGAGATCCTCCAGCATCTTGTGGGTGTTGCTCTGGATTTCCAGCATCTGCAGAATCTCTTGTGTTTTTAGAACGGATATGCTACAGCTGAGGATTCAATCATACTTTTGATAAATTGCATTTTCACAATGGGAAATTCAATTGCTTCCCAGAATGTGGAGAAATGGGAAGTATGTTAGCTTTGGAGTTCTCTTGTGTAGAGCAGATTAGGAGAAATATAACTATATTGACATTTTGATGAAGGTGGTTTAGTTTCTGGTCAGGGAACAGGTTGCGGACTTTTGTATCCCAACATGGTCATTAAATTCAATAAACTTGGTAAATCTGGAATTTTCATTTTGTTGAACATGAAATTATGAGATTGGTGTGAAAGGCCCATCTGGTACACCAATGTCTCTGAGGTTTAACTCTCAACATAGGTAGAATGAAAGAGAAAGAAAGAAAGTAAAAAGAATGAAAGAAAGAGAGACAGAACCATGTTGCAAACAGTATTTCAGATCACATTCACTGAAAACAAAACATATTTTCGAAACAGTTCCTTTTCCAAAGCAGAGTTGCAGTAAAAGAAGTGTATAGTGGATTCCAATTATCTGGGCCATTGGTTAATTGGGGCAGCCACCTATTTGGGCAACTCTTAAAAAAAACAAGAACTAATTGAGAAAATAGCTGGGCTTCCTTTCACTTATTTGAGATGGGAGACTGTTGCCGAACTAGCATGCAATTGTGTGGCCTTTAGAGACAACGCCGTGCTTCAAGCAAACAGTTTTTAAATACCATCAGTTGTATGTCTTTGTGTTTAAACAGCTGCATTTTGCTTTGTCATTGATAGTTGGCGAGAAATAAGCAGGAAGACAATTCAGAATTGTTTTGCTCAATGCAGTTTCAAACATTCAGGATTGGAGATGCCAGAAACGGCCGGGAGTGAAAATGAAATGACTTCATGACTTCAACAAGCTGAAAAGAATTTGAAGGTATCAACAATCATCTTGAATGCTAAAATGAAAATGAAGATTTGGTGGATGCAACCGTCGACAGCATTGTGTGAAGGAGTTCATTACCTGCACTGATTTTGTTCCTTTACAGTCAATCTAAAGAATGCGGGGGCATATACTGGATGAATTCCTCTTTTGATTAGTATTAGGAAGTAATGCTCAGTTTTATAGTACTGCAGTAATATTGGTCATGTTCTAATTTATTCTGTATTTAATTTAAATACAAATTGTTACTCAGTGTTCCACCAGCATTTTGTGTGTGTTGTTACTCAGTTTGTCTTTTTTGTAACTTTTTAACTGCTTCCATGAAACTTTAGCTAGTTGGGACAGCTGCTTAATTGGGCCAAAATATACTAGTATGATGTGTTCAAATAAACCAGAATCCACTGTATAAGCTAATTACTTGTTTTCTTTCCATTCCAGGGACTGGAAAGTCAAATAAATTAAAATAGAGACCAAATGATCTTAAAATATGGTGCCTAAACCATATCCTTTTCTTTCTCTGCAGCAGGTCACAATGCTGACCCCAGATAATTGCATTCACAAATAGTTCACATCTATAGTGAGGAGCTTGCCTGTTCAGCAAATAAATGTTCTTTTACCTGTCTAGAATATCTCCCACTAATCTTCCGCTCGGTACTTATCCTTGCCAGTGCCACACCTGCCTTCCACCTTCTTCCTCACCACCATTCAGGGCAGCAAACAGTCTTTCCAGCTGAGGCGACACTTCAGCTGTGAGTCTGTTGGGGTCATTTACTGTATCCAGTGTGGCCTCCTGTATATTGGTGAGGTCCGATACAGATAGGGAGACGGCGTCACAGGGCTCTGTCTGCCAAAAGAAATGGCATCTCCTGCTGGCCACCCATTTCAATTCCACTTCCTATTCTCATTCCCATTTCAACGTGTCAGTCGATGGCCTCCTCTACTGTCATGATGAAGTGACACTCAGTTTGGAAGAGCAACACCTTGTATTCCGTCTGGGTAGCCTCCAGCTGGATGGCATGAACATCGATTTCTCAAACTTCTGATGACTGCCCCGCCTTCACCATTCCCATTCCTATTTCCCCATCTCACCTTATCTCCTTACTTGCCCATCACCTCCCTCTGGTGCTCCTCCCCCTTCCCTTTCTTCCATCATCTTCTACCCTCTCCCATCAGGTTCCCCCTCCTCCAGCTCTTTACCTCTTTCACCAATCGACTTCCCAGCTCTTTACTACACCCCCCACTTCCTGGTTTCACCTATCATCTACCACTTTCCTCCCCTCCCCCCATCTTTGCTCTCTGACTTCTCGTATCATTTCCAGTCCTGATGAAGGGTCTCAGCCCGAAACGTCGACTGTTTTCTCCTCTCCATAGGTGCTGCCCGACCTGCTAAGCTCCTCCAGCATTTTCTGGGTGTTGCTTCGATTTCCAAAAACATAAATTTATTATCAAAGTACATACATGTCACCATATCCAACCCCGAGATTAGTTTTCCCGTGGGCATGCTCCATAAATCTATAGAATAATAACCGTAACAGAATCAGTGAAAGACAACCCAACTTAAGCATTCAACCGGAGTGCAGAAAGCAACGAACTATGCAAATACAAAAGGAAGAAATAATAATAATAAATAGACATGCAATAAATATCGAGAACATGAGATGGAGAGTCCTTGAAAGTGAGTCCATAGGTTGTGGGAGCATTTCAATGATGGGGTAAGTGAAGTTATCCCCTTTGGTTCAGGAGCCTGATGGTAATTGTTCCTGAAGCTGATGGTGTACCCATTTTGCCGCGTCATTAATATTGTTCTGAGAAAATTGCTTTTCAGATTCTCCAAGAGCCACAGAAGAAATGGGAACAGACATTTGCATAACACTCGCTAACCCTGCTTGTTCGTCCGCCTTTAGGGAACTGGCTATGTTCCTTTTAAAACAATGACTTCAAAGCTTAAACACGAGAGATTCCTCCTCACAGATGCTGCTCTAACCACCGGTTCCTGCAGTAGATTGTCGTTTTTTCTCTCCAGATTCTACCTTCTGCAGCCCCTTATTCGACCCCATCGAGAGAAGCAAATTATAAACACAAGAGATTCTGCAGATGCTGGAAATCCAGAGCAACCCCCACAACATGCTGGAGGAACTCAGCAGGTCGGGCAGCTTCTATGGAGAGGAATGAACAGTCAGCGTTTCAGGTTGAGGCCCTTTGTCAGGACGGGGAAGGAAAGGGGAGGAAGCCAGAATAAATAGGAGGTGGAGGACCAGTACAAACTGGCAGGTGAAAGGTGAGGGTAGGGTAGGTGGGTTGGGTAGTGGGGCTTGAGTTCAACGGGTGAGGCACGGTGACGTAGTGGCTAGCACAACGCTTTATAGTACAGGCGACCCAGGTTCAATTCCTGCTGCTTCCTGTAAGGAGTTTATATGTTCTCCCCATGATTATGTGGGGAGTTCTGGTTTCCTTGTGCATTCCAAAGATATACCAGTTGGTCTTTGTAAATTGTCCTGTGATTAGGTTCAGATTAACTCAGGGGGTTGCTGGGCCGTGTAGCTCGAAGGGCTGGAAGGGTCTATTCTGCACTGTATCTCAATAAGTAGTTGCAATCTGGTAGTTATAGCCTCACTACAGCAAGCAGGAAGTATTGATATAGGATCAATACTGCAACTTTTATAGGCCAGTTGCCTTGTGGGCAGCACACTAGTGTAGCGGCACTCATAATAACTTACAGGGCTAGTGATAACTTTCTACGCTCTCCCCACGACCACCCAGGTTTCCTCCGGGTGCTCTGGTTTCCTCCCACAGTCAAAAGACGAATGGGCTAGGGTGAGTGAGTTGTGGGCATGCTGCGTGGGCACCGGAAGCATGGTGACACTTGAGGGCTGTCCCAGCACATCCTCAGACTGTCGCTCATGCAGACAACTCATTTCACTGTATGCTTCAATATACATGTGAAAAATAAAGTCAATCTTTAGGATATAGGAAGCAGGTAATAATAATCCATCATTAGTGTAAGAAATTATAAACTCCTTCATCAGTGAAACTGAAGCAATTGATTCAAATAGTAGAACTCTTTTCAAAAGAGATGACCATGAACTTTGGAGCAGATGAATGCAGAAGGAAAGGTTCGATAGAGCCAGCGGAGTATAAACCAGAGCAACAGGACACAATACAACCTCTGGATGAATATGAAACATCTGAGATATCAACAAGGAAAGAAAATAGATCATAAAGGAGAAACTTCTCAAAGGGTTCACTTCAAGGCTTAAGAAAATCTGCCAAGCAACTCAATAGGAAAAATATAACAAAGGCAATAAACGCTTTCGCTATACCCATATTAACATATTCTTTTGGCATAATATCTTGGTTCGAAACCAATCTGGAAAATTTACAATGAAAAATAAGAACTGAAATGACAAATTTTAGAAAACACTACGTACCCTCGAATATGCTTAAATTAACACCACCTAGGACAGAAGGAGGAAGAGGAATAACAGACATAATAAAACTTTACACAACAGTCTGATAAAAGTTCGGAGGACATACTTCCATCAACAAAAACAGGATTCAGCACTCCATGCGAGCATATGCAATTCTGACAAGTACACCCCACTAAAGTTAAATGAGAGCACAACCCAGAGAAATGAAGAAATGCTCCCTATAGAAGAAAAAAGTAATCAATGAAAGAGTATCTGTGAGAAACATCCCCATGACCTGAGTAGACTAGATGTCAACAAGGAAGTGTCGAACGTCGTTCACCAGAATCTTGTTTTAAAATACAACCTCATAAAAGACATTGCACCTTATTATAAATACAAGCTTGATCCAGTTTTAGAGTCAGAGTCCCACAAGTTACATTATGACCGATCCATTATTACAGATAGGAGAATCCGTAATAACCATCTGGATATAATATTACAGGATATCAAGCACAAACAACTAACTTAATATACATAGTCATTCCAAACCCACATAACATATAGAAATCAACGTGAAAAACACCAAAAATATGTTGAATTAAAAGAGGAAATTGAAAGACTATGGAGCATGAACAGGTCCCAATAGTAATATCCACAGCTGGTATCATCCTAAAGTCACCACACGATAGCATTAAACAATTAGACCTACACAGCAATATTTATATAAACCTCCAGAAAGCCACAATATTAAGCACTACCAGAATAGTCCGAAAGTTCCTAGCAATTGAGAAATGAGTGTTTGGCTGTGCCCGTACACCAGGTTCAGCCGAGAAAAAATGTAGTAACTTATTTCTAGCGCACTTTTCATACAAATGATGTAGTTCAAAGTGCAAACATGAAAATAAAAGACAAAAAGACATTGGTTAAAATCAAGGTTAAATGGGTTTCGAGATGCTGTTTAGAACTGTCAACTAAGTCTGCAAATAATAAGACGTGTAGACAGCTTACCTTAAACGGGCCCTGTTCATATGTAAACGTAAAGCCTTAAAGCATGCGTTACCTTCCACTGAAAAATTAAGTTTTCTTGACACTGGCCTGTTAGAGATGATGGTCTCCATCACTGGGCACATCTTCAAGAAGCAGGGCCACAAGAAGGCAGCATCAATCTTTAAGGACCCTCAGCATCTGGGACATCCCCTCTTCTCATTACTACCATACGAGGGGAGATATAGGAGACTGAGCGCCAACACAAAACGATTTAGGGATGGCTTCCTTCCCTGCACCATCGGATTTCTGAATGCTCCATGAACCCATGAATAATACCTCACTATTCCTCTTTCGTGTTATTTATCTTATATTTTCCATTATAACTTATAGTAATTTTAACGTCTTACAAGTATTGTTGCCAGAAATCAACAGGTTTAACAACACACGTCAGAAGTAATAAACCTGATTCTGATTCAGTGAGTTGTCAGGCCATTGGCCACTGCTGTCACCTTGTCCTATGCCCAGTGCTTGGATACAAATAGACTTTATTCCCTGGATCATCGGAGAGTGAAGGGAGATTTGACAGAGATATACAACATTATGAGGGGTCTTGATAGGATAAGTGCACACAGATTTTTTCTACTGAGAAATATTTAAGGGAAAGCTGAGGGGGAAAGTTCTTCACTCAGAGGGTTGTGAGAATGGGAGGTGAACTACCAGCGATGGTGGTTCAAAGAGATATTTGGATGGGAGGGGTATGGAGGGCTATGTTTCAGGTGCAGTTTGATGGGACTAGGCAGTTTAATAGTTCAGCATGGACTAGATGGGCCAAAGGGCCTGTTTCTCTGCTGTAGTGTTCTATGACTCTAAATAATAGAATGTCTGATCCCCTGAGAGGAATTCACTTCCCTGAAACAAGTGCTTTGTTGATCGGTTTGTACAAACTGAAGTATTGACGAATGTAATTTCTTCTGCTGGAGAATAGTAATTTCTCCTTCCCTCCCCCTCTCTGCTTCGCCTATTCTCCATTCTGGCCCCCTACTGCCTCATCTGCCTATCAGCTCCCTCCCTCCTCCTTCCCCCTCTCCTATGGTCCTCCCTGCTGTCCAGCCATTTGCCTTTCCCAGCCACTTGGCTTCACCTATCACCTTCCAGCTAGCCTCCTTCCCTTCCCCTACCTTTTTATTCTGGCATCTTCTCCCCCTCCCTTTCCAGTCCTGAAGAACGGTCTCAGCCTGAAACGTCGACTGCTTATTCATTTCCATAGATGCAGCTTGACCTGCTGAGTTCCTCCAGCATTGTGCGTGTGTGTGTGTGTGTTGCTTTGGATTTCCAGCACCAGCAGACTTTCTTGCATTTGTTGACAAATACAAATTTTGTGAGTGACTGCTAACGTTCTCTAGGCTTCCTGCGATGGAATAGGTGCCACACTACAGACGACTGGTGTGATGTCAGGGGTGGGGGCCGCAAGGTAACATAGCAGTTAGCGCAAGGCTGTACAGCGCCAATGATCGGGGTCCAATTCCTGCCACTGCGCTATAAGGAATTTGTGCGTTCCCCCTATGACTGCATGGGTTTCCTCCAGGTGCCCCGGTTTCCTTGCACGTTCCAAAAGTCATTCCAGTAACGGCTAGTAAGTTGTGGTGATGCCACGTTGGCGTCAGAGGTATGGTGACACCGGCACATCCACAGACTGTGACGGCTGTTAACGCAAGTGTTTCAATGTTCGTGTGACAAATAATGCTCGTCTTTAAACCTAATCTGTACATTCGTCTAGCTGGCCTCCCCCTCGGACTCAGTGAGATTCGTTAAACATTTGGAGGGATAAATGTTTCCCTTTTGCCACTGCAAGCACTTCTACATGGTTTTAGCATTTTTGGAAAGTAATTTCCTCTTTATAACAGTGTTGAAGTTAGCGGAACAGGAACCTGGCCTGTCTCTAGAAAGAACATCTGGGCAACGTGCTTTGTGGAATGTGACTCCTGCAGGACATCAAACAATGTGCTCAGAGTGTTGAGGGATCTATTGGCCCTACCGGACTCATTCCAAACTTCCACTGATGTCATTTATTTGATCCTGGATGCTGCAGATCTCACTCCTAATACATCTAAATTTTAATGGCTGAGAAGAGTGTTGTACACACATTGGCAGAAGAGTCTCTCGGGCTTACAGTCCTTATTACAGCAGGTGTTTGCAGACCGGAAACAGTTGATGAACTGGGAGGTCCTCTCTTCCGAAGTCTAGGTCTCCAGCATTCAAGGTCTCCAGGCCACTCTGACACGATTGCAGACTGATTGTTGTCTGTTATATCCGACGTTGAAAGCGTTGGAAATGAGATGATATGAACTGCACAAAAGGACCTGTGCAGGAGAGTTTTTCAAGTAAGAAGCTGTTGCACCAGACAGTTCCACTCACTCGACCTCGGAGATCCAGTGCCGGTGGTACAAGTAGTCATCACAGCTGGGCTCTTCCTTGGCCGCAGTGGATGGTAATGTCTTCTTCTGCACCTTGTCTTGCCCTTTGCTCTCCACAAAGCATTGCAGATCCACCTTCCTGGCTGTTGGATTTTGCTGTTGACCTCATCCGCCCAGACTACCAGAGCTGTCTTCTCATGCGAAGACAGGCATGTCCCTTTCTCAACGGGGTACGGGGCCGCCAGCTACCCTCACCTGGTTTAGCCGCCAGTTGAAGCGGTGTACCAGGGTGTGGCCGTGATGATCCCCATAGACCTATCAGAGAATAGCTATGCGAGTATGATATTCTCTTGAGGGGTTATTCCCTTCATGAAGAAGGCCCGTGCATGACTTTGTTTAACATGAGGAGGCTGATACAGACAAGCCACCACACGACCCTGACAGATCGGGGTCAGGGTCCACTGGCATACAATGCAAGACAACTGGGGACCTTCACAACCGTTGTGCTGTGTCATCATCTTCCACCAGGTCCACTGTTGAGCTTTTGATTGTCTGGGTCCTCCCCCTTGACCTTAATGTCATTGGTGACCCTATGAGGAGCTAAGCTCCAGGTGGCATCGCTCTTGAGATCTCAGAAACTCACAAGCCGCTCCATCACGACAAAATGATGATCCTCAGAGAAGTATCAGACATGCTCAGAGTCCGCACCAGTCTAAACCCCAGTCCCTGTATAGCCACCAGCTGTGGTAGGGTTTGCTAACTAAAATGGGTTACAAAACAAGGTCAGGCAGCGTCATCGACATCAACACATGCCTTCCCGGTGAGCTTAATGCATTCTCTGCACAGAAGGGAATAGGTATATCACCAACAACCCCCAGCATAATCGAAGATCCTACCCACCCTGGGCACTCTCTCTTCCCCCCTCTCCCATTGGGCAGAAGATACAAGAATCTGAAAGCACGTACAGAACCAGCAGACTCAAGGACAGCTTCTACCTTGTTTTTACCAGACCCTTGGATGGAGCAGATGGACTGTTGACATCACAATCTACCTCGTTATGATCTTGAACTTTATCTTTTACCTGCACTGCACTCTCTCTGTAGCTTTTACACTTTATTCTGCACTGTTATTGCTTACCTTGTTCTAACCCAGTGCACTGTGTGATAATGTGATTTGTATGAACAGTACTCAAAATGAGCTTACTACTCTATCTCGGTGCGTATGACAATAATACACCAATTTCAATAGCAATGTCACCACACTGCTATCAGTTCTGAAATGATGCTTCAGTTATTGATCTGAAATCAGCTTTATATGGTAAATTGTACTATCTATGTCGCTGGTCCAACTTTCTCTGTGCTGCACTCAAAGTTTAATTTTCAAAGTAAACTTATTATTAAAATACATATATCACCATACATTACCCTGAGATTCACTTTCTTGCAGGCATTCACAGTAGAACAAAGAAATACAATAAAACCAATGAAAAACTACTCACAAAGACTGACAAACAACCAATATGCAAAAGAAGACGAACTGCAAATACAGAAAAAAACTAAGTAAATAAATAAATCTGAGAACATGTGTTATAGAGTTCATGAAAGTGAAGTTGTTCCACACTGGTTCATGGGTCTGATGGTTGAAGGGTAATAATTGTTTCTGAATCTGGTGAAACCAGAGGCTTCTGTTTAACTTCTTCCTGACGGCAGCGGTGAGAAGAGAGTATAGCCTGGACAGTGGGGGTCCTTGATGATGGATGCTACTTTCTTGTGGTACCTAACTTGATGAGACACACACTATTAATATTCTGGATGTCAGGACCAGGGACTTCCTTCCATGTTTATGTCAGGGTGGAAGGTCCTAAAGCAAATGATTAAATTCCAAGATTTCTGAAGTTCTTCCACAGTCAACAAGTCGGAAGAGTGGGAAGCAATTTCCCCTTGTCATAAATGAATGCAATTCTAGCAGGTCGGAAGTGGACCAAAGTCACTCAGGAGAAACCAGCCCGTCTGTGTCCATCACTTTAAGCATTCTGTCCTCGTTTGTCTCCCTGCAATGAACCCCGTTTATAAAATGCACTGCAGTTCCTGACCAGGATTATTCCAACAGAGTTGAGGAGGAATTTCATCAGCTGGAGGGCATTGAATCTGTGGAATGCTTCAACAAGTTAGGAACTATGTAGAACTTGAAAGTATTGATAATGACCTTGAATCTTAAGACACCACACTGTCCTTACAACAAGCGGTTGTTAGAGTCAGTAGCAAGTGCTTGTGTTACAGTATCCATTCAGGCCGACAGATGGCAATTCAAAGGGCAGTGACTTTTTATAATTTTATTTTTATGATTAAAAAAAATCAGATCCTTGCCAAGATGCCATGAAAAGATTTGACACTAGCCGAAAAAAATTACCCTAGGCGTCTGCGCTGATTTGATAACTTTCGGTCAATCAACAGAACAAGACAGAGCACACCGGATGAATTCCTACGTCAATAACTATTAGGAACTAATGCAGAGCTTTATAGTATGCAGTAGTATTGGTAATGTTCTCATTTGTTCTGTATTTCACTTAAGTACATAATTTGCTACTCAGTTAAATGGTAGTTTGTCCTTTGTATACCTTTTTAAGTATTGCCATGAAACTTGGCCTAATTGGGGCAGCCACTTAATGGGCCAAAATGTAATGGTCCTGATATGTCCTAATTAACAGAAATCCATTGTGGCCACTTTTCATACAAATATCTAATCAGACAATCGTGTGGCAGCAACTCAATGGATAAAAGCATGCAGACGTGGTCAACAGGTTCAATTGTTGTTCAGACCGAACATCAGAATGGGGAAGAAAAGTGACTTTGACCGCAAAGTGCCGGACGGGCTACTTTGATTATCTCAGAAACCGCTGATCTCCTGGGATTGCCCACGCACAATAGTTTCCAGAATTCACAGAGAATGGTGCAAGAAACAAAAAAATAAGTAGATCCAGTGAGCTGTGGTCCTCTGGGCAACCACACTTTGTTCATGAGAGAGGTCAGAGGAGAAAGCCCAGACCAGTTCAAGCGACAGTAATTCAAATAACCACACGTCGCAGCAGTGGTGTGCAGAGGAGCATCTCTGAAGTGGATGGGCTCCAGCAGCAGGAGACACAACATTCACTCAGTAGCCATTTTATTAGGCACATAGAGTATATGTTAGTGACAAAAAACAACTGATTTTAATTACGATTCTGATGTGCACTGGCATTATTTTAGATCCAGTTACTAAGTCTGATATGCACATACCTGAACAGCTATTGAAAGGGTATCCATGAAGAAAAGATTGCAAAATCCTTAAATATAACATTGGTAACTACTTTTAATCAGCCCTTGATTAACTACTTAAATCAAATCACCACCGGTGGTGATTAAATGTGTCTGTAGCCACCAGAAAGCATGCCTGCTCTGCTTTGCCAACATTCCTTCTTTAGAATTTTCTGCCTGCTGATGTGTGACAGAGGGAAGGAATGGGTGAAGAAGTCTGGCGAAGTGACTCCGAGCATGTGAAAATACTCTGTCTATTAAACATACTGAGCCTGCGACGGCTGCATTCTGCACTGGGCTCCTAGATACCAGCATGAACCTCTATGAATCGCTTGATAATCAATCGGTCAAAGGAATGTATTTCCATTTGTAAAGATTTCGAGAACTAGTTGAAGTCGCTGACAAAAGTCTCTTTGTATAGAAATTTTGTGGAACTGCTATGAACATAAAGCTGTTGGCAATGAGATGCAGAATCAGCAAACCAGATTAATTTATCAGGCTGCAATAGCCCTATTAAGTAGGTCTCTGTATGACGGTCATTTATATAAATTAATCGATCAATATCCACACAATGCTTGGGCTGATGCTGTTTCAGGCGCACACACGCTGAGGCTTTCTGTGTTCACAATTTCTTTCTTGTCACTTTGTTTTGAGTTCAATGCCAAAGCTCTGCCCGTCTTTGACACCTCAACATCAAACCACAAAAAAATAGTCAAGTCTTCGTTGAACTCTTTAGCCTGTTATCAGTAGCACTGCAGTTTGGTGGGGGCAGGGAGCGAGCGGCCGAAGGGCATGGCGGTGGGAAGCATCTAGGGACAAAACACAAGAGATCCTACAGATGCCGGAATTCTGGGATTCTGGCGCAAAACACACAAAATACTAAACTCAGCCTGACCTGCTGAGATCCTCCAGCACTTTGTGTGTGTGTGTTGAACACAGGACGGACCTGCAGCCCCTACCTCCACCATCGATACTTCATCATTTCCTGTCAGAGCCACCTGTACAGACACTCCTGTGCCTAGTGTCATGTTATGGATAGACAATCAATCTATGTATATAAGTTATCTATCTATTTATATTTATTGTGTGTTTTTATTATTGTGCTCTTTATCTTATTGTGTCTTTTTTATTGTTGCATCAGATCTGGAGTAACAATTTTTCATTTTCCTTTACATTTGTGTATTGAAAATGACATTAAACAATCTTGAACAGGAACATAGAACTTAGTACAGGCCCTTCAGCCCACAATGTTGTGCTGACCTGTTGACTTACTCCATGAATAATCAAACCCTTCCATCCCTCATAACCCTCCATTTCCCAACTGGGATCAATAAAGTATTTATTATTATTATTATTATTTAATCCATGTGCCCATCTAAGAGTCTCTTAGATGTCCCAAACTACCTGTCTCTACCAGTAACATGTTCCATGCACCCTTGACTCTCCAGCTGTGACATCCCCCTATACTTCCCTCCCAACACCTTAAAGTTATGGCCCTTTGTATTAGGGATTTCCACCCCGGTAAAAAGTCTCCGGCTGTCCCCCCGATCTATGCCTCTTATTACCTTGTACAACTCTATCGAGTCAGTTCTCCTCCTCCTCCTCTCCAAAGAGAAAAGCCCCAGATCACTCAGCCTAACCTCACACGCCAGCCCTCTAGTGCAGGCAGCGTCCCGGTAAATCTCCTCTGCACCCTCTTCCACATCCTTCCTGTAGTGATGGGACACAATGCCACCTTTACTTCTCAGTGGAAAATAAGCTTAAAGAAATTGACAGCACTTAGGAGTCAGTGGGCACTCAGGATGTTCAGAAGGTCCCTACATCTTCCCACCTGGAAAACTCTGGACTCTGTGGCAGGATTGTTTTTTTAACGGACTGAATCCCCAGCAAACAAAAATCACCCTGTACCGGAGGAACATAAAGAAATGTTATGAATTTTATTGATTGGCAATCTTGTGTTGCTGCCTTCTGCACTTTAAAGATCAGCTTTAGTTGCCACGTGCACATCAAAGCGCACAGGAAGTGCATCGTTTGCGTCCGTTGAGGGCAGCCCGTCAGAGTCGTCACGCTTCCGGTGCCACGCCCACGTCTCATGAACCCTAACCTGTACGACTTTGGAACGTGGGAGGAAACCGGAGCATCAGGAAGGAACTCACATGGTCAAAGGGTGAATGTGTGAGCTTCTTGCGGCAGGAATCAAATCCCAGTCGGAGATCGCTGTTACTGTAAAGCGATTTTGCTAACTGCTAAGCTACCATGCCACATGTTATTAGCTTTTAACTTTAGTGTTTGGACCGACCTGCTGCGATTACTGCTCCAGTGCATGGGATCAGAAAAGGCTCCAGACAGTTGTAGACAGAGGTAGCTCAATCTCAGGCACAGCCAGGAATGCAGAGAATTTTCAAGATATCACTCATTAGTTCTGTGAGCTGTCTTCTAATACTTAGCAACTGAGTTGAAGGTACTTGTAAATGCTTAATCCTACATGAAAATTTACTGGCTCAAAGTCAAATGCTTTTCTGATTTCTTTCACATTCTCAAAGCAAAGGCAAGGAATTTTTAAGATATTGTTTGTTGGATCTATGAGCCATCTTTAAAAACTTACTGACTGGATTGAGAATATTTTGTAATATATACGGTCAATTCTTACAGGGAGCCACGGTTGGGTAGTAACTAGCGTCCTGCTATTATGCCTCAGGGCGACAGAGTTCAGTGTTCAATTCTGGTGCCGTCTATAAGGAGTCTCTGTACACCCTCCCCGTGGAATGTGTGGGTTTTCCCTGGGTGTTCTGGTTTCCTCCCACAGTCCAAAGATGTACTGTGTTGGTTGATTGGTCATTGTAAATTGTCCTGTGATTTGGTTAGGATTAAATCGGGATTGTTGGGAGTTGCTGGGGCCTACTCCAAACTGCATCACCAACTAAATAAAACCCTCCCCACCATCGACAACAGCTTCAAGAAGGCAGCATCCATTACTAAGGGCCCTCAGCATCTTGTCCCCACCGGGACTGGAGCCTGAAGGTCTACACTCAATATTTCAAGAACAGCTTCTTTCCCTCCACCACCAGATCTCTGAATGGACCATGAACTCACAAACACGAGATCACAGTGAAGTCTGAGCCACCTCCTCAATGGGGACTGCAGCTCGGCACTATCTTGAAATAGCCATATGAGAAGGTACCAGTTGCCCCTGGTGCACGGGCCACCAGTGGTACAAGGGAAAGGGCTTGTCTTGCAAGCAGGATTTGGCAAGGACGTCGTCAAGCAGTCCATTCTGCAGGAGTCTGAGACTTCACAAAGCTAAGGGAGGCATGTGGCAAGTGAGGAGAAAGCTAATCTTCAGTTGTGCCATTCACAGTCGTTCACCAATTTAAATAGTACAAGATAGAACAAAAAGAGCACAAGAATAGCAGCTAATCTCAGAATCAGGTTTATTATCCCGGACAAATGTCATGAAATTTGTAGCATTGTGGCAGCAATACAATGTAATACATAAGAAATATAATAATTAATAAATAATGCAAAATAGTGAGGGAGTGTTCATGGAACATTCAGAAATTAGATGACAGAGGCAAAACGCAGTTCCTAAAATGCTGAGTTTGTGTCTTTTGGCTCCTGCACCTCCTCCCTGATGGTAGCGAAGAGAAGAGGGTGTGTTATAGATGGTATGGGTCCAAAAGGCTGCATAAGCTTTCAGCAGACGAATCAGTGCACCAACATCCCAACACTGCACATGCTCGTCCCAAACAGTTCGGTGCTTGCAAGTCCTTACGTTGCATCCTGACACTGCATGCGTCAGCCCAAACAATCCCAGGGCAAGGGCATCCCCAAGTTACGTCCACGTCGCCCAAACTATTCCAGGGCAAGGGCATCCTCAAGTTACGTCCACGTCGCCCAAACTATTCCAGGGCAAGGGCATCCTCAAGTTACGTCCACGTCGCCCAAACTATTCCAGTGCACCGGGTCCTAACGCCACACACTTGTCACTTTACGGTACTCTGGCCTCCTAGCATATACACATGCCATGAAAAGGAGGGATTAGAGAAAGGGGAAGGGAGGGGAGTGAGCAAAAGGGGGAGTGGGAGAGGAGGAAGTGGAGCTAAGATAGTGAGAGAGGGGAATAGAAGGGTAGAGGGGAAAGAGGGAGATAGATGGTTATAGAAGGACTAGTGGGAGAGGGGTTGAGAGGGGAGTGGGAGGGGGTAGAGAGAAGAGGGGGAAAAGTGGGGCTAAGATGGGGAGAGTGTAGTAGATTGGGAGGTGGGGAAGGGGGCGTGTGGGAGAATGGGGAAATGGGTGAGAGGGAGGTTGTGGGGGGGTTGTGGGAGGAAGTGCAAAGGGGAGAGGGGTGAGGGCATGTGGTGAGGCAGATGGGAAGGGAGGAAGGGGCAGAGAGCAGTAGAGGGGGATTTGGGGGAGAGAGTGAGTGAGAATGGCAAATGGTGAGGGGGAGAGGGGAGAGGGGTTAATGGGGTGGGGAAGGATTGAAAAAGGTGAGAGAGAAAGGAAAGAGGAAAAGTGTGGAAAATGGGAAGAACAGGGGAAAGAGGGGAGTGGGAAGGGGAGGTGGGAGAGGGGGAAATGGGGAGAGGCTAGAGGGGAGAGAGGGAGAGAGAGGGGAGGGTGGAGGGACAAGAGGGGACATGGATGGAGTCAAAGGGGAAGAGATAAGAGAGAGGAGGGAGAGGGTGGGAAATCAGTGGAAGAATGAGGAGTGGGTGAGTGGAAAAGAGGGAGGTAACAGTGGAGGTGGGGAAGGAGGGAAAAGGGGGAGAGAGGGAGAGGGAGCAAAGGAGCAGGGAAAGGGGAGGAGGTGTTGTAGAAGGAAGAGGTTGGGAGACGGGGTAACAGGGGAGAGAGGGAGGGGGGAGGATGGGTGGGGCGGGGCAGAGTGGGAATGAGTGAGAGGAGGGGACTCTCCCACTGTCCAGAGACGTATCATTGGTAGCTTAATTGGTGATTGTAAATTGCCTGGTGATTAGGCTAGGGTTAAATCGGGCGATTGCTGCGCAGCACAGCTCGAAGGGCCTATTCTCCGCTGTATATCTAATAAATAAACAAACAAGTGAGACCCCACTGGTCTCCTTGGCTGCGTAAATCCAGGGAATACACTCTGATCCCGCCAAGCCGGTGAGATTGATACGGTTCTCCCACTCCAAACTCCGGTTTGTGTGGATGCTGTTATAATTTGCCACCCTGTTACAAATCAGTGCCAGGAAACAACCGACAGCAGACTGCATACGATTAAAGGAATTATATCTATGAATCTTATCTAAAGGGTTAGTAAGGAAAGAAAAAAAAACAAAAAGGGACCATTATGGTTAAACAGTCAAATGTGCACCAGTTAAAGGTGTCCTGGATACTACGGAGGCTAGTGCCCGTGACGGAGCTGACTTGAGTTCTGAATTTTGTGTGTGCTGCTCTAGATTTCCAGCATCTGCAAAACCTCCCGTTCAGGCAAAACTTGGCGATGGAGTCGGGCCAGGTGAAGATCAGTTATTGAGCGCCATCTAGTGGTCGCACGCACAGCAGTTAATAAAACACGAGCGTTCAGGCAAAAATGGAGCCAATGATTTCATGGCTTCTTGCATACTGTCACGGGGGAATCTTAGCAATATAAAGCTACGACGATGTAACAAAATTATCAGAGCCATTGTGATAGGTCTACCAGCTAGAGAAATCAAAGTAAAGAGAACTGACTTGATAAAAACCAAATGGAAAACCTCAATATATTTACAATATTACTCAAATATTAATGAAAGGAATATGCCTTTGTGTATTAGTCTAGTTTTGGTACATTTATGTTTATTTCATTTGTCCATAAAGTGTTATGCTTTGTAACTCCAGAACATAAAACTAATCAAAAGAACAACTTATCTACTTCATATCTACTTTACTTTTTAACTTTAGTGAGGCATGCATTAATGATGCAGTGGTGTAATGACATATGCCATTCACTTACTCTTACATATAACTGTAATGAATTATTTAAACAAAGAAAGCTCGATCAAACAATATATTTACAATATTACTGAACTATTAAATGTGCAACACAAAGATGCTGTCAGTTGAAGCTAACATCAAATTCACCTCAAGCTCCTTATGAAATACAGCCACTGATGTCTTCATGATTGCATTACTAATATAATGACATTATTATTAGCCCAGGACTAATCCTCAGAGATGTTGATGCCCAGGAACTTGAAGCTGTTCACCCTTTCCACCCCTGACCTCCCTACGAATGCAGGTCCTGACTTCCCCTTTCTGAAGTCCACAATCAATTCCCCGATCTTGTTGGCATTAAGTGCCAGGCTGCTGTTGCAACAGCAGTGAACCCGTCGAGCTGCCTCTCTTCTGCGCGCCTCCTCATCGCCACCTGAGTTTCTACCAACAACGGCGGCGTCCCTCCATGAGTTTATAGGTGGTGCTTGAGCTGTGCTTCTCCGCGGTCATGAGTGTAGTGAGAGTAGAGCCAAAGGCAAGCTTCGGTTCCAATTGAGTTGATTGTTGGCAAGGGAGTATTGCAGCCTGGTGACTTGTCTGAGGGTCTGATGAGTTTAAACTCTGAGCTGTGATCTATAAACAGCAGAACACTGGCTGTTTATTCATCTCCATCGATGCTGCCTAACCTGAGAAGGGAGGGGGAAGACAACAGAATCAGAAGGTTGGGGGGGGGGGGGGGTAGGAAAAGGAGGCTTGCTTGAAGATAGGTAAAGACAGGTGGGCGGGAAAGGTGAAAGGACGGAAAAGAAGATCTCTTGTGTTTATGACCTGCTGTTCCGCTCCAAAGTCCCTTTGATGTTTGCCAGCCCTGAAGAAGTTCAAATCTTCTCTTCCATGGGAGTTCAGTGAAACCCTCTCTCACTGCTTGCACACCCCTCTGTAATCTCTGCCACCCTCTGACTCTTCAACCATGTGCCACTTGTTACCACAGCCACATATGCCCGCAATCCCCTCCTCCTTCCCTTTCGTCCACTCTCCTCTCCTATCAGATTCCATTTTTTCCATCCGTTCACCTTTCCCACCCACCTGTCTTCACCTATCGCCTTCAAGCAAGCCTCCTCCCCCCCCCCACCCAAAATTTTTATTCTGGCGTCTTTCACCTTCCTTCTCAGTCCTGAAGAAGGGTCTCGGCCCAAAATGTTGACTGTTTAGACTTTTCCATAGACGCTGCCTGACCTGCTGAGCTCCTCCTGCATTTTGTGTGTGTTGCTTTGGATTTCCAGCATCTGCAGATTTTCTTAAGAGCCTGATGTTTCCACACCAGGTTGAAATGCAGCCAGTCGGCACACTTTCCACCACACAACTATGGAAGTTTGATGACATGTCGAATCTCTGCAGATCCTAAGGAAGTAGAGGTGCTGTCGTATTTTCTTTGCAATTATGTTTATATGATTGGTCCAGGACAGGCCCTCTGAGATAGTGACACCCAGAAATTTGAAGTTACTGACCCTCTCCACCTGTGATCTATCGATGATTACTGGCTCATAGACCTCTGGTTTCCCTCTTTTGACGTCTACAGTCAGTTCCTTGTTGACACTGAGTGAGAGGCTGTTACTATTACTCCATTCAGCCAAGTTTTCAGTCTCCCTCCCATACACTGATTCATCACCACCTCTGATATGGTTCACAGCAGAGCTGTCATCAGCAAACTTGTATATGGTTTTGGAGCTGTATTTAGGTGTAAATCGAGTAGAGCAGGGGGCTAAGCACACATCCCCGTGGTGCTCCCGTGCTGATGGAGATTGTGGAGGAGATGCTTTTGCCAATCCGAATGGATAGGGGTCTACAAGTCAGGAAATCCAGGATCTGATTGCACAATTATTGAGGCCTAGGTCTTGGGGTTCAGTGATTAGTTTTGAGGGTATAATGGTATGGTCGATAAAGGCTGTTCTGATGTATGCATCTTTGCTGTCCAGAGGTTCCAGGGTTGAGTGTAGAGTCAATGAGATGTCATCTGCTGTGGACCTAATGCTTTGGTAGGCAAATTGAAGAAGATCTAAGTCACCACTCAGACAGGAGCTGATGTGTTTAAACACCAGCCTCTCAAAGCACTTCATCACTGAGATGTAAATGCCACTGGGTGATAGTCATCGAGGCAGTCATATTAAAGAAACGTAAGATATAGGGGCTGAATTAGGCCATTTGGCCCATTGAGTCTGCTTAGTCATTTCATCATGGCTGATCCAATTTCCTCTCAGCCCCAATCTCTCGTCTTCTCGTATCCTTTCATGCTCTGACTGATCAAGAATCTATCTACCTTTGCCTTAAACATACATAAAGACATGACTTCCACAGCTGCCTGTGGCAAAGAATTCCACAGATTCACCACTCTCTGGTTAAAGAAATTCCTCCTCATCTTCCGCTCTCTTCTGAGGCTGTGCCCTCTGGTCTTAGACTCTTTCACCAAAGGAAACATCCCCTCCACATCCACTCTATTTGATAGGTTTCCATGAGGTCACCCGTCATTCTTCTGAATTCCAGTGCACACAGGCCCAGAGCCATCAAACACTCTTTATACATAGAAACATAGAAAACATGCAGCACAATACAGGCCCTTCAGCCCACAATGCTGTGCCGAGCATGTACTTACTTTAGAAATTACCTAGGGTTACCCATTCCATGTACCTAACCAGGACCCTCTTAAATAACCCTATTGCATCTGCTTCCACCACCACTGTTGCCGGCAGCCCATTCCACACACTCACCACTCTGCATAAAAAACTTACCCCCGACATCTCCTCTGTACCTACTTCCAAGCACCTTAAAACTGTGCTTCTCGTGTTAGCCATTTCAGCCCTGGGAAAAAGCCTCTGACTATCCACACGATCAATGCCTTTCATCATCTTGTACACCTCTAGCATGTCACCTCTCATCCTCCTTCGCTCCAAGGAGAAAAGGCCAAGTTCACTCAACCTATTCTCTTCAGGCATGCTCCCCAATCCAGGCAACATCCTTGTAAATCTCCTCAATGGTCAATGGTCTCCACATCCTTCCTGTAGTGAGGCAACCAGAACTGCGCACAGTACTCCAAGTGGGGTCTGACCAGGGTCCTATATAGCTGCAACATTACCTCTCGGCTCCTAAATTCAATTCCATAATTGATGAAGGCCAATACACCGTATGCCTTCTTGACCACAGAGTCAACCTGCGCAGCTGCTTGGAGCATCCTGTAGATCAGACCCAAAGATCCCTCTGATCCTCCACACTGCGGAATATTGTATTAATGGTAAGACTTTTGGCAATCATACTTGACCTACCAAAATGAACTACCTCACACTTATCTGGGTTGAACTCCATCTGCCACTTCTCAGCCCAGTTTTGCATCCTATCAATGTCCCACTGTAACCTCTGACAGCCCTCCACACTGAACACAACACCCCCAACCTTTGTGTCATCAGCAGATTTACTAACCCATCCCTCCACTTCCTCATCCAGGTCATTTATAAAAATCACAAAGAGTGAGGGTCTCTGAACAGATCCCTGAGGCACTCCACAGGTGACTGACCTCCATGCAGAATATGACCCGTCTACAACCACTCTTTGCCTTCTGTGGGCAAGCCAGTTCTGGATCCACAAAGCAATGTCCCCTTGGATCCCATGCCTCCTTACTTTCTCAATAAGCCTTGCATGGGGTACCTTAAAACATGCCTTGCTGAAGTCCATATACACTACATCTACGGCTCTACCCTCATCAATGTGTTTAGTCATATCCTCAAAGTTCAAACAGGCTTAAAAGGCACGACCTGCCTTTGACAAAGCCATGCTGACTATTCCTAATCATATTATGCCTTTCTAAATGTTCATAAATCCTACCCCTTAGGATCTTCTCCATCAACTTAACAACCACTGAAATAAGACTCACTGGTCTATAATTTCCTGGGCAATCTCTACTCCCTTTCTTGAATAATGGAACAACATCCACAACCCTCCAATTCCCTTTGATGATGCAAAGATCATCGCCAAAGGCTCAGCAATCTTCTACCTCGCCTCCCACAGCAGCCTGGAATATATCTCATCCGGTCCTGGTGACTTATCCAACTCGATGCTTTCCAAAAGCTCTAGCACATCCTCTTTTTATATGACAAGCCATTCAATCTTGGAATCATTTTTATGAACCTCCTTTAGACCCCCCCACTGTCAGTAGATCATTTCTTAGATACAGGACCCAAAGCTGCTCACAATACTCCAACTGAGACCTCGCCAGTGTTTTATAAAGTCTGAACATTACATCTTTGCTTTTATATTCTAGGCCTCTTGAACATGCACATGCATATTTGCAAATGAATAATTAACATTTCACGTCAATTTAGCTGTGCCCACCCATGGAATGAATTGGGCAATAAAAAGAACAAGAATGTGAACAAATTGTTCTGTTTTTTTTTTTGCTTTCATGAGGTACTAAGAGCAAAACGTTGCACAACAGCTAAATATAGTGCAGTCTTTATTCCAGCCTTTTCAATAATCAGAATGAGGAAAGTTGACTTTGAACATCAAAGAAATTAGGGCTGCTGCTCGGGCTCTTTGAGAATATGGAATGGTCTTTCGTATATCAATCAGCACAGCAATATATTGAACCAGTCCTGATGAAGGGTCTCAGCTGGAAACATCAACTGTTCACCTCTGAGTAATACACAAAATGCTGGAGGAACTCAGCAGGTCAGGCAGCATCTATGGAAATGAATAAACAGTTGACATTTCGGGCCAAGACCCTTCTTCAGGACTGGAGAAGGGGGAAGATGCTGGAATAAAAAGATGGGTCCAGGGGAAGGAGGGTAGCTGGAAGGTGACAGGTGAAGCCAGGTGAGTGGGAAAGGTCAAGGTCTGGAGAAAGAAGGAATCTGATTGGAGAGGAGAGTGGACTATTGGAGAAAGGGAAGAAGGAAGGGACCCGGGGTGGTGTGATAGGAAGGTGAGAAGAGTAGGGAAGAGAGGATCGGGGGGGGGGCAGGGTCGAATTTATTTTTACTGGAAGGAGAAATCAATATTCATGCCACCAGGTTGGAGGCTACCAGATGGAATATAAGGTATTGCTCCTCCACCCTATGGGTGGTCTCATCTTGGCACAAGAGGACTGACATGTCAGTATAGGAATAGGAAGCGGAATTAAAATGTTTGGCCGTCAGGAAGTCCTGCTTGTGGCAAATGGAATGGAGGTGCTTGACGAAGCGGTCTCCAATTTACAACGTTTCTCACCAATGCAGAGGAGGTTGTAATGGGACCATTTTAAACTCTATTCTAATAAACATTATCAGCGTATGAGATAAGGAGCATAGATCCAATGGATAGTCAGAGACTTTTTTCCTGGGGCAGAAATGGCTAATATGAGGAGGTATAATTCTGAGGTGATTGGAGGTGATGTCAGAGGTAGGTGGGTGCATGGAATACCCTCTCAAGGTGGTGGTTGAGGCAGATACACTAAGAGCCTTTAAGAAACTCTTAGATAAACACGTGGGTGCTAAAAAAATGGAGGACTATGTAGGGAGGACGGGTGGTGCCACGGTAGTGTAGGAGTCAGCACAACGATATTACAGCTTGGGGCATTCTGGCGTTTGGAGTTCAATTCTGGTGCCACTCTGTAAAGAAACTCTGTGCATCCTCCCTGTGGGATGCATGGGCTTTCTCCTCATCCTCCGGTTTCCTCCCACAGTCCAAAACCTACTGGGTAGGTTATTGGTCATTGTAAATTAATTGAGCTTGTTGGGGGGTTGCTGGGGCAACATAGCTCGAAGGTCCTGCAGGGCCTACTCATTAAATAAGTTAATTAATCACTAAATCAATGTATTTATAAATTAATGATAACAGGTGGACACAACGTTGAAGAGACAGGACTGTGCTGCAATGCTCTATGTTCCATGGATCATGGGAGGCGGAGGGGTGAACTTATAAGGTGAATGGTCACAGTTCTTTCCCAGGGCAGGGAAGTCTAAAACTAGAGGCCATGGTTTTAAAACCGCCTCAGAACTAGATCTTGGCACTTGTGACAATAATAAACCAATGCCAATTAGATCAAATATCATTCTTCTAATCTCCTAAATTGATATATGCCTCTGATTAACCCCTCTTCATTGCAGGAATTAATCTGGTAAATTGAACAGGGGTGGCCTTTAGGGAATAAAAACAACCAACGCATTAACCATGAGAAAATTGATAGTCCACTACTATTCAGACATTGAATGAGCAGAGATTGCTCTTCTTAGTGTGATGGCATTGGGTTTGCTATCTGCAAAGTTCTGAACTTGAAAGTACACCTCAAGCCTATCTGGTATAGATAGTGTTACGAAATCCCGTAACTGGATCACTTACCAGCAAGATAGAGAGGTCCGTTGAAGTCTGATGGTACTACTTTTAAAAGTCTTTATTTATGAAGGGGCACAAAAATAAGATTAATACAAACATTCAGCTAATATACGTTGTCACTACTCAATCTAAAAGCTCGGGTCTAATAATAACCATCAATAAGAAACAGCTCGATCGTTTGTCTAGGGCAGGGGTCGGCAACCTTTACCACTGAAAGAGCCATTTGGACCCGTTTCCCACAGAAAAGAAAACACTGGGAGCCACAAAACCCATTTGACATTTAAAATGAAATAACACTGCATACAACATTTTTTTTGCCTTTATGCTATGTATAAACAAACTATAATGTGTTGCATTTATGAAATCGATGAACTCCTGCAGAGAAAACGAAATTACATTTCTGCATGCAACAAAAACATTTTGAACTCCGAAAAAAAAGACTTTGGGTTGAAGGTTACTTATAAGTAAAATACTCAATGTCTATTTGAGTCCTTCTTGTATTTATGAAAAACGCCAAACTTAAATTGTCCGCCAGCAGCAAACCAAAAATAACGTCAGCCAGCTGTCAACCTGAAAAATAAAAGGACTATTTCACTGAAAAATGAAAAAATATCAATATACTTAAAATAATAGGCAATTAAAATATTTATCATACTTGGTTAATGGGATTTCTGCTCCTGGACCTCAGCGCACAGCGTCTGCACATCAGTGCTGTATGACGTCACCTTCATCTTTACACAGGATCGCAAGCTGTCATCTGTGAGGCATGCGCGATGTTTGTTTTTAATAAAGTTCATGTTGGAGAACACCTGCTCACATACATATGTGGATCCAAAGATCGACAGGACTCCAAGCGCATACTTTTTAATGTTTACATAAATATCAGGGGATAGCAGTCCATGTTTCGAACACAAGTTTGTCCGTTTGGGGAGGTTTTCAATATCACTCATTTGTGATTCTGAGCAAGAACGGCCTTCGGACGGGCAACATCTTCAAGGTCTGCTGTCAAGCATCTAAACTTGGACACCAATATGTCTTTGTCGGCTATGTCGGCCAGTTCCATCTCAAGATCAGGTTGACTCACACCTGCCAATGCAGTCGTATTCAGTAGGGATGGATCGATGCTTAGGGGAGTGACCAGGAAGGATAATGTGTTTTTTTCCTCACTGAAATCACAGAAGCATTTCCCAAACGATGTTTACATTGCGATGATTGCAGAATGTAAATACTCTGAATTTATCATGTCATGAGCTTGTTTGAACTCTCTCAAATTGGGAAAGTGAGACAATGTGCCTTTCTGTAAATCTCTGGCAAGCACTGTCAACTTGCACTCAAATGCCAAAACATCCTCCAACATGTGCAGGGCCTTGCGTCCTTTCCCCTGAAGAGCTGTGTTCAGCGTGTTCAGGTGCGCTGTCATGTCTACCATGAAGTGTAGCTTTTCCAGCCACTCTGGCTGTTCCAGCTCAGGAAAGGTGAGCCCTTTGCTGCACAGGAAAGTTTTCGCTTCTTCCAGATATGCGACAAAGCGTTTCAGCACCTCCCCTTTGGATAGCCACTGGACTTTGTTGTGCAGCAGGAGATCAGAATATGCGCTTTCCAGCTCGTCCAGTAACAAATGGAATTGACGGTGATTTAAACTTTTTGCCATTATTTTATTTACAATCTGAATGACAACATCCATTACTTCTGTGCATTCTGGAGGAAATGTTTGAGCGCACAATGCCTCTTGGTGCAAGATGCAGTGAAAAGTCAGCAGCTTTCTGTCCAGCTACTTC